>NC_069685.1:14972500-15597500 GCF_023699985.2 Odocoileus virginianus | reverse complement strand
TGAATACAAATACTTTTTATCTGTAAAGATTTTTAAATCTGATGGAGTACTGTTTTTACATATGATGGCAGGGTTCTCAAATTCTCTTATCACCATTTCTATTCATTGAATTTTGCTTATTTCTCATGGCTTTGTCTGACTTCTGCTTGCTCTTGTTCAGTTGCTCAGTTGTGTCCAACTCTTTGTGACCCCACGGACTGCAGCACGCCAGACCTCCCTGTCCATCACCGTCTCCTGGAGTTTGCTCAAACTCATGTCCATTGATTCGGTGATGCCATCCAACCATCTCACCCTCTGTTCCCTTCTCCTCCTGCCTTCAATTTTTCCCAGCATCAGGGTCCTCTCCAGTGAGTTGGTTGGCTCTTTGCATCAGGTGACCAAAGTACTGGAGCTTCAGCTTTAGCATCATTCCTTCAATGAATACTCACGCTTGATTTCCTTTAGGATTGACTGGTTTGATCTCCTTGAGGTCCAAGGGACTCTTTAGTAATGACTTCTGATAAGGATTCATAAAACCAGTCTATGATATAATTGTTATTATGCCCCATCCTGTGAAACATCCAAGTATAGGAACTCCTCTTCCGAGCAATCATTTTTTTCAGAAGAAAACATACTGTGTTATATTTAGGTATATATAGTACATACCAACAACCCCACACCTATGTCTAACCTAATCATGATCCTGAATTCTAGAGTTGTATTTCCAATAATGTAGTAGACATTTCCACTTAAGTGATAATAAATATCTCAAGCAATCATGGACAAAATCAAACCATTGAATTTTGCATCCCACTTACTCAGTCTCTTCTTTGTCTCTGTCTCATGTCAGTACAAAGCATCAGCATCTATCCATATGCTCAGACCTAAAAAGTCTACGGGTTACTCCTGATGTTTCTTTTTCTCTTTTCCATTTCTCTCACCCCAACTACCCCCATCATCAATTTCTGCTGCCTCTACCTATAAAATAGATCTGAAGTCACCTATTCAAGTCACCATTATGTGTCAACAGGGTGATTTCAGTATCTGATAACTGGTCTGGTCCATCATCCATTATTAATGCAGTGGTTTTGTTAAAATTGAGATTAGATCTTTCTCCTCTGCCCCAAACTCTAAAATTTTGGAATAAAATCCAAACTACCTACTTGTCCTACATGATAGGATCTTTACAGAGTCTCTGATCTCATCTCCCAGCCCTTTTCTTACTTACTAGCTAGACACCAAACAAAGAGCTTCAACTTCTCTTAAACTCACGGAGCTCATTTCTGCCACAGGAACTTTGCCCTAATCCCTCTGAACAGAAATCCATTTCCTCTTATCATAGGACATTGACTCTTTTTGAATAATTAAAATTTCATTCTAAATTTTACTTCCATAGATAACTATCTCCTGTCTACCTAATCTAAAGTAGCCCTGAATCACTCTCTGTCATTTCAAACTATTTTAATACTGTCTATGGCACTTACCAAGACTTACGTTTTAAAAAATTTAATTCATTTTTAATTTTTTTACAGTAGATACTTGTTAGTTATCTATTTTAAATATATCAGTGTGTACATGTCAACCTCAATATTCCAATCTATCCCTCCTCCCCATCTTTCTCTCTTGGTAATTATAAATTCATTCACAAAGTCTATGAGTCTATTTTTATTTTGTGAACAAATTCACTTGTATCTTTATATTTAGATTCTGTGTATAAGTGGTATCATATGATATTTGACCTTCTCGGTCTGATCATCTTCAGATCCATGTTCACTACTTTTCTTCTCTAATAATATATGCAGATCATGTTTAGTTTTTCATTATTATATTGCCTGGGCACATGAGATTTGATAGACAGCCTATATTTGTTAAGAATAGTCAGAATATATTCCATACATCAATATGTCTATTGACAACCTCTCTCTGCCTGTTACATGGCTCCTCACAATTTAATTCCATAACTGCTCCTTCTTCTGTAGCCCCTTAATCGTCTGTCAATGTGACTTTCTGGGATGCCTTTATGGGTGGTTTAGGGGCCCAGAGAAGATCAAAGCAACCTTATTTAGTCTAGCCTAAAAATTTAATTATTACCTTTATTAACTGGTAATTTTAATCACTTGTGTTTATTTTAACCATTTACTCCCATTTCTCTAAACTATATTTAAACTTGGTATTAGATTTATATTAAAAGTACTTCATTTGAGTCACTAACAAATAAAAATGAAAAATTTCCAAATGCTTAATAAATTATTTTAAATCTAGTAAATTAAACTGATACCTGTGACTTCCCTGGGTGCTCAGCTGGTTAAGAATCTGCCTGTCAATGCAGGACATGTGGGTTCTATCCCTGGGTTGGGAAGGAAATGGTAACTTTCTCCAGTATTCTTGCCTGGAGAATCCCATGGATAGAGGAGTCTGGCCGGCTACAGTCCATGGGGTTGCAAAGAGTTGAACATGACTGAGAGACTAAATAACAACAAAACAATAATGCCTAATCTTACGTTCTCTGAAATGTTCCGTTATTGTTTACAAACTAGTAGAATTGCAACTTAAAACTGCATGTCTACAGAACGAATATACGGTTGCTAGAAGGATGGGGAGAAGGTATAGTTAACAAGTTTGGGATGGACATGTTTACACACTACTATATTTAAAATGAATAACCAACAAAGACCCACTTTATAGCACATGGAACTCTGCTCAATGTTATGTGGCAGCCTTGATGGGAGGGGACTTTGGAGGAGAATGAATAAATGTGTATGTATGCCTGAGTCACTTTGCTGTCCACCAGAAACTATCACAACATTATTAATCAGCTATGCCTGAAAACGAAATAGAATTTTTTTCAAAAACATAAAGAGATGTGAAACTCTACTTTCAGATAATAGCATGTTATACCTGGAAAACTCAAAAGAATCAATGACTGGCTTAATCACTAGAGATTCAATAACATTCAGTTCAGTTCAGTTCAGTCGCTCAGTCATCTACGACTCTTTGTGACCCCATGGACTGCAGCACACCCGGCCTCCCTGTCCATCACCAACTCCAGGAGTTTACCCCAACTCATGTCCATTGAGTTGGTGATGCCATCCAACCATCTTATCCTCTGTCGTCCCCTTCTCCTCCCGCTTTCAATCTTTCCCAGCATCAGGGTATTTTCCAATGAGTCTATTCTTCGCATCAGGTGGCCAAAGTATTGAAGCTTCAGCTTCAACATCAGTCTTTCCAAAGAATATTCAGGACTGATTTCCTTTAGGATGGACTGGTTGGATCTCTCAAGAATCTTCTCCAACACCACAGTTCAAAAGCATCAATTCTTCGGGGCTCAGTTTTCCTTACAGTCCAACTCTCACATCCATACATGACTACTGGAAAAACCATAGCCTTGAAGTTACCATCCCAAATGATTTGCAGGGTTGGATTCTTAGCAGACTGAGGTTACATAGCAATGAGTAGTTTGGGCTGGAAGTGAGGTCTCACTCTGCAAACGTGCAAGGTAAATCTTTTGGTTTTATGCCCCCACCTGTCTGCCCAAGCTTTCGAGCTGTGATGTAAATGCCCTTCAGATGGGGTGGACTTGAAGTCTGTTCCTTGGTTCTACATTCCCTAGTCTCACATCAGATGAATCTGCAAATCCATCCCAAGAGTTGCAGCTCACTTTCTTCTCTGCATGAATTGGAATTTGTTTTCCTTCTTTGTCTTCTAAGATATTTAATTTTTATCTGAATGGGCTCTGCATATCATTTTAATATTTTTCTCACTTTCTTTGTACAGTTTCAAGATCATGTTAATGACATCACTCCAAGGGTGAAATTTGAAAATAAATCTGCCTTTTTCACCAACCCTTCCTGTATCAAAGTTGTCACCTCTGTTGACTCTATCATTGACCTCAAATTCATTCCATTCTACTCCTTCTCACTGTTATTGCCTTAGTTCAGGTTGTGATTCTTTTTTCTAATTTGAACTCCTGTTCTTCTTCACAACTATCCAACTCACTGGGCATTGCACACATTTGTCAAAGTGGTTTTTCTTAAATGCAAATCTGCTCACATCATTATGATAAAATCTTTTCACAGTTGTAGGTAAACTCCTGGCTTAAATTTAAACTTAACATGGCATTTTCATCCATCCATTCATAATCCATTCATTTTCCATCCATCCTCTATCCATCAAACAAATAGTTCCTGCTCATTGCTGGATGTTCAGTTATCTCTCTCCTATTTCTATCTGTTAAACCTTAATCTTTAAAATGTTCCAACCTCCTAGACTTCTCTTTCTTTTTAATTCATATATTTTTAATTGTAGGATAATTGCTTCACAGTATTATGTTGGTTTCTACCAAACATCAACATGAATCAGCCATAGAGTTACCCAGGTACACTCCTACTTGAACATCCCTCCCACTCCCCTGATCTCTTCATCACCCTGTGCACAAATGGCCTTCAGGTAGGTCAGGTGGTGTACATTCCTTAAAAATTCTATGACTCTTAGATATGGTTGATTTGGCTTCTGCCTGGAATTCCTCTCCTTCCTCAGCCACTGGACTATCTTGTACTCAGCCAAGGTGTTGAGTTGAGTCTAAATCTCTCATTTGAACCAGCAATATGTAGTTTGCAAAATCTTTAAGGAAAATTTGTATTTCTTGAGTGTATTTACCACAAGGACCAAGCCTTGGAGACTACTTTCTTTTTTTATCATTCATACTGACACAAGAGGCCAATTTTTTAAAATATTTTTTTTTAATTTTAAAATAAAACAGATTCAGAAAGCCACACAAATCAAACAGGTAGATTGATGGATTATTATAAACCAAGCAACCCTGTCAAGAAATAGAATTTTTCTAGTTACCTCAGATAACCCTTCCATGTGTCCAAACCTCATCACAACTTGCTCCCATTCTTTTTTTTTTTTCAATTTATTTTTATTAGTTGCAGGCTAATTACTTTAAAATATTGTAGTGGTTTTTGTCATACATTGATATGAATCAGCCATGGAGTTACATGTGTTCCCCATCCCGATCCCCCCTCCCATCTCCCTCTCTACCCGATCCCTCTGGATCTTCCCAGTGCACCAGGCCTGACCACTTGTCTCATGCATCCAACCTGGGCTGGTGATCTGTTTCACCCTTGATAGTATACATGTTTTGATGCTGTTCTCTTGAAACATCCCATCCTCGCCTTCTCCCACAGAGTCCACAAGTCTGTTCTGTACATCTGTGACTCTTTTTCTGTTTTGCATAAAAGGTTATCGTTACCATCTTTCTAAATTCCATATATATGTGTTAGTACACTGTATTGGTCTTTATCTTTCTGGCTTACTTCACTCTTTGAAGTGAAGTAATGGGCTCCAGTTTCATCCATCTCATTAGAACTGATTCAAATGAATTCTTTTTAATGGCTGAGTAATAGTCCATGGTGTATATGTACCACAGCTTCCTTATCCATTCATCTGCTGATGGGCATCTAGGTTGCTTCCATGTCCTGGCTATTATAAACAGTGCTGCGATGAACATTGGGGTACACGTGTCTCTTTCAGATCTGGTTTCCTCAGTGTGTATGCCCAGGAGTGGGATTGCTGGGTCATATGGCAGTTCTATTTCCAGTTTTTTAAGAAATCTCCACACTCTTCCCCATTGTGGCTGTACTAGTTTGCATTCCCACCAACAGCGTAAGAGGCTTCCCTTTTCTCCACACCCTCTCCAGCATTTATTGCTTGTAGACTTTTGGATAGCAGCCATCCTGACTGGCATGTAATGGTACCTCGTTGTGGTTTTGATTTCCGTTTCTCTGATAATGAGTGATGTTGAACATCTTTTCATGTGTTTGTTAGCCATCTGTATGTCTTCTTTGGAGAAATGTCTGTTTAGTTCTTTGGCCCATTTATTGATTGGGTCCTTTATTTTTCTGGAATTGAGCTGCAGGAGTTGCTTGTATATTTTTAAGATTAATCCTTTGTCTGTTGCTTCATTTGCTATTATTTTCTCCCAATCTGAGGGCTGTCTTTTCACCTTGCTTATAGTTTCCTTTGTTGTGCAAAAGCTTTTAATTTTCATTAGGTCCCATTTGTTTATTTTTGCTTTTATTTCCAATATTCTGGGAGGTGGGTCATAGAGGATCCTGCTGTGATTCATGTCGGAGAGTGTTTTGCCTATGTTCTCCTCTAGGAGTTTTATAGTTTCTGGTCTTACATTTAGATCTTTAATCCATTTTGAGTTTATTTTTGTGTATGGTGTTAGAAAGTATTCTAGTTTCATTCTTTTACAGGTGGTTGACCAGTTTTCCCAGCACCACTTATTAAAGAAGTTGTCTTTTTTCCATTGTATATTCTTGCCTCCTTTGTCGAAGATAAGGTGTCCATAGGTTCATGAATTTATCTCTGGGCTTTCTATTCTGTTCCATTGATCTATATTTCTGTCTTTGTGCCAGTACCATACTGTCTTGATGACTGTGGCTTTGTAGTATAGTCTGAAGTCAGGCAGTTCCATTCTTCTTTCTCAGGATTACTTTGGCTATTCGAGGTTTTTTTGTATTTCCGTACAAATTGTGAATTTATTTGTTCTAGTTCTGTGAAAAATACCGTTGGTAGCTTGATAGGGATCGCATTGAATCTATAGATTGCTTTGGGTAGTATAGTCATTTTGACAATATTGATTCTTCCAATCCATGAACACGGTATATTTTTCCATCTGTTTGTGCCCTCTTTGATTTCTTTCATCAGTGTTTTATGGTTTTCTATGCATAGGTCTTTTGTTTCTTTAGGTAGACATACTCCTAAGTATTTTATTCTTTTTGTTGCAATGGTGAATGGTATTGTTTCCTTAATTTCTCTTTCTGTTTTCTCATTGTTAGTGTATAGGAACGCAAGGGATTTCTGTGTGTTAACATTATATCCTGCAACTTTACTATATTTGTTGATTAGCTCTAGTAATTTTCTGGTAGAGTCTTTAGGGTTTTCTATGTAGAGGATCATGTCGTCTGCAAACAGAGAGTTTCACTTCTCCTTTTCCTATCTGGATTCCTTTTACTTCTTTTTCTGCTCTGATTGCTGTGGCCAACACTTCCAAAACTAGGTTGAATAGTAGTGGTGAGGGTGGGCACCCTTGTCTTGTTCCTGATTTTAGGGGAAAAGCTTTCAATGTTTCACCATTGAGGGTAAAGCTTGCTGTGGGTTTGTCATATATAGCTTTTATTATGTTGAGGTATGTTCCTTCTATTCCTGCTTTCTGGAGAGTTTTAATCATAAAAGGATGTTGAATTTTGTCAAAGGCTTTCTCTGCATCTATTGAGATAATCATATGGTTTTTATCTTTCAATTTGTTAATGTGATGTATTACATTGATTGATTTGCAGGTATTAAAGAATCCTTGCATTCCTGGGATAAAGCCCACTTGGTCATGGTGTATAATTTTTTAAATATGTTGTTGGAATCCTTTTGCTAGAATTTTGTTAAGGATTTTTGCATCTATGTTCATCAGTGATATTCGCCTGTAGTTTTCTTTCTTTGTGGCATCTTTCTCTGGTTATGGAATTAGGGTGATGGTGGCCTCATAGAATGAGTTTGGAAGTTTACCTTCTTCTGCAATTTTCTGGAAGAGTTTGAGTAAGATAGGTGTTAGCTCTTCTCTAAATTTTTGGTAGAATTCAGCTGTGAAGCCATCTGGTCCTGGGCTTTTGTTTGCTGGAAGATTTCTGATTACAGTTTTGATTTCCTTGCTTGTGATGGGTCTGTTAAGATCTTCTATTTCTTTCTGGTTCAGTTTTGGAAAGTTATACTTCTCTAAGAATTTGTCCATTTCTTCCAAGTTGTCCATTTTATTGGCATAGAGCTGCTGGTAGTAGTCTCTTATAATCTTTTGTATTTCAGTGTTGTCTGTTGTGATCTCTCCATTTTCATTTCTAATTTTGTTAATTTTGTTCTTCTCCCTTTGTTTCTTAATGAGTCTTGCTAATGGTTTGTCAATTTTCTTTTTTATTTAAAAAAAAAACCAGCTTTTAGCTTTGTTGATTTTTGCTATGGTCTCTTTAGTTTCTTTTGCATTTATTTCTGCCCTAATTTTTAAGATTTCTTTCCTTCTACTAACCCTGGCGTTCTTCATTTCTTCCTTCTCTAGTTGCTTAAGGTGTAGAGTTAGGTTATTTGTTTGACTTTTTTCTTGTTTCTTGAGGTAGGTCTGTAATGCTATGAATCTTCCCCTTAGCACTGCTTTTACAGTGTCCCATAGGTTTTGGGTTGTTGTGTTTTCATTTGCATTTGTTTCTATGCATGTTTTGATTTCTTTTTTTATTTCTTCTATGATTTGTTGGTTATTCAGAAGCATGTTATTTAGCCTCCATATGTTTGAATTTTTAATAACTTTTTTTCCTGTAACAGATCTAATCTTACTGCACTGTGGTCAGAAAATATTACTGGAATGATTTAAATTTTTCTGAATTTACCAAGGCTAGATTTATGGCCCAGGATATGATTTATTCTGGAGAAGGTTCCGTGTGCACTTGAGAAAAAGGTGAAGTTGATTGTTTTGGGGTGAAATGTCCTATAGATATCAATTAGGTCTAGCTGGTCCATTGTGTCATTTAGAGTTTGTATTTTAATTTTCTGTTTAGTTGATCTATCCATAGTTGTGAGTGGGGTATTAAAGTCTCCCACTATTATTGTGTTACTATTAATTTCCTCTTTCATACTCATTAGCGTTTGCCTTACATATTGCAGTGCTCCTATGTTGGGTGCATATATATTTATAGTTGTTGTATTTTATTCTTGGATTGATCCTTTGATCATTATGTAGTGTCTTTGTCTCTTTTCACAGCCTTTATTTGAAAGTCTATTTTATCTGATATGAGTATTGCGACTCCTGCTTTCTTTTGGTCTCCGTTTGCGTGAAATATTTTTTTCCAGCCCTTCACTTTTAGTCTGTATGTGTCTCTTGTTTTGAGGTGGGTCTCTTGTAGACAGCATATATAGGGGTCTTGCTTTTGTATCCATTCAGCCAGCCTTTGTCTTTTGGTTGGGGCATTCAACCCATTTACATTTAAGGTAATTATTGATAGGTATGGTCCCATTGCCATTTACTTTGTTGTTTTGGGTTCACGTTCATACAACCTTTCTGTGTTTCCTGTCTAGAGAAGATCCTTTAGTATTTGTTGAAGGGCTGGTTTGGTGGTGCTGAATTCTCTCAGCTTTTGCTTGTCTGTAAAGCTTTTGAGTCCTCCTTCATATCTGAATGAGATCCTTGCTGGGTACAGTAATCTAGGTTGTAGGTTATTCTCTTTCATTACTTTAAGTATGTCCTGCCATTCCTTCTGGCCTGAAGGGTGTCTATTGATAGATCAGCTGTTATCCTTATGGGAATCCCTTTGTGTGTTATTTGTTGTTTCTCCCTTGCTGCTTTTAATATTTGTTCTTTGTGTTTGATCTTTGTTAATTTGATTAATATGTGTCTTGGGGTGTTTTGCCTTGGGTTTATCCTGTTTGGGACTCTCTGGGTTTCTTGGACTTGGGTGGCTATTTCCTTCCCCATTTTAGGGAAGTTTTCAGCTATTATCTCCTCGAGTAACTTCTCATGGCCTTTCTTTTTGTCTTCTTCTTCTGGGACTCCTATGATTTGAATGTTGGGGCATTTCACATTGTCCCAGAGGTCCCTGAGGTTGTCCTCATTTCTTTTGATTCTTTTTTCTTTTTTCCTCTCTGCTTCATTTATTTCCACCATTTTATCTTCTACCTCACTTATCCTATTTCTGTCTCTGTTATTCTACTGTTGGTTCCCTCCAGAGTGTTTTTTTATTTCATTTATTGCATTATTCATTTTTAATTGACTCTTCTTTATTTCTTCTAGGTCCTTATTAAACATTTCTTGCATCTTCTCAATCTTTGTCTCCAGGCTATTTGTCTGTAACTCCATTTTGTTTTCAACATTTTGGATCATTTTTATTATCATTATTCTAAATTCTTTTTCAGGTAGATTCCCTATCTCCTCTTTTGTTTGACTTGGTGGGCATTTTTCATGTTCCTTTACCTATCGGGTATTTCTCCTCCTTTTCATCTTGTTTAGGTTGCTGTGTCTGGAGTGGGTTTTCTGTATTCTGGTGGTCTGTGGTTCCTTTTTATTGTGGAGGTTTCACCCAGTGGGTGGGGTTGGACGATTGGCTCTTCAAGGTTTCCTGGTTAGGGAAGCTTGCGTCGGTGTTCTGGTGCGTGGAACTGGATTTTTTTCTCTCTGGAGTGCAATGGAGTGTCCAGTAGTGAGTTTTGAGATGGGTCTATGTGTTAGGTGTGACTTTGGGCAGCCTGTATGTTGATGTTCAGGGCTATGCTCCTGCATTGCTGGAGAATTTGCATGGTATGTCTTGCTCTGGAACTTATTGGCTCTTGGGTGGTGGTTGGTTTCAGTGTAGGTATGGAGGCTTTTGGATAGTCTCTTGTTACTTAATGTTCTGTGTAGTCAGGAGATTTCTGGTGTTCTCAGGTTTTGGGCTTAAGTCTCCTGCCTCTGGTTTTCAGTTTTGTTATTCCAGTAGTCTCAAGACTTCTCCAACTATACAGCACTGATAATAAAACTTCTAGGTTAATGGTGAAAAGATTCTCCACTGTGAGGGACACCCAGAGAGGTTCACAGAGTTACATGAAGAAGAGGAGAGGGAGGAGGGAGATAGAGATGAGCAGGAGGAGAAAAGGGGGGCTCAAGAGGAGAGAGTCATATCTAGGCAGTACTCTGTTCCCTAAGTGTTCTCTGTAGCCCAGACACCCACAAAGATTCACAGAATTGGACTGAGAATAGAAGGGGGAGGGAGGAAATAGAGGTGATCTGGGGGAGAAAAAGGAGTGTCAAAAGGGGGAGAGAGTAATTGACACACTCCTGAGTAAAAATAGGTACTGAATATTGGATTCTTAAATGTCCAAAATTGATATCAAATACTGAAAAACAAAGATTAAAAATCTAGAATAGAAGTTAGACTTAAAAATACAATATTAAAAACAAAAACACAAAAAGTTTCAGAAATATATATGAAGTTCAGTTTAAAAATATGGCTTCTCCTTTTTTTTGCAAGGTTATAGTGAAATGAAGATTAAAATTAAGGAGTAATAGAGAACTTTAAAAGAAAATAAGAGAAAAAAAAACAGGAAAAAAAAATTTTCCTAATTAAAAAAAATAATAAAAATATATGAAATGGAAAATGAAAGTTAAGGAGTAATGGGGGAGAATAGGGAATTTTAAAAGAAAATAAAAGAGAAAAAATAGAAAAGAAGAAAAGTTTTTTTTCTTTTTAAACTAAAAAAAAAATAAAAATGTATCTAGGAATTTCTCTGGAGATGTTGCAGGCAGTGTGGGTTCGGCTCAGTTTCAGATAGCTCCTTGTTCCAGCTTACGCTTCTCGATATCTATAGGCCCCTTCCAGTGTAGTCGGTGTTACCTAGAGGGATTTTAATCTGTTGCACCGGTCACTTCTGAAGCGGTTCCCTTTGTTTATTTGGCTTCTGTTTGCAGATCTCTTCAGTGTCTAATTTCCAGTTTTTGGGTACTCTACAAAAGCGCGGACTCGGTTGTGCCTGCGTTTTGTGCCTTCCCCGCTCGAGCAGCTCAGGCGGCCAGGAGCCTGACGGGCGCACTCTCCCCGGGTGCGGTGTGCCTTCTCCCCTCCGCGTCCCAGCCTCAGTTTCCGCGCGCTGGTTGGGTGCGCCTTGTGTCTCTTCTGGGGAGCTGGCCTCTAGCCGCGACCCTCCCGGCAGATGTCAGCCATCCAGAATCTCAGGAAGTCTTTGGTTAGAAACTGGAGGCCTATTTGCAGTTTGGTAGGGGATGTGGTCTCTGGGGCCGAGTTTACCCCTTTCCCCTCCCTCCTGCCTCCTGCCTCAGGCGGGGATGGGTCGGTCCGCCGCAGGCTAGTTCTTCTCAGGAATTGCTCAGTCCCTTTGTGCTGCGAAAGGCCCTCAGTGTGTTCGGCTGGTTAATTTTCTCTCTCCCTTGCTATCCCACAGTTTAAGTTGCAATCTCACATTAGCTCCCTCCGATTGCCCTCAGGGCATTCGGGCCTGGTCCTTACCCTAAGCAATGCTGCCCACTCCTCTCCGTTCCGCCCCCACTTGCTGGTGGCGGATGCGGGCGTCTGGGGTACTTTTCTGCTGGGAGTTGCTTTTAGGCATGTAATCTGTGGGTTTTTATTTATTTTTCCTCCCAGTTAGGTTGCCCTTTGAGATTCGAAAACTTCCCCCAGACCCGCCAGTGAAAGGGTTTCCTGGTGTTTGGAAACTTCCTCTATTTCAACTCCCTTCGTGGGATGGGTCTCCATCCCTAGCTCTTTTGTCTCTCTTTTTATCTTTTATATTTTGTCCTACCTCCTTTCGAAGACGATGGGCTGCTTTTCTGGGCGCCTGATGTCTTCTGCTAGCGGTCAGAAGTTGTTTTGTGAAGTTTGCTCAGCGTTCAAATGTTCTTTCGATGAATTTGTAGGGGAGAAAGTGGTCTCCCCGTCCTATTCCTCCGCCATCTTGGCTTCTCCCTCTGTGCCCATTCTTAAAAGTAGATCATCACCTTTGGGTAATCACTTCTGTTTTAAAAAGTAATTGTTTTATCACTAGATGCATATCTAGCCATGATATTTTAGCTTTGCCCATTAAAAACACACTGATATATCTCTAAAATGCCTGTGGTTCCTCTTTTATCCTTTGCATTTACTGACAACTTTTCTGTTGAAGAATTCAGGCCATGTGACATGTAGAGTTTCCTACAGTCTGGGTTATTCTTATTTATTACCTTGCTATTTCCTGAAACTGGCACCTGGATACAAAGGTTTGATCAGAATCATATCTGATCTCTGTGGCAAGACTGTCAGTGTCTCATGTAGGTAACCTGTGCCATCTCATTGTCTCTATTGTGGAGATGTCAGCAACCATTGCATAGGCATATGTCTGTATGTATCCTCGATCCAGGAGTTCATTAAAAGCTGCAATTATTTTTCATTTATTTAGTACAATATTTTCATAAGGAGAGACTCCCTCCTCCACTATAGGCTATTTAGTGTTGCAGTTCCTATAAGGAATGCATAATAATGCTTGATTCTTTCCCTTTATTTTCTGGTTTTCAAAACAAATAGTGGATTCCCTGGTGTCCTTTGATATGGACCAAATAGTTATTATTTTTTCTTAGCATAGCATTGTGAATTTGGGGATTTAACATGTTACAGGTTTTAGTCTACTGTATTACTTATTCTTGTTGAAGTTTAAAGTAACCTATCATTGGCCAGGGAGGGCCTCTTTAACTTGGCCCCTGGGTCCTTTGGATATGATTCTAATTTTCTTAGGTACATTTTTTTTTTAATGTGTAATGATAAGATGTTCCATGGTTATCTAGTTCACTTTCTGCCCTGCCTCTAAAATACTCAGGTTTCCAAAAAACTGTCTCTTAGTGAGAAATTATATTTCAAAACTACAGCTTTAGGTACTAAGGATGCTTATTGCTACTGGAATGATCACTCTGGCCAAAAGCCCACTTGACTGTTTAAAGGGCCAAGTCCTAAGAGGACTCACACTGTTAGCCCAAGTGGATAGGGTCAGAAAAATTGGAATCAACTGTTTTCTTCCACCCTAAATTTTTATTAGGCAAGAACTGGTAGAAAATTTTCACCTTATTTTTGCCTACTTTAAAAATATGAATGCATTTAGCAACTCCATGTCCTAGACATCTATCTTCATGGTCATTACCAACCTGTGCAGGTCAGAGGCTATCAAGATCAACATAAATTTAATGAATAACATAGCCCAGGGTTATTTCAATAGCTGTCTTAAAACTTGCAGAGCTATGGTCCTGAGCATTTTTTTTTTTCCTGGAAGCCTCAAGGGCAATGCTTCCTCAATAAGAATCTTAATATAAATTTGAACTAGGCAAACACATACAGTGCAAAAGACAGCAAGTGTTTGATTTATCATGTGTGGATACAAAAACAAGTATGACAGAATTAGCAATTTTTCCACAATTATTTCATCATTCATATGATTTTTAAAAAATAAATTCGATTTAAAGAAATAAAATTTCTCATGTGAAAGGAATTTAAATTCTCACTTTCTATACAACTGTATCTCCTTGAGGCAAGTATAAATATCCAGATGAGAATCCTTTCTTATTAAGAGTCTGCATATCAACTCTAGCCACATTGATTTTCAATTGCATGTTTGTTGAATGAATACTAACAGCTATGAATTATTAGGTCCCCACTAAGTGCTGGGTATTTTATAGGTGTTTTGTTCTTTCTATTATCCTCACAATAACCCTGGAATATATGTAGTCATTTCTCCCTTTTATAGATTAGAAAATGGAGGACAGTATATTTGCAGAAAACAGAGCCAGTCCTTCTGAAGCTGAGGATTCCACATAGCGGATGTCTGATTTTAGAGACTCTGTTTTTATCTACTTTAGCCTATAGCTGGCTAGGTTTGGACTACACAGACAGAAATCACATCTCTTTTCATGAGAAGACAATGAGTGGTCTTTGTAGAGAGTTTGTTATTAATGGTTCTTTTACTTGGTACTATTGGTGGGAATGTGTTATGGTGTGACTTCTTTTGTGTGGTGATTCTCACTCATCTTGAATGAAACTCATAGGATTGAAGCTCAGTTAAGGAGTTTAAAATGGAGTCACAGTGGTCAGTATGAACTTCCGTGTTAGATGTTTTGAAACTCTCAGGTATAGATGGCAGGTGTCTTGGAGTGATAAACTATGAGTGTCATTTTAGAGAATCTGGCAACATCTGCAAAAGACTTCCCTGGAACAAAAGGAGCAACGGATGGAGATAAGACCTTCGGGGGGGAGGGGGTGGTAACCACCAGTACACCCTACTGGTGGACTCCTTAAAATGGGAACAATATCCCAAGCTACTTAAAGGCTCTTTGCTGAAGGACCTGATTCTGAGCTGCTAAGATGTTGGGCCTAGGCTCTGGTGGAGCAGAAAGTGACTTCCCACTCACACCTGGTGGGAGACCCACTGCTCAACCAAACTGCTGTTCACATTAAGACCCCTTCATCCCAGACTTTTCTTGGAGTAATTCACTACCCCTTTCCTCTCTTCCCTACTCTGACTAACCTGCAGTGTGTGCTAGTTATGTGCAGTAAATCTGTGATCCATGAATTGGATATTGGCTGTTTGTATATTTCCAATCTCATAATTCTTATGGGGCATTACCACTAGGTCCTGTGACAAAGGGAATGAAAAATAAATGTAACATTTCAGCTGATTATGAGAGGGATGGATTTTAATATCCTAAGTGACTAGTAACTTCAAATTAAAAACAGTTAAACATTATCAGGTAGCCAACTGTGTATCTACTAATTACTGGACATTTTGATCCTTGGGTCAGAAGGACCCCCTGGAGGAGGAAATGGAAACCCACTCCAGTATTCTTGCCTGGAGAATCCCATGGACAGAGGAGCCTGGTGGGCTACCGTCCACGGGGTCACAGAGCATGTACACACAGAACACACAGTGGGAGACAAGAAATGAAAAAGAGCCTAATGCTCATTCTTCAAAAACATTATACCCTAACGAACAGGTAGACATGTATGTAAATAATGTAAGGGTGTTTACTTGCTGTTAGAAACTTCAGGTATTTATTCAGATTCTTAATGAAGAATCTTCACAGAAGAGTCTTAGATAATTTGAGGCTGGGATAGTAGTGTGAATGAAGGAACAATCTCTTTTCCATTGGAAGAAATGAACCTTTCAGAGAGCTCAGAGATATTCCCTGGTTTTAAAGTGCCTGGGAGTCAGAATGGCTGCTATCCAAAAGTCTACAAGCAATAAATGCTGGAGAGGGTGTGGAGAAAAGGGAAGCCTCTTACACTGTTGGTGGGAATGCACACTAGTACAGCCACTATGGAGAAGAGTGTGGAGATTCCTTAAAAAACTGGAAATAGAACTGCCATATGACCCAGCAATCCCACTCCTGGGCATACACACCAAGTAAACCAGATCTGAAAGAGACACATGCACCCCAATGTTCATCGCAGCACTGTTTTTAATAGCCAGGACATGGAAGCAACCTAGATGCCCATCAGCAGACGAATGGATAAGGAAGCTGTGGTACATATACACTATGAATATTACTCAGCCATTAAAAAGAATTCATTTGAACCAGTTCTAATGAGATGGATGAAACTGGAGCCCATTATACAGAGTGAAGCAAGTCAGAAAGATAAAGACCAATACAGTATACTAACGCATATATATGGAATTTAGAAAGATGGTAAGGATAACCCTATATGCAAAACAGAAAAAGAGACACAGATGTACAGAACAGACTTTTAGACACTGTGGGAGAAGGCGAGGGTGGGATGTTCTGAGAGAACAGCACTGAAACAAGTATACTATCAAGGATGAAACAGATCACCAGCCCAGGTTGGATGCATGAAGACAAGTGTTCAGGGCTGGTGCACTGGGAAGACCCAGAGGGATCGGGCAGAGAGGGAGGTGGGAGGGGGGAATCGGGATGGGGAACACATGTAAATCCATGGCTGATTCATGTCAATGTATGGGAAAAACCACTACAATATTGTAAAGTAATTAGCCTCCAATTAATAAAAATAAATGGAAAAAAAAAATAAAGTGCCTGGGAGAAAAACTGTCACAATCAAAGCGGTAGGAGCATGCACCATCCCGCTTCCTTATCTTCATTCCTTCAATTTTGGACTCTTCCTCCATTTCACTCTCAGCAGTTAAAGCTTCAGAAAAAGCAGTCTTAGGTTTTAACATGAAACATACAAACCTTCCTATACATGTACACATCTGCTGTTCCCTTTTCTCATGGAAATAGAAAAGTTGTCTCTTCTAAGACTAATTCCTCTCCCTGATTTAGATTTCCTCCCCTCACCACCTCCAATCCTTAACATAAATAAAGTCCTTGTCTCTCTCGTCCTTTCTACCTAAACCTTCCCAGCTGGATTCATCCCATTGACTTCAAACAGCTTGATTCTTCCTTATTTACATGAAAGTTTCTTGATCCCTGTCCAGCTCCACCCTTTCTTCCTCCTCCCTGTTGTTCAGAACCAAATGACTGGAAATAGTTGTCTGTAATTCTGTCTCAGTGTCCTCCTACTCAACTCTTTTGTATCTGGATTTCTCATGCATCGATCTCTCTACTGAAATAATTCTCCCTGAGATCACCCATGACTACACACTTGCTGAGCCTCATTTGATGTTTTTCATTCCTATCTGCGCTAGTCAACATAGTTATTGCAAACTTCCACAACTGATATAGCTCTAAATACCAGTTGTTTAGTCGCTAAGTCATAGCAGAATCTGTGACCCCATGGAAGCATGCCAGGCTTCCCCACCCTTAACTATCTCTGGATTTTGCTCAAATTCATGTCCAATGAGTTGGTGGTGCTATCTAAACATCAATAGCATAACATAAAAGTGCTATGCTTTCTTTTTTCTTTATAGATTTTTTGTTGTTGAAGACCACTTTCAAAGGACTAACTTTTATTACAACATTGTTTCTGTCTTGTGTTTTGGTTTTTTGGCTGCAAGGCATGTAGGATCTTAGCTACTTGACTAGGGATTGAACCCGCACCCCCTGCATTGGAAGGTAAAGTTTTGGCTACTGGACCCCAAGGAAGTCCCTGTTTCTTATATCTTCTTAATCTTATACAGTCTGATGCTGGTCAGTGGCCCCTTACATTTTTCTAGCTACATCATATGGAATATATAACTCTTCTAGTTATTTACCACTATGTAACAAACTATTTAAAACTTGAGCTTCCCTGATAGCTCAGCTGGTAAAGAATCTGCCTGCAATGCAGCAGACCCCAGTTCGATTCCTGGGCTGGGAAGATCTGCTGGGGAAGGGATAGGCTACCCATTCTAGTATTCCTGGGCTTCCCTGGTGGCTCAGCTGGTAAAGAATCTGCCTGCAATACTGGAGATCTGGGTTTGATCCCTGGGTTGGGAAGATCCCCTGGAGAAGGGAAAGGCTACCACCCCAGTGTTCTGGCCTGGAGAATTCCATGGACTGTATAGTCCATGGGGTTGCAAAGAGTTGGACGTGACTGAGCGACTTTCACTTTCTAAACTTTCACTTTAGTGCCTTAAAGCAGTGTCAATATTCATTTTGTTTCTGAGTCTGAAATTTGGAAAGAGATTTATAGAGATAGTTTTTAAAATAGATTTCTCTGATTCATTCAGCATCTGCTGGAGTAGCTCCAAGGCTGAGGGCTGGACGTGCCCAAAGATGCGCTGCCTCATTAATCGGCAGGTTGGTTGCTGGCTGGCACTTCAATGGGGCTATTGCCAGAATACCTATACTTGACCTTCCCACATGGTTGCTTGGCTTCCTCACAGCATGATGTCTCAGACAGGCAGGCCAAGGAACTGCAAGGCAAAAGCTGGATCCTCTTTCTTGAGCCCCTGCTACAAGTCGTCAGCATCACTCCCCTTGTCTCCCCTGTGGATGTGAGTCACTAAGGCTGGCCACCACACCATCTGACTGACTCCTTAGCAGCACTGACGCATTAACTCTGCTTCCATAGGAAACCTTCTCTTTCCTTCTTTTTTTATGACTCCACATCTCCTACTTCACTTCTACATTTCTGCTCCTAGGACAACACCCCAAATCCACGATCTGGTCTGGCCCACATCCGTCCCATGCTTGTCTTGCAGTGTATCATCCTTTGATTATTCTGCTCCAGCCACATGAGCTGTTTTTCATCTCTCATCTAGGCCACGTTCCTTGGCGCCCTAAGGCCTCTGCCCAGGCTGTTTTCTTTTCCTGAAATGCTCTTTCCTTAGCGTTTGAGTGTCTTCTTCAGCTACTTCAGCTAGACCTTCAAAATTAGTTCAAATCTATCTGTTGAACCCTATAATGAAAGCAAGAAAAAAAAAAAGCATATGTATCTTCCTTCAATGCCTTTATATCAGTTCTCAATATGAGTTATTTGTTTCTTATGTATTTTTCATCTTCATCTCTACATATAAACTCAATAAAGGGGGTCTGTTTTACTTATCAGATTTTTTTTCTATGGTCTGAATGGCAGAGTGCCTGGTACATAATAAATATTTATTGAATAAATGAAGGCATCACTCAGATTAGGAATCTTAGGTAGCAAGAAATAGCTTTCTATTAATAGTTCTCAAGTTTGGAAGTGTGTGTGTGTGTGTGTGTCTAGGATCCTGATATTTATGATGGAGCTCAGATCTGTTTACCATCTGCAGTGAACAGAGCAGTCTCATATACAAAGAATTATCCCACACCCCACGCGAATAGTGCCTTTCCCTTCACTATTCCCTTCCCAGGAAGTAAAAAATCGGTGGTTTAACGGACATTCTTAGCTGATTCCTGTATTAAAAGAGCACATCCTTAGACCTGCAGAGATGAAAGGAAGGCCTATAGCATTGAATCTCTCCACCCCATCTTCTCATTCTGTGGAAAGCCAATTTCCTTGGTGTCCACTTTTGAGTATGAATATGGGAGACAGTAGTGACTGCTTGACCTCCAAACCTCCAACAAATCAGCTCCCCTCCCTGCCTCTAAAACTTGATAGAGTTGCCTTTATACATTGGCAAGGGACAAGTTCACTGGCTCCAAAGCCCAGCACTTCTTCACCTCTGAGTATAGCAAAGAGTAAACAATGAATATGTATCCAATTAGCTCCTTTTTTGTTTGGTTAGTATAAGGGAGGTGGTTGAACAGACAGGGAGTCCCTTGGACTGCAAGATCAAACCAGTAAATCCTAAAGGAAATCAGTCCTGAATATTCATTGGAAGGACTGATGCTGAAGCTGAAGCTCCAGTACTTTGGCCACCTGATGGGAAGAACTGACTCATTAGAAAAGACCCTGATGCTGGGAAAGATTGAAGGCAGGAGGCGAAGGGGATGGCAGGGGATGAGATAGTTGGATGGCATCACCCAGTTGATGGACATGAGTTTGAGCAAACTCCCGGAGTTGGTGATGGACAGGGAAGCCTGGCGTGCTGCAGTCCATGGGGTCCCAAAAAGTCAGACACGACTGAGCGACTGAACTGAACTGAGCAGACAGGATAAAAAGTTGACATGATCAAAATGCTTTTGAAGGAAACTGAAATGCATATCACTAAACAAAAGAAGCTCATCTGAGAATGTTACATACTATATGATTTCAGCTATATGACATTCTGGAAAAGGAAAAACTATGGAGACAGTAAAAAGATCATTGGTTGCCAGCAGGGCTTGGGGAGGGGAGAGATATTAATAAATAGGCAAAGTACAGATGAGTTTTAGGGCAGTGAAAATATTCCATATAATCTGCATGATATTATAATGATGGATACATGCCATTATATGCTTATCTAAACCCACTGAATGTACCTCAAGCATGATCCCTTAGGTAAACTAGAAATTTTGAGATTACAAGATTACTTTCACTCAGCAAGACCTGGATAGACCTAGAGATTATCACAGAGTGAAGTATGTCAGACAGAGAAAGACAAATGTCTTATATGATATTGCTTATATGCGGAATCTAAAAAAGTGGTACAAATAAACCTATTTACAAAACAGAGTCACAGATGTGGAAAACAAACTGAAATTTACTTAGGTGGGGAGGAATAATTGGAAGATTGGGATTGACATACACGAATATATATAAAATAGGTACAGCACAGAAAACTCTACTCAATATGCTGTAATGGCCTACACAGGAAAGGAATCTAAAAAACAGTGGATATGTGTCCATGTATAACAGATTCACTTTGCTGAACACCTGAAACTAACATAGCATTGTAAATCAACTATATTCTAATAAAAATTAATTAAAAAGTTAAAAAATGTGGGATAAACCTTCACATAAAGGCATAAATACTCCTTGGTGACTCAGATGGTAAAGAATCTGCCTGTAATATAGGAGACCTGGGTTCGATCCCTGGGTCAGGAAGATCCCCTGGAGAATGGAATGGCTACCCACTCCAGTATTCTTGCCTGGAGAATCCCATGGATAGAGGAGCCTGGTGGGCTACAGTCCATAGGCGCTTGCAAAGAGTTAGAGATGACTGATTGACAAACACTTTCACTTTCACTTTCAAGGATCACTGGGGCCACCTTGGAGGCTGTCTGCAATAGTGACTTATCCAATTCTTTAGGGCTGAGTTGGAGATGTCTGATTATTGGTAAAGGATTTCTAGTTGCTTGAGGTTCTGCACTAGAGTGAAAAAATGGTCCAATGACTTTGGCTATAAGAGAGAAAATGGGAATATGATGGGCAGAATCATGGTCCCCAATGCTCAGAACTTGTGACTATGTTGCAAAGCAAAGTGACCTTGCAGATGTGATCAAGTTAGGAATCCTGAGATGGGAAGAGTAGTCTATTTTATCCAGGTGGGTCCAATGTCATCATAAGTCCTTACACAAGGGAGGCTGGAAAGACAGAGGAGATGCAGCTACAGAAGCTTAGCTTCAAGTAATGCAGACCATGAGCCAAAGAATAGGGAGAGACTCTAGAAGCTGGAAAAGTCAAGGACTGGAATAACCCCTAGAGCCTCTAGTGGAAATGCAGCCCTGCTGATACCTTGATTTGAGCCCTGAAAGATCCATTTCAGACTTCTGACCTCCAGAACTGTAAGCTAATATATTTATTTTGCTTTAAGCCCCTAATTTTGTGGAAATGATAGCAGCAATAGGAAGCTAATAAAGGGCGTGATAAGGATGTTTTTTTGGAAGGGAAATTGGGGTGTTCTTTTCAAATGGTTCCTCTTCTAAACCTTGCAAGGCTCTTGCCTATAAACTGTGTGAGAGGAAGAGGAAAGCATTCCCTCCCATTGATGGGATGTTCGCTGAGCTTCTAGGCTTGTGGTCTTGTCCCACTACTAGCAGAGATGGAGGAAAAAAAATATTGAGGAGGGAGGGCATGGTAGCATAGTGAGGCAGAAAGGATAGAGCACCCTCTGGGGTTCCTTCTCTAAGAGGAAGAGACACCAGAGTTGCTTGCGCGTGAAGGCCCTGAGGTGGGGAGCCTCAGAGGGTGGGTATGACCAGAAGCTGCCTGCTACTGACCTGAGGTGAAGAAGTGCAGAAGCCAGTAGTTGTAGCCAAGCCTCGCAAGGGACTTCCGGTCCTTTGGAAAACCATTTGAAAGTAGGCTGGCTCCAAAAAATGGACCGAAATTTCAGAATGGGGAGATGACGTGTTTGTAACCAAAAGGACACTGCCCTCATAATTAAAAATGACTGAAAAATTATGGAATCCCTCTAAGGTAGCCCAGTGAGAGTGGGTTTCCACAGAGCTGACTTGGTACAAGTTTCTGGCACATTAAAATATTTTTGTGTGTATGCCTCAGTGAGTTGAGATGCTTCCGCTGAGCTAGTTATAGGACCTATTCTTTTCAACACTGAATAACAACACTGGAGCGAAGGTAACCATCCAATTAAAGATACGCCCTGGTGTCAGAGGCTAAATTTTGCACGTTAATAAATATTCTTAAGTCTCAGTTATGTTGTGTTTCTCTTGACCACAGCTATGAGCCCCGGGTAAATTACAGGGCTGGCTACACAGCCTCTGGTATCCTGGGAATGACTGCAAAGCATGGAACACCGTAGGGAGCCTGTCATGACTGTTATCATCCTGGTTAAATCAGGAAGGAAGCAGAGGGAAATGAGCACCCAAGTGCTGCTCATCAAACAGAAATTGTGTGCTGTGCCAAACTGAAAGATGTACAAAAGATGGATGACAAGTCTGAGCATAAGAGAAAGTGAGGTTTGATTTGAATTCCCACTTGGAATGTTTGTTTTCAAACATTCAGATGTTTATATAGATGGAATTGAGAGTGCTTTCTCAGAATTTAACAACCAACCCAACCCATTTCCCTATTATTCTTTTAAAACTGCTCAAAGTGTGAGATTTCAAATTTTTGGTATTATGTCTCTTGTGAAACAGGGCCTTGAAAATTACATAGTTTGCTTTTTAACAATGAATTGCAAACAATAGATTAACCAGAGCTTTCATGTTTTATGTAGGCTTTAAAAATACTGGTAATTTTCTGATAACATCATCCAGATTTTGAGAAGCCTTCTACATTTCAGCTTAGGCTTATCTACTCAAGCTTAAAATAAATAAATAGATATATAAAAGAAGAGACAAAGAGGACTTAAAGCATAATCTTCAGAGTCTGAACTTGTATGAAATCCCAGGGTAAAAGGGTAAGGACTGAGCTGTGGTATTGGAGAAGACTCTTGAGAGTCCCTTGGACTGCAAGGAGATCCAACCAGTCCATCCTAAAGGGGATCACTCCTGGGTGTTCATTGGAAGGACTGATGCTGAAGCTGAAACTCCAGTACTTTGGCCACTTGATGTGAAGAGCTGACTTATCGGAAAAGACCCTGACGTGGGGAAAGACTGAAGGTAGGAGGAGAAGGGGACAGCAGAGGATGAGATGATTGTATGGCATCACCGACTCAATGGGTATGAGTTTGAACAAACTCTGGGAGATGGTGAAGGACAGGGAAGCCTGGCGTGCCATAGTCCATGGGGTTGCAGAGAGTTGGACCTGACTTAACCACTGAATAACAACAACAAAGCATAGAGAGAACTGTGACACCTTGAGAGGTATGTGGCTGAGGGGACATCAGCTGCATTTTGCAGTCACACAGACCTTAGTTTAGGCTTAAATCTGATTCAGTCTCTCCCCGGCTGTGTGGACTTGGTAAGTTATGATGTCTCTGATATCTTTGAAGATGTAGTACCTCATCTATAAATTGAGTGCAACCTCTCACGCTGTGTGGGAGTCACTGTTATATGAGAAATACCTATTTTTGCTCTTCTCACTTCATGCTTTAAAAGTTTATATGAATATGTAGAGACAAAAGGATGAATATATGAAAATCTAAATGCTTGAAACTTCTACAAAGTTATATAGATTATACTCTATGTGAAAGGATGTCCTTGTTTTCTTTTTATAATACAGGTTCTTGCAAATTAATATATCATTATCTCTTTTTAAAATCAAAGTATATAGTTTCTGGTCTTACATTTAGATCTTTAATCCACTTTGAGTTTATTTTTGTGTATGGTGTTAAAGAGAGAACATAGGCAAAACACTCCCGACATGAATCACAGCAGGATCCTCTATGACCCACCTCCCAGAATATTGGAAATAAAAGCAAAAATAAACAAATGGGACCTAATGAAACTTAAAAGCTTTTGCACAACAAAGGAAACTATAAGCAAGGTGAAAAGACAGCCCTCAGATTGGGAGAAAATAATAGCAAACGAAGCAACAGACAAAGGATTAATCTCAAAAATATACAAGCAACTTCTACAACTCAATTCCAGAAAAATAAAGGACCCAATCAATAAATGAGCCAAAGAACTAAACAGAACTAAACAGACATTTCTCCAAAGAAGACATACAGATGGCTAACAAACACATGAAAAGATGCTCAACATCACTCATTATCAGAGAAATGCAAATCAAAACCACAACGAGGTACCATTACACGCCAGTCAGGATGGCTGCTATCCAAAAGTCTACAAGCAATAAATGCTGGAGAGGGTGTGGAGAAAAGGGAAGCCTCTTACACTGTTGGTGGGAATGCAAACTAGTACAGCCACAATGGAGAAGAGTGTGGAGATTTCTTAAAAAACTGGAAATAGAACTGCCATATGACCCAGCAATCCCACTCCTGGGCATACACACTGAGGAAACCAGATCTGAAAGAGACACGTGTACCCCAATGTTCATCGCAGCACTGTTTATAATAGCCAGGACATGGAAGCACCCCAGATGCCCATCAGCAGACGAATGGATGAGGAAGCTGTGGTACATATACACCATGGAATATTACTCAGCCATTAAAAAGAATTCATTTGAATCAGTTCTAATGAGATGGATGAAACCGGAGCCCATTATACAGAGTGAAGTAAGCCAGAAAGATAAAGACCAATACAGTATACTAACGCATACATATGGAATTTAGAAAGATGGTAACAATAACTCTATATGTAAAACAGAAACAGAGACACAGATGTACAGAACAGAATTTTGGACTCTGTGGGAGAAGGCGAGGGTGGGATGTTTCGAGAGAACAGCATCGAAATATGTATATTATCTAGGGTGAAACATTACCAGCCCAGGTTGGATGCATGAGACAAGTGCTGGGGCCTGCTGCACTGGGAAGACCCAGAGGAATCGGGTGGAGAGGGATGTGGGAGGGGGGATCGGGATGGGGAACACATGTAAATCCATGGCTGATTCATGTCAATGTATGAAAAAAACCACTACAATATTGTAAAGTAATTAGCCTCCAACTAATAAAAATAAGTGAAAAAAAAATGAAAATAAAATTGAAGTATAATTGACATATTAATTTCAGGTGTACAACAATGATTTGATATTCATAATATTGGCAAAATGATCAGCAGGGTAAGTCTAACTAACATCCAACACCATACATGGTGATAGAATTTCTTTTGTTGTGATGAGAACTTTTAGGACCTACTCTCAGCAATTTTCAAATATGCAGTACAGTGATGTTACCTGTAGTCCCCATGCTGTACATTATATCCCCAGGACTTGTTTATTTTAAAACTGAAAGTTTGTACCTTCCAGAGGTCACCTACCTCTGGTCTCTGCCAACCACCAATCTCTTCTCTAATACACTATTATTTCCAAATTTGAATAGTGTCACATTTTCTTCTAATTACATTATTATTCTTTGTCTCTCTCTAGAAAAATACTGTATACAGGGCTTAACTTAATATTACTGCCACGACTACCTCAGGGATGGGCACATGACCCATTCAAGCCTAAACTGTGCCACAGGATTTTCAGTAGGATTCCTGGGAAGGGTCACATCTCTACTATGCTGGATCTAATGTTGAGAAAACATACAGGATGGATCTGCCACCATTATCTACCATGTGAAGTCCAAGAAGAAGCCACACATGGTGGGGGTTGGGGTGGGTGGAGGCTAAGAAACAAGTGATGGAAGCTGAGTCCTAGGGACATTGCCTGACTCCTTAAAGTCACCATGTTTGAAGCCAAACACAGATACCTCTGGAGTTTTCAGGCTATGTAAACTAAGAGATTTCACTTTTGTAGTGAAACTCCTGGTTGTGAAGGGTCGTCTGTCACCACAACCCTGGGCTGCTAAGTGATGCAGAGCTAATGGTGCAACAATTTAAGAATGGAAAACTAAAATTTGGCATATCTATTTGACAGCTAGCAGGTAGTCACTGGGGCTTCCCTGATAGCTCAGCTGTAAAGAATCCACCTACAAGGCAGGAGACCCTGGTTCAGTTCCTGGGTTGGGAAGATCCCCTGGAGAAGGGATAGGCTATCCACCGCAGTATTCTTGGGCTTCCCTGGTGGGTCAGATGGTAAAGAAACCACCTGCAATGTGGGAGACCTGGGTTTGATCCCTGGATCGGGAAGATCCCTTGGAGGAGGGCATGGCAACCCACTCCAGTATTCTTGCCTGGAGAATCCCCATGGACAGAGGAGCGTGGCAGACTGCAGTCCATAGGGTTGCAAAGAGTCGGATACAACTGAGTGAGTAAGCATGCACGCACACACGCAGGCAGTCACTAAAAGTGATACTTATGAAGACTATGGAATGACATGGAATGAGACAGGATACAAAATACAGTTGATCCTCATTATTTGTGGATTACATACTTGTGAACTCGCCTACTTGCTAAAGTGTATTTGTAGTCCCAAATCAATACCCATGGCCCTTTGAGGTCATTCATGGCCATGTGTGGAGTTGAGAACAATCTGAGTCATCTGATGCCAATGTGCCCTGTTGAGTTCAAACAAGTCTCTCTGCCTTCTTGTTTCAGTTCTCATACTATGAACAAATATTCTTGTTGAGTGTCTATTTAGTGACATGGTGTCTGAATTTTTGTGCTTTTTGTTGGTGATTTCACTGTTTCAAAGGGTCTCCCAAGTGTGCCGCTTAAGTGTTGTTGAGTTTTTCTAAGTGCAAGAAAGCTGTGATGTGCCTTATGGAGAAAATAAATGTTCTAGATAAACTTAGTTCAGGCATGAGTTATAGCGTTATTGGCTGTGAGTTCAGTGTTAATGAATCAACAATGTATAGTAAATAAGGTATGTTTAAACAGAAACACACATGGTTATGTCTGACTGAGTGATGCAATGCTGTGACCAGAAGCTCACAAGAACCTCACATTATTCCCCCAGGAAAAATGGTTAGCATTTGTTAATTTTGTGTTTGCTGCAACTTTATAGAACACAATTGCTATCAATACGTAGATTCAACTGTATGTAAAAAGCATACCCCAAAGGGAAAGATTGGAAAAAACAGATCAAAATAATAGTGGTTGTGCTAGAGTGATGGAAATAAACTTTTTTCATCTTTTCCCCTAATTTTCAAATATTTAAAAATAATAGCACTATGATAGAAATATATTATGCATTTAAAAATATCACACACATATAAAAAAAAAACCAAAAATATCACACAAATCAAGAAAACCAAACAAACAACCCTCCAAAACACGTTAGGCATTTGACAGAATCAATTTAAAGAAATACATTAGAAGTGTTCAATTACTTTAAGATCTCCCTTTATTTTATAAAACATGCACAAACATACATACATTAAAATCTTTGTTTTGGTATAACTCAGCTTGATTGTTCAATTATACCACCACACTGGTCTCTGAATGATTTTCCCCTTCACATCAACTATCTAAGAAATGTGGTCATGCCCTAAACATATAGATTATAGTAATCAGAGAAATGGAAAAGATGCTGGGGTTTATTTCCTGTAACCTCTCTTTCAATATGTGTTCTCTTTCATCACCCAAAGAAAAGCATCTAATTTTTAAAATGTTCTTTCTCTATAAAGGAAATTTACCACCAAACAACATGTTTTGTCAATTATAACCGTTGTATTTCTTGTATTTATCCCTATTCCCACCATAGTCTGTGTTTCCTCAATACAGAGGATGAATCAAATCCTCTTTATACACCACAGCTCTTGAAATAACTGTAAGAGAGCCCCTGTGTTATTCCTCTGACTTTTCTTTTCTAGGTTAAATATTCCCAGGAACTTTATCCACTCCTCATCAGAGGATTTCTCGATATCCTTTGCTGTCCTGCTTCCCCTCCTCTCCTGAGCTCTGCCTGATCAATGCCCTTCTTAACGTGGTGAAATCAGGACTGAGAAAAACTAAGGATCTGCAGGCCAAGCGACACCATGGCCCCCCCCCCCACTCTACCCCCTCACTTTTTCAACCATGAAAATACACAATGGGGCTGCATGTGGTTTCTGACATGAGTACACTATTTCACCACATGACTAATGCAAAGGGAAAACACTCATTGTGATGAATAGGATTAGTATGTCTATTAAAATAAAAATCAACTTATAAGCACATTTCTTGTATTTTCTTGTATTTTTCATCTCTCTCTATTTTCTAGTTGTTTCTCGAAATTTCATGGGCAATAAATTCAAACAAATCATTCCATTTTGATCCCATTCAACCTTTTTTATTTTTAGGTTCTGTGCTGCCTGCTTTTATGGAAATTATAGATTTCTTTAATAATATTGTTCACATAAGTTAGTATTAAAACTTTCTCAAATTCTTAGAACTAATTTTGTCATAGTACTTAGAGAACAGTTTGGGTTCTGAATTTGTCACCCTCTGCTTTCATGCCATATAGCCAAGGTTTTAATTTGTTAAGCCTGCTGATGATATAATGCAACTTTAAATTTCCTAAGATTACTCACTGAATAATAAAAGCAAACAGTTGTAGGGTATGAATGATTCAGAAGCATGTGTAAAGATTTTTGTTGTTCTTGTTAATTGTGTTTTAAAAAATGTTTATGCATTCAGCTAGCCCTAATAGTAAAATTATATATTTTAAAATTTTCTTACAAATGATTCTACTGTTGAGTAAGGCATCTGTCTTAATAAATGTCTAAATTTGAGTCTCATATTTTATCAAACTTGTCATAATTTTAGATTTAGGAACAGAAGCATGAACATTTTTTTTACATTTATATTTCCGTATACTTTTCAACCTAGTCATTCCTTGCTGCTGTTGTTCAGTTGCTAAGGCACGTCTGACTCTTTGCAACCCCATGGACTAACCTGCCAGGCTTCTCTGACCATGGGTTTTGCCATGCAAAAATACTGGAGTCGATTGCCATTTCTTTCTCCAAGGGACCTTCTCTGACCCGTGTCAGGGATTGAACCTGCGTCTCTTGCATTGGAAGGTAGATACTTTATCACTGAGTCACCAGAGAAACTTGTAGTAGTTCACTTTAATAGAGGAAGATAATTTTACTTATCAAGATTTATTCAAAGTAAATCTCTCTCTTTTTTCCTATCTGCCTTGATCTTCGGAGAAGGCAATGGCACCCCACTCCAGTACTCTTACCTGGAGAATCCTAGGGACGCAGGAGCCTGGTGGGCTGCCGTCTATGGGGTCGCGCAGAGTCGGACACGACTGAAGTGACCTAGCAGCAGCAGCAGCAGCCTTGATATTAAGTGTAAAATAGTTCTTTTTATGTAAATATTCATCCCATGAAGATTAATTTATCTATCTACTCAATTCATATTTCCATGGCAATTTATATTAATTCCACATATTTTTTTATGGTAAACAACAGATTAGGACAGAGTAAATAGGCTAGGGAATGTGTAGCTTGATATCTAGAAGGGAAATTTAATTTATTTGACTTCCGTGGTGTGGAAGATATTTGGGTTTTTCACTAGTATTTCTGGTTCTACTCTTTCCAGGTGCATGAGGTTGCAGTATAGAAATGGGAAAGGCATTGTATTTCCATGTCCCCTGAGGCTTGGTGAGATCTGTGACACAGGTAAGACCTTAGAACCCGTGTAACCAAGGGGGACCTTGGCCTTCCTGTGACAGACCCCCTCCCCCCATGTCCCCTGCTCACCTCTTGTTTCTAGAAACAAGTTGTACTCTCCCAGGCCTCCCCTGAGTCATAAAAGCCTGGCTCAAGAATTAATAGAAAGGATGTGAACATGTATTCACAAGAAGAGCAACTGGGCCAGGAGAACTGGTAAGAATTTAAGCAATTAACCAGGCCTTCAGCAGTTACAGAATCTTTAATTCCTCCTCTAAATATCGACACATAGGTAACAGTATCTGATGCACATTTCTGCATTGATTTATAGATGCTAAAACCCCCACCAAACGGAAGACGTTACGTATGAATACCTGAGGACCGTGAGACCTAGCCTGGGGACCGATACTGCGAGCCCGGTGGCATCACCGTGTTAGGTCGTCGGCGCTCAGCCACGCAGTCCTGACTCTGCGATGCCATGGTCTGCTGCCCGTCAGGTTCCTCTGTCTTTGGACTTTTTCTAGGCAAGAATACTGGAGTGGCTTGCCATTTCCTCCAGCAGGGTGTTTTCCTGACCCAGGGATTGAGCCTGTATCTCCTGCGACTCCTGCACTGGCAGGTGAATTCTTCACCACTGAGCCACCGGGAAAGCCCCGTGCGTTACATCGCCATCAACCAATCAGAGAATCGGTAAGAGCTGATCACACACCCAGCAGCTCCCTTCCCTCACCCTGCCTTTGAAAAAACACTTCCCTAAAACCCATCGGGCACTTTGGGCTTTTTGAGCATCATCTGCCCCAGGTTCCTTATCGGGCTGCACTTACCTTCACCACAACCGGGTGTTAGCAGATTGGCTTTACCGCACTTCCGAAAGCGGACCCAAGCTTGGTTCCGAAACACCCATATGAGAGAGCCTGGATATGCTCTTTCCTTGATGTGTGATCCTAGGTGCCAGGAATGTTGCTTTGCACGCAAGGAAAAACCGAAAAAAGGAGACGGACCACTGCAGACTTTTGGGCGGAAGAGTGGAAGAATTAACAAGGAAATTGACACAGAAGGCAGGTCTCGCGTGGCTGCGAGATGAGTGATCGCCTCCCCGCCGCCCACCCGCCAGAATCTTAAAAGTTTGTTAGCGGGGAGGCCTTAGCTGGGTTCAGTTGCTATACCATCCAGAAGGTTTCAGTAACACATTGCTCTGCGAAGGCTGACTCCTTGAAAACGGCTCCCGCTGCTTCAACCGTGGTGTGAGTGCATATTCCGAGGACACGGCGGGAAGAGCCTGCATTTTCCAGGGTGCGTCCTGTGGTCGGCCCTCGGTCAAGGCCTGTTGATGACCTCCCTAACCAGGAGATCAAGGCAGCCAGCAAATCGAGACCGAACCTCCAAGAAGAGGCAGCAGAAGACTTTGGGTGAGAGAGAAACACTTGCCTGTGTCCCTCCTCTGATACTTTGGTGTTTTACCTCACCACAGCATAAACTAGCCAGTCCTGAGTGATGTATGTGGATACTACTGCTGTTTTAGTTAGGCTGTACCTTGGCAGTCACTGTGTTAGTCGTTCAGTCCTGTTTGGCTTTTTGCAACCCCATGGACTAGTTCCAGCCATTCTCCTCCGTCCATGGAAGGCTCAGCTGGTAAAGAATTTGCTTGCAATGCAGGAGACCTGGGTTCGATCCCTGCGCGGGGAAGACCCCGCGGAGAAGGGAATGGCTACCCACTCTAGTATTCTTGCCTGGAAAAATTCTATGGACAGAGGAACCTGGTGGGCTATAGTTCATAGGGTCACAACGAGTTGGATACGACTGAGCAACTGACAGTCACTGTAATTTTCTTCCCATACCTATCTATCTTCGATTGATTTCTGATAACCAATTGCCTCTTTTCCCCAAGAAGTGTAAAGCTTTGGAGTTTTCTGCCTTTTACCTTTACCTTCTCAAATGAAAAACATTAGACATAGCGTCTGGGTACAATGCTTTCTAATCCATTTGTGCTAGCTCCTGCATGAGAATTCTCTGAAGCATCACTCGAAGACATTTTCCCATTGGTTTGATTTTATGGGTGAACACAGTACACTACAGAAACAAGGGATGGGATGCCAACCAGGTAGCAGAAAAAGACTTTGGAACTGCTGCAAAAAAATGGAAAGTCATTAGGAAACAGCATGCTTGTCTAACTTTGATAAAAATGACTGAGGATTTGACATTCTCATTTCTTTAGAAATCCTTGTTCTTGAATAAACCGGGGCAGAAGTACTTATTTTGAAGGGAAGACTTTCTTCAAATTCTCTTTCTCTTGGCACTTCTTTTATGCCATTATAATCTGTACAATAGTGGCCTCTGGAAGGAAGAATTTAAGATATTTTATGGTGGGGGAGGAGGAGGAAGGGAATATGGTGGTTCATTTAACTTGAATTCTTTTCCTGTCTTTCGAAGTCTTAGTCTGGCAGTCCCCAGCCAAGGAAAGGATAATTTCTGATAGAAAATCAGGGACATTTGAGGATTCTGGGGAAAAAAAAATCCATTTATAAAATACATTTAATTCATTTATAAAGCATATTCATCCAGAGCACATTCATTTACAGCCTAAATGAGGCCTGAGTTGATCCAGCAAAGAAGGCAGTTGCAGTGCCGGGTCTCAAATGCAGAGTGCTGGGCCCCCTCCTGTCTGAGAGTGGTGTCACTATATACTGCAATCAGCATGATGGCGCCTGCTCATTGGGGATTCCCTGAGTGCTCCTGTGGCTGTAATGCACTTCCATTTGTATTCTGGAACCATTTAGCAACTGGAAACTTCAAAGTCATTTGATCAATCTTGTGTGGAGCTTTTGTTTTTACTCCAGGCAAATTAATGTGAAGATCATTGTGACAAATTAAACAGATTTAATTGTTCATTGATCAAGCAGTAACTGAAATGCACATGCTTGAAGATGTAATATTTCCTCAGATTTTGAGGGTGTGAAAAAGATGTTATCTTAGACTGAGTGATAAGGATGGAGGAAGTTGAACATTGAGTATATATGTAAAACTTAGTAGTTTTTTAAATTTGACCTGGGGTTACTTTGGTTTAGGAATAAGAGGATATGTTATGTGGTTTGCTCATAAAATCATAGTTTCTTGTACAGCAACTTCTCTAACAGTGTTGGCTCTGTAGATGAGTGTTTTGCTTTATTTTAATGAATTTATATGATTCTAAAAGGTGCCACAAGCTGTTCTATCTGGGAATTTAGTATCTTTTCCCATTTTTGCTGAGATTTGTGAAGGCATTATAACTTAAGATTATATCCATCTTCAGAGTAATAGTAAGACATGAAAAATAGTGGTGGAACTGGGCTTTTGTGAACTCTACACATTGTGTGATGGAGAAAGCACTTATTTTCAGAAAAGAGGTTGAAGGAGACAAAAAAACAAACAAATAAACAAAAATGAGGAGAAACCCCACCCCTCTCAGACCTACTTCTTGCAGATATTGCCGTCTAAACAGTCTTGTTTTTATGAAAGGTCGTGATTAATATTTTCCACTCTGTCATCTTACCTTTTTTCTTACTGAGCTATAGTTGATTTACAATATTGTTAGTTTAAGGTGTACAGCAAAGTGGTTCAGTTATCAGATTCTTTTATAAGTTGCTCTAAGATACTGAATAAAGTTCCCTGTGCTATACAGTTAAACCTTGTTTATTTTATATATAGTGGTGTGTATCTGTTAATTCCATACACCTAATTTATCCCTCAATTCAGAGGTTTTCCCAGAAAAAGAAAAGGCTCTCAGCTCTTTCTTTCTTGCCTTTATAGATTTATAAATATAAACATTCATGTTTTGTAGAAGAATCCAGTGAAGGTGAGAATATAAATCAAAGACAGTTTTATACAAAAACAGGCCAGTCAACATATTATATGAGGGGCTGGAACTGGCAATGTTTCTGACTGTCATGTTGGAACAGATACCTGAAAATCCTAAGTGTGGAACTGCAACGTTTTGGAAGAGATCATTATGATGATCTAATGTAATTCCCTCATCTGACAGGTGAGGATACCGAAACCTAGTTACCAAAACTATTTTTTTTTTAACTTTGAAGATTGGTGAAAGTAGAGTACTTAGGAATGACACGATAGCACTAGATAACAATTTGAATATTAGTATAACTCCAAACACTTCAACGGCACCACTTTAAGGTCATATAGTTACTTTATGTTTTCTTATACTTAGTTTGCGTGGTTACCCAAAGGTAACCAGATTTCTGAGTTCACACTGAAGATGGTAACAAGCACATGGGTTTACTCACTCATTTATTTCTTGCAAATTATCTGCTGAGAACAAATGGAGTACTAGTTCTAAACGCTTGAGGTTTATTAGTCTTTGTACAAAAAGCTGTGCTCTTGTAGGGGGAGACAGACAATAAATAATAAACATGATAAATAAATTAGAAGCTAGAAGCTAACTGTGCCCTGGGAGAAAAACAGAGCCAAGTGAGAGGAATTGGAAGTATGAAGAGGTGATTAGTGTGAAAGCCAGTTGCAGCTTTAAATATGGTGGTCAAGGTGGGACTTGTATATGGTGATGTTTGAGCAAAGATCTGGAGGCGGGGAGGGCGTTGCCAGGTAATGGCAACTGGAAATCTGGTAGAAGAGCATTCCAGGCACAGGAAACATCTAGAGCAAAGTCCTAAGGTGAGCTGGTGCTTGGTATATTAGAGAAACATCTAGGATCTCCATGAGGAGTGGAATAAGAAATGGGCATTGAAGGGGGAAGGGCTGCCAGAGGTTCCCACCACGTGGGGCCATGTAAAGAATCTGGCTCACTGTGAGTGAAATAAGGAGTCATTAGAGAGATTTTTGTGGAAAAGGGCCATAATCGGATACAATGTTTTTAAAAGATTACTTTGGCTGTGTTGATAAGAAGCTCATTTTTATGAGGAGCTTTATCTTCATCAACAGACTTCCTCAAAACCTTTCTTCTTGCACTTTTTTTTTTGTTATTTTGCTCTTGTGTTACCAATACTTTCCCTTGATGTCAAAGGCTTGGGTTATTTATGACTCTTCTCAACTCAAAGCCCCTTTGGTGATCTGCTCTATCAGGGTTCCACATTTAGCTGACCCCTAGCTTTGCTCCTGATGGGTGGCCTGCGCTAGATTCTTTTCCCTTGTGGTGCCTTGTTTTCAGCCACTCAAGGCATCATTAGCCCTAAGAACAACTACTACATCTCTGAGACTCCCACACATGTGCCTATGGGTTTTGAGAACATGAAAAACAAAACCTTCTGCCATCTTCTTTTTCAGTCTCTTTTGGCTGTTGTTCTCAGTCACATCACAATAAAAGTTAATTTTTTTCCATTTCAGGGAGACTGTTCATTTTAATAGGAAAGTGGCTATTTCTATTGGTGTCTCCCTGAAAATCTTTGCTTAAGATTTTGTGGGTGTGTGTGAACCCTTAGGAGGGCGAGACATCACACATGTCAAAACTTGAAAATTCCCCCTTCTCCAGAGTTCTGCTAATTATAGTGGCTGCTTAGCACTCATTTATGTATTTCTGCTTTTCCTTCTTTTCTCTTGCTTTGACTCTGTCTTCCACTCTTTCTCCCTGTGTCACTTTCCACGATCACATTTTTTTTTTTTTTCCTCCTCTGGATGGCACTCTGTAGGGTCCATGTAGAGAAATCCAGCCTTTCATTTCTCCAATTTCTTCTTACCCCTACCTTTGTGCAGCAAAATGAAGCGTCTTTTTCAGTATCCACTCTCCTTAGGAAGAGGAGGAAGACCATAAATATTTAGAAATTAATACACTTGGTACTGGCCCCCCAGCTTTTGTTTTTCTGATTATACAAGCAGCACATTTTCAGTGTAAGACATAGAAAATAGAGACACACAAAAGGCAAAAAAAAAAGACATTCACAATCCTTCCACTTTAACATACATTTTGTATCTTTCCAGAAATTTTCTCTTTGTATATTTTTAAAACAAAAATGGGTTCATTTTATGCCTAGATTTGAAATCTTCTTATTTCACTTACTATATCATGACTGAATCCATGTTAACAAATATTTCTTCATAACAATGTTTTAATGACTTAATAGTTTTCCATTATATGGGTATACTGTTGTTTAATCATCACTGTATCCTTGGATACTTAGATGGTCTTGTGAATATTTTTTCCCGTATCTTTAATTTTTCTTTAAAGTTAGTGTCTAGAATTGGTATTTGACATCAAAAGGTCTACATGTTTTTATGTTTTTGGCGCATATTGCCATGTTGTACTGAGCGTGTTAATATCAGTGCTTCCACATTCTCATGAATATTCTCTCTGGTTGCTTCCTCTCTCCAAAACCCTCACTAATGCAAGATATGATTTTTTAAAAAAAATTTAATAAAAAAACCTTCACTAATGCAAGATGTGATTTTTTTAAAAAAATTTAATTACAAATACAATTGGACCTTGAACAGTGTTGGTACTGGGCTTCCCAGGTAGCTCAGTTGGTAAAGAATCTGCCTGCAATGCAGGAGACCTTGGTTCAATTCCTGGGTTGGGAAGATACCCTGGAGTAGGGTTACGCTACCCACTGCAGTATTCTGGAAGCCGGCTCTGCTGGTAAAGAATCTGCCTGAAATGCGGGAGACCTGGGTTTGATCCCTGGGTTGGGAAGGTCCCCTGGAGAAGGGAAAGGCTACCCACTCCTTTCCCTTCTGGCCTGGAGAATTCCATGGATTGTAACTAGGGCCACAAACCCTTCCCAAAGTTGAAAGTTCAAGCATAACTTTATAGTTGGCTGGCCATATCCATTGCTCTGAATCCCCCAATTCAACCAAACTTGGATTGTGTTGTTCTGTGCTTCGTATTTAGTGAAAAAAAAAAATCTATTTACCAGTGGGCCTGTGTAGTTCAAACCTGTGTTGTTCAAAGATCAACTGTAATAAGATATGAAGAAGTTGTATATTTTTACTGTTTTATTTTGTGTTGCTTTGATCATTAATGGAGATAAATGTATCAACACTCTGTAGATTTCAACTTGGATATTTTTCTTTCTCCTGGAAAGATTCTGACCCCTTCATTCTGGACTGTTTCTCGTATTTCCCTGTAGAAGTCTGGACTTGGATTGTTACCTTCTTTTTGCCAATGTGATTCTGTCTTTGCCTCACTAGACGTTAAGTTCTATGAGGACAAGGGTTCTCCTTTCTTATTCATCACATGCCAGTGCACATCATGGCTTCTGAGTAAGTACTTGTTAATCAAATCTTGGAAACTGTAATTTTAAAGAGCCATTGGTTAGTATCTTCTTCCATTTATTACAGAAAATATATTTCATGTAACCATTTTAACAACTAAACAGTGACCTCCAATTTGTAGACTGAACACTGAGTTAAAAACAGACCCAAACAAAGCAAAACCACAGGCAGGGAGGAAACAAAATGAAGGATATGTTTGTTCGATACCTCGAAATGGGTCATATTCTACTTTACAGATTAATTCAAATTTGGAATTCTACCCACGAGTGGATTTGCAGCTAATCCTTTGTTTTTCAAGTTATCTAGATATACTTGTGGTCTGGAAATCTTGTCCTAAATGAATAAGGAGTAAAGGAATGTCTATATTGAAGATTCCAAATCTTAAGATTTTTCTATTATTTATACTGGGAATTTTCAACTGAATTTCTGTTGAAATCTATTCTAAGCTTCAAATGATTGATTATTTTATTAATATATATTTCAAATTATTTTTTGTAAATCAGAATGTTATTTGGCTTACCTAAATTTAATAAGGGAGAAGGAAATGGCAACCCACTCCAGTATTCTTGCCTGGGGAATCCCAGGGACAGAGGAGACTGGTGGGCTGCTGTCCATGGGGTTGCACAGAGTCAGACATGACTGAAGTGACTTAGCAGCAGCAGCAGCAAATTTAATGAAATTTGTAAATTTTCAAACATTAAGAAAGAGGTAAATGATGTTAGTAATTTAAATATAACTTGGAAAAGTTGAGAAGTGCAAAAGTCTTGATAGAAGCCGATTGGAAATGAGTTTTGATTATTTACTCATATAAGTTCAACTAATGTGAACATAGTAGGAAGTGGAGAGTTTTAGGAAAAGACTCGCAGTTATCTCTTAATTACTGGAAAAGCAACTACGAAGGGACATTTGGTTGTATGAAAGCAATATAAACAGCCTATTAAAGTTATACTTTTAAATATAATGCAGGTATGTTGGGGATTGGGAGTTGAATGCAAAGTACTAAAGAGAGAGTTTGAAATTACTAAAAATGTTTTTTATTTATTTCTAAACTTAATTTTCAGGCTTAGTATTGGCAAGAGCTTACATGTAGAATAGGTATAAATGGTGCTATTGCATGATGGGTAGATTGTTGAAAAGGGTTAGCTTTCTTCTCCTGTAGATCTGTTTATTTTTCAATTAACAAAGAGTAAGAAACCTTTTTTTTTTTTAACATTTTTGCTTGGAAGACTGGGTTAAAAAGTATGCCATTTATGTTTGGTATATTAAATTAAATGTTTGGCTTGGGCTTATAAGGAATTTCTATGTAGCCAATTTAGACTGTAATAGATCATTAAAAATTCCATTAGAGGTTATTGACATTATGATAAAAGTTTATCTGACAGAATAAAGCTTCTATGTTACTAAATTTTCCACTCTTCTTTGGTATATTTTTAATTTGGTGAATGTTTTAATCTCATCATTTCTTAGTGGTTTCCTGATTTTATTGTTTATGACTCAGATAATGCTATTTAATCAGTGGGTCAGACTAATAGACCAAAGCTCATGCTCACTAAAATCTCAACATAAACATATTTGGATAAATGTGTTATCTTATCCTTGCATTGCTTTTTTGTGCAATTGCCTGTACAGTTATTGCCCATTTGATGTTGAAGCTTTGGGAAGATGAGAAGCATATCTCTGTAACTTGATCTGAGCAGTTTTTAATAATATATCATGCCAGGATAGATTAAATAATGACAGTAATAATGATATCAGTAATAATTTTAACAATTAAACACAAAAAACCCATTTATGTTTCACCTATTCTGTGCCTGACACTGTGCTAAGAATTATATATACATTATCTCTGCAAGGTAGATATTATTATCTCCATTTTATACAAGAGTTAGTTGAGGTTCCAGAAGGTTAAATAATTTGCTAATTATTTAGATATATTAAATGTTAGAAATACAAAGCAGCCTGCTTCACTCCAAAGGTCGTAATATATTCTATTACACAAGTATTACTGATAGTTGAATGACATCTATACCATTAGGTCTGTTGTGTTTCACTATATTCTTATTATGAAAGAGCAGTGCTTCTTAGACTTTAGTATGAGGATCCAGTTAAAGTGAAGATTCTGATTCAGGAAGACTTGGATCCTGCTTTTCCAACAAACTTGAAAGCATACATTTCCAACAAGCATTTCCCAGGTGACAGCAGCACTTCTGGCCTGTGGCCCATCACTCTGGGTAGCAAGCTCCAGAGCAGAGATGCCGAATATGGTAGAGAGAAAATGTGGGGGAACATACTCACTGGACTGTTTTCCTTTTCCAGGAAGAATCTTGTGTGCCTTTTTCCACCTCCTAAAATCAGTGCTGAAGAGAGCCATGAATACTGATGGGAGTGCCTCCTCCTTCCCTCATGTGTTTTGGGATAGAAAACGATTAAAAATGACTGATCCAGCCAGTTCAGATGCTAGAATACTGAAAGCTGGTTGGAGGCATGGGTGATTGTCAGAGCCAAGGCCGAGGGGAAAGAAAACATAAAAAAAGGGAACTGACTTAGGGAGAAAAGAGAGGTGAGAGAAGAAAAAGGAGAGAAAGGGAAGGAAAATAACTAGTTACATATGTTGACAAGTATTAGGATGGTGCTGAAGATTGCCCATCATTCCAGCACATGATTTGAGGAAGTTCCTCATGTCAAAAATACAACTTTCCTCATGAAGTTAAAGTTTTGATCCAGAGCAATCTCTAAGATAGTATACCATGTCAGTGAGCCTCTGCTACCCACTAGCTGTTTCAGAGAGATTATTTCAAGCTGGGTAAAAAGCAACCTTTCACCTTTGCTTTAAGCTTTGACATAACTGCTCCAGTGCTACCTGGTGTTTATAATTTGGCTAATGTGTTAGTGTGATTGCTAAGAGTGAGATGGGATGTACGTGTGTGTGCACTCAGTCATTTCTGACTCTTTGTGACCCATGGACTGTGGCCCATCAGGATTCTCTGTCCATGGAGTTTTCTAGGCAAGAATATCAGAGTGGGTTGCTGGTTCCTCCAGAGTATCTTCCCCACCCAGGGACTGAATGTGCATCTCTTGTGTCTCCTGCATTGTCAGGCAGGTTCTTTATCACTGTGCCATCTGTGAAGCCCCCAGGGATGGGGGTCGTCCAATTTCATTAGTTACTTTGTTGCTGAGAAGTGTGTGTGCATATGTGCACATGTGTGTGTGCATGATAAAACAGAGTATGCATGCGTGCACACACACCCACGTCTCATCTCATATCAGTAGACAGCTGAAAAATGACAGCAATTTTTTTTCAGCTGTGTTTTAAACAGGCATTGCTTTCATAATTCCTTGTTTGCAAAAACAATTAGGTGAACATGCCTTGGCCTGGTTTTAGAGGTGGATTCCAGATGGAAATACAGAGGGCATGAGGTAGCTTATAAAAATATAAACATTATTGCGAACCTGTTATTGCTTCTCCAAACCCTCCATAAAATGAAACCTTATGGGAGGTTCTGGTAATAGAGATAGTAATAAAGGAAAATTGTGGATCAAAGGCACCATTGCCCATTGCTTGAATATAATATTGAAGACATGAACCCAGATTTTTGATGGTCACCAGAGAGGTTCTCATTTCAAATGCAGTTAAGCAGCAGCAACTGTCTAAAACTTTATTGATCCAAGTCTACTCAAATTATCTCCTAGTAATGTGCCCTTATATGGGACAGCTGATTAAGGAAACTCACTTAACAACCAGTTTATGCCACTATGTCTCTGACGGGAATTTTCTAATCCTTACAAATGTGTTTACTCTCATTAACACCTTGATATGTATGGTTATATCTGGATGGAACCTGTGCAGTCTATCTCAAAATTTTAAAGCTCTTTCTTCATTTATTGATTCATTAATTTTTATGTTTTCAACCTACAATTTATGATAATATCTTCCTTGAGAAATTACAGGTATGTGTTTTAGTTTAGTTGGTAATTTACAGAAGAAGTCTGTAGAATGGTAGTCACAGTTATTTCACTATCACTGACCATTGCTTTGCACATTATGACTTTGGGGAGAAAACTAGCAGGAGTGACAGAAGATTGTTTGCAGCATTTACTGATAATTTACAGAGACTGACTTTGTGGACCATAGACATTATGGTCTAAGCTTTGTGAACTTCCAGTTGAACCTGAGTTACTGATGCTTCTCTGAAACTGTATATTAATCCATACAGTTAAGATGAGATTTGGGAGGCTCAAAACTCTCATGAAGAATCAGAGGTGGGTTTAGTCTCCTTCCAAATTTGATTCTAAATGATTTGTTTAGAATCAGTTGGATGTATGTCTCCTCCTTTATAAAATTAAAATTTAAATACTTTATTGTCTTTTCTATAGATGACATGGTTTGATTTATCTCAAACCATAAAGGACTGGATTCAACCAGTCTTTCGAATGCATTAAAAAGTCTGGAAAAAATGCATTTGACATAAACTATTTCAGAGTTTGAATCATGAATTTGAATTCACGAATCATGAATCTGAATTGAATCCAGAATATACTTTGCTTTTATCCATTAGCTCTAAACGGCCTGAATTGCTGGTCAGCTTATAAAGTCCACCGATCACATTTCTTTCTCTGTCAGGAGAAAATTTACTAACCAGATTTGTTAGTTGATTGAAATTTAACATTTGGTCCTAAGAGACTGAATTATCATACTTTTATTTTTGTTTTATTTTTTAACTTCTATTTTTAACTTGCACCATACTTTCATTTCTATTGTAATTTTTGCTCACTTTTTTGGAGTAAGGTTGCTTTACAATGTTGTGCTAGTTTCTCACTGTAGAGCAAGGTGAATCAGTCACACATACGCATATATTCACCCTTTTATAGGTTTCCTTACCATTTAGGCTGTCTCCGAGCACCAAGCACTGTTCCCTGTGCTATACCACAGGCTCTCCTTAGTTATCTAGTTTATACGTCAGTTCAGTTGCTCAGTCGTATCTGACTCTTTGCGACTCATGGATGCCAGGCTTCCCTGTCCATCACCAACTCCCAGAGCTTGCTCAAACTCATGCCCACTGGGTCAGTGACGTTATCCACAGAGAATCTCATTCTCTGTCGTCCCCTTCTCCTCCTGCCTTCAATCTCTCCCAGCATCCGGCTGTTTTCCAATGAGTCAGTTCTTCACATCAGGTGGCCAAAGTATCGGAACTTCAGCTTCAGCATCCCACCTTCCAATGAACACCCAGGACTGATCTCCTTTAGGATGGACTGGTTGGATCTCCTTGCAGTCCAAGAGACTCTCAAGAGTCTTCTCCAACACCACACTTCAAAAGCATCAATTCTTCGGCGCTCAGCTTTCTTTATAGTCCAACTCTCACATCCATACATGACTACTGGAAAAACCATAGCCTTGACTAGATGGACCTTTGTTGGCAAAGAATGTCTCTGCTTTTTAATACACCATCTAGGTTGGTCATAACTTTCCTTCCAAGGAGTAAGCATCTTTTAATTTCATGGCTTCAATCACCATCTGCAATAATTTTGGAGCCCAGAAAAATGAAGTCAGCCACTGTTTCCACTGTTTCCCCATCTATTTGCCATGAAGTGGTGGGACTGGCTGCCATGATCTTAGTTTTCTGAATGTTGAGCTTTAAGCCAACTTTTTCACTCTCCTCTTTCACTTTCATCAAGAGGCTCTTTAGTTCTTCTTCACTTTCTGTCATAAGGGTGATGTCCTCTGCATATCTGAGGTTATTGATATTTCTCCTGGCAATCTCAATTCCAGGTTGTGCTTCCTCCAGCCCAGCATTTCTCATTATGTACTCTGTATATAAGTTAAATAAGCAGGGTGACAATATACAGCCTTGACGTACTCCTTTCCCGATTTGGAAGCAGTCTGTTGTTCCATATCCAGTTCTAACTGTTGCTTCCTGACCTGCATACAGGTTTCTCAAGAGGCAGGTCAGGTGGTCTGGTATTCCCATCTCTTTCAGAATTTTCCACAGTTTATTGTGATCCACACAGTCAAAGGCTTTGGCATAGTCAATAAAGCAGAAATAGATGTTCTTCTGGAATTCTGTTGCTTTTTCTGTGATCCAGTGGGTGTTGGCAGTGTGATCTCTGGTTCCTCTGCCTTTTCTAAATCCAGCTTGAACATCTGAAAGTTCTTGGTTCATGTACTGTTGAAGCCTAGCTTGGAGAATTTTAAGCATTTCTTTGCTAGCGTATGAGGTGAGTGCAATTGTGTGGTAATTTGAACATTCTTTGGTATTGCCTTTCTTTGGGATGGGAAAGAAAACTGACCTTTTCCAGTCCTGTGGCCACTGCTGAGTTTTCCAATTTGCTGGCATGTTGAGTACAGCACTTTCACAGCATCATCTTTCAGGATTTGACATAGCTCAACTGGAATTCCATCACATCCACTAGCTTTGTTTGTAGTGATGCTTCCTAAGGCCCTCTTGACTTCACACTGCAGAATGTCTGGCTCTAGGTGAGTGATCACACTATCGTGATTATCTGGGTCATGATCTTTTTGTACAGTTCTTCTGTGTATTCTTGCCAACTCTTCTTAATATCTTCTGCTTCTGTTAGGTCCATACCATTTCTGTTCTTTATCAAGCCCATCTTTGCATGAACTGTTCCCTTGGTAACTCTAATTTTCTTGAAGAGATCTCTAGACTTTCCCATTCTGTTGTTTCCCTCTATTTCTTTGCACTGATCACTGAGAAAGGCTTTCTTATCTCTTCTTCCTATTCTTTGGAACTCTGCATTCAGATGAGTGTATCTTTCCTTTTCTCCTTTGCCTTTCACTTCTCTTCTTTCCTCAGCTATTTGCAAGGCCTCCTCAGACAACCATTTTGCCTTTTTGCATTTCTTCTTCTTGGGGATGACTTTGATCACTACCCCTCCTGTACAATGTTATGAACCTCCATTCATAGTTCTTCAGGCACTCTTATCTATCAGATCTAATCCCTTGAATCTGTTTCTCACTCCACTATATAATCGTTAGGGATTGATTATAGGTCATACCTGGATTATCCAGTGATTTTCCCTACTTTCTTCAACTTAAGACTGAATTTGGCAATAAGGAGTTCATGATCTGAGCCACAGTCAGCTCCGGGTCTTGTTTTTGCTGACTGTAGAGAGCTTCTCCATTTTTAACTGCAAAGAATATAATCAATCTGATTTCGATATTGACCATCTGGTGATGTCCATGTGTAGCGTCTTCTCTTGTGTTGTTGGAAGAGGGTGCTTGCTATGACCAGTGTGTTCTCTTGGCAAAACTCTGTTAGCCTTTGCCCTGCTTCATTTTGTACTCCAAGGCCCTACTTGCCTGTAACTCCAGGGATCTTTTGACTTTCTACTTTTTCATTCCAGTCCTCTATGATGAAAAAGACTTTTTTTTTTTTGATGTTAGTTCTAGAAGATCTTGTAAGTCTTTATAGGCCTTTCAACTTCAGCTTCTTCAGTGTTAGTGGTTGGGGCATAGACTTGGATTACTGTGATATTGAATGGTTTGCCTTGGACATGAACAGAGATCATTCTGTCATTTTTGAGATTACACCCATGTACTGCATTTCAGACTCTTTTGTTGACTGTGAGGGCCACTCCATTTCTTCTAAGGGATTCTTGCCCTTACTAGAAGATATAATGGTTTTCTGAGTTAAATTTGTCCATTCCAGTCCATTTTAGTTCACTTATTCCTAAAACGTCAGTGTTTACTCTTACCACCTCCTGTTTGATCACTTCCAATTTACCTTGAATCATGGACCTGACATTCCAGGTTCCTATGCAGTATTGTTCTTCACAGCATCAGACTTTACTTCCATCACCAGTCACATCCACAACTGGGTGTTGTTTTCGCTTTGGCTCAACCTTTTCATTCTTTTTGGAGCTATTTCTTACTCTTCTCCTGTAGCATATTGGGCACCTCCCAATCTGGAGAGTTCATCTTTCAGTGTCATATCTTTTCACCTTTTCATACTATTCATGAGATTTTCAAGGCAAGAATACTGAGGTGGTTTGACATTCCCTTCTCCAGTGAACCACATTTTGTCAGAACCCTCCACCAAGACCCATCTGTCTTGGGTGGCCCTACACGGCTTGGCTCAGAATTTCATTGAGTCAGACAAGGCTGTGGTTCGTGTGATCAGTTTGGTTAGTTTCCTGTGATTGTGTTTTCCACTGTTTTATACATAGTAGTATGTTTATGTCAGCCCCAATCTCCCAGTGCATCCCACCTCCCTTTTCTCCCCTGGTAACCATAAATTTATTCTCTACGTCTGTGACTCTATTTCTGCTTTGCAAATATTACATCTGTACCATTTTTCTAGATTCCACAGATAAGTGACACTATACAATACTAGTTTTTCTCTTTCTGACTTACTTCACTCTCTATGACAATCTCTAGGTCCTTTATTTGCTCTCTAATTCTATCTTTAAGTGATAAAAGAATCAATCTGGTTCAGTAATAGTCTATTAAACACATATAAAAATTAGGGTGCAATTAGGCTACTATTGTTAGCTCATGGTTGAAAGTATTTACTAGTTGATATTATTATTGATTTTGTTCATAGTTTTCTGCCTTAATAGCTATAAAAATTTTATTTAAAATTCCCTTGTTTGAAAATTTTAGGATATTTTGTATTATATTTTCCTTATTTTTCTAGAGACTATATTTGTGGAAAGAAATAGAGGAGCTTATATTTCAGTAATATTAATAATATTCATCTGGGTGAAAATTTTCCTTGTAATTAGTGATTGATTTTTTTTCTCTCCCCAATGTGAAAATTGGAGAGCAGTCTCTTTTTGTAAATTAACTAAAAGCAATTTAATTTTTAAAACAAACAAAAAAAGCCCCACAAAAGTTCCTATATACATGAAAAACTTTCCTTCATTGAGTTATGTTACTGATCAGTAAAATTATGTGAAATAAGATACACAAGTCAATGTGTTACTGTTATAAATAGCTAAGAATGAATTGGATCTTCATAAAACATTTCTCACCTTTTCTCATTTCTTAGTCACCAAAAAATCATCTTCCCCTTTGTTTTTCTACAATCACTTTGTAGATATGTAGTCACTCAAAACAAAGGCATATGGAGGTAGAGTCATAATGTTTAAATTTTTTAATTGAAATAAATGTACTATCTTTTAAAATAAGTATCATAATTCTTTGGGCTTTGAAGCAGTAATTTGGGGATGGCACCCTAGCTTCTTGAGTGAAGTGACAGAAAAGAACAAGTAAGTTCCCTAAAATCTTTACTGCGACCCCCAAGCCATGTTTGACTCAGGCAGGGAGCTGAGGCACAGGGAACTAGCTCACCTCCTTTTATGAGCTCAGGTCTGTTCCGGGTGGACAAGACACAGAGGAAATATAAAATACAGCCCAGTTTCCAAAGGGGTTTCCAACTTCACTGAGAAGTCAAGACCCACGAACACAAAAGATTCCATACAAGCCAGCCCCACTTTAGGAATGAGGCAGAGGCCTCTTTACTGCAGGTACAGAAATGGGAACCAAAGTGAGTACTTGGAACCAGAAAAGAAAATTCTGATACATTATCGGAACCTTGGATACTGGGCTGCCATTCTTCTGAGAATCTTCTTGGCAGTTTATTAATATGAAAATCGCCTACATAGATGTGCTTACTGGGTGCAGCCTGGTTTCCCCTCTTCATCTGGAACATTCTACAGCTCCAGGGATTCCCAGCTCCTATTATCCCCCCCCCCCCCCCCCACCAATAAGCAGCTCTGAGGTCTCACCTTCTCTGGCTTCCCCTGGCTTCTGCCTCTGCCCATGTGCATGCTAAGTTGTTTCAGTGGTATCTCTTTTCCACAACATGTACTGTAGCCTGCCAGGCTCCTCTGTCCATGGGATTCTCCAGGCAAGAATACTGGAGTGGGTTGCCTTCCTAACTCAGGGGTCGAACCTGGGTCTCTTACATCTCCTGCATTGGCAGGTGGGTTCTTTACCAATAGCACCTCCTGGGAAGCCTTCTGCCCACACCTGGTTTAAAAAGCCATTAAAAAATAAAAGACACCAGCAGCGCCAAGGAATGTGTTAACCTTTCAAAAAACATCGCGTTTGGAACTCTTTCTGCATTCTTATTGACTTAAACCTGAAGGGTAGGCTTGTGGATTGAGGAGGCAGGACAGTTTTCTTCCTTGGCTTCCCACTAGGTCTTCAGCACAGTGAAGAGATTCAGAGCAGGTCTAAGGTCATGGGAATGTTGACTTCTGCAGCCAAGAATAAGTACCCTTTCCTTTTATGAATTGAATATCCCACTGGGCATCCAGGAATGTAGTCGACCAGGCAGTAGTAGACCACCCCCTTCATGTAGAAAGTTGAAATCTCCAAATAGATTCCCATGGATTCTAAATATTTTATTTCCCTCGGACCCCATGTGGGAAATTCCCACATTTATTCATTCATCTGGTTTTTATTGGGCACCTTTTATCTGCCACTTTGTTCTAGATGCTAGGACTCAATAGCGCCTACAACAGGGGAAGCCATTGTTCCCACAAAACACAAATACATTACATGTCATGTGATGAATGCCAAAAGGAAAAATAGAGAACCAAGGATGACAGGGTCTAGGGGAATCAAACGCAGCCTCTCTTTAAGGTGACAGTGAAATGAAGCTGGAGGTAGGAGGGGTTTTCCTGGAGGAGCATTGCAGTCAGAGTGATTGCAAAGCACAGAGGGTCTGAGGGTGGGCTTCCCTCTGTATATTAGGGAGAGGGAGGTGGGACGAGGTGGTGAGGTTGGGGGAGTGCTTGGAGGTCAGGGTCAGGAACTGGGAAGGTGCTGAGCAGAGGGGTAACATGATATGATTTGGGCTTTAAAAGAGTCACTCTGATTGCTGTATAGAAGCAGAGGACAGTAGTGGAGTTCAGTACCAGAATCTAGATGACAGAAAAGCTTCCAGTAGGGTTTGGGTAATGGGGGGGGGGGTGCGGTGTGATAAACACATATATATAAAATCTAGAAAAATGGTACAAGTGAACCTATTTTTAGGGCAGGAATACAGATGCAGACATAGAGAATAGACGTGAGCACAGCGGGGGAAGGGACAAATGGAAGATCAGGACTGACATATATTCACTACCATGTGTAAAATAGGTAACTAGTGGGAACCTGCTGTCTACCATGCTCTGTGGTAACTTAGATGGATGGGCTGGGGGGTGAGGGTAGGGTGGGAGGGAGGTGCAAGAAGGAGGCGATATAGGTATACATGTAGCTGATTCACTTTGTTGTAGAGCAGAAACTAACACAACATTTTGTAAAACGATTACACTCCCTACCTCTGAAAAAGAAAGACAATTGGTTGGATTCTGTGCTCTCTAACATAGGGTATGTAATTCCAGCTCCAAGAAGACTTACACATTTTCAAAGAGGTTAATTGAAGGAATCCTACCGCGTCTGTTTCCCTAGTATTTATCCAGGTGTAGTGTGGGCCAGCTACATCAGAACCCCATCGCTTTTGTTAAACAGAAAATTTCCCTACCTTGTCCCAGATATCCGTGGAGTCTCTGGCAGAGAAGGCCGAGGAGTATGAGATTTTAACAACTCCTGATGTGATTTATGGGCTTCCCTGGTGGCTCAGATGATAAAGAATCCACATGCAATGCAAGAGACCTGGGATCAACCCCTGGGTTGGAAGGACCCGCTGGAGAAGGGAATGACTACCCATTCCAGTATTCTTGCTTGGAGAATTCCATGGGCAGACGAGCCTGGTGGACTATAGTCTGTGGGGTCGCAAAGAGTCAGACACAGCTGAGTGACTGATTTTGAGCCACGGCCTGGTTTGTACAAAATAGAGTAGAGCCTTTGCAAAGATTTGTGTCTCGTTAGATATTTCAAGCTCACATTTTAAATCCCTGCAGGCCAGTTCTGAGAATCCATCGTGAGCTTAATAGTAAGAATTGTAAAAGCTCATTCTTTTTGACTGAACTCTCAATATGGGATGCCTCCAGCAAGCTGTCACATTTCAGCCTAATCAGGGGTTTCATGAAACTTTCTGTTGTTTTTAGATTGATTTTCATATTACTGAAACTTCTGGATAAACCTGATTCTTAACCTTAGATTAGAGATTATGAATGCTAACAGTTGAACCTAGAATTTTCTTAAACTGTGTCTGTATGAGCCAGAAGTGTGAAACTATGTTTAAGAGATGAAAAAGGAGATTTGACATAACTTTCTAATGCTATTTTGCTTTCTTGTTTATCCATAAGTGAATATGTCTATTAACAACCTATTACTGTAGTAAAATAGATTTCCTTGTCTTCCAAAACAGAAAATAGTGCTTTCAGATGAGGCCATGAGGAATGAGGCATAAAATTAGAGCTAATAGTTTTTTCCATCTTGCTTCTTCCCTTCTCCTACCTTTTTTTTTTAAGATCTAAGTAATTATTTAATGAATTATTATTTTATTTTATTTATTTTTATTAGTTGGAGGCTAATTACTTTACAATATTGCAGTGGTTTTTGTCATACATTGACATGAATCAGCCATGAATTTACAGGTATTCCCCATCCCAGTCCCCCCTCCCACCTCCCTCTCCACCCGATCCCTCTGGGTCTTCCCAGTGCACCAGCCCCGAGCACTTGTCTCATGCATCCAACCTGGGCTGGTGATCTGTTTCACCCTAGATATTATACATGTTTTGATGCTGATCTCTCGAAACATCTCACCATCGCCTTCTCCCACAGAGTCCAAAAGTCTGTTCTGTACATCTGTGTCTCTTTTTCTGTTCTGCATATAGGGTTAGTATTACCATCTTTCTAAATTCCATACATATGTGTTAGTATACTGTATTGGTCTTTATCTTTCTGGCTTACTTCACTCTGTATCATGGGCTCCAGTTTCATCCATCTCATTAGAACTGATTCAAATGAATTCTTTTTAATGGTTGAGTAATATTCCATGGTGTATATGTACCACAGCTTCCTTATCCATTTGTCTGCTGATGGGCATATAGGTTGCTTCCATGTCCTGGCTATTATAAGCAGTGCTGCGATGAACATTGGGGTGCACGTGTCTCTTTCAGATCTGGTTTCCTCGGTGTGTATGCCCAGCAGTGGGATTGCTGGGTCATATGGCAGTTCTATTTCCAGTTTTTTAAGAAATCTCCACATTGTTCTCCATTGTGGCTGTACTAGTTTGCATTCCCACCAACAGTGTTAGAGGGTTCCCTTTTCTCCACACCCTCTCCAGCATTTATTGCTTGTAGACTTTTGGATAGCAGCCATCCTGACTGGCGTGTAAAGGTACCTCATTGTGGTTTTGATTTGCATTTCTCTGATCATGAGTGATGTTGAACATCTTTTCATGTGTTTGTTAGCCATCTGTATGTCTTCCTTGGAGAAATGTCTGTTGAGTTCTTTGGCCCATTTATTGATTGGGTCCTTTATTTTTCTGGAATTGAGCTGCAGGAGTTGCTTGTATATTTTTAAGATTAATCCTTTGTCTGTTGCTTCGTTTGCTATTATTTTCTCCCAATCTGAGGGCTGTCTTTTCACCTTACTTATAGTTTCCTTTGTTGTGCAAAAGCTTTTAAGTTTCATTAGGTCCCATTTGTTTATTTTTGCTTTTATTTCCAATATTCTGGGAGGTGGGTCATAGAGGATCCTGCTGTGATTCATGTCGGAGAGTGTTTTGCCTATGTTCTCCTCTAGGAGTTTTATAGTTTCTGGTCTTACATTTAGATCTTTAATCCATTTTGAGTTTATTTTTGTGTATGGTGTTAGAAAGTGTTCTAGTCTCATTCTTTTACAAGTGGTTGACCAGTTTTCCCAGCACCACTTGTTAAAGAGGTTGTCTTTTTTCCATTGTATATTCTTGCCTGCTTTGTCGAAGATAAGGTGTCCATAGGTTCGTGGATTTATTTCTGGGCTTTCTGTTCTGTTCCATTGATCTATATTTCTGTCTTTGTGCCAGTACCATACTGTCTTGATGACTGTGGCTTTGTAGTAGAGCCTGAAGTCAGGCAGGTTGATTCTTCCAGGTCCATTTTTCTTTCTCAAGATTGCTTTGGCTATTTGAGGTTTTTTGAATTTCCATACAAATTGTGAAATTATTTGTTCTAGTTCTGTGAAAAATACCGTTGGTAGCTTGATAGGGATTGCATTGAATCTATAGATTGCTTTGGGTAGTATAGCCATTTCCTCCTACCTTTCTTTACTGCTCCATAGTTAATCATTTTTGTCGATAGGACCACAAATACTAAAATACTACAAATACTAAACTCTCAGTATGTGCTCTGAAGTCTTTTGCCATTGTACACACTTGCATTGCAGTCGGAATATGAATATCATTCTGTATCCTATGTTTTTTCCACAGTGTGTATGTATTATGTTACTCCTTGAAAGTACTATTCTTAACAATTTTATAGTAAAGCTTTGCTATGCTATGCTATATTATATAACCATTTTTTTATGGCTTGCCATTTGTATGTAAGTTTTTCCAGTTTTACGCTATATAATAATGAAATATAACACTGTTCTAAACATCTTTATATAATATTTTCTTTGGGGCTGTTTTCTTAGTAAACATTCCCAAATATAATGATTACAATGATTACTGGACTAACATAATAAGAGATAAAAAAAAATTGTAACTTATTGCCAGCTGGTTTCTCAGAAAACTTGAACTTGTACTCCATGCTGTGCCAAGAATAACATTTCCTCTTCATCATAGCAATATAAACTTTAAGCACTTTAATTTTGTGCATGCCATTTTAATGGATGGGACTTACCCTGTTATTTAAACCTTTTCATCGTCTTTCCTGCAGTTAAAATAGGGTACTTATAAAATTGGGACATGAATTTAGGGCAGAGTCAGAGTGACAGCTTTCCTACAAATGGCTCCCTGGCTCATCAGTGATATTTTTCAGTCTTCTTGGCCCATTTTGCAAGACATCCTGATGGAAGGAAAGTTTCAGGGGCTTCAGGAGGCTGTTGCTCCATAGAGAAGTTCAGTTTCTAGGCAGAAGAGGGCGCTGTTTGCTTGTAGCAAGGCAGACTAACCTGTCTGACCCACTTAGGGACTTAGGGAGAGAAACCCTTCACGTGGGGGTCTGATGATGTCTGTGATGGGAGCACAGGTCCATCCATGCCTTACCAAATCTGTTAAGCATTTGATTTGCTGTTATTCACTGAACTCTATACAGTTCCAGCTGCCTGGATGGTGACCACTCAGGCACTTACATAGATGACACCAAGGATTTCGGCACCCAGGCAGGTGCCTGTGCCAGATGAAGTGTCGGTTTAAAGCACCAGCCTGCTCCGCTGCAAGGCTCCTGGAAGCAAGAGGTTAGCTGAAGCTTGATGAGCAGTGAAAGTCAGGAATCTGGAGGCTGGAATAGCAACCAGACTGGGACTGCAGGGAACATTTTTGTGAAAAGTAGGAAGTACTATCAGAGATTTTCAGGCCAGTCTTATCTCTGCATTTCTTTTTTTCCTCTTTAAAAAAGTCACATAAGAAATATACAAATGCATTATTATTGCAAAAGCTTAAATCATAACATAGAGAACGCAGCAATCCTTAAAGTTCTCTTTTGCCTCCTCATTCTGCTCACTCCCTTCCTCAAAGACCATCACTGATAACTTTTTGATGATTTTTGTGGGCATTAAATGTATAGATTCATCACACAGCTATCTTTTTTCTCACAAACTGGGTTCTTACCTTAAGTGTTATTCTGAAACTACTTTTTTTTCCACTTAAGTGCAAGATTTATCACTGTTTCTCTAAGAGTTCAGATAGGTCTTCCTTATTCTGCATAGCAACCTGTAATACAAATTATCATGAATTAATTAGCCATTATACTAATGAGAGACATTTATGGTGTTTTCAGTTTTCACTATTACAAATAATGCAGAGTGAATGTTCTTTTGTCCATAGCTTTGTGCACAGAGTTCAGTGTTTCTGTAGAGTGAATGCTAGCTGTAAAAATTGTCAAATTTTAAGTGCATTTGAAATTTTAGTTGATGTGGTCAAATTGCCTTCCAAGAGGGAGAATCTAACTTGAAGCTATTGATCTGTGTTGTCTTCAGACTGTTTGAGAGAACTAAACAGAAAATAGAATTTTGTAGGCCAGAACTTCAGTGGGCTGATAGGTGCTTCTATTTGCACAGTTGTATTTGCTTTACTTCAGTTGGATTATAAACTCTTTCCTAAGTGAGGTTCTTGAGGCTGGCATGAAGACTTTATACACTGTGATGGTCCACTGTTATCCTTTTCTCAGGTCTGGGCAAAGGATTAGTATCAAGGAAGGAGCTAAATGTCTTCTTGACCTGTAGGAGAGGTAGAGGAGATGCTTTATCCACTCAGGTGGACCATGGAGAAGACAGAAGAGCATGTTTTCCCAGAGATGCTTTGTAACTGATTCAGTCTCCTTTTCTACTCTTGTTCCTCTATCATCCACGCTATTCAGCCAGAGATTTCATCATGTTGAAAGCTTTCCACTGGGTCCTCCCTGTTTATTAAGCCCTTCTGTACTCTGACTTCTGACCCTGTGACCCTACTTTCCCTCTTGGTCCTCTATGCTCCACTCACAGTGGCCTAATCCTGGCCCTAAATAGACCAAGGTGAGGGGAGCTTTGAGTAGATGCCCTGGAGTAGACACCCTGAAATGTGCTCTCTGCCTTGGGTAGTTCTGAGAGAGTTAAGAGCCTCTGCACTGAGTCTGATTGGGGCCAGGAATTGGAAAGAAAAATAAAAGGGCAGTAAGTGCCCTTGTGGTCATACCTGGAGAGCATGCTGCAGCGGTGTGCTGATATTGCCCTGTCCCTAAGGTGGGCCAGAGGAAAGAGATGTCATTTTGGTATTTACACCAGGGCAAGGTGATGCCTGGTGAAAGAGGCTGGTGTGGACTGCAGGATGCAGAGTAACTGTGGAAGGAGTTCAAAACCAGGAAGACTTTGGGGAAGAGATGTCCCAACGTGGAAATCTCTGAGACAATGAAAGAGCCTTGTGGAGGAAAGAGACAGCTTAACATCTGTGGACCCAGAGGGAACTTCACTTTAACCACCTGCCAGGCCCCTGAAGTCCAAGGAAACCTCCCAGTCACATCGGAACTGTGTTAGCCCCTCATCTGCTCTCACCTCACCTGTTTGTTCGTCTTTCACCCCAGCCTTTGTGCAAGCAGAATAAAGTGTTGGAAGAAGGTGGGCATGATGTAGGAATTGTTGGGCATTGTGCCAGGAGCTGGGCTGGTGGTGGTGAGCAAGATAAATGCCCGTCCTTTTAGAATCCTACCACTGTGTGCCAAGGACAGGAAAGCAGGAAATTGAAAAGCAGTTTGATGTGTATTAAATGGAGTGATTGACTGTGGGGTAATGGGTTCATACATAAGAGAGGTTCCTCTTATAACACCCATCTGGGGGATTTTTTTTTAAGGAATCACATCACCAAAAGGATACAGTGGAATCAGTTGGGTAAAGACTGTGGGTAGAAAGGTTTGATTTCAGGAAGAGAGAAAAGCAGGAGCTAGAAATGGCATTTTGTGCAGCATGATTGGGACACATTGGAAAGACTGAGAGGTGGGTGGGTTCGTGTGGGTGCTGTGGGAAGGGGGGAGTATAAAGAAATGGTGCTTGATCCAGAGAGAAGATGGTCGAGCGTCTTACAGAATTCAGAGGAGATAGATAACCCCCAGGCTAGGCAACTGCAGCTGGTTTTCTGGAGATGCCAGCCCATAATATGTCCCACCAACTTCCTACTAACTTAGTGCTGCAATTGATCTTAGCTGAGAGATGTGCATACATATTAGGAAGGACCCTGAGTCAGACCAAATATGGGCATGAGCAAGATGATTGGCCAGAGGCAACCCAGAAAACTGCCTCCATGTACGTGTTCTAAGCTGCCCCTATTGTATGCAACTCAATCTGAGTTTGCTCACAATAAGCGCTGTCTCTGTTGTGCAATCTTGGTCTCTTTGCTGAATTCTTTCTGCAAAGAAGACAAGGACCAAGGTCCTTTTTCTAGCCATTCCACCACTAGAATCAGGCAGAGGGAGTAGAGGGCAGGAGGGATGGACCCAGCAGCCATTCCTCTACCATCCCCACCACCCTGAGCTGCAAGAAGGGAGAAGATTAATAGAAAAATTCAGATGCTTTGTATCTATGAGATTAGAAACTCAAATTACCAAACTGAGACTGTTTTATATAACGGTGAGCAAAAGACTCTACCATCTGAGAGTTGCTGGAAGTTCAGGGACTTAACCAAAGCTTCATTCAGACACAGGAGACTCCCACTGCTGAGTGTGGGAAGTGTGGCTGTCAACCTTGGTGGCACAGTTGCATCACCAGAGAAGCTTTCAAAAATCCCAAGGCTCAGGCCAAATAAAGTAGAATATTTCAGGGTGAGGCCCAGGCAGCAGAATCTTTAAAGTTACTCACATGAGGTCAAACCAAACAGTGAGAGAGAATTTGCATTTTGATCATAATCAAGAGACCATCCGCTATGCTAGAAATGCTTCTCTTTATGTGTTAATTTCAGAGTCTTTATCATCCGTGAACTTCTTGAAGAGCTGATTTACAAATTACAGATTTACAAGTAAATTTTTAACTTCAAAACTCTTTCATGTGTTCTGTTTCCTAACTTGGCAAAAGATACTCTATTAATTGATCAATGGATCAATAGTTAAGGGCTTACTACAGACAAGAATGTGAACTATGCCCAACATTGAGTTGTGAGAAGGACCTCAAGTGGTTAAAGTTGAAAAATGCCTGAGGATTTTATAAATAATGCTGTAATGTGATGAGTTCTCAGGTACATTTATGATGAGACATACTCTTTACTTACATAGATCTAGATGATTTGAATACCACTGGCTTTCAGGAGCACAACAGAAAGTTTTGGTTGGGTTTGGCTGTCTTGCTTCAAAATGGAGAAGAAGAAACTTGGAGAAAATTGCACCTTAGTAGAAAAGGCAAGAGCCTTACTTCCTTCTCCCTTATGGTGTTTATTGATTCCCAAAAGCTGAGCATTTGAACTGACTATATAAGAATCACTTTGGGAGCCTGTTAACAATATCAATTCCTTGGTCCCACCCTGGACCTCTTGAACCAGCCTTTCTGGGGACAGCAATATTTTAACTTTCTGGGTGGTTCTGATGTCCAGCCCAATTTGGGCAGCACTGGCAAATGCCAGCTGATAACAAGACCTTAAACTAAGTGTAAAACTTGCAGTGGGAAGAGAGAAATCCTCAATTAGGGAACAAGTTATTGGCTGTTTAAAGAAGTATTAGTGACTGTGGGCTGTTTTCGCAGTTTGCTGCCTGTGGAGCCATCTGAAAGATTCCTCAGTGAATATTTTAAGCCATTTTAGGAGGTTTTTAGCAGTGTTTTCTGTATTTTCTGTGGGGTAGTGTGTGTGTGTGTGGGGGGGTCACATGGAGAATTTTCATAGAAGTTTTTTTCATCTGGCTGAACATTGAAATGATTAGTTAGGGAAATGAGGAAGAGGAAAAATCTTACTCTCTCAAGCAGTCTCTGATGTCTTATGGAGTATGAATTCCCTTCCTGTCTTTCATGAATCTTTAATCATTTTTCTTTCATTATCTTTCTTCTCCATGCAGCCTAGGGAAAAAGGAGTAGGTTTGGAGGCCAGGCCATTATGAAATAAAATCCTAGTGCTGCTCCCTGCTTGCTGTGTGAATTTAGCCAAGTTCCATAACCTCTCTGAATATCAGTGAATTCATTTGTCACGGCAGGTCATCTCCATGCTGGGTTTGTGAGGACTGAGTGAGTTAAGACATTTAAGCATGCATTCAACCAGTACTTGAGGACCTTCTACAAACCAGTGTTCCTGGTTCCTGGGATACAGCAGATGCTCACTGAGCCATGGCCAGGGAGTAAAGAATGGTCAGGTCAGTAAGTTTCATGGGATCCCAAATCTATAAGCAGTGCTAAAATATTTCTTAGGAATGTTCTAAGACAGAGAACATTGTGGGTTATAGTAAGTCACCTCAGGGAGTATCCTATGTGGTGGGAAGAAATTCTTTCATAAGCTGGGATGGGAGGGGAGTGAAGTGTGGCTATTGATGGGTAAGACCATCGACCTTTCTTTGCCTGAGATGGTCTCAGTTGATGCTTGATGTAGTAGTTCACCCTCAGAAGTATCCCAGGCTGGAAACTGAATCATACTGTCATCCTATTTAACAACTGTGCTCTAGTGACTTTCAGTGGTCACTGAACCACCTCTTGGGGGTTTACTACAAAGCTTCAGTGGTCCTGAGCAGACTGTGCAAGCCTGGGGCCAGAGCAGAGCTTCTTGGATCCTCAAGGAGAGGCTGGATATTATACCAGCACCTTCCCCCACTTAGTACTCAGTCCTTCCTCTTAATAAGTGTTGATCAAAATCAGTAGTTTGACAAAGCCCTAACAGACCCATGGCTCAGGCTAGCCCCTGTGGGACGACACATCCTTACTACTTCAGCCATCGGGTGAGAGGGCCATCTCCCTGGAAGAGACACGAGCCAAGACAGGAAGTCCAGACTTTAGTCTTCATCACTGTTTCACCTCTATCTGACTCATTTTTCTTAGTCCCTTTTAGATGTTGTTCTTGTTAATGCCTTTCAGAGGCTCCTACTAACTTCTGATGAGCCATTTGCTGGAAATGAGGCCACCAAATTTGGTAATCAAGCTTCAAATAAAAGTTAAGTCCTGAACGATGACCCAGGAGTCTCTCTTGTGAGTTGTAGTTAATCCATTTTTCAGACACCTCCTAGCTGCCCTGCTTCTAGTTGCTCTCCTTTCCTTATTTTAAGAAAGTCCTCAGTACTCAAGGCTGCTATGTAGGTGTGATGCAGCTGTGTGGGTAAGAGGCTAAAAGCTGCAGTATGTTCTGACCGAGAACCAGGGACGTTGACGTGCATTCTCTCCCTTTTCTGTTGATGCTCACTCCCTTGATGATCTGTTTTGGTCTCATGGATGGATTCCATGTCATCTCATGTGGATGACTCCTAGATTTAGATTCTCAGTGTGGACCTATTTCTCGACCTCCAAGCTTGTATGTATGTATATATTTTTAAAATTAATTTTTATTGGAGCATAGTTGCTTTACAGTGTTGTGTTAGTTTCTCTGTGTAGCAAAATGAATCAGCCATGCAGATACATACCTCCGCTCCGTTTTGGATTTGCTTCCCATTCAGGTGACCACAGAGCATGGAGTAGAGCTCCTGCTCTAGAGTAGGTTCTCATTCGTCATCTCTTTTATTCACCGTATCAATAGTGATCAATAGTGTGTGTGTGTGGCTAGCCCCATCTCCCAGTTCCTCCCGCTACCTCCTCCTTGCCCCCTTGGTGTCCACATATTTGCTCTCTACATCTGCGTCTCTGTTTCTGCTTGGCAAATAAGATCATCTACAGGATTTTTCTAGACTTGTGTGTCGATTTACAAGTTTGACGTTTCTTCGTAGGTATCTAACAGAACTTTCAGACCTAATATGGCCAAAATCAAAGTCTTCATGTCCTTCCAGATCTGTTCTTCCTAAAGATTTCTCCACCTCATCCCCTGGAAGTTCTGTTCTTTCATTTGGGCAGGCAAAAACTCTTAGTCAGCTTTGGCTTCTCTCTTTCACTCTTACTACATTTTACTCCATCAGCAAATCCTCTGTTCTACCTTCAAAGGATGTCTAAATTCAGCTACTTTGTGTCATCTTCACTGCAATTACTTTGGTCTTAGCCAGCCTCCTCTTTTATCTATTTCAGTAGTCTCCCAGTTGAGACTTTCTTCTTTCACTTTAGAAAAAAAGGTGTGTGTGTGTGTGTGTGTGTGTGTGTGTGTGTGTGTTTTCCCACTCTTGGTCCCTTTATAGTTGATTGCAGGCAGAGTGATCCTGTTAAATATAACTCAGATCTTATTACATTTTTTTTTTTCTCAAAATCCCCCAATGGTTTCATGGTTCACTCAGTGTAAAAATCAGGGCCCTTACAACCACTTGAAAGACTCTATATGACCCATTCTCCATCCCTTCCTCACCATCCCACCTCTGCAAATCATCAGCCCAGGGATTCTAGTTGCTCCTAGTTCTGCTGTGGCTCCCGTGGCCTCCTTGCTGTTGACAGAATGTGAACCCATACCTCCAGCATCTGACTCCCACCAGGCAGGCTTTCCACCTTGGTCATGGCCCTTGTGTTTTCCTCTGTCTGGAATGCTTTGCTTTGAGATATCCACTTGGCTCATTTCCCTCCCCTCCTTCCTGTCCTTACTCAAGTGGCCCCCCTCTTGGTGAAGCCCTGACCTCATCTGCAACTGTATCCATTCCCATTCTCTATATCACTTCTGTATCACTTTTCATTCCTTTCCTTGCAGTATTGTTCTTCTCAGCACTGATCACCATTCAATATATTCTCTATATTACTTATTTTATCTTTTTATAAAAGTTATGTTCCTTAACTTGAATGTAAGCTCTGAGGACAGTGATCTTTTTCTTCTTTTCAATCTGTTTGGATAACTGCTTGCAGTTAACTGACACACAGTAGTTCCTCAAGTATATTTGCTGAAGAAATGAACGAAAGAATGGAGAAATGACTGAAATGATGACTGAGTCCTGTTAATGTCAACAGAGAAGTGAGGCAAGGCTTCACCAGCAGGATTTAGTGACAAACTTAATAACTGATACATTTTCTTGTACACCTCTTATTTTTCTACTTAGGATTATGTCAAATGAAACAATCTTCCAGGGTTCTGTTGGTTAGCTCAACTTTTCTCTTTGGGGCAGACTCAGAGCTCTTTCTAGCATCATTAATCTACATGTTTTTGATACGAGAAGTGACAAAGACCTAATATAAAGGAATTTTTTTTTTTAAGAAACTGATCTCCTTCTCTGAGTAAACAGGGACAGTAAAGCCCCCTTGAAGCACGTCTATAGTCCAAACTGGTCTGCTGACCCTCTTTGCCATGCACACATGAGTTGGGTTGGTACTGTTGCCTTAGGCAGAGTGTAGTGTTTGCTTTGCTGTGTTTGTGCCTAACAAAATCTCTGTCTTCTCTATGTTTGCAGAATTCTCATAAGGGAGTAATGGACTAATTTGAATAAGGGACTCAGAGCCTTTTGAAAGGGAAAGGTCTGAGTCTTTAACCTAGATGTTAGCAAGCATTTTCTGTAAAGGGCCAAATAGTATTTTAGATTTGCAGGCCATATGGTCTCTGTCACAGTAACTCAAGAAATAACCTTGCTGTTGTAATGCCAAAGCAACTATAAACAATACTTAAGTGAATGCACTCTGCTCTATTCTAGTTTGACTTTATTTAGGGACCTGAAATTTGAAATTCATATAATTTTCTCATGTCACAAAATATTCTCTTCTAATATATGTTTTTAATCACTTAAAAATGTAAAGACATTTTAGCTTGTGGATCATGTGGATGTAGACAGTGGGCCAGAATGGGCCTACCTGTAATTTGTCAACCATTGCTCTATCCTTGATTCCCAAGATAGACGATAGTCCAAGGGTTTCACTGGTGGAGGGAGGGACTTATTCTAGCACATAGGAAGCAGTGTTGTGCTTTGAGAAACATTGGCCTGTGTTCATGTATGAGAACCATAACCTGGGGTCTAGATGGTTACCTGGGGTAACCAACCTTAGGGGCTCTGCAGGGCTTTTCCAGCAATGGTGTGATCACATCATTAGATACCCACCTGCTGGGTTGTGTAGGGCCAGGGATCATAAGGCAGTGATCTGACCAGGCATCTCAGTGTCTCTCTCTGCTGGGTGTTGGGAGATGGACTAACCCGTTTTGAAATCAGTGAGTCTACAGCATCTTTGTACAATTTGGGGATGGGATTCTCCAGAGGGAAAGGAAATTCTCCAGAGGGAGTAACTAGACTTCCTATCAATATTGGTTACATATTGCTAAGGGTCAATACAACCTTATTTGTAACCCAAGATGGTGAAGAGAGTCATACCCGGGATGTTTATGTCTCTTATGTCCCAGAGCCTCCTACTGTGGCATCTCTTGAAAGCTCAGTTAGTACTTAGAGTATTTGAAATTTACGGAAATGTAAGCCACTGCCCATCCCTTGGTCAATTTTTTAAAAAAAGAATTTCTGAAATTAAAAGGAAAGGGAAAAACATGTATTTATAGTGTTCTGGGCATGGTACTATGGACCATCATCTATGTTATTTGTTTTCATCCTCACTAGAAGACAAATGTCTTTATTTATAGGTGATAAATGACTTGTCCATTGGGCTTCCTAGGTGGCACTCGTGGTAAAGAACCCAGCTGCCAATGCAGGAGATGTAAGAGACACAGGTTTGATCCCTAGGTTGGGAAGATCCCCTGGAGGAGGGTGTGGCAATCCACTCCAGTGTTCTTGCCTAGAGAATCCCATCCACAGAGGAGCCTGGCGGGCTACAGTCCATGTGGTCACAAAGAGTTGGACACAACTGAAGTGACTTAACATGCACTCATGCCACCTGTCCGATATCTTATGACTAAATGGTGATGAAGTCATTTTTGAATCCAGCCCTATCTGGCTCTTTACCCCTCCACTGCACTTCAATAGATGAATGTCGCCTGTTCTTTGTATGATGCAAGAGAAAAGTATATTTGATGTATTGGCATAAGTTATTTTCACATCCCCTCATTGTTATTAAAACACAAATCAAAATTCATTTCCCTTACATCTGACTGTTTTTCTACTTATACTAATTTCATATTTAGTTGTAATATATTAGTTTGTAGACTTTGTTAGGATGCTTCAAAATATATCATATTTCAAAAATTCTTTTATGATGGTGAGTTGTGTCTTCCTAGTCAGTCTGAAATTTCTCCCAGAGCATCACAGATTTTTAGGTTTGGGATATACTTGGAGGATCCCCACCTATGGTGTCACTCAAACATTTTTTTCCTTTTTAAAAATCTTTTAAAATTAATTTTTATTGGAGTAGAGTTGCTTTATAATGTGTTAGTTTCTACTATACAGCAAGGTGAATTAGCTATACATATACATATATCCCCTGTTTTCTGGATTTCTTACCATTTAGGTCACCACAGAACACCAAAGGGCTTCCTAGGTGGCACTAGTGGTAAAGAACCTTCCTGACAAAGCGGGAGACGTAAGAGATGTGGGTTTGATCCCTGGGTTGGGAAGATCCCCTGGAGGAGAGCCTGGCAACCCACTCCAGTATTCTTGCCTAGAGAATCCCATGGACAGAGGAGCCTGATGGGATACAGTTTACAGGGTCACAAAGAGTCAGACACGACTGAAGCTACTTAGCACACTCATGCAGAAAGCGCTGAGCAGAGTTTTCTGAACTATACAGTAGGTCCTCAGTTATCTGTTTTATACATAGTACCAATAGTATATATATACATCAATCAGTTCATCCCACCCCTCCTCTTTCCCCCCTTGGTATCCATACATTTGTTCTCTACATCTGTGTCTCTATTTCTGTTTTGCAAATAAGATCATCTATACCATTTTTCTAGATATTGCATATATACATTAATATACCATATTTGTTTTTCTCTTCTGACTCACTTCACTCTGTATGACAGTCTCTAGGTTCATCCATGAAATGACCCAATTTCATTCCTTTTTGTGACTGAGTAATATTTCATTGTATATGTGTACCACGTCTTCTTTATCCATTTCTCTGTTGATGGACATTTAGGTTGCTGCCATGTCCTGGCTATTATAAATAGTGCTGCTGTGAACACTGGGGTGCATATCAAACACATTTCCTTTCAGTTCAAACACTAGAAAGTTTATAATGCTTCTCATCTCCCTTTTCATAAACAAAATGTTACCACTGTCTTAGCTATTGTTCATTGACTAGACAGAGGTACATAATACAGTGAAGTGGCTAGGCAATTACATATGTGATGATGATTTCTTCCCTTAGGAACCGGACAGAAGTCACGGTCTAGACAGAACAGCCTGGTTCTACCCTTCTTTCCTAGAGTAGGGGGCCATAACATGAGGCATGCCTAGATAATTTGTAATCTGCTGCTCTGATGTGGTCCAGGCTGGTTACCTGAATCTTATGTCTTCTACTCAGATCAGATAGTCAGTAAGATCTATTAATACCAAGAATCTCTATGCAATGACACAAGAGGGCTATTTCTTAATGGACTTTACAAGGACTGCTAAAGGATTTATAAAGAATATTAGAATCACACTCTTTTAAGAGAACTGTGGATATTCATGAGCACTTGAGTTCCCTGGTGGCTCAGATGATAAAGCGCCTGCCTACAATGCGGGAGACCTGGGTTCAATCCCTGGGTCGGGAAGATCTCTTGGAGAAGGAAATGGTAACCCACTCCAGTATTCTTGCCTGGAAAATCCCATGGACAGAGGAGCCTGGCAGGCTACAGTTCATGGGGTTGCAAAGAGTTGGACACAACTCAGCGACTTCACTCACTTTATACATACAAATGGCAAAGGAAACACAGTGAGTTTAAATATTGGCTTCTGCTTCCTCCTCAGGTCTTAGCGGGAGATAATACCTCCTTCAAAAGTGTGGCCTCGGACCAGTTAGGTTGGCCAAAAAGTTTGTTCAGGTTTTTCTGTAACATATTATGGACGAACCTGAATGAACATTTTGGTCAACCCAATACACTTTAGCTGGTGTGAACTCTGACAGTGTTTCACACTGTTTTTGTCACATGCTATATGGTTTTACTTTAGGGATCTTATAACTGAACGTGGGTAGTTTCAAGTTTCTGATTGTTCACTGCATCCTTTCTCTTGCATCTGTTTTTACTTTCCAGGGATCTTTTGACCTAGAGTACCTTTCAATTTTTTTGTACTCTAAGGATGGGAGAGTTTTGAAAGCATGTTTGGCAAGCCAGAAATAAAAATGAAAACTAGAGGTCACATTTGCATCACCACGTAATGCTAATTATGAATCGCCTCCATGGTCCCCCGGCTACAGCGGCTCAGGACTCTGCTGCTCAACTCCCACTTTCCATTTATGATGGGATGATGGCAGTCCCGTGAGAAGCACTGTGCAGCGGAAAGACCTGACGCTGGTTAGAGCCCAGAAGAGGCTCGTTGAATCTAACTCTCCCCAGGTCTCGCGTGGAACTCTGGGAAAGCACAGACAGCTTGTGTGAAGCGGTTTCACACATGCGCCTGGAAGGAGCACTGACTCTAGGCTTGGGGCCTTGCGTGGAACTCTGGGAAAGCACAGGCCTTGCATGGAACTCTGGGAATGCACAGGTCTCGCGTGGAACTCTGGGAAAGCACAGACAGCTTGTGTGAGGCGGTTTCACACATGCGCCTGGAAGGAGCACTCACTCTAGGCTTGGGGGCCTTGCATGGAACTCTGGGAAAGCACAGGTCTTGCATGGAACTCTGGGAAGGCACAGGTCTTGCGTGGAACTCTGGGAAAGCACAGACAGCTTGTGTGAGGCGGTTTCACACATGCGCCTGGAAGGAGCACTCACTCTAGGCTTGGGGGCGCCTTGCCATAAGTACCACCAGTGCTCTACTTGTGTTTAAGGGGCTTGTCCGCCCCACCTACCTAGACAAGGTGAAGGAAAGAGACAAAACTGGAATATAGCTCAAGAAGTGGTAGGATTCTAATGAAAAGCCAATTAAGGCAGACAGATGGTCGACACACACACTTGTAACTTTCTTTAGAGTGTTTAAGGGAGTTATTTTTATAGCTCGTGAAGGCAATTCCTGACATCAGGTGTTAGTCACCATCATTTAGAGTACGTCTAATAGAGCCTCAGAGAGACAGGGATACTGACATTTTATTTTGTCATCTTCCTATTAAGATGTCAAACATATTTTTTAAACAGCATTTTTAATGATTTCAGAGGACAATTTATCAGCTCTCATCTCTGAGCAGCTGACACACTCAGAATAGAACATCCTTTCCGTGTCTTTATAAACCGAGTGTTATAAGAGAAACATATCAGGTATGTCATTCTCTTCAAATTAGAACATTTAACTGAAATACAAGTTTTGTTTGCTATTTATTACAAGCAATGGGATGGAGGTTAAATTACTAAGTGCAAATGAGTGCTCCATGGACCTAGTTCCACCTGTGCCATTGAAATAGCAGTGAGAGCCAGATAGTCATTTCCAGTTTCTTGGAACATTATTTTCCTACTGGAAAAGAGTCCTTGGGAAAGAGAATTTAAACAGAGAGGGAGAGAAGAGTGCTCAGTGGAAGAGTTGGAAGAAATTTGTTAAATCCTAACATCTTTACCAGTTAATTCTATGACCCTTTATTATCAAGGATGTCATTGAATATCTGCAGAGAAAAGTTTGTATAAGAAGTAAAGAAATGAACGGAATGAGAAGTAGGAAAGAAGGATAGGGCAGAAGAAAAGCAGATATAATTACACATATAATTGGTGGGATTTTTTTGGGAGGATTTTCCCCCCAAATATAAACACTCAACACATGTACAATAACTGAAGAGAACAGGTGGACTGGACTCACTGAGGAAAAGATAAGATTATTAAGGGTTAATTCAGAAGCAAAAATCCCAAGGGTAAGTCCTTAGGGATAAATTAGCAGGTCCTTATTTAAGTTTTATGGGATTGGAACAGCTGATTATAAAATGAGGTGGATGAGTCAAAAAATATTGCTGTGATGCTTTTTCTACCAATGAAGGGGCTTTAGAAATAGAAGGTAATTTTAAAATAAATATTTGGAAGGAAATAGAGGGCTCTTCTTGGCTTAATTTTTGCTAACAACTCAAAGTAATTCAGTTTGTACTATATGTGTAACGATTACTGAAAAATAAAATTACTCTGTAAAAATAAAATCCCTATTAAAGGAAGTATGGCAAAATTTTAAGTTTAATATTACTGGAAAATAAAATAAGTAGCAAGCTTTTTTGAATTATATACTTAAATGCAAAAAATCACTTATTTCTGATGAAATACTGGCAGTGCTTGTCAATATGATAAAACACTTGTGAGCATCAACTGTGAATATTAATTTGAGTACCAAGAGCAGTACTCCAAATATTTACTGAAATAACACACTAAAAATTGGAGGAATGTTTTCAGAAATATGCCCCATCTCCCATTTATTTGGCTGCAGTCTGTGTGGGTTCTTAGTTCCCTGACCAGGGTTTGAATCCATGCCCCCTGCATTGAAGTGTGGAGTATTAACCACTGGACTGCCAAAGAAGTCCCACCATCTCCCATTATTACGGTAAATCACACATTATTCTTTCATAAGCTTAAGATCCTCCTTGGACCTATTTTTTCAGTCAAAGTGATTTCCCTACTGTATTATCATACATTCATATCTCCACCAAAGTATTTTGGTCTTTCTTCTCTTTAGCTGTCTCAATGAGTAACACCTGACCAATTCATTTTCATATTTTTATATGAAAGAGATAATAGAATATAGAGTTACAGATTGGGATGTGGAATTCATCTTTAGCAATGGTGACCTCTTCGTTATGGCCAGGCCACAAGTACTGAATAATATTTGAGGACAATGAACAAATTAGTAGTTAGAGAATGTTAGAGTTGGAAGGAGCTATGGAGCTCATTTATCTTATAGATATTATTTTACAGACTCAATTCCAATCAATTAGAACCTAATGGCTCTGTGTCAGCACTGGGCTGGCTGCTGGGATTCAGACACGAAAAAATGTAGGCTCAGAGAGACCCACTGATGTATCCAAGGTCAAGAGTTATGCTCGATAACCTTCACTTTAATCTGCTGTCCATATTCTTCACTCTGCTCCGTGTCCTTGGATGCTGCTGACTTGTAGGGATGTTGTATCAATAAGATGTCTAGCTTTCTGATTTCTGGTTGAGATTAGACTAACGGGAACACTGCCTAGAGATCAGAAGACCTGGAGGAGAGTGAGGTCAGGGTATTTATCTACCATTTTTTTCCCCTATGACGTTGCTATGAGCTTGTAGCATCCTTGAACTGTCAAGGAACCCTCTGCACACAGCTCTCCCTTTCTGGGTTCTGATAACTATTCCCTCTCTTTTTCCCCCAGACTATGGGTGGTAGAGGCACTTCACAGTTGCTAACCCCTGATTCTCTATCACCCCTGGTGGTTCTCCTATGCCCACATCTTTGTAAATAGTTCTTTAATTAAACTCTCCTTAAGTGGCCCAGTTTTAGCATGCCATCTGTTTTCTCTCAAAATCGTGAAGGATACATAACCTGTAGAATGATTCTCAGTTTTCCTGATTTGAAATGTTCCTTGAGATGTTTGTAAACTGGTTTTTATTTAAGGTTCATAAAGTTCTGATTGTTGACAGAACTTGGCCATTTTTTTTTTCATTTATTTTTATTAGTTGGAGGCCAATCACTTCACAACATTTCAGTGGGTTTTGTCATACATTGACATGAATCAGCCATGGAGTCACATGTATTCCCCATCCCGATCCCCGCCCCCCCCCCCCCCCACCTCCCTCTCTACCCGACCCCTCTGGGTCTTCCCAGTGCACCAGGCCCAAGCACTTGTCTCATGCATCCCACCTGGGCTGGTGATCTGTTTCACTATAGATAATATACATGCTGTTCTCTCGAAACATCCCACCCTCGCCTTCTCCCACAGAGTCCAAAACTCTGTTCTGTACATCTGTGTCTCTTTTTCTGTTTTGCATATAGGGTTATCATTACCATCTTTCTAAATTCCATGTATATGTGTTAGTATGCTGTAATGTTCTTTATCTTTCTGGCTTACTTCACTCTGTATAATGGGCTCCAGTTTCATCGATCTCATTAGAGCTGATTCAAATGAATTCTTTTTAATGGCTGAGTAATATTCCATGATGTATATGTACCACAGCTTCCTTATCCATTCATCTGCGGATGGACATCTAGGTTGCTTCCATGTCCTGGCTATTATAAACAGTGCTGTGATGAACATTGGGGTGCATGTGTCTCTTTCAGATCTGGTTTCCTCGGTGTGTATGCCCAGAAGTGGGATTGCTGGGTCATATGGCAAGAACTTGGCCATTTTTAAGCCATTGATAAATGAGGAAATTGTGGTAGGAACAAGATGGCAGAATCAATAATGGTGGCCCTGAAAATTTGCATTTGGTTTGCTCAAGCTGGTATTTAAATAATTTTTTGACTCAATCACATTCTTTGATTTTGAATTCTATCAAGTGGATTTCTGTTTGGTGACAGATACCTGTTCTACCTCTCCTCTCTGAAAGTTATAGTAGTGTACAGAGCTGACTTGTGGACACAGTGGGGTAAAGAGAGGATGGAATAAATTGAGCGTAGCACTGATATATACACACCACCATGTGTCAAACAGACAGCTGGCGGGAAGCTGCCGCACTGCCCGGGAAGCTCAGCCCACCGCTCAGTGATGACCTAGAGGGCCGGGATGAGGGGGTCTGAGGGAGGCCCAGGGAGGGAGGGGATATGTGTACACATATACCTGATGAACTTCATTGTACAGCAGAAGCAGGACACAACATTGTAAAGCAGTTATCCTCCAATTAAAAAAAAAAGGAAAAGTTACAGTAAAGGCAAATTGTGTTTTGACTGGATTGTTACCACTTTTGATTGACAAAACAGCACCATTGAGACCAGGATGGTCTTAGACCTGTGAAGTAAGGGGTGCCTTCAAAGGTCTGAGGAAACCTTCATGTCTGCTCTCCCTAACTCAGTCCTCCAAAATTCTATTAACCACAGACTTATGGTTAAAATTCTCCAATAGTAGAGCTCATTCTTAAGCCTAAGACTTTGATTCTCGTTCAAATTGTACTCTCCTTGAAAGTAGTAATGCTTTAAAGTACTGGTGATAAAAAGAGACTTCAGGCAGAAGTGTTTTAGATCTTTCTGAGGAAGTTTTGATTTGGGAACAGAGAGAGAGATCTGAAGAGTTTGGATCCTAGATTCGGTCTGTAAGTGAGAAGGGAGAGTGGTGGGAACAGGGGAGACACTTTCATGTGAAGTAAGTATATCTTATCAACTTTCCAGACTTAGGAATAAGATATGGTTTTACAAAAAAGTTCAGAAAACTGTTTCTCAGTTACAAAATCAGGTTCAAGAAATGCCAACTGGGAGAACATTGAAAAGCTCTTTGAGTGAACAGTTCCATTTTATAGGTCTGGCTTTTGGTATTAGACATGAATATGTGTTGCAGTTCTCGTGAATAGGATCCAGTGAAGAACTGATACTAGTATTGGACTTCCCAGATGGCGCAGTGGTAAAGAATCCACCTGTCAATTCAGGAGACACAAGAGACATGGGTTTGATCCCTGGGTTGGCAAAATCCCCTGGAGTAGGAACCCACTCCAGTATTCTTGCCTGGAAAATTCCATGGACAGAGGAGCTTGTCAGGCTACAGTCCATGGGGTTGTAAAAAGTTGGACATGACTGAGCACACATACACTACTTTACCATATGCTAGACAGTATTCTAAGTGTTTTACATGGATTAACTAATTTGATCCTCAACAATTCCACGAAAAGATACTGTTATTGGTCCCTGTATTAGTTTCCTGGGGCTGTCGTAACTAAGTTCTGCCAACTGGGTGGCCTAAAGAGCAGAAATGTATTGTCTCACAATATGGCAGCTAGCACTTCAAAATCAAGATGTTAGGAGGGTTGGTTCCTTCTTAGAGCTTTGAATGAGAATCTGTTCTGGGACTCTTCCCTAGCTTCTGGTAGCCCTAGATGTTCCCTGATTTGTAGATATCTTCCTCTGTGTGTCATACTGTCTTCCCTCTGTATACATCTAGCTCCACATTTAAATTTCTCACTTTTATAAGGACACTAGTTGTACTGGATTAGGGCTCATCTCAATAGACCATCTGCAAAGACCTTACTTCCAGATGTCACATTCCCAGATACTGGGACTTCAGCATCTAATTGGATAGACTAGAGCATCTATTCAACCCATAATAGTACCCATTTTAAAGATGAAGAAACTGAAGCACAGAGAAGTCTGCTAAGTTGCCCACCATCACAGAAAAACTAAGTGGTATTGGCAGAGTCCTTGCTATGTTGCCTCTCAAAAGGGAAGCCCAGATGCAAAAAGTCTGGATTATAATACAAGTAATGACTGCTAGGGTTGTATATGATTGAAATGTCTTGCTGTCTTCTATTCTGAAGCAACCGTGGGCATGTCTTATTGTCCTTTAATTGCTTAGTCACGTCCAACTCTTTGTGACCCCATGGACTGCAGCATGCCAGGTTTCCTTGTCCTTCACTGTCTCCCAGAGTTTGCTCAAGTTCATGTCCACTGAGTTGGTGAGGCTATGCTATGTAACCATCTCATCCCCCACCGCCCTCTTCTCTTTCTGCCTTCAACCTTTCTCAGCATCAAGGTCTTTTCCAATTGGTCAGAAATGACCGTGTTTTGTCAGGCCTGTCCATCTTGGGTGGCCCTGCATGGCATGGCTCGTAGCTTCACTGAGTTACACAAGCCCCTTTCCACAACAAGGCTGTGATCCATGAGGGGGGGATGTCTAACTACGCCTTATAAAATGATTTTAAATTGAGATTTGCATGAGTATTATCTAAAGATGCGTCTGTTTGAAGAGACTTGTTAACTGGCCTTGGAGAAGACCATTGCATGCGTGCATGCCATTACAGTTCCTTTTACTAGATAATGTGCTCTTTAAATTGAAACTTTAGATGAAGACAAAATTAAAGAAAATTTGTTCATGCCTACTGTTTTTTTTTTTTCGAAATGTACTTTTCGTGTGGTAAAATATACATGTCCTAAATATATAATTTGATGCATATTGGTAAATATATATACCTGTATATTAACATGAGTTTGAAGGTCTTTCACATTACTTTGCATTCTAATCAGCAGTGTAAGTTCTCAATAAGAGAGAATTTTGAACACTTCCCTGATTATATTTTATTACGTTACAGAAGTGATAGGAGAAAGTAGTACATAGACAAAGTCTAATTTCATTTTTGTTTGTTTTCATTATCTAGAGGTGCTTTTCTCCTTTTTCCTGCATTCTTTTTGTTCTCGCTCATCAATCATCTGAATCTTTTTACTGCTTTTAATTGTGTTTGTCTCTTAATTGGGTGATGGTTCCTTAGGCACCTTCCTTGGTGAATTCAATTCACAGCCTTATAAGGGTGTTTGAAGGTTGGTCCTGGTCAATTTTTTTCCTCCCATTGATATGAAAAGAGCAAGATTTGGGAACCTTGAGAGGAGCTTAAAGCAAGATGGAGAATTGAAGATCTGACAGTGGAATCTTATGTGTAAAGAAGTATGGTAACCCCTGGTGTTGGTAAGTCCTCTGCCTGGCAGCTCTCTCTTCTCTCATGTCAAACTTGGCACGGAGGGAGAGACAGACACATACCACTGATCTTGATAGCACCTTCCTGATCTCTGAGGATGGCTTGCAGCTCGAAGCAGCCCCTAAATGATGTTATCAGTGCCAGGTTTTGAGGTGGGGAGTGAATTCAGTCACTTCCACCTTCTGCACCCTTCTCTGTGTTCCTTCTAAGAATAATGGCATTTCAAAAAAGAGTAGTTTAGAGAAACGTTTGCGATCATGAAGAAAACCTTTGGAAAGACAATAGAACAACCTGTCCCTTCAAGTTACTGCCAACTCCATGATGCTCAAATTCATTTTTCAAACAAAGTTGAGGCTCCAAAAAATAAGTGACTTGAAAAATAATATAGCTGATGTACCTCAGAATGCTAGTGTGGGAAGCAGCTTTCCAGCTGATAAGTTTGGTGTTGTAATGACAAATTTGGAAATAAGAAGGGAAACCGTTTTTAATTAAAAGTTCAGATTTGTTCTGGATGCCCGTCTGGAAACTGTGGTATCTCAGATGTTACAAGTGCTCTGTCAATTACAGAGAGACATAAAATTTGCAGTGTTTTGTACTGCAGGGTAGGCAGACTAATTCCCCTCAACTTTTCTAATCCTTGTTCACAGCTCAGCTAGAAGCATGGAGCTCTGAAATGGTGTATGCCGGATCATAGTTCCCCTGTCTGTCTTAGCTCCCCTGGTCAGAGTTTATGTTTACCAAAAGGGGGGAAATGTCCTGTGGTAAGTGGAAGCCTCATGAAAGGTATGGCAAAGAAGGAAGGACGCACCGTAAAGTAAACCTGGGCAGCGCAGGCTATAACAGAGGCAGCCTAATTGCCGGTAGCCATTCCCAGAGTCAAGGACCTATCACCTGGGTCTTCTTCTCTTTGCCACAGAACCTAACACAAAGGTCTGTGCCTCTTCGTTCCTCATAGTCCCTCTGTGAGCATTGCCGCTAATAGATTTACTTTCACGGCCAGCCTCTGCCATATCACAAGGTTACAGCAACCAGAGAAGGAGCCGATCTTGCCCTAGCTTCCCTGCCAAGCCCTCAGGAGGTTTGAATCTGGGTGCTGCTACTGAAAGATCAAATAAAAGACTGTGCATTTAATCAGTTTCTGATCTTTATCCTCTCAGTATGTATAAATATATGATAACTAGTAATGATTTATCCAAATACATCTTCATCTGAATTCTAGAACATTTTCTAAGCAATGCTTCCTCAATTCCCCAAGCAGCTTTTAACACAGATAGGGAAATGAACATGTTTTCTATGACTCATAAACAATATGGATGCACTTAATAAGCCCGATTTTATCGAGACCGTGATGTTTCCTCAGTCCTGGCAAAGTCAGAGAAGTGAGTTACTTCGGAGCAAACATTTGCTAAGTAGAGGATTGTATGCAAATACAGGCTTGTCGGTGGATCCTTCTGATACCCGTGACTCACACACATTGAATGCATATGGGTAATTTATGGTTCCACAGACAATTCCTTCCTTATGTTTAAAAAGTCTTTTTTATTTTTTAAAGAACAAAAGTCCAACATATAATCATAAATTTAAGACACACACAAGCATATAAAAGAAAATATGAAAGTCACTCTCATCATCACCTTTTCCTTGACTTCCTGATAGTAATAACACATTGGTTTGTGTATACTTGCAGACATTTCCCCCTACATGTATCAATATGTGTTTTTATAAGATATAAAGTTATAAATGTTATTTTGCAACTCATTTTTATCACTTAGTAATACATGTTGTGATGTTTTAAAATATATAAGTCAAGCTATGCTTTTTAATTGCCACATACTTATTTTCAGCCTAAATGATTTTTACTCCCCCCAAAATTGATGTTCATCTATGTAGTTTACAATCTCTTTCATACTGCAAATGATGCTACAATATTCCTCTGAACTGAAAGGCTACAATAAATATTCTTGTGGTATTGTTTGCAATAAGAAAATATTTGTAACAGTTCTTCTTGGAGAAGGTATGTGTTTCTTTAATTAAAATTCCTAAAGGAAAAATTATTTTCAAATGAGTAACTCCATATATCATTTAGCTATTTTTGTCTAGCAGTTTGAGACTATCATTTATTCACAAGATGACATATTGGTTTAGCAGTTCTTCCTTGGCTAGACTGAGTTATGTGTCTGCGGTTGGCTGTGGGTTGGTGAGCTGTCCTGTTGATATTGGTGGGTTTCTCCCACATGCCTAGTGGCTGACTACCTCTTGGCTGGTGTAGATAATTCAGCGTTTCTCCTACAAGCCTGGTCTAGTTCTCATGGCAAGACAGAGGTCGATGAGAAGAGGAATCATGCAAATATATCTTGGAGTCTTTTGTCTCAAATTTGCTACTACCCCATTGGCCAAAGCAAGCTACATGGCTGCATCCAAGAGTATGTGTGGGAGAACATTGGACAAGGTATGAAAATTAGGATCACTTTTGCAAGCAATTTTCACACATTAAAATGTTTACAGATACTGCCAAATTGCCCTCCCACAGGATTTAACAAATTTTTACCACTATGAATGGTGTATAAGACAATTTTGGCAACAAAATTCAGTCTCCCATATTGAAAGATTAGGAACATAGCACAATTTTATTTCCATGACCTTTTCTCCTTCCTTTTGATTTTTGCTATTATGTTCTAGGACCATCAACCAGATTCATTATGATTACTGTTTTTTTTTTAACTGTATAATGTTCTTTTTAAGATTTACAACATTTACATTCTTTTTATAACCTTAATTAAAACAACTAGTACTTTTTTGCCTTAGCTATGATTAAAAGGGAATTAATGCTTACTGTTAGTTTTTTCATAAAGCAGCTTCCTTATTCCTGAGCATGCAATTTTGAATTATATCTTAGTTGGATGAAATTTTATTAGGCAGGTTTGCAAAACATGGTCATGAGCTTTATATTTTCTAAGGTCATTCACATCTAACAATCCCTTTTTGTGATTTTATGCATGAATAAGCCAAGGATAAATTATCGGGTCACATTTTTCCCCTTATTTATCTACTACCTTCTGGAATTGAAGATTCATATAGAGAATTTTAAGATAGACATTATTTTTTCCTCATTCATTCATTTAACACATTTACTGAACTTCTACCTGTGGAAAGCACTACTCCAGATACTGAGAAGACAGAAATAACACACACACACACACACACACACACACACACACACAAATATCTCTGTTCTCCTAGAACTTAAATTTTAGGGAGGGCATATATAATAGGGCTTCCCTGGTGGCGCTAGTGGTAAAGAATCTACCTGCCAATGCAGGAGAAGCAGGTTACAAAGGTTCAGCCTGTGGATTGGGCAGATCACCTGGAGTAGGAAATTGCAGCCCACTTCATATTCTTTCCTGGAAAATTGCCATGGGCAGAGGAGTCTGGTGGACTGCTACATACAGTCCATGGGATTGCAGAGAGTCGGGCATGACTGGGCACACACACAGCATCAGCATAGACAATAAATGAAATGAATATGTGAATGATTTCTTTAAACTTCTTACTATATTATCTCTTCTCTGACATCTTATTTCACAGATCGTTTTCTTTATTTTCTATCATAGTGCAAGTGTAAAAGACCCTGTTATTTCTTGGAATGTGCCTTATCCTGGAATACTATTATGTATAGTTTTAAAGGGACATAAAATACTAAAAACCTATATATATATGTTATATATATATATATTTATATATGTTATATATATGTATATATATAAAGCTATTTTTGCTTTAGTATTTTTGCATTGTTGATAAGCCATTTGTTTTCAGGCTTTTGATTTTTGAAAGGGGATGGCACTTTCCAGGTCTTCTCATGCCTCAAACGGTCTGTGTATTATATTTCACTCCCTTCTGTCTTTTCTGGGCCCTTTTTGCACCCTCATTTTATAATGTGAGCTTGAGGCAAGGCACTGATGGTTTAACGGTCTCTTCTTCTGTTTCTGAGTGCAGGGCTGTAGCTTCTGGGAAGAAGACTTAGCAGCAGGGATCTCAGTGATGTCCTTGCTTCTTTCTCCATAGTTCTATTAAGGAAATTTCTGGGGGCATTTCTGCTCCGGTGGAAGGTGGATTGGCTTTCCCACCTTCGGTATACTGGTATATTGTTGGCATATTGAGTGAGTTTGGTGGTTCTTCTGGCTTCTCGGGGTCACTGTTCTGTGCACTGGAGAAGAATGTCTTGAAGAACATTCCATATTTTCTACCTCTGCAGCTCCTATATCACTGAGATGAGTTGGTCTCAAGTTGCGGGTATCAGTGAAGAGTCTCTGAATTTATTTTCTTCTTTTATTCCCTATGAGGAATAAGAAGTCATCACCATGTTAACTCTGGTAGTCCATTTTCTGTCCCACTTGTTCTATTGCAGGGTGAGACTTTTCTTAGGTTAGTTTTTACTGGAGTGTAGCTGCTTTACAGTGTTGTGTTCGTTTCTGCTCTATAGGAAAGTAAATCAGTTATACGTATATGTACATATATCCTCTCTTTTGTAGATTTCCTACCCATTTAAGTCACCACAGGGCATTGAGTATGAGAGAGACTTTTAAACGATTGTTTGAATTAAGCTTCCTTTACTTATTTCACCGTTTATCCTATGTTTGTGCTTTCTTCTTTTTTAAAAAAATTTTTTGGAGGGTAACATATGAGCCTATACTTTTCTTCCATCTTTCTCCAGAAGCTGTTTGCATGTGTTTAATTTCCTTGAAAAGCTCTTAATAAGATTTTCTTTTGTGGCCAGTTTAGAAACTCACCACTATTTGAGGCTCCATGATGGCTGTCCTGGCCATGTGACAACTATCATATGCATCAGAGGAAGTGGACGTATGTACAGTCAACATTAGTTAAAGTTCCTCAGTAAGTGGGGTATTTTAGGCAGCTTGTATCATTTCTCTTAAACTTATTTCTTCATCTTTGACCCCCCCAAATATGTTGGAAAATAACTTGATAAGAATTCTCTTATCTCTCTTTCTGAATTCTTTCAATTTCAAAATCTTATTTTTTCTAGCTGAAGTAAAAAACAAGGAGCCTGATTGTGGGAGTCTAGCAATGTCCTGAGGTACACATGTTTATTTCCTTGGGCTGCTGTAACAAATGGTTACAAGTCAAGTATCTTGAAAGAACAGAGGTTTATTCTCACACTTCTGGAGAGTAAAAGTTCAAAATCAGGGTGTCAGGAAGGCATGTTGTCTCTGAAGGCTGCGAGGAAGGATCTGTTCTTGCCTCTTCCTAGCTTCTGATGTCGTCATTTTGAGGCTCCTTGGCTTGCGTCAGATCACTCAGTCCCTGTCTCCACATGGTCTTCGTCTGTGTGTCTTTGTCTCTGTGTGTTCCCCCTCTTGTGAGGTCCTTGTTAGTCAGCCCTCACCCAGTGTAACCTCATCTTTACCAACTGCACCTTCAAAGACCATATTTCCAAATAAGGTCACATTCAGAGGTTCTGGGTAGACACGAGCTGGGGGGACATTATTCAACCTGGTACAGCAGGGATTGCAGCAGGTAGTGTGTAGAGAGTGAACCCGTCAGGAATGAGGGTCATGTGTTAATAAGTTTGGTATATCTAAGGGTACCAGTGAAAGAAGATTATAAACCGCAGTTTACCCTCTCTGTGCAACCAACTACCACATGTAACTCCAAGGCTTGACTCTGAGGTATCTCCAGATCTGGGTTGTAATTAGGGGTCAATGATGGAAAGATCAAGAAAGGTGCTATAAAAGAAAGGACTGTCCATTTGACAACAAGCCCATTTGCTTCTTGGTGTATAAAAGTGAGAGGTTAGATCCTAATGCAGAAGAGGATCTGCAAAGTAGGAACTTCTCTGTAGCAAATATGTGAGGAAACTGAAATCGTTGAATATTGGTTTGAATGATTCCTTTCCAAATACATCTGGTTGAAGCAGAGTCTCTCCACTTATAGCTCAGGTCAAGAACTGTATTTGTCTTTCTTCTGGGAGGGTTAGCTTGTCTTCAGCTTTTCCATGCACCAGACTTGGGAGCGGGCAGAGTGATGGAGAGAGAGAGCGCAGCGGGGAGGAGAGTGTGGAGACGAGTGCTTAGCATTCTGTCTCCAAAAAGCAGACGTTCATGATTGGCACCTCAGCCACTGTCCTCTAATCCCGCCCTCCTCTGATTGCCCCTGCCAGTGTAGAAAAGGTGATTGAATATTGTGACTTCTTGCTTGAGCTTAGAGTGTTTTCAAAGCTCCAGAGCTGCTGAGAACATTCTACCTAGTAGGGAAAAAGTATTGACTAAGCTGTCTCATTTACATTAAAAAGTTGGTTCTATTTGAAAAATAAAGTATACTGTTGGTTGGTTAAGAGTAAGAACTTTTTAGTCACTTGAATTTCAGAAACCTCCTGATTAGGAAATAATAATAATGGCATTAAAAACTACATTTGCAGAGTAATGCCATTTGCATTACGGCAACACGGATGGGCCTAGAGATTATCACACCAAGTGAGGTGGTCACACAGGGACAAATATTATATGTTAGCACTTATATGTGAAATCTAAAAGTAATGCAAATGAATGTATATATGAAACAGAAACAGACTCCCAGACATAGAAGATAAACTTACGGTTACCAAAGGGGAAAAGTTGGGGGAGGAATAAACTAGGAGTTTGGGATTAGCAGATAGAAACTACTATTTATATATAAAACAGATAAACAGTGAGGTCCTACTGTGCAGCACAGGGAACTATAGTCAATATCTTGCAATAAACTATAATGGAAAGGAATATAAAAAGTTTTTTATATATATATAAAAATATATAAATATATATATTTATATATATATATGTACCACTTTACTGTTATAACAGAAACTAACACAGCATTGCAAGTCAACTGTACTTCAATTAAAATTTTTTATAAAACCCTGCATTCTGTATTTCACTTACCCTTTATTATTTGTCTGAGACTTGACCATAAAGACAAAATATAGATCTAGCACATAGTGATGTTCAGACGCCAAATTGGTTATTTCAGCTGCTTGAGGCAGAGAAATCTAAACCAAGTTCCATGTGGCAGGACTCCCTTCTTGTTTATACTTTATAAATGGAAAAAAAAGCCCAACCAAACACTTTCAGTTGCCGAGGAAACAGTATCTTCTTTTGAAAGAAGGGGGAAACATGTGAGTTCTCCAGACTTGTTGGCTCACTGCAAGTTGGTGCTAATAATCCTGAGTAAGTGGTTTGTTAAACAATAGGGCCCTGCTGTCCTTTCCATGGATGGGAACTGTACACGGAAAAACAAATCCAGTACTAACAGATGATTTCATTGAAAGTGTCTCCTTAGAATCACCAATAAAAACTCAGTATAACTTTAAAAAAAAAAAAAAAAAGAAAGTGTCTCCTTTTGCATAAGTAGGTGGCTTTCCTCTCTGTCTGTCCTCTGCTCTTCCCTCCCCACTGCTTATTAAGTGAACAACCATAGAGAACAGAACATGGATGGCTACAGGGTCAGACTAGTGCAATTCAAAAATATATACTTTGAGTTTTATTTCTCTAGCTCTTGAGCAGCTAATAATTTAGAGACAGGCTTAAAAACTATGGTTCCCTATAGATGAGTTTTTCTTAATTAATTGGCTTCACACAGTCTCCAAGATAACTCTGCTTGTTATTCTTCTCTAGTCCAAAGACATCCCTTGGCCATGTGAGCCATGGGAGAAAGCAAGAGGAGCTTCTACTCAACCTTGAGGATTAGTTATTCTGAGCATCAGGACCAAAGCTTGAGTTGATCATGCACTTCCTATAAAACGATACTATTTCCTCTTCAAATATGAAATCATATGAAGCCTCTGGTGAGGAAAAGATGATTACATCCTGACTGTATTTTCATCAAGCTTTGATTTAGCAACAGATTATGCAAGGGTTATTAGAGGACATGGCAAGCATTATTAAGCATTGAGATCTGTCTTTCAATAATGAAAAAAAAAAAGACTTCAGGAAGTATTAGAAAAGCTTTCTCTAGTGTTCATCTGGCCTCTGATGTAGTGCTGAGTATATGTTAAACATGCAATGAGAACTTATTCAATGATTGATTGGCTCTGAGATTATTACACTGAAGAAAGTCATTAGAAATGAATGGTCATTGAGAAAGGAGATTAAAATTAGAAGAAGACAGAATAATTTTAAAAAATGAGGTTTTTGCTTTTGATGAATTGATGTGGAAATTCTTATGCATTCCTTGGGGTTTTCCCTTGTGGCTCAGATGGTAAAGAATCTGCCTGTAATGCAGGAGACCCGGGTTTGATCCCTGGGTTGGGAAGATCCCCTGGAGAAGGGCATAGCAACCCACTCCAGTATTCTTGCTTGGAGAATTTCATGGACCGAGGAGCCGGGAGAGCTATAGTCCGTGGGGTCCCAGAAAGTCAGACACGACTGAGCTATTACAACATACACACATATACACACATTCCTTAAAAAACACTGTGATATATTTGAGTTCTCAGGGCTCCTAATGACTCTCATGGATATAGGTGGCTACAGTGTTTGTCATCCTATCGATCATTATGATTGATTTAGTTGATTTTCCTCGATAATCCTTTCTTTTCTTCATTGACCTAAGTACTCTCTGAAAGCTGAACTCACAGATGAAAATGTGTCCTTATCAGACAGAGAAGAACATTCCTTGTTCCAGGGTCCTTCTCTGTTTGGATCATTTAGTGAGCATCTCTCTTAAGACTCTAAAGGTACAGGTGGGGAGAAACAGGAGTATTGGGTTTGTCCATGTCTGCATCAGCTTGGTTTTATACCTTCTTCATTATATTGTCTTATTCCCCACCCCGCCTTGCTCCTTTTCTAAAATTGTTTGTGAGATGACCAGAAACCATATCAATATTGCCTCTTTCTTATTGAATGTTTCAAACAAATGTTTGGTGCTCAGTCTACAACAGTATTAAATTGTAATCCAAGGCAAACCCAGGATCTGCTGGTTTATATGGTGTTGTTGACAGGGGTGAACATGGGAGTTCACGACAGTTGTAGCCCTGCATAGACAGGTGTTCATCTTGGAGAATATAAAACATGTTCTTGGAAGCAGAAAGGGAAACCTTTATGTGGCTGAACTGAATTGGAAAATCAATGATGATTACAATCCTGTTTGTAAAATCAGTGATGGTTACAGTGATGAAAATCAGTGATTACAATCTCACCTTTTGAAGTTTCACAATGCTAACGTTTTAGCTAATGTATTAGAAAATACAGTCAGATAATGTATTTTACGTTGCCTAAAAATCTAAAAAGAGTTCTTTACCACTGAGCCACCAAGGAAGCTTCTAACACATTCTTTTGATGGAGGAAGGAGATGTGTAGAGACAGAAAGTAATTTCCCCAAATCATACAGTTTTAAACTCAAGTGTGATGACTCTCAAATTCATTTTTATTCCACTGTGCTGGGCTGCCTTCCAAAGAAGCTGTGTTGTTACTTCTCTGTTGGTGGAGAGGAAAATGCTTGAAATGTCTGTGTTATGATTTCTATTCCCCTAAAGATCCATTAATACCACCCACCTACTTGATAGGGTTGTCATTAGGACCAGATGAACTTCTGTGTAAGACTGTTTGGGGACTGTGTCCTAGAAACTTATCATATTTCTTTTCTGTTCCACCCAGGAATGTGGCCAAAAGATAGAACATCAACCAAAATGGAAAAATAAATTCCCTTGATATAAAGTATATCTCCAGTCTCTCCCCTAAAATCTCTTTAAATTTCTTTTAATTGGGAAAAATTATCTTCTAGTATAGAGAAAGAATTTCATATCTTAGAAATACTTTGCATTTGGCAATTGAAAAGTTTAAAACTGTGTAAACATTATTGATTTACTTCTTAAGGGTAGCTAAATATGTTTGTTCAAAAACAAGAAAGAACGTTTACTGGATTGTTCAGGAAGTTTAATGACTTTAGGCAAAATAAAGCACCTAGTACAACTTTTCTTATACTCAGTAAATACTCAATAACTATGAAATATATAACAGAATATAGAAAGTAAAGGATGGAGAATGAGAGATTAAAAAAAGAAAACTCGTACCATAAACTTTGCAGAATTGCTGATACTAGAATGGTGGTCTAGACTGCTGAATTACTAAAGATTATCTGGAGTATAGTAATAATTGTTTGAATGGATGAGATAATTGGTTTACTTGAATGTATGTGTTTAGGATCCAAATATATATTTCTTCTTTCTCTCTTAAGTGTGTTTGGAACACCTAAGTGCTACTAATTCTAGATGCTACACTGCAAAACAGGAATAGAGACACAGATGTAGAGATCTAACATATGAACATGGGGTGAGGGGAGAGGAGGGTGGGATAAACTAGGAGACTGGAATTGACATATATACAGCTATTGATACTATTTATAAAACCGATAGGGTTTTCCCAGTGGTTCAGTAGTTAAGAATCTGCCTGAAATGCGGGAGACACAGGAGATGTGGGTTGGATCCCTAGGTCAGAACGCTCCCCTGGAGGAGAGCATGGAACCCACTCTGGTATTCTTCCCATGGACAGAAGAGCCTGGCGGACTACAGTCTGTGAGTCTGCATAGAGTCAGACAGGACAGATGCCGCTGAGCATGGCACGAGCCTAAAGTAGAGAAGGAATGAGAACCTCCCTACAGCACAGGGAACCCTCCTCGATGCTCGGTGGTGATGCAGCTGGGAAGGAGATCTAAAAGAGAGAGGATACGTGCAGACATGTAGCTGATGCACTTTGCCATATAGTAGAAAGTAACACGGTATTGTAAAGCAGCTATACTCCAACACAAATTAATTAAAAAAAAAAAGAAACAACAGCAACAAAATAGACACCATTTTGCCCCTAGCCAGCACTCAGAGACTCTGGTACTGTTTGTTCTGCTTAAGATATTGATTTCATGGAAATTGAATAGGTTCTTTGATCAGAAAGCGCTTAAAAGAGGACGAAAGGAAGACAGTTGTCATTTAGGTCACAGTTAAACATTTGCAGACACAGAAAATTGCCGGAAATTGTTTGGATGCTTTGGGGATGTGCAGTTGATGCTCAGCTGATGAAAATCATGGTGTTACGTGCCCAGCTCCTTCTGCCTGGCAGTGAGAATGTCAATATTATAGAAGGAGCATGTGCTGGAGCAAGGGAGGCACCTGCGGCAAAGCAGACCTGGGCGAGGAGGAGAAGACGGTAGATTGAGGTATGATGGCCAGCCTCTGGTCCTCTGTCCTCGGCCCCTCTAATCCTGGGACTTTCTGCACATCATTTTGCCCAGATTTTCAGCAAGTATTCTGTGGTGAACTGAAAAGCTTAGCACAGGTGGGAAGTGCTATTTCCATGTTATTTAATAATAGAAATATATACACACATATATAATATGTATACATAGTACAATAGAATATTATTCCATTATAGAATATAATATTATACACATATAATAATAGAAATATTATATTTCTGTATAGATGCACATCTGTGTATATATTTTTATCATGGCTTAGAAGAATTGGTACATTCGTAAAGGTGAGCAATTTTCTGCTCAGTGTATAGCTTCTCCTCACAAAGATTATAAAATAGTTTATTATTTTTTAAATAATGACAAATGTAATATAGAATTGCTTATTAACAAGTCCTATGTCTCTAATTAGAAGGATCTGGGTTATAGCAAATTCCAGGAACAGAAGCCTGAGTGCATTACCCAATATTTAACAGGTCCCTTGTGGCTCAGCTGGTAAAGAATCTGCCTGCAATGCGGGAGACCTGGGTTCAATCCCTGGGTTGGGAATATCCCCTGGAGAAGGGAAAGGCAACCCACTCCAGTATTCTTTCCTGGAGAATTCCATGGGCTGTATAGTCCATGGGGTCACAAAGAGTCAGACACGACTGAGCAACTTTCACTTCACTAAGAGCACACGGATGTGATGAGTTTGTGAGATGGATCAAAGATTGGTGATACTGTGCAGTCAGAACCAGAGCTTCCATCAAGGGGAACGCTGGAGTCAGGGACATGATCAAGGATATTCCTGAGTGATGGCAGGCAGTAAGTCTATGCTCTTCGTATGCTCTTTGTACACACACACTAAATGAACTCAAGTCCTGATTTTGCCATTTTATAAAGATCCTCACTGAGCAAGGCTTGGTGAGATCCTCCATTTAGGTGACACCTAAAGATTTGACTTCAGGGCTACAAAGATTGATAGCAACAATTATGTGTTTATGTAGGTGGGCTCACATGTGTCTTCATTTAAGAGCAGAGAATAACATAAAGCTGCATGTTTTAAGTTAAATTTTCTGGTACCATAACTATTAATGATTTATCTCAGATGTTCCTTCAGGAGGTTTTATATCTCTCAAAGCAACATTCTTAAAAAATTTGTAATTGAAGTATAATGAAGTATAAGAGCAGATTCATTGAGCCTGATTTTTCTTCTTGCTGATTTGCCTGGATAGAGGCTGGCAGTAGACTGCTGTCTAGAACAATACTTTAGTGAGGATATCCCACAGGTAGGAGGATTTTAGTGGGAATCTGGTGTGGGGAATCCAAGGGTAGAAGTCAGGAATCCCATAAATTTGGGGAGTGCTGACTCACCCAGGCAAAAACTCTCAAAGTGATACCACATTTTTACCCGTACATGGTCCTATCCTTGTGTGTGGTCAGGTCACCCAGCAAGGTTGTTCTCTTGCTCTCTGTTCAACTCTTGCCTGACCAGTGCCTGCTTCAGCTACACTCTACTCACATTATTGACTTTCCTACATACTTGCCTCAGGCCCCAGCTAATGATTGTTCTAACTTTATTTATTTATTTTGAGAAGGTATAGGTTATATTTGGGTTTCCCCAGTGGCTCAGTGGTAGAGAATCTGCCTGCAATACACAAGTCTCAAGAGATGCAGGTTTGATCCCTGGGTCAGGATGATCCCCTGGAGGAGAGGGCATGGCAACCCATTCCAGTGTTCTCGCCTGGAGAATCCCATGGACGAGAGGAGCCTGTGGGCTATAGTCCATAGGGTCATAAAGAGTCAGACATGACTGAACCAACTTAGCATGCATGCATGCAAGTTACATTTATTTACTTATTTCAAGCTTTGAACTTTCTATTTTTTATTGGGTTATAGCTGATTAACTTGGGGTAGTTTCAAAGTTGGATGTTCTAACTTTGGATCAGAACAGCTCTGCCATGATAGCTTAATAGCGGGTGGTAAGGGGTATGCCCTCTGCTGGTGTCTGTGGTAACTGGTGAGCAAACCTGATGTCAGTTCCCCCTCTGACTGGTAACCTGCCTCTCCTCCTGGGAAAGAATCTGCTGCAAAGTGCTCCACACACGGTGGGGTGTCTCTCCAGGACCTTGGTCCAGGCATGTAAGCTCCCCTGTCCATTAAACCATTGATGTCTCTGTTGCTGACTCCGGGCCCTCTCTTCTGTCTGAGGACTGGCAAGTACAGGGCTTGTAGGTCTATTGGGATGCAGCCCAATATCCTCTTATTCATAAGAAAAGTTTTCATCCACTAATCCAGAAATCAGAGTATAACTTTGCTGCTATCTGACCTTGATTGTGTTCAGATTCGGGTTCTGCACCTCCTTTGGGGTGTGACTTAGGCCAGAATGAAGGGGTGGGGCTGAGAAGTATATGTGGTTGTAGAGATATGAGTTAGTTTATGACTAGCCTTAGCGAGCAAATAGGCAGCGCAACTGGCTCAATGTGAATTTCAGAGAAACAGTGAATACTGTCTTTAGTATAAGTATGTCCCAAATATTGCATGGGATGTATATGTACTAAAAAAGAAAATTATTATTTATCTGACTTTCAAGTTTAACTGGGACCTGTGTATTTATCTGGTAGCCCTTATTTAGTGGAGGAAGCTAAGGTCCTTAGCTTCATGAAAGGTTGCCATTTTCTCTCTAGATACTCGTTGAGACTGTTGTTTTGCGCAGTGCTATTTAGATAATGAGACGTAAAGGCAAAGGTGGTGTGCACCCCGTGTCCTGGGCTCAGCCTCACAGCAGCCTTTTGATGACCTGTCACCCTTTTTAAGACCTCCTTGGTATGCTGAGAAGGTGGTGGGGTCGGAAGTAGGTGTGTTTGCATTGACCTAGGAGTCTCTGATGGAGAAGGAAATGGCAACCCACTCCAGTATTCTTGCCTGGAGAATCCTGTGGACAGAGGAGCCTGGTGGGCTGCCGTCCATGGGGTCACACAGAGTCGGACCCGATTGAAGTGACTTACCAGCAGCAGCAGGAGTCTCTGAGAGGAAAAGAATTAAGATTCTCCAGTGCCTGTTATTGGAGTTTTCACATAATTGAATCCCGAATAATGGATTGTGATGGTCCTGACTGACATCTTTGTAAGGGAATAAATCACCATCCCACAATGTCTCTTGGGCATGATGATTATTTTGAGCTAAAAACAAGCAAGGCCTAAATGACTAAGGAAGAAACTTTGAACTTTCTCTTAACTGCCTAAAATATTGATAATTTTCATAGAGCATCTGTCCTGAAATATAACCTTCACATCTGCAGATAATAAGTGCTGGGTGTGGTGCAGGAAACTGGTCAGGGCCTAGCCATCAGATTCCGCCTGCCTCCAGTTGTCTCTATGGGGTCCTGCAAATGTCAACTTACCAAATATTGTCTTCCTCTCTTTGAAGTCTCAAACCACTGCCCCCAATATCCTCTTTTATTTTTAGCTGGAGATGGTGTTTAAGGGAAGGGTTTTGGCTCTTTTAGTGAGTCACTTGATTTTCCTGGGTTTCTTTCATGTATGCATGTTACTAAACTTTTGTTTGATTTTCTCCTGTTTATCTGTCTCGCATCAATTGAAGGTTTGTATTTTCTTCACAAGACTCCTTTCTGTGATGTTAGGTGGACTTCTTGGCACTCAACAAATTCATCAAGAATGACAGGCAAAGCACCATCATCATCTTAGTTACCAAGATCAGCAAGGATTGTTCTATGTGAATTCTAATACATTGCACCTCTTATTAACCAAACTAGGATACTTAAAGTATAAAAAGGGAAGCTAAAAATAATCAACAGGCACTGATTTTCCATAAGAGGTATCAAATGGACTTTCCCTGGGGAAACTGGCATGTACTGGATTGGCACAAAAGTTCATTTGATTTTTCCATACCATCTTGTACCTTCTCCCTAGCCAGTCCTAGAAATTCTAACTTGATTGGTCTGCAGTGGGGCTTCCAAAGCTTGGCGGGAGATTCCCATGAACACTTCCTTGTAAATCACTAACTAGCATCTTCGTGAAGTCTTTTGTACTATGTCCAGGTTAGCCTCATGTCTTTTATACCCTGAAACCAGTAGTTGATGGTGGGTAAGCATCTAAATTCTGGATACTTGTGTTTCGTCCATAGTTGGTGTTATCCACTGCTTTTTCTGAGCTCTCTTGCCACCCTTCCTGTTTCCTTCCTGTGACTCTACAGATCAGAAGGAAAAATCTTTTTTTTTTGTGGCCATGTGCCACATGTAGGATCTTAGCTCCAAAGGCCAGGGAAATGCCATAGAAATGGCACCCTGTGCATTGAAAGTGTGGGATCTTAATCACTGAATGCCGAGGACATCCCTACTGATCAGAAGGAAAAATCTAGAGGCAGGTTTTGCTTATTTTTCTCTTAATAGAATCAATTCTCAAGCAGTCTCTCTGGAACCATGACCTACCACAGAGAAAGTAGATTGAAAAATGATTGTGCCCTCTGGGAAGAACTCGTTTATTCATTCCTGAATTCAGGTTGTGTTAGTGAACAGCGATTAACAGCACATCCAATTAAAGTCAGCACTACGATTTGTGTGTGAAATTGCTCAGCTGGTCACTAACCACAGCATCCTAGCACCTCCGGTTTGGCCAGGGATGGCGCCTAACCGTCAGCCCTTTCAAATGAGAGAAAATCCCATTTATTACTTAACTAGGAGTCAATCTGGTGACATGGGTCTTGTATATCACTTTTTATTGCCTTCTTATAAAAACCTGAACTAATTTGAAAAGTTCTGCAAATGATGTGGCGGTCAGTTACCCACACCATACCCGTGGTCTCAGAAGGGATGCTCCTCAGTCATCCATGTGTCATACAATGTGATGGCACTTATCCACTCAGACGTTATAAGGGTTGGCATGGGAACCCAGAGCAGCCATTGGCACAGCAGGAAAAATGACATGAGCCAATATAATTTCTTTTCTTTAGAGCTTCTCCTAAGGGCAGGGGGTGGGGGAGTGGGGAGGAGCAGAATTTGAAGGTTGGAATGTAAGAAAGAGTGGAGAGATTATGATTGACCTTTTGCAGCCCAAGGATATGAGTGGATCAGGAACTAAGAGAAAGCAGATATATGCTGCTGAGCACCAATACTGGTCTGCATGTTATTTACCACTCTGGGATAAGCAAAGAGAAAGGGAGGAAGCTAAACTTTGGACTGTGAAGCAATTCAACATTACTGCGACTTCCAAACATATGATTTTGTGTTTTTCAAAATATTGGTCCATGACAGATTAGGGAGTGGTGGGTGGGAGGCGTTCCCTAACCATATAAGAGTTTGACCAGCCCTGGATTAGAAGCAGTGAGTTGTGATATAGGAAGAAAGAACCACTGCGGAAGCTCAGAGCCATTTTCATGGGGCTGAGTTTTGTTTTTTTTTTAATTCTTTATTTTATATTGGGGTATAGCTGATTAACAGTGTTGTGATAGTTTTAGGTGAACAGCAAAGGGACTCAGCCATACATGTACATGTATCCATTCTTCCTAAACTCCCATCCCATCCAGGCTGCCACATTACATTGAGCAGAGTTCTCTGTGTTACACAGTAGGTGCTTGTTGGTTACCAGTTTTAAATAGTACGTACATGTCTATCTCAAACCCTATAACTATCTCTTCCCCTCTGGCAACCAGAAGTTCATTTTCTCTGTCTGTGAGTCTCTTTCTGTTTTGTCAGTTCGTTTGCATAATTTCCTTTTAGATTCCACATATAAGGGATGTCATACGATATTTCTCCTTCTCTGACTGACGTCACTCAGTATGACAGTCCCATGTTGCTGCAGATGGCCTTATCTCATTCTTTTTAATGGTTGAGTAACAAGAGGAGAGTGAAAAAGTTGGCTTAAAGCTCAACATTCAAAAAACTAAGATCATGGCATCCGGTCCCATCACTTCATGGCAAATAGACAGGGAAACAGTGGAAACAGTGGCTGACTTTATTTTTTGGGGCTCCAAAATCACTGCAGATGGTGATTGCAGCCATGAAATTAAAACAAGCTTACTCCTTGGAAGGAAAGTTATGACCAACCTAGACAGCATATTGAAAAGCAGAGACATTACTTTGCCAACAAAGGTCCATCTAGTCAAGGCTATGGTTTTTCCAGTAGTCATGTATGGATGTGAGAATTGGACTATAAAGACAGCTGAGCGCCGAAGAATTGATGCTTTTGAACTGTGGTGCTGGAGAAGACTCTTGAGAGTCCCTTGGACTGCAAGGAGGTCCAACCAGTCCATCCTAAAGGATATCAGTCCTGGGTGTTCATTGGAAGGACTGATGTTGAAGCTGAAACTCCAGTACTTTGGCCACCTGATACGAAGAGCGGACTCATTTGAAAAGACCTTGATGCTGGGAAAGACTGAAGGTGGGAGGAGAAGAGGATGACAAGAGGATGAGATGGTTGGATGGCATCACCGACTCAATGGACATGGGTTTGGGTGGACTCCGGGAGTTGGTGATGGACAGGGAGGCCTGGCGTGCTGCGTTTCATGGGGTCGCAAAGAGTCGGACTCGACTGAGTGACTGAACTGAACTGAACTGAATATCCTTTGTATAAATATACCACATCCTCTTTATCCATTCCTCTGTCAATGGACATTTAGGGTGCTTCCATGTCTTGGTTATTGTAAACACTGACATGATGAACAATGAATGAATGAATCCTTTTGGATCATGTTTTTCTTTGAATGTACGCCCAGTGATTGGGATTGCAGAGTCATATGGCAATTCTGTTTTTAGTTTTTTAAGGAACCTCCACATTGTTCTCCATAGTGGCTATGCCAGTTTACATTCCTACCAGTAGGGTAGGGTGGTTCCCATCTTTCCAAACCTCTCCAGCATTAATTTGTGGATTTTTTGATGATAGTCATTCTGATCTGTGTGAGGTGATATCTCAATGTAGTTTTGATTTGCATTTCGCTCATGATTAGCACTGTTGAACATCTTTTCATGTGCCTCCTGGCCATTTGTATTTCTTCTTTGGAGAAATGTCTCTTTAGGTCTTCTGCCCATTTGTTGATTTGGTGGTTTTAATTCTGTTAAACATCATAAGCTGCTTGTAAATTTTGAGACTAATCTCTTGTTGGCCACATCATTTGCAAATATTTCTTCCTATCTGTGGGTTATCTTTTCATTTTGTTTATTTTTTCCTTTGCTGTGCAAAATCTTTTGCTCCCAAAACAAGTGGGAGCCTTAATCAGGAACGTGAAAGAGAGAAAGCTAAGGAATGGATGTGAGAGACATTAAGAAACCAAATATTGATAAGATAGAGGATTTATTATGTATCTATATGAATAACTTAATCACTTTAATCTCTTGTGCTTCCTCTAATTGTTATTTGCAATATATATTAAGCTACAATTCAGTTAGTCAATATAAAGAGTGAGTTAAATAGATCTCAGCATATCCTTCAAGAGTTCTAAATATCAGCAGGCAATCATATAAACATATGCTGTAAAGGCTGTAAAATCTCATTGAAAAAAATTAATTTATTGGGAAACGTCAGGTTAAAATAGTAGACATTCTGAGTTATAAAATGTTTTAAAAGAAATGTAGTCTTTTTTTTCATTTATTTTTATTAGTTGGAGGCTAATTACTTTACAATACAGTAGTGGTTTTTGTCATACATTGATATGAATCAGCCATGGATTTACATGTATTCCCGATCCCCCCTCCCACCTCCCTCTCTACCCGAATAAAACCACCCCTTCTTTCCAATGGCCCTTGTACACCTCTGTTTTCTTTTTGTCATAGCACTTATCACCCCATATGTATTAGGTTTATCATGTATTACCTGCCTCCTGCTGTAAGAAAGTAAGCTCCTTAAAGTTATGTATTAAAAAAAAAAAAATGTAGTCTTATTGCCTTCAAACTTAAATATATAGATCTAGGTGTCCTAGGATAATATTACACCAAAGAGGTTTTATTTTAATTAACAGCTAAATTTTTTATGATGAATATTAATCTTAATATGTAATGTTCTTCTAAGTAATATTTTAAAATCATAATTTTGTAAACCCTTTCTAGACAAAAACAATTTTGGATAAACTTGATCTTAATTTAAAAGGGTCTTAAGAAATAAGTAATTATATTTTATGGAAGAGTAAGGTTGGAGTAGGAAATGGCAACCCACTCCAGTGTTCTTGCCTGGAGAATCCCAGGGACTGCAGAGCCTGGTGGGCTGCTGTCTATGGGGTCGCACAGAGTCGGGCACGACTGATGCGACTTAGCAGCAGCAGCAGTGTGTGTGTGTCTGTATACACACTGGTTCTAGCTTCTCTTCTTTTTTACATTGGTTATTAGTCTTTTTCTTATTTTCAACCTTTCAGCATCTGAAAGTTGAATAAAATCTGAAAGTTGAATCAGGTATTTGAGGTCTCTCTGAAAGAAGGGCAGATTTGGAAATCCGCTAAGGTATACTTTTAAGGATAATTGGAAGAATGCTTTCTAGAACTTCTTCCATCTTCAAAAGAGTTAGTTGCTCAGTCATGTGAGACTCTTTGCAACCATATGGACTGTAGCCCACCAGCCTCCTCTGTTGATGGGATTTCCCAGGCAAGTATACTGGAGTAGGTTGCCATTTCCTTTTTCATCCATCCTCAAACGTGTTGCTATTTGCCATTCCAAAATGAGAGGCAATTTCTTTAAATTTCTTACTCTCCAAGGCTAATAGAAGTAGGTATATGGTAACACTAAACTCTCCATCAGTTGTTTGCGAATCATTTTAGGTGCTTTGTTTCTATTTGTAGGGTAGTGAAGTGGGGTGCTTACCTTGATAAGAGAAAGGAACACCTTGGAAGGAGAAAAAACTGCCTTGCATGAGCAGAAGAGTCTCCCTAAGCATGTAGTCAACTTCATAATTTGCGCATTTGATGGCAGTTATTTTACTTATCAAAGTGTCAACCCTTCCTGATTTTCAGGTGCAACTAGTATCTAATCTACCTCAGTTTAGATTTACATTAAAGATGACAAGGTGAAGCTTAGATGTTACAGATTTCCTGTGCCTATAATCTTCTAAATCTTCCATACTGTATATGATCACACCAATTCTTTTAAAATTATGACCTGAGTAGGGGAAAAAGAAACCTGAAAAAGAGTCATGGAACACAATGGACAGTAGATTTAGGCACAGTTTTTAGAGCTTAGACTGACACCCAGCTAAGGAGAAGTCACCAGCTCCAGAGTATGGAGCCCTCACGACACATACTTAGAAGGATTTCAAAGTTTCTATGGACCAGTGTCTGCTGCCTTCTTCCTATTATTCTCTTTTCTCCATGGGACCATTTACGGCCTTTATTCTGTCTGAATTCGACTGACTGTATATTGACTATGTGTGGGTCAGTTAACATATAACTTAGTTCCTAGACTTCTGGATCTGTGTACGTGTGGAGATAATCACAGGATTTAGACCTTGACCCTAATGTCATATTGGTTTGTCTCTCTTGAGAGAGGCGCTGAATATATTTTGTATGTAGAAGGAGAGAAATACGCATTTGGGATCAAAAGGGAAGACTGTGGTTGACTGTATTATTGTCCTCAAATATTTATTGCCTTTTGGGGGAGGTTTATGCCTCCCCATTCCATCTATATCAGGCTTGGTCATGTTACTTGGTTTGAACAAGGAAATTTGAGTAGAAACAGGAAGCTATTTCCTCCTCTCAGGAAATAGTTTCTTCATCAGCTTATGTCCCAGGACAAAAAGATCTGTGATAGATTGGGTCATGAGGTCGGAAGGATATGTAACAATCAAGAATTAGACTTTTCTTGTTATATGTTCCTAAGACTATGGGTTCATTTGTTATTGCTGCATAAGTTAGCTACATTGATTGAGTCTGTCTCTTTTTCTCTATATTTTGATTTTTTTAAGGCAACATTTTGATCATAGGGCATCCTGTATTTTTCCTCCTAACTTTAATTTGAAACATTTAAGAAAATTCAGCAGTGATCTTCAAAAGATAAAGACAAATCAATTTTTTATTCTTAAAATCAGCTGAAAAGTTAGGTGCATGAATGTACATGGACAAACAAAGGTGCTCTGAAAGAGACGTTGGCAGTCATTTGGGGTTTTTCCCCTTCACTTTTTCCAGATAGTTGGATTTATATCATGGCTTCATGAGTTAATTAAAATTAGTCTAATTTAAAAGAATGATAAAACTCTAGTTGGTTTTTCAAAGCACTTCTGACTTCTAATGCATTCTTTTATTACTTGTATTCCAATAATTACAATTTGTCACCCAAAATGGTGGGCAGCACAGAGAACTTGAACATTCTTCCTCCAGTTCTTGTTAGTCTTATTTTTTTCCCTCTCTCTTAAAATAAGAGAAAATCTACTTATTGACTTAAAAGGACTAAGAAAAATATATTTACAGAAATAGCAATAGATGAAGCACATGTGCTTTAAAAAAAATCTGTTACATGACTTTTAATGGTTTCTTAAATTTATATTTAAACATTAATGAAGCTGACATTTCTGTGGCCTTTGAACTAGGCTCTGGCTTTCCAGGAAAACTAACTCAGATCAGGCTACTTATGGCAATTAAAGTAATTAGCCTCCAACTAATAAAACTAAATGGAAAAAAAAAAGGCTGTATATTGTCACCCTGCTTATTTAACTTATATGTAGAGTACATCATGAGAAACGCTGGGCTGGAAGAAGCACAAGAGCAGGAGTTGGGCTGGAATCAAGATTGCTGGGAGAAATATCAATAACCTCAGATATGCAGATGACACCACCCTTATGGCAGAAAGTGAAGAGGAACTAAAAAGCCTCTTGATGAAAGTGAAAGAGGAGAGTGAAAAAGTTGGCTTAAAGCTCAACATTCAGAAAACTAAGATCATGGCATCTGGTCCCATCACTTCATGGGAAATAGATGGGGAAACAGTGGCAACAGTGTCAGACTTTATTTTCTTGGGGCTCCAAAATCACTGCAGATGGTGATTGCAGCCATGAAATTAAAAGATGCTTACTCCTTGGAAGGAAAGTTATGACCAACCTAGATAGCATATTAAAAAGCAGAGACATTACCCTGCCAATAAAGGTCCGTCTGGTCAAGGCTGTGGTTTTTCCGGTGATCATTTATGGATGTGAGAGTTGGACTGTGAAGAACGCTGAGCACCGAAAAATTGATGCTTTTGAACTATGGTATTAGAAAAGACTCTTGAGAGTCCCTTGGACTGCAAGGAGATCCAACCAGTCCATCCTAAAGGAGATCAGCCCTGGGTGTTCATTGGAAGGACTGATGCTGAAGCTGAAACTCCAATAGTTTGGCCCCCTCATGCAAGGAGTTGACTCATTGGAAAAGACTCTGATGCTGGGAGGGATTGGGGGCAGGAGGAGAAGGGGACAACAGAGGATGAGATGGTTGGATAGCGTCACTGACTCAATGGACTTGGATTTGAGTAGACTCTGGGATTTGGTGATGGACAGTGAGGCCTGGCGTGCGGTGATTCATGGGGTGGCAAAGAGTCAGACATGACTGTGCGACTGAACTGAACTGATACGAACTTTGTTATGGATTGCCTCTTGGCCTTTTGGCCTCTATTGCTCCTTGTTTCCTTGGTAAACTTGTAAAGTCTGGTCTCTTGACCTTTATCTAAAGAGGCTACTAGTATATATACTCTTACAGAATTCAGTAAAGCACCTTTGCTCCATCAAAAAAAAAAAAAAAAATTCAGAGCCTGTCAAACTAAAGACATCATCTAAATGTTTTTGAAAAGATTTTAATTTTACTATTCCTGTCCATGTGGGAAAATAAAGTTCATGGAAGAAATGCCATTATTGTGTGTCTTATTTTAAATTTACACAAAAATTCTGTCAGACCTTCTGTAAGCTCCCTCGTCAAGACAAAGTTTGAGAACTGGGAATTATTCCTTAAAGAAGAATCCATCAGAAAAATATGTGAATTTATATTTCTTAAGAATATAACTCAATGCATAATTGCTCACTCAATAATTTACTTATTGACTTTTATTTTTAAGCATCTACATCATATATAACAGTATAGACAAATGCAAGAAAAAGCAAAATATAATGTGATTAGAAATAGCTTCATGTAAGTCAGTTTCCTTTGGATAATTTTAGGACAGATAAGTGAATTTAGATTTTTTTTTTTGGTAACAGTAACTCTTCATTCCAAAGTGTTGATGACTCTGCCTCTTAACTTGCTCTGAAAGGCATGTTATCTTGGCTTTGGATTTAATTTTATGAAGTGAGGTTTCCTAGCTTCATAATAAACACTTTGTTTCCAAGGGACTCAATCAAAAAGGATAGTATATATTCCTGTTTCAGTTCCTAAAAATTCCTTTAGATGTCTCCGTTTCGTGTCTCATCAGAATCAATACTATAGGCCACTGGGAAAGACATTGCCTGAAGCTGGCTTTCTAACAAGTTGAATTTGTCCTTTAAGGACAAACATGGCTCACTGAAAAACAATTTAACAAAGTTAATGAAAGAAAAATATGGATGATGACATGGAGATACATCATTACTACTTCATAATATTTATAAGCCAAAAAATCATCTTTATTGCGAAGATGGCCATTTTTACTTAGCTTGCAGGCATTTCTGTTGCATAATTCAATTTTAATAATCTTTGGTTTTATAGTACAACCTGTATTTTTATTAGAGGATAGCCATTCAAGCTGAAATAACAAAAAATAGATCTACAGAGCTCTTTATCTTATGACTTATCTTTTTAAAGGATATAAAATATTGAAATGACTCTCCTGTATTATACATGTGTGCAGCACATCTCTTAGAAATTTAAACATTCTAGGAAACAGTGATGTGTTTGGGAAGGGAAAAAGGCCTCTGAAAATGTTGTTAGACTTGTAGTTAAATGTGCATTAAGTACACTTACTTTACCTTCTTTCTTTACCAAATCCCAGCTAAAATGATATTAAAGCAATAAAAAGATGCTTGATTCAAAAAACAAGGAGAACATGAGATTTTTAAAACAGTCACCAAAATATTGGTAGATGGAAGAACAAAGTGGAGACAGCTAAAAGGCCGATACCTACAGATGGAGGGCAATAAGAATCTGGTCTGAGAGCTCCAGAAGGCGCTAAGGACCTCTGAAGGAAGAAGTTGTGGGGAAGGCAAAGTCAAAAGGCTTGATGAAAGTTGTGTATAAAGAGCATTTTATTCCTTGCGACACTGCCCACAATGCTGGTGAGTCCATCAACTACTCCTTCCCCGAGCCTTTGCAAAAGATAGGAGATATGTTTCCTGGAAAAACTGAACCTAAGAATGTTTGAATTTGGGGACATCAGAAGTAGTAGAATAAAAAAATGTGGTAATAGAGGGATAAAGAGGATGTAAGTGAACATCTAAATGTTATGTAATAATAAAGGCTTTGGTCTTCTCCCCTCCTTCAGCAGGCAGAATGTGGGCAGTGGTGGTTTAGATCAAATAAGCAGATACTGGCAGATTTCTTTCCAAAGAATTTGACTGGCTAAAGAGGAAAAAAATCTGCATTTTTCTGACATTTCTGTTTTAGAAAAGTGATGAAGCCCACCAAGTGGGATGGTCTGCCACTCAAAATGTGACTGTATAACCAAGGACCACTGGAAATATGAAGAAAGCATCTCATATGAAAGTTAAACATGAGAACAAGATGAAAGGAACTCAGAAGAAATAAAGTCAATGTAGAAGCAGATAAAAAAATGATAAGATAAAGAATCATTAATATTCTTAGGGACTCAGGGAATATATTTTATCTTTGAAGCAATAATAGGAAGTTATAAAAATTTCAGAGAATAAGAAAGTCATAAGAAGTAAAAATATTTTTAGCAGAAGTAAAAAGTTTAATAGAAGTATAAAAGATAAAGTGAGGATATTTGCAAAAATTAGAGCAAAAAGTGAAAGATAAAGCAAATAGAAGATTTTTAATTAGTGGAACAATCAAAGGCAAAACGTTTAACTACTAGGCCTTTGAGAAAAAGAACAAAAATAGAAAACAAAGATAGGGAGGAAAAACCTTAAAGAAAAACTATGAGAAGATTTCTGAGTATTTAAAGCAAAGAATTTTGTCCAAAGAGTCTTGTGACTCTTCAGAACTGAGTAATAATAAAATGAACATCAACAAACAATATCATGACTTTCCGGAACCTTAACTATCTGAAGTGGAAGTGCTGTGTAGTGTAGTTAGTAATATAGTGCTCTATACCGTCCAACTCTCTGTGACCCCATGGACTGTAGCCCACCAGGCTCCTCTGTCCATGGACTTTTCCAGGCAAGAATACTGGAGTGGGTAGCCTTTCCCTTCTCCAGAGGATCTTCCCAACCCAGGAATTGAACACAGGTCTCTTGCATTGCAGGCAGATTCTTTACCATCTGAGCCAAGAGGATCCTAAAAGCAGTCAGACAGACTTGAAAGTTGGTCATCAGACAATGGGCAGTTCCTTCAAAATCCTGAAGCAAGACAAATTACAATCTATAATTCCATACTTAGCCAAGTTATCAATCAACTGTGAATGCGGAGTATTATTTTTAGGTGTGTAGGACCTCAAAAAAATGGCTCCTCTGTGTACTGTCTGTCAGCACATTACCAAGAGAGTGTGCTCCACTAAAAAGAGAAATCAGTAGTATGTTATATATGAAACTTGTTAAGGAAGTAAATCCTTCTTCACCAGAAACAATTATTTTCTATTTCTTTTATTTTCTGTCTGTGTAGATGATTTGTTGTCATTGTTCAGTGGCTCAGCCGTGTCTGACTTTTTGCAACCCCAGGAATTGCAGCAGGCCAGGCTTCCCTGTCCTTCACCATCTCCCAGAGCTTGCTCAAATTCATGTCCATTGAGTCGGTGATGCCATCCAGCCATCTCATCCTCTGTCGTCCCCTTCTCCTCCTGCTTTCAATCTTTCCCAGCATCAGGGTCTTCCAACTAGTTGGCTCTTCACGTCAGGTGGCCCAAGTATTGAAGCTTCAGTTTCAGCATTAGTCCTTCCAATGAATATTCTGGGCTGATTTCCTCTAGGATTGACTGGTTTGATCTCTTTGCTGTCCACAGGACTCTCGAGAGTCTTCTCTAGCACCACAATTCAAAAGCATCCATTCTTCGGCATTCAGCCTTCTTTATGGTCCAACTCTCACATCTGTACACGACTATTAGAAAAACTAGCTTTGACTATATGGACCTTTGTTGGCAAAATGATGTCTCTGCTTTATAATATGCTGTCTAGGTTTGTCATAGCTTTTCTTTCAAGCTGATGTAAGATGATGGATGTTCACTAAACTTGTGGCCATCATTTCATGATACATGTAAGTCAAACCATCATGCCATACACCTTAAACTTGTACAATACTGTTCGTTAATTATATCTCAGTAAACCTGAAGAAACAAACAAAGGGTCAGACAGAAAGGAAGGAAGCCCATGGATCTGGAGCAAAGGACTACAAAAACAAAAGTGAGGTGAAAGGCCTGTCTAGGTCATGGTGAAGGGAAGTCCCAGCATGAGAAAACTAAGTCAGAAAAAGAAAATTAGCCCAGAGGCCTTCAAGAGGTTGGCTTCTAAAGCATTTAAAAACAGAACTGATATATTACCAGCTATGCCTTTGACAGTAAATTATGCTTTGACCAAGTGCAAGTCAGGGATGTAATCAAAACAATATTCTTGTCTTCCATTGTCCCTACAGTTTTTTTCAGTGTCTTCTGGATAAATTCCCAAAAGTCCACATTGCTAACTGGCTCACTCTTAGAAGATAAAAAGTTCTAGAGGCAGTAACAAATTTGGAAAATGTCAGAGTGATGGGCATCACCATGTGCTTTTAACAAAGCCTTATTAGAAAGAAATGATCTCAGGAAAGAATTGGTAATTTGAAAGAAGAAATGAAAGCAATTAAAGACCAGAAATTTTTTTATTTTTAAATTTTTTACAAGTTCCCCAAGTTTGTAAATCACTTTTTTCTCCTTCTCTTTTTGCACAAAGATAGATTGCATTTCCCAGCCTGTCTTGCAGAGAAGTCATATGAATGGGTTCTGCCCAAAGGAATGTAAGAAGAAATGACTTATGATACTTTGGGGACTGGGTCCTAAAAATTTCCAATGTAAGAAGATTTGCATTCTTTCCCTTTCCATCTGACTCATGGAGAAATAAACTTGGTGGCCCTGGAAGCCATATGTTAGTGATAGTGGAGCCAGAAAGTGGAAAGAAATTGGGTCTCTGAACCACTGCTTGTTCCTTGGAGCAGAGCTCCTGCCAATCAAGAAGAGAAATCTCATGTGGTCAAAAAATAAACTTCCGTTGTCCTGCTATAGCCAAAAAAATTAGCAAAACTATCCTCTGGAGACTTGTAAGTGACCATATATCTACTCAGCTCATAGTTTTAGGGAAGGCTTGGAAAATGTCAGTGGGCGTCATCATGTGCTTTCAGCAGAGTCTTATTAGAAAGAAATGATCTCAGGAAAGAATTGGTAATTTGAAAGCAGAAATGAAAGCAATTAGAGAAAGACCAGAAATTTTTTAGTTTTTAATTTTAACACTAAAAACATTTTGTATTGGGGTATAACCAATTAGTAGTGTTGTGATAGTTTCAGGTAAAAGACCAGAAATTTGAGCTCTTAAATTTTAGACTTTCAATTTTAAATATGCTCTCAATATATAAATTGGAGTATTTGTTCCCAGACTATAACTAAGTCTCTGCCTTTGGTTTAACATTCAGTCTCCATTCCCCACCTGGGGAGGATCAGCTGCTTTCAGTGGGAAAAGCGACAGTGTTTTTACTACCCTTTCTGCCCACCTATCTGCCATTTTTGAGCTATTATTACTGATGCTGTGGCTTATGGGAATGGAGTTCAGTGGGAGGAAGGGAATAGGGGGCAGAGAATTCCATACCTGCCCTGGTTTGTTGTAAGATTGGCAGATGTTTGGAGCCAGTTTTCCCCTTTTAGCTGCTTTGGGGGTTCTGCAGTGTAGGTATGCCTCTTGAGCTTGTCTACTCAACCCTGAGTTTAGGGAACCACTTCCTACTATCTCTTCCTGTTAGAAGTAAACTACCCCTTACCAATAGTCCTCTTGATCAGAGCTACAAATGGCTCAAGGCCAGCTCTTTCCATGAGTTCTACATCTCCTCCACCAAAAATACTTCGTTGCCCTAACAGCTCATCAACTACCCCTTTTGCCTTGCATTAAAACTTGCTCCTTGGAAGAAAAGCTATGACAAACCTAGATAGCATATTAAAATGTTGAGACATCACTTTGTCAACAAAGGTCCAGAGAGTCAAAACTATGGTTTTTCCAGTCATCATGGACAGATATGAGAGTTAGACCATAAGAAAGGCTGAGCACCGAAGAATGATTTTAAACTGTGGTGCTAGAGAAGACTCTTAAGAGTCCATTGGACTGCAAGGAGATCAAACCAGTCAATCCTAAAGGAGATCAACCCGGAATATTCATTGGGAGAACTGATGCTGAAGCTCCAATACTTTGGCCACCTGATGTGAAGAGCTGACTTGGAAAAGACCATGATGCTGGGAAAGATTGAGGGCAGGAGGAGGAGGGGACAACAGAGGATGAGACAGTTGGATGGCATCACTGACTCAATGGACATGAGGTTGAGCAAACTCCAGGGAAATGGTGAAGGACAGGAAAGCCTGGCATGCTGCAGTCCATGGGGTCACAAAGAGTCAGACATGACTGAGCAACTGAACTAAACTGAAATCTTTCAGATCCCTGTACCCATCTCTCCCACTCCATGGAACAAAGCTTGAGCTCTCTAAGTTGTCCTAGTGAAGCCCTTTTTGTGAAGGTTAATATCCCACCCTTTCCCCTTGGAGAAAGTGAAACTCACAGCCTAACATCCTGAGTGTGCATATGCATGCATAGACAGACACAGACAGACAGACAGACACACACACACACACACACACATGTACACACCCCTCTTTGCAAATCATATCATCATCTCCAATCTCTTGCCCCTTTTTATATTCTCCTGTGGTTTGGGTATGGCCTGACTGGTTCTTTGATACCCCTTTTAAACATCTGCATTTTTGTTTGACACTTCCCTTTGGAATTTCATATATACTATTAACATATTGCTGTGACTTAGCTGGAATGTCCATTTTAGACTGTATTAAAAAAAAAAACAAAACTTTTGTACTTCTGTTGGAAGATTGTGGGAAAGAATTAGTTATAAGCACACACATACACAGGAAACAAATACACAATAGGGATACTAAAAATTAATCAGTTTTAAATTACACACAAAGCTAAAAGTTTTATAAGAAAAGAAACTATCTGCCATTTCCCCACCCGACCTACCGGTCTCACTATGGCAAGCTACTCCTCACCGTTCAGTGAATACAAGCAGTGGGGATGGAACATCTTAGTCTTAAGTATTCTTGGCAAATCAACTTCCTCTCTATAGAAGCATGAAGGTAATGTTGCCAGAGGTGCCTTTTTCCACATCAGATTGCCCATTCTAAAATACTAAAAACAGCTAAATAAAATGCATTCATTCGTGTAACTGGTATCTTTTCCTTAAAAGTTTGGTCATGGTTAATGGACTCTTTGTCCATTCCGTTTCTGAAGTTAGAACCCTCAACTTCAATCCTTCTCTCTGGGTCATTCTTCCTGACATCTCATTTACTGCTGCTGCTGCTGCGAAGTCGCTTTAGTCGTGTCTGACTCTGTGTGACCCCACAGACAGCAGCCCAACAGGCTCTGCCATCCCTGGGATTCTCCAGGCAAGTACACTGGAGTGGGTTGCCATTTCCTTCTCCAATGCATGAAAGTGAAAAGCGAAAGTGAAGTCTCTCAGTCGTGTCCGACTCCTAGCGACCCCATGGACTGCAGCCCACCAGGCCCCTCCGTCCATTGGGTTTTCCAGACAAGAGTACTGGAGCGGGTTGCCACTGCCTTCTCCACATCATTCACGAAATATATTCAATTCTATGTTGGTGCAATCACTGACATCCTAGGACACTAGAACATTAGGAGTGATGTGGCCAGATTGTTACCCTAGCTCTGAAATATCTCATAAAGAAAATGTGAGAAAATAATAAGGACAAATAAGGAAGTCTACATCTAACTGGGATAAAACATTTTTCAAAAGATGTGATTGACAAGGGCTTACTTCCCAAAATATACAAACAGCTCATACAACTCAATAACAAGAAAACATGCAATTGAAAAGTGGGCAGAAGACCTAAAAGACTTCTCCAAAGATGACATGTAGACAGCCATTAGGCACATGAAAAACTGCTCATCATCGATAATTATCAGAGAGATGCAAGTGAAAAATACAGTGAGGTATCACCTCTCACCAGTCAGAATGGCCATCGTCAAGAAGCCTACAAATAAATGCTGGAGAAAGTATGGAGAAGGGAATCCTCCTACACTGAGGGAATGTAAGTTGGTACAGCCACTATGGAGAACAGTATGGAGGTTCATTAAAGAACTAAAAACAGAGTTACCATATGGTCCAACAATATCACCCACGGGCATATATCTGGAGACAAGACCAATTCAAAAAGATGCAGGCACCCCTACATTCATGGCAGCACTATTTACAATAGCCAAGACATGGAAGCAACCTAAATGTCTATGGACAGATCAATGGATAAAGAAGATGTGGTATATATACAATGGAGTATTATTCAGCCATTTCCCTTCTCCAGGGGATCTTCCCAACCCAGGGATTGAACCCAGGTCTCCCACATTGCAGGTGGATTCTTTACCAGTTGAGCCACAAGGGAAGCCCAAGAATACTGGAGTGGGTAGCCTATCCCTTCTCCAATGAAATCTTCCTGACCCGTGAATCGAACCGGGTGGGGTCTCCTGCATTGCGGGTGGATTCTTTACCAACTGGGCTATCAGGGAAGCCCTTTATTCAGCCATAAAAAGAATGAAACAGTGCCATTTGCAGCAACATGTATGGACCTAGAGAATATCATACTAAGTGAAGTGAGTAGAGAGACTTATCATATGATATCAGTTATATGTGAGAACTGGGCTTCCCTGGTGGCTCAGTGGTAAAAGAGTCTGCCTGCAATGCAGGAGACATGATTTTGACCCCTGGGTTGGGAAAATCCCCTGGAGAAGGAAATGGCAACCCACTCCAGTATTCTTGCCTAGGAAATCCCAGGGACAGAGGAGCTTTGCTACAGTCCATGGAGTTGCAAAGAGTCAGACACAGCTTAGCAACTAAACAACAACAATATGTGAAATCTAAAGGATGATACCAAAAAACTTATTTACCAAATAGAAACAGACTCACAGCCATAGAAAACAAGCTTATGATTACCAAAATGGAGAGGAGGAAAGGCTAAATTAAGAGTTTTGGATTAGTAGAAACAAACTACTATATATGTAGATACAAACTACTATATATAAAATAGATAAACAACAAGGTCCTACTATATAGCATAGGAAACTATATTCAATATCTTGTAATAATCTGTAATGGAAAAGAATATGAAAAGAATGTATATACATATACATATATATGTAAAACTGAGTCACTTTGCTATACATCAGAACCAAATACAACATTGTAAATCAACTATTGAGCTTGTGCCTGGGTTCGATCCCTAAGTTGGGAAGAACCCCTGGAGAAGGGAACAGCTACCCACTCCAGTATTCTGGCCTGGAGAATTCTGTGGACTGCATAGTCCATGGGGTAGCAAAGAGTTGGACATGACTGAGTGACTTTCACTTCACTTCACTTCACTTCACTTCACTTAGTCGCTTAGTCGTGTCCATGTCCAACTCTTTGCGAGCCCATGGACTGCCAGGCATCTCTGTCCATGGGATTCTCCAGGCAAGAATACTGGAGTGGGTTGCCATGCCCTCCTCCAGGGGATCTTCCCCACCCAGGGATCAAATTCAGGTCTCCCACAGTGCAGGTGCATTCTTTACTGTCTGAGCCACCAGGGAAGCCCAAGAATACTGAAGTGGGTAGCCTGTCCCTTCTCTAGGAGATCTTCCCAACCCTGGAATCAAATAAAATCTGCCTGCTTTGCAGGCAGAATCCTTACCAGCTGAGCTACCAGGGATAAATCAACTATACTCCAATAGAAAAAGAAAAACTATGTTGATAAATGTTCCCCGTCTTTTTCATCTGCAGAAAATACTTATTTTGCAGGCTAAGGTTTTCTATCAGTTGGAATAAAGGATTACTATTACTGTGTTCTCAACTCACACAGGTGGAATTATTCGTCCTATTTTCTGTGATTGCACTGCTGTTAATAGCACATTCTGTACTGTAATTGGTGTGTTAAGTGGCCTCTTTCATACTGTAAGAGAGAACTCCTTATGGTTAAGGATCTTGCTTTTGTGCCCCCATGTCTAAGAAGAATGCCTAGGACAAAGGACTCAATAAATACTGAATGGATGAGTACATAATTGAATGAAAAAATGAAGGAAAACTAGGATAAAATCAAATATGATTTCCTTTTGTCAACATTTTAAATCTTATTATAATTGTTGTACGTGTCTGTCTCCTCCTTTTGATTGTGAGTCTTAAAGAGTATTAATATTTTTTTTGCTTAGTCCACTAGCTTCAGCATTTAACATTGCACCTGGAACCCAAAATGTATAGTTGCTCAGTGAATATTCATGAAATGAAAACATGAATGCATTAATTTATGAGATATACAAGATAAGCACCCTGTGTAGTAGGTTCCTCGTGCTTTTGTTATGCCAACTCTTGTCCTCATTTTTTAAAACTCAAATCTGTAGCTGAAATCCTAGAAAATGACCCATGGGAGTACCTTGTCTACTATCACCTTCTAAAATATTAATTTTTTTCAAAGATAGTGTTTGTTTTTTCTTTTTTCCTCTTCTTCTCTTATCTCTTCTTTAACTCAGATCTTGAATGAAGACCATGTTAACAAGTGGTGTCAGGATAAGTCTTTTATAGAACTGATACTTTGATTTATAAGCACCATCTTCTTTGTCCAGTTAATGCTATTTGTGTTGGATTAGTTAATGAAAATGCCTGAGGCAGACAGATAAAAGTACTATAGAGCAAAGTTGTTACATGGTTTTCCTTCCTGAATAAGACTTATTGCAGAATGTCCCTGGCCTTAAGTAAAAATAGATATAATATTAGCATTTTCAAGGACCTAATCTTATATTAACACAAGTGCCCTGCTCTTGTTGTAACCCTGGCTTAGCAATGCTTGACATTACAAGTACACCAAATCCCCATTTGAGGGTAAAAAAGAACAAATTCCTCTTCCTGTTCACAGGAAAGATCTACTATGTTTGTATCCAGAGATTAGCTTTGTATTGCAATTTATAAAACCAGTCATAGGCCTACAGTTTTCTTCTCTGCCCAAAACACAAAAAAATCCTGGGAGAATGAATTTTTAAGATTAGACTCTTACAGGGTAGTTGAAAAGTTAGTTTTCTCCCAGCTGGGGGGAAAAATATCCTATAAAAACCAGAGTCAAAGAAAGATTTTTAACATATCAAAACTAGCTAAATCTTTCATGCTCAATTGTGCAACAGAGCAAAATGAGATGAGTGTATTAGTGGCAGTTGAGAAAAATGGCTTTTTAAATTCTGTTTTTCATGAGAGTAATTTAGGAAGTGCTGTATACCAGTCATTAAGTACAAAATACCATCAATGTCATTGTGAGTTGTATTCTGTTTTTCGTTTGGCTCTCTGAGTGACATTTGTTGATGTTGTTCAGTCGCTAAGTTGTGTCCAACTCTTTGAGACTCCAGCACCGAGTGATATATGATACCTTAAATCTGATGAAGGAGCTCTTTTGGAGGCTGAAAAGGAAAAGTATGGAAGCAAACTCTCCAAGCATCACAGGATTTCTTGGGAAGGGAGTCCCCGAAACAACATTTGCCCACCGTTAGAGAAAGTCTTGCTTCCAACCCATGAATGGAGTAAAACCAAGCAGAATCTTCTTGTAAGACGGCTGAGCAGTTCCATGGGAAAATCAAAAGGAATGGGGGCAGGACCAGGGAGCTCCTGGGAGATGATTTCAAGCAGGGAGACAGGAGTGAGAAATGCAGCTATAGCTCCAAGTCTCCAGGAGCATTCCATCAGTTGTTGTTTTGGGTTGCGATGAAAAGGAAAAAAAATGCCTCCTTCCCTCTCATCTCTGCTGGCCTGAGAAGTTATGGTGTGTGAAGCAGCTTTCCTTGTAAATATTGTTTTGAAGATCTAACCAGCTAGAGAGAGTTAAAAAGCCAACAGAACACACTATAAAGCCAAGATCTCAGGGGGAAAATATATTTTTATGAGTCCCTGTTTATTGAGTACTTGTTGAGTCCGGTACACTATGACCAATTTAATTTGACCAGATACTTCCTATTTGTGACTGGCTTAAGGTCATGTTAAGTTTACCACACACCTTGGCCTCAGAATAAAGCCTCATCACTTTGTACTTGTACAATAGCATCCTCCTCTGTTACAGAAGTTTTCTCTTGTAGCCAGTTAGCTTCTTGGAAACTTTGCCACGGTTGTCTCCCCTCCAAGCCTTGCTTCTGAATGAATTTTCCTCTGGATTTCCAGTGGTAACCAAAGACTGAGCCACACTCAGCTGGGCTTTTACAGTTTGGGTCAAATTACCCTTCTTCTGACTCACGGGGATGGCCTCTCCTCCACATCTGTAGCCTCCACACTGCTCTCTGAGGCTGCTGTAACTGCATTCTCCTGTTACTGGACATTTTTTTAAAATTAACTTTTATTGGAGTTCACTTGCTTCCCATTGTTTTGTTAGTTTCTGCTCTATAGCAAAGTGAATCAGCTCCATGTCTCCATATATCCCCTCTTTTTTGGATTTTCTTTCCATTCTAGTCACTGCAGATGGATGTTTTCTCAAGGATCTTCTGGTCTCCTTGGTCGCAGATTCCACTGTCACCATCACAGAGTTTTATTTGTTTTTCTGGAATTTTTATGTGTTGTATGGCAACATCTGTGCTGTTGTGTGTGCGTGTGTGTTTGAGTGTGAGAGAGGTTTCCTTTTTCTCATGCCAAAGCACACTGCTTGATTCACCCTTGGCCCCACTCTTGGCAGAAGCATCGGTGAACCATCACTGCTAACCCTGTTGCCGTATCAGGGGCTGTAATGGACAGACGCCCTCCAGACTCGCAGCATTCATCCGCTGTGCCACTCCCATGCTTGCAGAACTTTGGCAGAATGGCCTGCATACTCAAACAGTGCCAAGCATTCTAAGATGGGCTGGGGAAGAGGAAGAATTTCCAGTTAGAAAAACATAAGATGGTAACTTACCATTCTTCTGTATTTAATGTGACAGAATCCATTTAAACATCCTGTCAACCAGTTTATGGTATCGTTTTCATATATGCATTCATTCACTCCATTATTTATTCATTAACTCATCTATTGCTTATTGAGATCTAGTCTCTGTGAATACATTTAGGAAGAAAGTGTAGCAGTTACCTGTCGGCATAATAGTGCCGCATTGCAATCCACTGGAAAAGCTAGTAGCACAGGACAATATAAACATTTGTTTAATTCATAACTCTACCGGCCAAAGGGGTGGTTTTTCATGTCTGAGCCAGGCTTGGCTGATCTCAGCTGAACTCGCTTATTTATCTGTCATTAGCTGGCAGTTGGACTCGCTTATTTATCTGTCATTTGCTGGCAGTTGGACAGGCTGATCTAGGAGGACCTTGGCTAGGAGTGGTGAGACAGCTTGGATTTCTTTCATGTGGCCTCTCATCCTTCAGCAGGATAACCTGGCCTTGATTCCATGATGGTGAGGATCCAAGTATAGTGGGAATGAACAAGACCTCTTGAGGCATAACCTCAGAAATGGCTCTAAGTCCCTTCTGTCATACTCTATTAGCCAAAAGAAGGTTCACAAGGAAGCTCAGCTTCAAGGTCAGGATGGAATGGATGGAGAATAAATGCTGTCTTTTTAAGGGATGAACTGCAAAATCACATGAAAAACACATGGGTTCAGAGAGGCCATTTAGGCCTCCCATGCATTTGACCTACCACATGGAGACAGACAGGCAAGCCCCATTTAGAATATAATGTTAATAAAGCCTACAAAAGGAGTATGTGTATAGTGGTTAAGGGGGAAATACATTTTTTACAATATGATTCTACCTTCAATAAATTGTTCTAAAAGAAACAAGAGGAAGAAGGATGTAGGAAAGAGGCCAATAAATAGTTCTTGCTCTCCATTTCTTCCCTTTTCCCACCACTACACACAAAGACACCCATTGTGGGGATCTCCATGGTGCTCAAGACTTGCCTGGGCAGTCACCCCAAGGATGTGGGCCTGAGCCATTTGGGGGTCAGGTCCTGTCTGCAGAAGTGATGTGAATGCATGTATGCTTTCTCTGATAAAGGAGATGCCTTTGGGAACTAAACTCTTACTGAAAACTTCAGATGCTTTCCTGGGTCTTCAGGGAAGGCTTTTCTGGGTTACTTTTTTTGTTTTCCAAGTCAGTAATGGACACTAAGCTTCATTTCAGTTTCTTGTTCTGCATTTGTCACTTGGTCTTATTAGATTTCTAGGCCTCACTTCTCTGTCTGATTTAGACTCCTGTCAACTCCCAAGGCAGAGAGGGCTGCCTGCTGTATTTTATAGAACTTAGTAAATGCTAGCTGTGGGTTGAAATCAATGAATCTTATACACTTTCCCATCCTGCAGCTCAGAGCTTTCAGCATCATACCAATAACCTCTAAAAAAGTCGATTGCTGTGTACCTTTGGGTGTTGTCACAGGAAAAGAGCCAATTAGAACTTCTTGACTGCTGTTTCCTTGGACATCACCAGAACCCTTAGTGATGGAAAATGAAGAAGAGAAGGAAAGTGACTGCATGGTTGAGGTGACTGGCTAACTGCAAGAACTGTTTCAGATTCTTGAGTTACAATTTGATTACCCTTTTGAACTCACAGCAGTATTCTATTTTCAGAAGAAATTTAAATTGAAAAAGGTTACACATTTTTAGATCTAAAGATCTTATGTAACTGGAATGACATTGCAGCTGCATTTTCCTTATAAATATTTAAGAACAAGGTAGACGAACACGTGTGTGCTAGACTAGGTACATTCTGTGACACTGACAGAAAACATTTTTTGAGATTATTAATATTTCTTACGTCTTTGCTTTTGCCACACTCATCTTAATTTAAGTCTACTTTCTTAAAAGAGTATTCACGAATTTGCATACAGCTTACCCTTCATATCCGAGATTCTGTTCTGTGGATTCAACCAAAGCATAAATCAAAAGTATTAAAAAATACCCAGACCAGGGATCAGCAAATGTTTTTCCCTAAAGGGCCAAAGAGTAAATATTTTAGGCTTGCAGGCCATATGGTCATGTTTACAACTATTCAAGTTTGCCATTGTTGTTTAAAAGCATCCATAGACAATATATAATTAAATGGACATGTCTGTGTTCCAATAAAACTTAATTGGTAAAAAAGGAAGGAGGGCCAGATTTGGCAGGTGGGCTATAATTTGCTGACCCATGTGTTATATTCAAGGTGCTGAAAGGAATTTCTTTTTTAAAACATTTTCAGAGGAAATTTCAAACAAAGTAGCCAGAAGAGTCTAAAAGATCCCCATGTATCATCAGCCAGTCTCCATAAAGAAAGAAACTTCTGTCATTCATGTTTCATCAATACCTCAACCTAACCCTACTCTAAGGGAGAGGACGCCTGCTCGCCCCACCTGCCAGACTGCCTCCCTCTCAGGTTCTCCTATAATCAAGTCTCTGTTCCAACATCCACTAACTAGAAAGCATTGTAACTTGCACCTTAGGGACAAGTTGATATCAAGTACTTACTTTCCTAATAAGGCAGTTAGAACAGAAAAGCCCTAAACTGTAACTTTGGAAAAATTTGATTTCTTGGCTTGAGGAAAGTATACTGTCATAGTCATTACTTTGTATGAAATCCCTTATGGAAATTACTTGCCTTCTCCACGCCCAATTTCCAGAAGTTTGACAGAGATGAATTGCTTATTACTTGAAATGCTTTTATAAAGACAAAATGAAATCTGGTCAACTAAAACTAAAGTAAAAAATGTTCAAGGAAAATTGTCCCTCTTCAATAAAAATCCTAGAATGCAGTTCTAGTCTGATTAATCACCACAAATAATCAATATTCTATTTTAAGTTTGTATCCATTTCAAAATCCCAACTATGCTTAGCTTATTTAAAATAACTTTCTTCAATTGAAGCTAATTTTTAATCAGCCTCTCAAGTGTTCATGAGAGGATCTTGAATCAATCAGCAATTTTATAAATGTTTATTGTTAAGTTTGATAAATATTAATTTATCTATGCCTTCAAAGATAATACATGTACAATGAAAAAGTCAAAGCTAAATAAAAAATAAAAAGTGGTTTGATTTACTTATTTTGTTTTTTTAATAGTATAATTGGCATAAAATATTACATAAGCTACAGGTGTACAATACAGTAATTCACAAGTTTTAAAGGTTATATTCCATTTACTGTTACTACAAAATACTGGCTATATCTCCTGGTTTTATCTTGTACTTAATAGTTTGTATCTCCTAATCCCCTACCCTTATTTGGACCTTTTCCCCTTCCGTCTCCCTACTGTTAACCACTAATTTGTTCTCTATCTGTGAGTCTGCTGCTTTTTTATTATATTCACTGGTTTGTTCTATTTTTCAGACTCCACATATATGTGGTATCATAGAGTATTTGTAAATAAGTCAGACAGGGTTGCTATCTGACTTATTTTCTGTAACATAATATCCTTCAGATCCATCCATGTTGTTGCACATGGCAAGATTTCACTATTTTTTGGCTGAGTGTTCCATTGTGTGCACACACACATGCACACATCTCCCTCCTTGTCCCTTCTGTTGATGGACAGTTAGATTGTTTCCATATCTTGGTTTTTGTAAATAACGCCGCTTTAACATTGGGGTGTACCTATGGATTTGATTTACTTTTGGTCTTTGTGTGCAACTGTAATACACAGTCAGTGCCCACCACATCCTAGGCATTACTATTTCAGTGCGCTCAGCTCACTTCTATCTGTACCAACACTTATACACCTGGGGGTTTTCTCTGAATCACAGGAGCCAGTTCCATGATATGCATGACAGATCAGTAGTGTTGCAAGAGAATTAACTCCTCCCAGCTCCAGGGTAGACCTCAGCCAGTGACTCTTGAGCATGTCAATGTGAACGTTCTAATTCCTGCATCCTAAGGGAGGGAATCGGGTTCCCCTGGAGGCTCAGTGGGAAAGAATCTGCCTGCCAGTGCAGGAGACACAAGATAGGTGGGTTTGATCCCTGTGTCGGGAAGATCCCCTGGAGAAGGAAATGATAACCCATTCCAGTATTCTTGCCTGGGAAATCCCAAGGACAGAGGAAGGTAGCAGGCTACAGTTCATGGGGTCACAGAAGAGTCAGACATGACTTAGCTGCCAAACAACAGTAGTGACAAGGGTGGTTATTAAGGCATAGAAGAAAGAGTGGCCCTGCTTGCCATTACTCCTAGTGATGCACTTGATTGATTCAGCCTCCCATCACTGTAACATCAGGTTCTGTTGGTCTAGAAATACTGATGTCAAGGGGAAGGATATATATGGTAAAAGTTACAGTAAATTAAAATATGGCTATCACCTGGTCATTTGGTGTTTCTCATGCCAGTAATTGCTGGGGTAATTGACTTTATTGTCAAGAGGAGACAGGTTTGCTGTTACTTAAGTAGCAATCTACATCATCAGAGCAGAGGGGAGAGAGATGGTAATAGCATGGAAAATTGCAGCATGGGATGGTAACTTATTCCCCTAAACGTTCTGGGTTTGCTGAACTCTTCTGTCTAGACATTCTGAATGATCACCGCATTGAAGAACACTAACTAACAAGAATAAATGTAACATATGGGCATGGATAGACCTACAATACAAGGGGAGCATTGTTGGAGGCGTTGTTAATGCCCCATGCATATCCTTTGGATTTGAACCATTTCAATACATTCTAGTGCCCTTCTAGCTGTTAGTATCTGCATTTCTATGCATGAGAGCTTTTTGTAGAATCAAATTAAAATCACAATGAGATACACCTCATAATTGTTAGATTGGCTATCATAAAAAGGACAAGAGATAAGAAGTGCTGGTAAGGATGTAGAAAAGAAGGAATCCTTATGCATTGTTGGCAGGTTTATAAATTGGTATCATTACTGTATAAAACAGTATGGAGGTTCCTACAAAATCAAATTGAACTGCCATGAAAAAGTGAAAGCGTTAGATACTCAGTCATGTCTGACTCTTAACAACCCCATAGAATGTAGCCCTCCAGACTCCTCTATCCCTGGAATTTTACAGGCAAGAATACTGGAGTGGATAGCCATTCCCTTCTCTAGGGGATTTTCCTAACCCAGGGATTGAAGCCAGGTCTCCTGCATTGCAGACAGATCCTTTACCCTCTGAGCCACCAGGGAAGCCCATATGATTCTGCAATTCCACTTCTGGAGATATAGCCAAGGGGATGGAAACACTAACTTGAGAAGATATCTGCATCCTCCGTTTGGAGAGCTATTATTTACAACAATCAAGACTTGGACACAATTTAAGCATCCATTGGTGGATGAATGGATAAAAAATTGTGATATATGTGTCATATATATATATATATGACAGTGAAAGTGTTAGTCACTCAATTGTGTCTGACTCTGCAACACATGGACTGTAGCCTTTGTCCATGGGATTCTCCAGGCAAGAATACTAGAGCAGGTTGGTATTCCCTTCTCCTGGGGTATATATATTATGGAATGTTTTTCAGCCATGAAGAATGAGACCATGGATAGATCTTGGAGGCATTATGCTAAGTGAAATAAGTCAGACAGAGAAAGACAAATACCATTTGATCTCACGTATATGTAGAATCTTAAAAATTTATCTGTTAAAATAATATTTAAAGTTTTCTTTTTCTTTGAAACAACAAAATATTTAAAACTTTTTTTTAGAACAAAATTTAAGAAGTGATATTTTCTGGCTGTGTTACAGTTAATAGCTTCCATGAACCAGGGAGATCTTTATTAGAAATAATTGATACATGTACTAAATAAATAAATAAGATAGATAAAAGATAATAATAGATAAAATAATAGATAAAATAAATCTACATACTATTTTTTTTTTTTACTGATTAGTGAAAAAATTAACATGTTGGCTTCTATTTCATGTGCAAATTATCAGATAAACAAGTGAATTAAAGAGTTTAAGACTGGCCTCATCATGCATTGTTGGATAGCCCTTAAACTCAATTATCAAGGATCCAACTTACTTAGAATTTCACAGAAAGCCTAAATATGCTGTAAACTTGACAGTTTCTTTTGTTGCTTTCTTCTTGCAGATTCAGGATGGTGATGACCCTCAAGGAATTAAAAATATTTTTGCGTGTTTCAAGCATAAAAGGTTTAAACCATATGTTTTAGAAGCATTTCTCTAGCATTTCTCTAGAATTCTATCTGCCAAGAGTCTCAGAGGGCTTGGGTACGTCTTTAAGTACAAATTTTTCTTTTCTAGAGCAAAAAGAGAACTGAATTCATTCTCATCTGTTACTTGTAGAGTTACAGGGACACTTTGGTACATTATTCAGGGAAATATCTGTCCTCATTTCTGCCGAGCTCCAGAGATAAATTCTGCTGGTTGTAAACTCGGATTTAACTCCTGTGACTTCAGTTGACAGTTGATAAGGCAGGCGGTTGACTTTAATGTGACAGGCCAGACTCAGTTTGATTTATTGTGTGACCCAGGTTGCTGGTGCAGAGGAGAGTTGATTTGACTTGTTTTGGTTGCCTCCTGACAAGGTTTTCCTGACTTCACTCCTAGCCAAGCATCTGAGCTACTTTCTTTCCCCATTTCTTTTCAGGCATGCTACCCTGACAGCTTTATCAACACGTCCTTTTCCTCTTTTCCAGAGCTACTACTGTTTCATTCAACCACTAAATTAAAGCCAAATCACTTGAGAATTTTCCCCACTTCCCCTGACCTTTCTTCCTTAGCACTGGATCTCCTGGGACCTTCCCAAAGCTAGTGATGACTTCTGTTTGCATAAGGACGGTACAACCATGAGGTTTTTTTTGTTAACTTTTTTCCCCTGATTTCAAAAGCAACGTAGACTTAAAAATTAACTGCTAAAACACTATGAAATATGGGGCGTAAAAGTGGAAAGTCAGCCATTATTCCATCCCTCGAGAGGTTTAATGCATGTTATTGTAGATTTTCTCCCACTGTGGATCTGCGTGAAAGGGATTCTGTTATATATTCTCTTTTGCTACTTGAATTCTCCATCACACACATTGTGGTCCTATAGAGTGCACACAAAGTTATGATGTTTCTTACTCCTTGAGAGGGTGTGGGTTTGTTTAATTACTCTTTACTGAAATTCATTTGGATTGCTTTTTCCCCTTCTAAATATATTTACTAATTTTCTATTACAAAGGGACACTTAGTTTCACTAATGGGATTTCTTCACTGAATTCTAGATTAATGTTAAACATAATAAATTTTAACATAATGTTAAAAATACACACACATGTGTACACACAAATATATAATATTAAGATATTTATAGATATCTTAAGATATTCAATAGTTTCAATTATTGAATAGGTGTTAACTAATCCAAATAAATGTCAGTCTAAGAAATCTATTTTCTGCAGTGATTAAAATATGTTGACTGACACACAAGCATAAAGAGACAACATTTTTAGAGAAGTACATCTTATATGAAAGTTAACCATGCAAAGGTTCATGCAAAATGTCTGGCTTCCTTAACTCGCTCAAGTTTTTCCATTGCAAAGTGTTGTAATCCTTATCCTTCTTTCTTTATAAACCTTAACTGGACATGTAACTCTAACCTTTAGCTTTAGCCTCATGTTTAATTTGGTTCCCAAACCAAAGATCTTTAAAACCACAGTCAACTGGTTTTTCTTATTTTTTAATTGGTGGAAAAATGTTTTACATTTTTATCTTGGTTCCTGTCATAGAACAACATGAATCAGTCATAATTTTATATATATATATACCCTTCCCTCTTGAGCCTCAATCCCCTCCTCCCAGCCCCTCTAGGTCATCACAGATAGCCTGGCTGGGCTCCCTGTGTTATTTAGTAACTTCCTACTAACTATTTTACACATGATAGTGTATATATTTTTGAGAACCATGTCATCTTCCCTTTGGACATGATTCTCAAAACCTTGGTATTTTGCCTCCCAGGGAATACTGGAGATGTCTGGTGACATTTTTGGCTGTCCCACTGGGAGAGAGGCAGTGCTCCTGGCATCCAGGAGGTCAAGACAGGGATGGTGGTAAGCGTCCTAGCCTACACAGGGCAGGCCCTGCAAAAAGAACCATCTGCCCAAACTCTCATGGTGCCGCCTTAGGATGAGGGGATCAGCTCACTGCCCCAGGCTGACCCTTAGGTAGTTGGCAAACACTGTACGCATACAGCCACATCACAGAAGATTTCTGCTTGTTCCCTTGCTTTATTTTCCTTCTCAGAATAGCTGAGTTGAGCGGCTACTTTGAGAACCTCTAGCAATGGCTAGGGAGTGATGGATTCTCTCACTGTGTTTGGTCTTGAATCAAATTCCCCAGGCTCACACGTTGAAGTTCTAACCCCCCAGTACCTCAGAATGTCACCTTATTGGAAATAGGGTCATTGCAGATGTAATTAGTTCAGACGAGGTCATTAGGTTGGGCTCTAATCCGACATGTCTGGTGTCCTTAGAAAAATGGGGAATTTTCCCACAGACACATGCGCGGGGAGAACGCCATGTGAAAATGAAGGCAGAGGCCAGGGGACAAGTTAAAGAATGCTAAAAATTGCCACTGATTCATCAGAAGCTTTGATACTTTGTTTCCTGTTGGATTAGGTCTCATTCAAGGAAGTATACTTAAAATGCATCTTAAAGATGGAAACTTAGAGAAATAATTTATCTCATGTTTCTTATAAAGTTCCTTCTTCTGTCTTTTTAAGTTATTGTGTTAGGAGTAGTTTTCGCTCAATACTATCGTTATCTTATCTTCCATTTTTTACCTGTCAGCCTCTGCTTCTAAGGATGCTACGTCAACATCTACTTAGACCAACAAACCCTTTTCCTCGTTTCCATTCTATATCTTTTTTTTCCCACTAAAGGAATGTCATTGTTTTTAGCATGCTAAAACCATAGCATGCTAAAAACATACACTTTTGATGCTTCTTTTTGGAATCATGATATGACATGCTTGTGAATGCTCTTCATTTCTAGCCAACATCCTACCCACTTGTTTTCATTTATTGTTCATTTCAAATCCTGCCCCCCCCCTTTTTTAATCTATGTAGGTAGAGTTTGATTTTTCCAGTAGCCTAAAACATACTATCCACCTTCTACTTACAACATTTCATATAAACATCATTACATTATTTTGAATTGTTTTTTCTTCTTGGACATATAATTCCAAACTGTTACTTTTAAAACCAATTTTAATATAATTTTTATTATATAAAACATTGTAATATACACAATGCAATGAAATATACATTAAACTTTGGATTATCAGGGGAATAGTCCCCATTTCCCTTTTCTGCCATTTTATAAATAAGGACGCTAAACCAGAGTGTAGGCTTTGTGAGATGGTTTTGTGTATATGTGAGGTGCAGGAGTAGGAGAAAAGGAATTGGAAAAGATGGGAGTTTAAGATTAGCGATGGGGAAGGGAGAGTAGGAAGTCAGCTCCCTGACTGAGAAAAGGTCACGACGGAGGAAGTGAAAGCAGCAGTGTTTGAACTCCCATCTCCATCATCAAGTCCTGTGTCTTTTCCCACTAGTCACGGCTCTGGAAATCCCTATCTATTACAATTAAAGTAAGGCGATTTGTTTAGAGAAGGTTTGGGTTTTCCCCAGTAGGGAGAAAAATTAACAATTTATAGAAACAGTTTGCCCATTCTTCATTCAGGATTGCCATGGTTGGGTGTGGCCAGCACATGTCTCTGAGGTTGACATGTCTAAGTCTGTTTGTTTCTGAGGTTTCAAAGAATCCTTAATAACTAAAAAAAGGTTCTTTATTTTTGCTTCAAGGAGGAATGCAAACATAACGACTCACAAAATTCTATATGGGTTTATGAAGCCTGATGCAGTATAATTTACCATAACAATGCCAACCCTGAAATAAGCATTGCTTTCCTATATTTTGTTTGGAAAATTAGAATTTTTGTTTCTGTTGAAAATAGATATGAATCAAGGACAAGTGTAGTGATTAAGTAGAATTGATGAACCTAAATTTCAGACTCAAAAATTTGGGGTTTTTTTTTTGTTTGTTTTTATAGAACTCTGATTTTGTCACTTTACTGAAAATCAAGAGTATAATTAAGCCAATTAGCATTTTAAAATCTGATTGGAGCAGATGTTTTAACTCTCTTAAAGGAGCTCTAACTCGATATTACAGTTGTATGTTAATAATCAAATGTTATCAAAATATTTTCACAAAGGAACTCTACTTAGCCACTGTTTCCAATATTTTCAGATTACTTTCCATATAAGAAAGTAATAAAATTATATGTCTTAAAGCATTTCAAATCCAACTGTTCATCCCTAAATGGTAGACATCAGAAAGTTTTACATTATCAACTAAAACATAGTAAAACAGGTATTTCTAGACATATATAGGTGCACTCAAATTTTTTGCAGATTTTTTCTGGGCGGTTAGAGAGACGTTACAGACGGTGAAAGAGAGACAATAGGGGCAAATTAATGAACTTAAATGGCTTATCGAGTTTCCATATCAAGTACACTTATTGAAGACTATTATAACTTTTTCTTTAGTCCAGGAAAACACATAAATATTTTCCACTTCTTTCTGAGAAATGAGTGCAGCTTATGGTGAATGTGGCACAACCATCAGATTTGTATATACTGGTTTTCGTTGTCCAGAGGTGTGGACCATTAAATGGTGATGCATGTGGAAATTGTGAAAATGATCTTAATAATCAAAAGGAAAAATTATGATTGCTCCGTGATCTTTGAGCATTTTTGTCAAAAATGAAGGACTCCCTTATGTCACTATATCAGGAAATGGAAAAGAAACAGTAATACTGATAGTTATTTAGTACACTGAAAATTAAAACACTGTGACATTTAGAATTAAGTGTTAACATTTCTTTGCAAAGACTTATCCCGGGTATTTGAATAGTACTTGCTTTTTCCTTCTCATCCCAGGACTTAATTTTTTTTAATGATGCAGAGTTGATTTACAATGTTGTGTTAGTTTCAGGTATACAACACAGTGACTCAGTTATACATATATATTCTTTTTCAAATTCTTTCTCCATTTAAGTTATTACAGAATGCAGAGTAGAGTTCCCGGTGGTATATGGTAGATCCTTTTTGGTTATCTATTTTGCTTATAGTGGTATGTGTATGCCAATTCCAACTTCTTATATAACTTATGCTATGGAGAGAGCAATTTGGTGACTTGTCGTGTCCTTTCTAAGCTTCCAAGATTTTCTCTTCGGTGCTTTCAATGTCATAAAATACCCCCTAGAGTCCTCTTCATGGGAATTTTTCTGCCGGTGTCACATCTCTTTGTCACAGTCACTTTCCTCTTTAGCACCACTAAGGTCAGCTCCACTGAGTTCCTTTGTTGCATGGCTGGAGTCTCCGAAACAACAGAGGTGTCAACATCCCCATGTCAGCATCCCCATCTTCTAATCACAGCCAAATTCATTTTCAGTCTTAGCACTTCCTGTGCTTTCCTGTGTTGGTCACTTTGCTCTTTGGATTGTCCGCTTGTGTCAGATGGGAGTCGAGGAGGCAGCACAGCTGCACAGCTTCCTGACTTTGCATCACTGAGTGACAGATGAGCAGGAGCCAATCACCTGCAGGCCTGGGAGAGAATAAAGAGGTTGGTCACTGACCACGATGTGCATCTGTTTAGTGACACTGGACCATCCATGGACAGAGGAGGCTGGTGGGCTACAGTTCATGGAGCTGCAAAGAGTTGGACACAACTGAGCAACTGAACACACACGTGACTCAAAGAACTAGCCCTAAAGAGTTTACTTTATGCAGTGATTCGCATTTAATACATCATGGTAACTAAAATTTGGACTGTGGGATTGGAAGACTGTTGTTTCACTAAAAAATAATCATTTAAAATTTGTGTATATCCTTACTGTAAAATAAGGACTGCCTTATTAACCAAGCAGTACAAAGTATAGAAAGAATTCTATACTTTGTGGGAAAACACAAATTTTAATAATATATCAGATATATATATATGTATAATAGGCATATATACACAGTATACATATATATATTCATTTGTTAAAAAATGAGGAGAAGTAGTTTATCCTCAGAATTCTGTTTTATGTATTTTGTTTTGGGGAAGGGTTATTCAAACTCAAGTTTGAAGCATATACAAATATTTGTGTCCTAGGGATTTTTATTCCCATAGGAACTGGCAGATTCCTGACTGTTCAGGTATGGACCAGTGCTTTACTTGAGAAATTTTAAAGCTAGGGGATGCTTTGTAGTAGAAACTGATGAATTTTGGGTCAGTAATTGGCTTGTTCACCTTGTTGGAACTTTTGGGTACTTTTGTGTGTAAGAATCTTACGCAGTATAGTTATCAACCTGAGTTACTCTTGTTAACTCAAAAAAATAAAAAAGTTTGTCATGTTTCCAAACAGACTCCTGGCATTTGTCCTTTCCTCTTCTGGCCTTGTTTTTCAACAACTCTATTTTATCTTATCTATTCCACTACAGTATCTAGCAAATACAGTTGAGGTAAGCATAAAGTCACTTTTGTGTTTTTGGCCCAGGGCTTATGGGGGTTGCAAAGAGTCGGACACAACTGAGCGACTGAACTGAACTGAACTTGTGGGATCTTAGTTAACCAGACCAGGGATTGAACCCAGGTTCTTGGCAGGGAGACTATGAGTCCTAACCACTGAACTGCAGGGAATTCTCACCATGTTACTTTGTGTGGAAGGATTTTCAGAGCACTGTGTAATTTTCTGTATTTCCATGGGAAATGGGAAGTGCAGAGGAGGGGAGTGGAAGGAGCGGAGGACCTGTGGGACTTCCCTGGATGTCCAGTGGTTAAGACTTCACCTTCCAATGCAGGCAGTGTGGGTTCGATCCCTGGTTGGGAAGCTAAGACCCCACATACCTCATGGCCAAAAAACATAAAACAGAACCAATACTGTAACAAATTCAGTGAAGACTTTAAAAATGGTCCACACTAAAAAATCTTAACAAAAAAAAAAAAAGAAGGGGCTGTGGAACCCAGCCAAAGACTTGACTTGGGTGTGAACTCCATAGACTATCATCTTGGGCAGCTTGGTTTCTCTGTCCAATCCTGTTTTCTTGGTTCTATTGGATGAGTCTCTTCCCTTTCAACAGCTACCACAGACTTCACTCATGATGAAGGGCTATGATGCTCAAGAACTGGCTCACATGACTTGATGCCAGCTGCCAAGAGGATTCAGTCTTTTTAAGAGAAACAGGAAGGTAAATCAGTGTTCAGGGCAAAAGGATTCTGCCAAAATTAGTCTTGTTTGTAATGGTTTTGGAAAAGGAAGTGGTGACAGATCTCCTGTGTATTTTTGGACCCTGGACTAGAGACTCTGCTGATATCTAAAATTATCTGAAATTAGCTGGAATTTTAAGTACTCTGAAATGAGGTAAAATCCTCATGGCAGAAAGTCAAATGGCTCCACCAGTTGACTGGATCCTTCTGCCAGAAGTTTATTCCTGGCTAGTGAAGTGTGGCTACTGAAGGCTGGAGGGTCCTGGGTACAAGTACTCTGTCTATTATGGGAAGAATTTACCAAATGTGTGGGGCAGGCAGCAAAATATATCTAGTACTTCTTGGTTTACATTTTCCTAAGTTGACTCTTTTGAGACAATAGCAGTTATGGGATATGGGCCATTTGATGTGTTTGTTTAATCAGATTTAATGCAAAATTATACTCATGTTCTTCCACGTGACCCACAGAAATAGTGCCTGGTTCTCATTTCACTGCACTGTTGTTTAATTGTAAGTCATATCCGACTCTTTGGCAACCCAGTGGACTGTAGCCCTGAAGGCTGCTCTGTCCGTTGGATTTCCCAGGCAAGAACACTGCAGTGGGTTGCCATTTCTTTCTCCAGGGGATCTTTCCAACCCAGGGATTAAAAGCTGCATCTCCTTCATTGGCAGGTGGATTCTTTACCCCTGATCCACTAGGAAAGCCCATTTCAATGCCTGCTCCTGTCCAAAGCTACTTGCTTTGTGTTTAGGAAAAAATAGCTTCTAATTAATGTTCTTCTTACTGGTTGCTTGCGAACTCACTCTAAGAATAAAATACTACTATTGGGAGGAGGGAAGGTGATAAGAATGAATTAAAGGCAAGTTCTTTGAGTCTTCCTTTTTCCCAGAATTTTGCTTGGACTGTCCTTGCCTCCCTAGACATGGACTGTTTCACCAAATTGAACAATTGACCATAGCCAATCTAGGCCCTAGAAGAGGAAGTGGGCAGAAGTAAAGATTGAGGTCTGAGGCTAATGCTCTGGCACTCTCCCTGCCCCAGTACATTCTTCTCTCTCTTTTCCTATCTTTCCTTCCTCCATCTTCGCTCCTGTCCTTTAAATTTTTTTTTCTTAGTTTTTTTTCCCCACACCGAAATTTTTTTTTTATTTTATTATACTTGATTTATAAAGTTGTATTAGTTTCAAGTGTACAGCAAGATGCTTCTGTCATGCATATACATATATTCATTCTTTTCTCAGATAGGTTGTCACAGAATATAGAGTAGAGCTTCCTGAGCTATACAGTTCATCCTTATAGGTTATCTATCTTATATACAGTAGTGTTTTTGTATTGATTTTTAAATCAGCCACAAAGCATCACGTTGTCTGGGCTGCCATACTCTGGCTCACCTCACAGCTCTCTGCGTTTCAAGAGTGGGATTTCTCTCTTGTTAATTCTGAGATGATACAGAGGCCTGTCTTCACCTAATCACTGAGCTTCCGTTCTCTTGTCTCTAATACCAGCTACAGATCTTCCTTGACTTAAAGTGGGGTTATGTCTCAATACGCCCCCATTGTAAGTTGAAAATATCATCAAGTGCATTTAACAGCCACTGCAGATGGTGACTGCAGCCATGAAATTAAAAGACGCTTACTCCTTGGAAGGAAAGTTATGACCAACCTAGACAGCATATTAAAAAGCAGAAACATTACTTTGCCAACAAAGGTCTGTCTAGTCAAGGCTATGGTTTTTCCAGTGGTCATGTATGGATGTGAGAATTGGACTGTGAAGAAAGCTGAGCACTAAAGAATTGATGCTTTTGAACTGTGGTGTTGGAGAAGACTCTTGAGAGTCCCTTGGACTGCAAGGAGATCCAACCAGTCCATCCTAAAGCAGATCAGTCCTGGATGTTCACTGGAAGGACTGATGCTGAAGCTGAAACTCCAATACTTTGGCCACCTCATGCGAAGAGTTGACTCATTAGAAAAGACCCTGATGCTGGGAGGGATTGAGGGCAGGAGAAGGGGGCGACAGAGGATGAGATGGTTGGATGGCATCACCGACTCGATGGACGTGAGTTTGAGTAAACTCGGAGTTGGTGATGGACAGGGAGGCCTGGCATGCTGCGATTCATGGGGTCGCAAAGAGTCGGACCCGACTGAGCGACTGAACTGAACTGAACTGAATTTAGCATAGGAGCTTAGCCTTACCTTGCTTAAACGGGCTCAGAACACTTATGTTAGCCTATAGTGGCACAAAATCCTCTAACACAAACCCAGTTTTACTATAAAATGTTGAATACCTTATGTAATTTATTGAATACAGTACTGACAGTGAGTAACAAAATGGTTGTCTGGGTGCAGAATGGTGGTAAGTATATTGATAATTTCCCCTTGTGATCATGTGGTTGACTGGCACCTAAGACTGACTCTGCCAGCATCATGAGAACATATTGTAGTATTGTACCGTGTGACACCAGACCAGGGAAAGCTCAACATTCATCATGTTAAGTATGGTTTCCTACTGAATGCATATCACTTTCACACCATCAATAAAGTTGAAAAATACCCATTGAATCATCTTCTGTATCTGCTATTTTTTTCTCTCCTATTCCTAGCATCTGTTTCAATGTTCAAGTGCACATTTATGCTTTAATACTGTAGAGAACTTGGGACGAGCTAAAAGGAGTTGAACCCTACATTGCTTGGTTCTTTTACACAGATTTAAGTCATGAAATTAATCCTTTCTAGATACTTCCATCATCACTGTGGCTCTTGCCATTTCTCGCCAGACCCTTTGTTTGATGTCTTCAAAGCACAAAGGTCTAAGTGGTACTTTGAATGGGCTGTCCATTTCCCACTGTTCTGGCCTCGGGTTGAGCCATTGCCTTTGGTCTAGTTTTGGTTTATGGAAAATCTTTATTCTTTCTGTTTTAAATCCTAGTTTTATCCATCCTATGACTTTTGATTGAGATGCTTTTCCTTTCCTTTGGGAGTTTTTTCTTTTCTTGACCCTTTCTTCATCATCCTTGCTGGAGCTGTCTAGGTTCTGACTGATTGTTTTGTTTTTTTTCCCCTCCAATTTTCCTTCAAGCTATTGTTCTCACAGATAATTTAAAAACCTGAAGAACTCTGGATCAAGATGTATTAGATTGCTTTGGTCTGATCTCAGTGCCTTTAGTAGAATTTGCCCCAGTTCTGACATTTTAAATAAACACAGTTTGAATTTGAACAAAATTCATTTTTAAGTCCCTCCTGTCTGCCTCTCTTCCCCATTAGAGTTTACTAGCTCTGTCATTTTAGAGCCTCTCTTTTTCTGTGTAGCTTCTTAAGAATTCATTCGTGGACATTTTCACTGCCTCAAAATGCCAGGTTAGTTGATTTGGGAAAGTGATAGATTCTAGGCATGCCTGACCTTTGCATTCCACCTTCTACAAAGGAAATGTTCGGCATTGTTTCTTTCCTGTGTATTTAGAAAACCATTCTCTCTGCTGTTGCAACTTTGGTAGTTGAGATTCTTCACATACATTTTTTTTTGTTTGTTTGGCTGCACTTCGTGGTGGATGGAACCTTCATTCCCAACCAGGGACTGAGCCTGTGCCCCCTGCATTGGAAGCACAGAGTCTTTAGGAAGGTCCCCATGTACATTTTATAATCTTACCATTTTGTGAAAACCTGGACACGCTAAATCATGAGCTCAGTGCTAATAATGTTCAGATGGACATTTGTCATCTGTTTTACAAAACAAATATGTATTCCTTTCACTTTAGAGTAACTAGTAAAATAAGCAATTTACTATGTATTTTGTTCTTCTTTCTATTGTGAAGCAAACTTTCTTATGAGAGTATGAATTTAATGACAGTAAATGTCTTATGAGATGATTATATGTGCATCTTTCATTACATTGTATATTCTTTCTAGGACATGGAATAGTTATTCATTTTTATTACTCACAAAGTGTCTGAAATAAATTTGGTCCTCATCAAATACTTGAATAATTGAAGCCATCAGTGACAACATTTTTTTTTCCCCCCAGGTCTTCTCTACAGAGCACTTAATACTGTTTGCTGTTTAGAAGGATCATGGCCCTCCATTTTTTCTTCTTATTTTTATAGAAAAATCAGATTTAATTAGATAAAGTTTCATTTATTTGTTTTTGCTTTTATTTATTTATTTTTTTTGTGGTATTTTTTTTTCCATTTATCTTTATTAGTTGGAGGCTAATTACTTTACATCATTACAGTAGTTTTTGTCATACATTGAAATGAATTAGCCATGGATTTACATGTATTCCCCATCCCGGTCCCCCCTCCCACCTCCCTCTCCACCCGAGGGAACCCTCTTACACTGTTGGTGGGAATGCAAATTAGTACAGCCACTATGGAAAACAGTGTGGAGATTTCTTAAAAAGCTGGAAATAGAACTGCCATATGACCCAGCAATCCCACTTCTGGGCATACACACCAAGGAAACCAGATCTGAAAGAGACACGTGCACCCCAATGTTCATTGCAGCACTGTTTATAATAGCCAGGACATGGAAGCAACCCAGATGCCCATCAGCAGACAAATGGATGAGGAAGCTGTGGTACATATACACCATGGAATATTACTCAGCCATTAAAAAGAATTCATTTGAATCAGTTCTCATGAGATGGATGAAACTGGAGCCCATTATACAGAGCGAAGTAAGCCAGAAAGATAAAGACCATTACAGTATACTAACACATGTATATGGACTTTAGAAAGATGGTAACGATAACCCTATATGCAAAACAGAAAAAGAGACTCAGATATATAGAACAGACTTGTGGACTCTGGGAGAAGGCGAGGGTGGGATGTTTCAAGAGAACAGCATTGAAACATGTATATTATCTAGGGTGAAACAGATCACCAGCCCAGGTTGGGTGCATGAGACAAGTGCTCGGGCCTGGTGCATTGGGAAGACCCAGAGTGACAACATTTTTAAGGTTCGAATTTGGAATTAATGTTCTTGTTAAACATCTTTGTCTTCCGAAGTTCTGATAAAAATTACTTAAAGGTATACATCATATAACTTAGGAAACCATGGCTTAGTAGAAGTGGACATGGATTCAAAAGACAAAGCTTAGTCAAAACTCAGTCCTGCTATTTCATCGAATTTTCTAACCTCAGCTTCCTCAAGTGTTACACAAGGAATAATACATCTGAAAGTGAGTTAGTAGGAAAAATAAATGAGATAAGTGTTTTTCACTGTGTTGACAGGCATGAAATAAATACTTAAAAAAATACTAAAAGCTTCTCTCTCTGATTTCCATTATCCATTCTTTAAGATGTAAAAATGAAGATTTATAGATACTTCATTCTTCTCAGGAAAAACTATTAAATGCTACCTTTAAAAAATATCTGTCTTTTAACTTTTGAAGATCAGTGCAATGGAAGGAAATTTTTTTTCTTAGTATCAATTGATCTGAAGGACTTTTGCTTCTGGGGATGTCAGAACAAGGTATTAGAGGATGGCTCCAAGACAGAAAATAACTAGGAAACTTAGACTTAATACAAAACTATTGTTGTACTGATACAACTCGATATTGTTGTATCGAGTCCAACTCTTTGCCAACCCGTGAACTGAAGCATGCCAGTCTTTCCTATCCTTCACCATCTCCCGGAGTTTGCTCAAACTCATGTCCATTGAGTCAGTGATGACATCTAACCATCTCACCCTCCATTACCCCCTGCCCCTTGCTAAAATGAAAGATGGACTTCCCTGGTGACTCAGTGGTGAAGAATCTGCCTGCAATGCAGGAGACATGGGTTCAATCCCTGGGTCAGGAGCATCCCCCGGAGAAAGAAATGGTAACCCACTCCAGTATCCTTGCCTGGAGAATTCCTTGAACAAAGGAGCCTGGTGGGTTACAGTCCATGGGGTTGCAAAAGAGTCGGACATGACTGAGCAACTAAACAACAAGGACAAAATGAAAGATACTAAATGTGCAAGTCTGTTCACAGTGAAAAGCCTGCCTGAGAAAGATGCAACATAAAGCAGTGGTTGACCGAAATTGCAGAGAGTCATCGGGACCCAATCACTCCTCTCCTTGAACATTCTCATTATGAACCAGTAACTCTGCTGTTTGGCTTAAGTCCATTTGACTTGGATTTATTCCATTTGTGTCCAGAATCTTTGTGTTCTTTACCCACCAAGGTTTAACTGGATTTTATTAAATTTATGATCCTGAGGGACTGGAATGCCACACACGTATTAGGATAAGATCTCTTAATCCTGCGAATTTCAGCAAACCCAAGATTAACCTTTAATCTATTGAGAGTTAGATCCTAACACTAGCATTTCTTTTGTGTGAAAGCTAAGTAGAAATTTTAAGCTGACAGTTAGAACAATTTTTAATTTAGGCCACTGGAAAATCAAATGCCATGTCTGTTTTTAATAATAATTGGAGTTGACTAAAATCATTGAACTTTTGGTTCCCCTCCTTCCCTCATATGTAATTTGTTATTTTTTTTCAAACTACCATTTGTCTGGGCTTCCCTCGTAGCTCAGTTGGTAAAGAATCTGCCTGTAGTGCAGGAGACCCCGGTTCGATTCCTGGGTCAGGAAGATCCCCTGGAGAAGGAAATGGCAATCCACTCCAGTACTCTTGCCTGGAAAATCCCATGGAAGGAGGAACCTGGCGGGCTGCAGTCCATGGGGTTGCAAGAGGTTGGACATGACTGAGCAACTAAACCACCACCTCCACCATTGGCCTGAGAACATGTAAGCTCTAAACTGAATCATTTCCTCCTGAAGATGTCTTCTTTCTGCCTGGTGTTGTTAGATTCTTCACTCTACCCAGAAAAACGAACTGTTAGTCTGAATTCTTGGTATTGTTTAGAGCTCTGTTTTAGCTGCATGTTAACATGGAAACATTTGCTCTAAGAATATTAAAAAAGGGATCAGGATGGGGAACACATGTAAATCCATGGCTGATTCATGTCGATGTATGGCAAAAACCACTACAATATTATAAAGTAATTAGCCTCCAACTAATAAAAGTAAATGAAAAAAATTAAAACAAAGAACATCTCTAGGGCAATTATAGTTTTCTTTATCCCATGAACCTTGTGTGAAATCTTTGCCATCATTTACTTTTTTGAATGTTTGTGCTAATTCTCAACCAGAGTCAATGATTGAGGTAATGATCACTCTTCAGGATGCTAAAAAAGAGAAGTTATCAGTTATTTGGTTCTTTAGATCAGAGAGCCTGGAAATGTCAGTGTTAGGAGGGGAGCTTTATTTGTGCCCCTGATGGTTCCTTCCAGGTGGAGAGAGATCCACTGCTGTGCCAGCCCTGGCCTCTCCTCCTGCCTTCACTCCAGCGCATAGGATTCATCTGATGATGAGTGTGGGATGTGGAAGGGCACACCTTTGTCCTTTTTCTCTGCTCTTCCCCTTGGTCCAGTTCCTCCAGGAATCACATGCTCTTTGTTATCTTAGCCACCTAGGATGCTAGTGATAAAGTCCCTACTCCCTGAGGAGCTCAGTCTTGCTTTAATTCTGCCTGTCACTGTTAACCTCTCTTTATCAGCCTCAGATGGCTATTTTATAACTCAAACTACTTAAAACTGTTTCTTTTTAATATAAATTTTTTGAATGGAATATAATTGCTTTGCAGTGTTGTGTTGGTTTCTGCTGGACAAGGGAGTGAATCAGCTGTCTGTGTACATATATCCCCTTCCTCTTGAACCTCGCTTCCACGTCCCACATCCCTCCCCCTGAGTCATCACAGAGCCCCGACGTGAACGCTCTGTCACACTGCAGGTTCCCACCAGCTATCTCTTTACACGTGGTGGAGCATATATGTCAATCTTAATATCCCAATCTGTCCCACCCTTCCCTCTGCCCTGCCACTGCCCCCCACCCCCAACCCATGTCCACATGTCCATTATCGATGTCTGTGTTTCTACTCCTGCCCTGGAAATAGGCTCACATGTACCATTCTTTCTAGATTCCACATATATGTGTTAACATATGATATTTATCTTTCTTTCTGACTTCCTTTACTCTGTGTGACAGACTCTGATCTCACTGAGAATGTCCTTATATGCTGTAGGATCTTTTAAAGGAAATAGACATCTCTTTCTGACGTATTTTGTATGGTTTAAGGTAATACTGAAAACAAGAACAAATATCTGTGACACAATCAATGGCAGTAATGTATAGTCAAAATCTCATTTTCAAACTTCTCCCCCATTTATTCTCAGTGCAAAGATGTATCTGGAAATGCAGTTTTTGTAGACCAGGAGAACTGTGTCCTGGATACAGTCATCTTACAGCTCCTCCTTTCATCCTAAGGGAAAGGAGCTTGTGATACTGTCAGGCCATTAGAGAACAGAAGGAAGCATTTTATGAGCAGAATTTACTTGAATCCTGCTGAGAAGATGGTAAGTTTGAATTGATGAAAGCCAAAGGAGAAAAGATGGAGTCTGATGGGCTAACTCATGGAATCATGAGTACATGAAGCTAGTTGCTTAGAGGTGATGGGGGAAGAAATGTGTAACATCCTTGTATGTACTTTGTTGCTCTAAATGTTGAAATATTTTGGGGGTGAAGAAACTCACTCTCAGACTGTGCCTGTCACACTATAAAGTACATTGGAAGGAAGGGATACATCTGACACTGAGTTTTCCCCCCTATTTTTATTATATTGCCCTTGCAATGTCATTATGTGAGGTGCTTTGGGCTCAAAACATAATTGTGTATATAAAGGAACCAAATGAATCAAATCAATCTCACAACATTTTTTTGATTTAGTGGTCAGTATTAGAAAGGGTAAATAATGCATTGCTATAACTATCCCTTTCTTTTTTTAAAAAAAAAATGGGCATCAATCTCATGTCTTTTAAAAAATATGTATTTATTTATTTTTGACTGTGCTGCGTCTTTGTGGCTGCGGGGGCAGTGGGGCTACTCTCTGGTTGCAGCGCGTGAGCGCCTCGCTGCTGTGGTTTCTCTTGTTGGGGGCGGGCTTCAGTCGTTGTGGCGCATGAGCTCCGTAGTTGTGGTTCACGGGCTCCAGAGCACAGGCTCAACAGTTGTGGCACGCAGGCTGAGTTGCTCTGTGGCATGCGGGATCTTCCTGGATCAGGGATCGAACCTGTGTCTCTTGCATTGGCAAGTGATTTCTTTACCACTGAGCCACCAGGGAAGCCCTCCCCCACTTTTAAAATGGAAATAGAGAGCAGAAAATGTGAAAACACTTGAAAAGCAAGCGCAGACATTCTGTAGTCTGTGAAAAAGCACATGTTTACCATTCAGACCCTGTCCTGTGAAGTTTTCCCACTAGCATCGTCTCGAGATTCTTGCCAAAGAGAAAGTAGTTGGAGCTCTGGGCAGCTCTTGCTGCCAGATGTAATGGATATGCCAAGACTCAGAATCCCTGGCAAGCCCACTGTGTATCCCTTGAGCAAAATTCTCCTTCTTATCAACCCTGATGGAAGGACAACTGTGTGACTCTAATGATTCTCACCTCCATTCTAACAGGATAAAGCTGGTTAGATTTAGGGACAGTAACTGACCCAAGGGCAGTCTGTCTAAGACCAGCCAGAGTACTGCTATGTGTGGGGTCTATCTTAAGGGGGAAAAAATGCAATCTATTTCTCTATTTCAGGAATTTGAACTAAGTTTTAGTTGGCAGTGTTTGAGGTTGGAAATTGGGATGTGTAGCTATAATGAGCAGATGCTGTGAATACTCAAAAGAAGCATATTGATAGAGGTGGAATGGATATACAAATAAAAGCAGGAGAAAGATACCTGCTTTTGACACCGTGAGAAGAGGGAGGAATGGGAGGGGGATGCTGAAGGAGTGTCCAGATCTTAGCATCAACTAGGTCACTGATGACACGTTAGTAATGTGCTCATGCCTGTCTATGGTCTCCTTTCAATAAATCCTTATTTTTTTGTACTTAGTTGCCCTGAATCCAAAACCACCAAATTGTGTTTTCCATACAAAATGAAATAAGACATGTTTATTGTTAAATTTTCCCACAGACACCCCCAGTTTAGCTTTAGTGGCAAAATGTGTGCTTCCTTTTATGCATACATGAGTGAGACCACAACAATGATGTTCTTACTCCTCACCAATTTTTCCACATTCTAAAAATAGAAAGGGCTTTGTTGATTCAGACTATGAAGGAAGTTTAGGTTGGAACATGCTGTCAGAGGCTGTGAATAGCAAAGCACCTGTCATGTTTCTTTTGGCCATAAAATAGAGAGTGTGGCATTTTTTCAAAAATGAAAATTCATTTTCAAAATTTTTCTATAATTGAATTTAATCTGAACTCTCACTATACCTAATGTCAGAAAACGGAATCTGGTCAATGGTGTAAACTCACTCACTTCAGTGTTCTGTCATTTCAGGTATTGCGTGCTTGTGGGTATTTATGGCTTGTGGGGCACTGGGCTACTGCCACTGTGCGTATTCTTTCCCATGTAACATGTCTTGTGTGGACTTTTGCCATTGATGTTCATTCTCGTACCCACCAAGAGGTCCCTGCACCTGTTTTAGTCTCCTTACGGATAGCTGAGTGCTTCTCAAACTGCTTATAGTGGAGGATAATTTTTCCCCCTAATTTATGGTTAACCAATCCCAATATACAGTTTACATAATGTGTATCTCAGTACATGATTTAAAACTACAGATTAGTCTATACCATCTTCAAAAAGAAGTCCATTGATTGCACATTTGGATGTTGTAATAACATCAGATTGCTATTGAAATTTCCAAGGGCTTACTCTCAATTTTTGTATGTATTGATGTTTCATCATGGACACTTAATAACCAGTTCATGGACTGTGAAGTAAAATTCATATTTTATGGCAAGACAAGAAAAATTTAAACACACAAAACTTCCTCTCCCCTTTGGCCTTCCCTCTGCTGTGCATTGTGCATCAACAATCTGCATCCACCAAACCATCCGTGTGGGCAGAAATACCTGCTCACCCATGAAGAGCAACATCCTCCTAGCATTGATAAGACAGCCCCTTAAAGATAAGGTTCCTTCCTGATCTCATAAGTGATCACGATGGTGCTTCTATCTGGATTGTGTCAACTATCCATAATACATTACTTAATGTATAGCCTTCTGTCTCAAAAACTTACATAACCGTGTTTTGGCTTCTACTGGGTGGAACAGTTCTTGGAGTTTTCTGAGATGCTCTTCCTGGGTTACGATCCTCAAATTTGATTCGAGTAAAATTTTCCACTTCATTCATAGATAGACCATTGATTAATCTTGTTGACAGGATCTCCATCCATCTGGGGACCACGCTTTAAGTAGCAATGGTGGAGACTGTCCTTTTCTGTGGGTCCCATTGTTGGAACCTTGAGATATGCTACAAGCCATCCACTCACTCAGGTACCTTGTGTGATCCTCTTGAGAGCACAGGCACCTTTAGGATACTCTCCTGTATCATTCCGGTAAGAGACCTGGTGTTCCTTCTCAAGAGCTCTGTGCACAACCACTCACCATCCATGTGGTCATGGAGATTCTCCCCTGGAGCCTTGTCTCTGCTGTAGGTTTCATCAGAAAGGAAAGCATAGGGTCACCACCCCCCAACTCCTCTGCTCTTGGAGGTCCAACTTTAGGCTAATACCCACCTAGTTGAAATTCTGGGAAGGCTGGGGACACCTCACCCTTATTAGGGACTTAGCAGTACTTAATGTTTCTTTATCTCCTCCTTCCTTAAGTTCTTTCCTATCTTAGATTAGGCAACCCTTGTCTACTATTGAGAGTGGAGGTAAGAATAAATTCATGTTTCATCACTTTTATTTCTAGTCTTTAATTTATAGAACATATTTTATACCTTTACTTTTTTAGGACTTAATTTTGCAAAACTAAAAGACATACAAAAACATCTTTTATTTTACCCTGGTAGACCTCCTCTTTGAAACAGCTTTTTTCCTTGCTGCAAATTCAAGTGTCCTGAACTCAAGACTTTCCCTCTGCTTCTTTGTATTCAGCTGTGTTGGCTATAGGCCAAAGCATTGGAGTCACTTGAATGGGGAGTGGTGAGAAACTTTGGTTAATTTTACAAAAATAAGCCCTACTGCATGAGAAAACATATAGCCTTGAAGATGTTATAGTTATATGGAGATCTACCTTTACCAGTCATTTCCTGTTTCTCACTTTCCAAATATTTAGACTACGTGACCAGACATTTCAGGAAGGTGTGACAACTATTGAGGACCTGAGGCGGATCATCCTTGTAAAGCATCTGCTTCATGGGGCCTCGCTGGACAGTCCTGCCTGCTACATCTTTGGGTCTGCACATTCATGCCAGGTCACGCTTCCCTGAGGCTGCTCCCAGCTAATGACTAAGCAAAGTGGAGGTTCTAGAACAAGAGATTCCCGCAATAGCAGAGTCCTCCATCAGTCAGCTTTGGCTTGAAGAGTCCGCATTAGCCTGACAGGCCCCCTTACAACTATGTGGCACCCAGAAGGTCTTCACACCTAATCCTTCCTCTCTCTCTCCTTTATTGGGTGTGAACCCGCCCTCCGCCGCCCCCTGCTGCCACTGACATCTGATTCTCCTCCCTGCCTCCTCCTGGTCTCACCACCTTTATGCTCCACAGGTTTTTCCATAAATATATTTCTTGCGCTTATAATCGTGTCGCGATGCAGGTTTCTCAGAGGGTACCGCCTAACACAGATTGGTAGCTTTTGGTCAACCCAGCTTAACCAGTGGGTTAAGGCACAGAATCTTGGTCTTCCAATAAAAGGTCTTGGGAAAGGTCAAGATGTAAACCAAGACATAAGTTGTGCTTTACTGATTCCCATGAGTCTGGGTTTCTTAGAGCTGGGTGGGTTCTAAGGTGCTGCCTGGGGCTGCTAGACTCTGTAGAGAGTTGAAAATCATGGTACGCACTACTGTTGATACAAGTGGAACTGATGTACAAGGACAATGTGACGAGAATTCACGCCCTGTTCCTAACCCACCTTAGGCTTTATTGTGTTGGCCTGTTCTCTGAAGGTATAAGACTTTGAGTCCTGACTGTTCTAGTGTGCCCATCACAGGGTGATCAAACGACATTGGCCCTTGGATGGAAACGTGTGCCTAGCAATGAACCTGAAATATTGCTTCTCTTCTCATGTGATGGGCAAGGGAGACAATTTGTGTGACATGCAATCCATGTTATTGAGTATCAACTTTTGAACATCCTGGGATTATTGCAAATAAATTACAGAATATTGGGGGTATCTGGTAATCTCTGTATAGTAAGGTATAATATATAATGGGTCATACCACCCCATTCTTGAGGATGGGAATTTCTCATTCCTGTGAGAAATATCACTAATTTAATTTGATTGGGTTTAAGCTTTACGGCCACTAAAATGTATGTTTTTCCAGGTGAAGACCTATAAAATGCATTTAGATGCATAGATTTTTTTTTATAGGTTTTCATCAGCAAAAATATACATTCTAGTGGTCATGAAGTTTAGACCCAATCAAATTAAATTAGTGACTTATTTCTCAAGAGCACGCATGCATCTAAAAGTCTTTCCTATTTAATTTTGGAATGCCCAGAGCTTGTTATAGCCAGGAAGGGTGATTCAAGACATGGACCAATTATTTTGGCAGCTTGGTGCTGAGGGAAGGACCTTCACTGCCAGAATGATCACTGGTTGGAATCAGGAGACTCCCAAATTGTTTCGTTGTGCCAAGAGACATCATTTGGAGAGCTATGGACACTATAAGACAGCTTAGATTAAGGAAAGTAGGTTTCTCTCATGCCCTGATTAGCCAATGTAAGATTATAGATCCAGGATCCCAGGAAAGGGTTTATTCTAGCAGAAGGCACAGCTAATAGCAGCTCTCATCTTGGGAAAATGTAATGGCCCCTTTGAGAATTGAACAAGTACAACAGAAATTCCATTTTGTTCCTGCTATCCCTCCTGTAGTCTTCCTTCTCTCTCCTTTTTTTGTTTTCTTTTTTGGGGGAATAAACTAGTCACAACAGGGTGGGAAGACTGTCTCTGCTGTTTATGATTGATGTGGCCTTGGGCACATGATGTAATCTACGTGCTTCAGTACCTTCTCCTTAGTGCTGATAGTAAATATGTTTGCAAGGTCAGTGTAGGAATACTTGAGAAAAGATCTTTCTAGTGGGACATTGTTAACTTGGCTTATGGTAATTTAAGTTTATATGATACTAGATTGTACTCTATGATGACTGGGTTTTTAGAAATAAAGGTTTTTTTTTTGTTTGTTTGTTTGTGTGTTTGTTTTGATGTGTTGTGGTTTGGGTGCTCTGAGCAGAAAGCTGGTGTAAGTCTTAACAGATGACTCCAGGGAAGTTATTCTCTGCAGAAGTCCTGGGCCAGTGGATACTGGCTTCATACTATGAGAATCTCTAACAAGTTCATTGTTCCGCTGGAAGATGATTGAAGTCTTAAAGGGTCCGTGGCTTTGTAAAAGCCTAAGAGGGCAGGAAAAAAGGGTCTCAAATGGTCTAAGCTGTTCAGTGGCAAAGTTCATTCCTTTTGGGGGATTGATATTCCCTTAACCTGGCCCTCCTGCCTTTGTGCCAGGGTTCTCAATGTTGTCTTCCTGCCTGTGAGACATTGTGAATGATGCTAGTCCTGGCCTCTGCATCACAGGAGCCATGTAAAATGACTGGGTCTGAGTCACAAAGCAGTGACCTTGCTTCTGATCTCCTGCTTGCTTTGTCGTGTGATGCTGATTTCTTTAGCATGCTGGTGAGGAAACTTAGGTCCATCCCGAGGTCTTACAGCTTCTAAACGGAGGTGCCTGTTTGAATCCAGGTCTGTTGACTTGAATTTTGGTGATCTTCCCAAAGTATCATGTCTGGATTGTTGTTTTCTCTTCTGATACTTGGTCTTCCAGAATCTTTTCTGTGTACTTACATCCTGTTGCTCTGTTTTAATCCTCATTCTCATTCTTGAGGTATACCGTGGTTGACTGCTGACCATGCTCTGTCCTTGAATACCTGCTAGCCTTTTAAGACTGGCTTTTAGCTTTCCTGCTAGAGTCTATTACACTGTTATCAGAATCTGCTTTGCCCGTAGATCTCTACCATCCAGCTGCCCATGTTCTAAGGCAGGGGTCCTCAACCTCAAGTGTTTAATGCCTGATGATCTGAGATGGAGCTTATGTAAAAATAATAGGAATAAAGTGCACAATAAATGTAATGCTCTTGAATCATCTGCAAACCACCCTCCCAACCCCCAGTGCATGGAAAAATTGTCTTCCACAAAATTGGTCCCTGGTGCCAAAAAGGTTGGGAATTGCTGTTCTAAGACTTTCTAGGTCTGGAGCCAGTGCAGCATTTGGAAATTTTTTTCATAGGTCCAACACTCAATTTCTTTTTGACAATACATCTCTCTGCATAATTTTGATTAATGTGAACTTTTAGAAATTACCACATATTAACATTTGCCATGGGCTTCCCTGGTGACTCAGTGGTAAAGAATCTGCCTGCCAAGGCAGGAGGGTTCGATCCCTGGTCTGGGGAGATCCCACATGCCACGGAACAATTAAGCTTGTGTGGCACAACTCTTGAGCCTATGCCCTAGAGACTGGCGTCTGCAACAAGAGAAGCCGCCACAATGAGAAGTCTGCACAATGCAATAAAGAGTAGCCCCCGTTCACTACAGCTAGAGAAAAGTCTTCACAGCAATGAAGATCCAGCACAGCCATAAATAAAAAAATTAACATTTGCCACAAGTTCAAAATTAGAGAAAAATAGTGTCAAGTTTAAATAAAAGCAAGAGAACCTAAAATTTATTTATAGAATTTGGATTTATCTTTTTAATAGAATATGAGCCAATTCCCAAGCACATTTTTGTTATAGGGAGAATGTTCTGTAGATTTGATCATAGGAGTTTATATTTACTTACTTTTATTTACTTTAGTGTTATAAAATAGTCAACAGCAGGAATATGCAGAGTTGAAAGGGGAATAAGTAGCATTAGAAAGAAGGAGACTTATCAGTGCAAATATTGAACCTATATGCATGTTTTAAAAGTTGTCTGAATTATCTAAATAGAAGACTCATATCATGTTATAAAAATTCTGTTCATTTCTCCAGGTCAACTACTAACTTTAAAAAAAAACAAAAGAAAGCGGATTGTCCCATCACACTTTATACTGAGGAAGGATGAAGCAAAACATTTTCCAAGATACCATGAAGTAATTCAAAATAAGATACTGAATAGTTTTAATAAAAGACTAAAATTTAGACAAATATGATTTGAATGGAGAAAGGAGAAAGAAATCAGCTTAGAAGAGAAAGCCAATTGCTGATTTAAAATAATCAAGATTAAATATTTGTCTGTTGCTTTACAAATTGCAATGGGGATTACAGGGTGTTTGTTTTTTAAATGAAATTATTTTTCTAACTACCAAATGCTTTATGGCTATGGACTGTCAAATAGAGGCTGTTAATGGAATCCAGTTAGAGCAACGGAATTTCAAAGGAATCTCTAATAAAGCACAAACACCACCAGAAAAATGCCAATTTGGATTGTCCATTTATGTAACTTGAAAGAAAGTAACAAGAATGATGTTTAAATTTCAGTGTTTTGATGTACATCTAGCTTTTGCTTAGGTTTATTGTATTTCTTCCAACATGGGTGAACTTCTAAATGTCATAACCTCTAGCAGAGAGGGGCAGTCATCTGAAAACTTTCTCAGCATGGAATGCAATTAATTATTGGTCTATAGGGAAGATGCCGTGGGAAGATACTGACCACTGACTCTCTCCCATCTGCCCTGGTGGCCATTAGAAAAGGGAGGAAGAGAAGGCAGAAAGGCAAGAGGAAGCTGTTTTATGCCTTTTCTTATTTTATACTGGAAGTTGCCGTAGTTACTGCAGTACTTTTTATGCACTTTTGAGACAAGTTTTCCAAAACTCTATGTGATTTGATTTTTTTAAACAAACAAGCTCTTTGTAGCATTTTATGTTTTAAAATTTTCTTGACCACACCATATGGCATTTGGGATCTTGGTTCCTCAGCCAGGAACAGAACCTCTGCCCCATGAGGTGGAAGTGTAGCATCTTAACCACTGGACTTCCAGGGAAGTCTGCCTTGGTGATGCTTGTATTCTGTTATAATCTCCAGATGTCTTAATCAAGAAATTCAAGATGCATAAACATTGACAATTAATTAATTATTGGTTTCCTTCAGTGACTTCCCAGTTGGCTCAGTGGGTAAAGAATCCACCTGCAATATGGGAAACGAGACTTGAGTTCCTTCCCTTGGTTGGGAAGATTCTCTGGAGAAGGAAGTGGCAACCCACTCCGGTATTCCCACCTGGAGAATCCCATGGACAGAGGAGCCTGGTGGGCTACAATCCACAGGATCACCAAAGACTTAGACACGACTGAAGCAACTAAGCATGCTTCCTTCAGCATCCCATCCACATCAGGTAAAATGTGCATTCTGACCCCAAAAAATTCTTTTGAAAAACTTGACTCATAAAATGATTCAAACTTGTGAAGAATGGACATGATCATCTAAGTTACTTACAGCAAATGAAAGCCAAAGTCAATTAATGAAGATTTTTGTTCTCATGTGAGGATTTTTCAGACCACATTAATAGGATATTTTGCTCAAGTCATTAAAAAGAAAATGATTGCCCAAAACTCCTTTCTAAAGGAAATGGCAGGGCCCGCTAGAGAGGCTTTTGCATTTGGAATGAAACTGAAGACACTCAGAAATGTGTAAAATACTGTGTGCACCAAAAGAGGTTGAAGAACGATAAAACTTTCCCTAAATATTATAGATCTTCTTCCTAAAGTGATGCCTCAAGTTCCTATTATCTAAATTTCCTATTGTAATGTATATCCATGTAAGTATACAACAGAGATCTCAGCTGACTCAAGCTAGGTTCTCTGCTGAGAGCTGTCCCAGGTTTGCCTGGGGAGGTATCAGTGGCTGGGGTTTGTCTAGTAAGCCTAGACCAGAATTCTCAACCTTCGAGAGGCTTTCCTCCCCAGGGGACATTTGGTAAAAATAATCTGCACCATTTTAGATGTCTACCTGAGGATGGAGTGTGCTAGTTATTAATACATCTAACAGGGAGAAGAAGGGATGGTGCTAAATACCCTGCAGTGTACCAGGATAGCCCTTTAGAATGAAGAACAACCAGTCCAGAAAGTGACTAGTGTAGAGACTGAGAAACTTTGGCCCAGACCCAAACTTAATACTGAAACTAAAATGAAATAGGTATAAAGTAGACAGTAATAAAGGATGGTTTTCAAGAATGGGCTACATCTACCACCATAATGAAAATGTAAACTCTACAGAAAAGACAGTTCCTATCAATATTGCATATGTACACACATGTTGGCTCCATAACTTAAATCATAATGTCCTAGCACATATTGTGCTCCTACAGAAACTTCAGTCGTAGTCATACTTCTGATTTTCAGACAAAAGGTCAGCTTTTGATGGAGGAAAAGAAACATTTTATTCTATGTGCATATCTTATTGTTCTTGTGAAGCATCAGAATGCGACTAAGATGGGCATTTCAGTCTCTACATCTGACAGTTGACTTTGGCTTGGACAAATAGCAGAACTTTTTTATTTTAATATGTCTAGGAGTGAAAAATTACAAAAGTGTATTTAAAGAATGATTTAAATAGGCAGAGGACTATTGGCATCACTTGGAAAATTTTCAGATGAAAAGTTATTTAGACTTTTGAAAGCATAGTAAAATGAATTCTATGGAAAAATGCATTATGATATAAAAGAGAATTTTGTTTCTGGGACGAAGTTGGTATTTCCTGAAACTGGGATGTGAGAGGCTAAATTTCTAGCTGATAATGACAATACTTTATAGCAGAGGCGAGGATCATTGATATTCTCCATGCAGTGGGAAAAGAATATAGTTGCCATTGTCTACGTTGAGTTACAGAACTGAGAATATTTAAATTAAAGGCCTGTTGGCAGCAGAGTTGTTCTTTGACCTTTGCGCATTGCAGTCAGTGTGTTTCTTTTCTATTAAAAATTTGTTAAGGCTTTCATCAGCGTTTCAAGGATTATCTGCATTTTTGTAGAAAAACCTGAGATTTAGACCTTATGTGTGAAAATATTTTATTCTAGAGGAGAAAAATCTGGTCAAGAAATGACTAGTGTGTTTGACGGGAAGCAATGTTGGCTTAATTTAGCACTTATGCACTGCCATTAGAATGAAAAATAGCTTCTGTGGCATTCAGAATATTTAAAATGTACTAGAAATTCACTCTCCTTCAGTGCACTTGCTGACCTTTCCTGCCATGGATTGCTGATTTGTAACTTTATGGCACAGTAATCACTGCATTTCCTGTGACCCTTGTGTTCCCTGTTGACTTGCAAATCTTAATGCTACGATTATGCACCGTGTTGCAGCTCATCCCTCAGCTCTGATGGAATGCAGTGGGTGTGGAAAAGGGCATATCTGTAATATGGCAGGGAGATCCCTGAGCTTGTGAAAGAATAGTGAACATCCTCGAAGGGTGTCCTAGCACAGTGGTAGCAATCAGTTCTCTAAGTACCCCCTTCACACCTGTAGGAGGCTCATCATATAGGTATTCTTTTTAACATACTACAATTAAGATGTAAATGTTAGTCTCCTGCACTGAAGCTTAGGAAAGTGCATTTCTGCATTTACAACCAAATGTCTAATTCTTTGACTTAAAGCAAGTTTGCCCACTGGAACAATTTAAGAGTAACATATATGAAGCAGGAAAGGAATTAAGTATCTTTAATTAACATTTTGGTGGTCCTTTAAAGTCAGTACTCAGAAGCACACACCTAAGCTCAAGATATAAATCATCAAGATATGCATCATTTGCATTTAGGTCAGAAGGAAATGTTTACACATCTGAATATCGGATATTTGACAATCTAACCCCCCTTATAAAATAATATTGTATTATCTAGAATAATGATATGATTGATAATAGAATTGTCACTGTGCTTGTTGTGGTTGTTCACCTCTCAGTCATGTCTTGTTGTAGCCACGTGTTCCAGGAAACCGACTCACTCAGAAGGACAATGCAGATAGTGGAGTGCAGTTTACTACACCGGCGGGCCCAAGGCAGAGTCTCCTCTTAGCCAAGGACCCTGACCATTTTTTGTGAAAACCTTATATACCCTAAGTGTATGTGCCCAAACCCACCTCCCCAAATTCCCTGAAACCAGTCTGAACAAAGGAAAAAAAAGATACAATCAAAGTTAACCTGTGATTCATGTGCCTTAGGCCTAGGTATTTAACAATGGACAATTTTCAATAGGCCTGTGGTCATACCCCAGTAAGCATAATAGAATGTATGATTCTATTCAGTTACACAGATAATTAGGGTATCCTTTTAGACAGTGGAGAGTTTAGGTAGGAGCCCTGGGGCTCTTCCTTGCAGCGGCCAGGTTTTCCAGTTGGTGTGTCATTTCCATAGACACTGGGCATAGAGCTCAAAGTCCACAGTCCGGCCCAAGATGGAGTCCTGCTTACAAGATGGAGCCTGTTCTGTCTGTTTCCTCCTTCAGTCTGACTCTGCGACCCCATGGACTATAGCACGCCAGGCTTCCCTGACCTTCACCATCTCCCAGAGCTTGCTCAAACTCATGTCCCTTGGGTTGGTGATGCCATCCAACCATCTTGTCCTCTGTCATCCCCTTCTCCTCCTGCCTTCAATCTTTCCCTGCATCAGGGTCTTTTCCAGTGAGCCAACTCTTCGCATCAGGTGGCCATAGTTTTGGAGCTTCAGCTTCAGCATTAGTCCTTCCAATGAATAATCAGGATTGGTTTCCTTTAGGATGGACTGGTTGGACCTCCTTGCAGTCCAAAGGACTCCCAAGAGTCTTTTCCAACACTACAGTTCAAAAGCATTTTTTCTTTGGTGCTTGGCCTTCTTGGTGGTCCAACTCTCACATCCATACATGACTATTGGAAAAACCATAGCTTTGACTACACGAACCTTCATTGGCAAAGTGATATCTCTGCTTCTTAATATGCTGTATAGGTTGGTCATAGCTTTTCTTCCAAGGAGCAAGCATCTTTGAATTTCACTGCAGTCACCATCTGCAGTGATTCTGGAGCCCCCCAAAATAAATTCTCTCACTATTTCCATTGTTTCCCCATCTATTTGCCATGAAGTGATGGGACCAGATGCCATGATCTTAGTTTTCTGAATGTTGAGCTTTAAGCCAACTTTTTTACTCTCCTCCTTCACTTTCATCAAGAGGATCTTTAGTTCCTTTTTGCTTTCTGCCATAAGGGTGGTGTCATCTGCGTATCTTTCCGTATCACTATAGTAGTCCCTAACCAAAAGTGGCTATTTATATTTAAATTAATTATATTAAGCAAAATAAAACATCACTTTCTCAGTTGCACTAGCCATATTTCAAGGGCTTGTTAGTCTCATGTGACTAGTAGCTACTCTATGTGTCAACTAAAAAAATAGTCACAACCTGAAAGTAGAGTTATTTTATTTGGTGAGAATCATGAGGACTTCAAGCCCAGGATACAGCATCTGAGGTGTCCCCAAGAGAATTGTTACTAAGTGGGAAGGGTATCCAGGCTGTATAGAAGTTTACAGCAAGGGGCAGGAAATCTGAATATCAAAAGACTATTGTTAATTAAGAAAAACTAGATATCTCACATTAAGGAATTTAGCATTCTTCTGTATATGGAAAGATGCAAGTGTCTGGGCTTACTGAAATCATTTCTTTCATATGCATCTGATCTACCTGGGGCCAAATCCTGCTTTTTTTAAAAAAAATTGTTTTTTTTATTGAAGGATAATTGCTTTACAGAATTTTGTTGTTTTCTATCAAACCTCAACATGAATCAGCCATAGGTATACATACATCCCTTCCCTTTTGAAATTCCCTCCCACCTCCCTCCCCATCCCACCCCTCTGGTTGATACAGAGCCCCTGTTTGAGTTTCCTGAGCCACACAGCAAATTCCCATTGGCTATCTATTTTACACATGGTACTGTAATTTTCCATGTTACTCTTTCCATACATCTCACCCTCTCCTCCCCTCTCCCCATGTCCATAAGTCTATTCTCTATGTCTATTTCTCCATTGCAAATCCTCCTTTTTGATCGTTCACCTTCTTAATTCCCTGTTCCCTGTAAGGAGTGGTGGATGTAGCAGATGGCTGCCTCTTGTGCTTTCCTGCATTCTGCCTCTCTCCCCCCACCCCAGCTGCTGGGTGCTTATAGAAGTGGCTGATCACTCCAGTATTGTTTTCCTGGACCTAGAAATTTACATTTGAAAGGCTGGAATCTGTGATGGCTGTGACTTCCTTGTTTACCTATGTGGCAAGAAATATTTCATTTCATATATGGGACTGGGTAATTATAGAACATTTTTCTCATTGCAGAAATTTCTATTGGATGGTGTTGATTTAGAATGAGCAATTGTTGGCAAAAGTCACGGAAATGTAGACATTCAGAAATCATCTGCACTGAGCAAATTGTAGCACCTAGCACAATGTTGGCAAATAGGTTTTTTTGCTGAGTAATATCATAGATCTATTACATATATAAATATGTATGTGAAACAGGAAGGTAGCTGGCAGGGCACAACCTTTAAGAGAATAACGTAGCCATGACATAGACTGATTAGAGCTGTTGCAGAAAGGACCCCTTCCAGGGCCCAAAACTGGGCTCTTGTCTAACACTTGGAAATGAATTGTCCAAGGAGACACAAGTGCTGACAAAGCAAGAGATTTTATTGGGAAAGGGCACCTGGGTGGAGAGCAGGAGGATGAGGGAACCCAGGAGAACCGCTCTGCCAGTTGGCACAAGGAGGATTCTGGGGGGTGGTAGGACATGTGGTGTCTCCTTTTGACCTTTCCCGAACTCTTCCAGTTGGTGGTGGCTTATTAGTTCCGTGTTCCTTACCAGGACCTCCTGTCGTAAAACAGCTCATGCAAATGGTTACTAGGGAACCTGGCCAGGGTGGGCGGTTTCAATCAGTGTGCTTCCCCTAACAGAACCAAAGAGGTACAAGATGGTAGATAAACTGACTTCCACCAGACCTTGAGCATCAGTATAGTTCATGGTGACACATCAACAAGCTCAGCGACACACCCACTCCCATGACAGTTCTGAGGCTATTCATAAATCCCCAGGAACCCCCTTCCCCCAAAGAGCTGGACTGTTCCTCCCACTCATTAGTCAATATGAAATTATCTACGCTTATACAGACTGACACCCCATACCCTGTTGCCACTCTCTCCTTCTGAGATGACCCATACTCTGTGGAATGTTTTTCTCTATATATAAATCCATTTCTTACTTATCACTTTGTCTCTCACTGAATTCTTTCTGTGATGAGACATCAAGAACCTGAGCTTCAGTAAGTCCTGAGACCAGGTGAATGATCTCAGTTAAAAGACCATGGATTCAAGTCCCAGTCTGAGTTACACAGTTTCATATGCGTATTTATATATTTATATGTATTTATACATTTTCTCTGGAGTATGTTGACTAATGCACCAAGAAAGAAAGGGAAAACATTCTTGGTAAATAATAGAAAGGTAATATTTGCTCCTTGGATTTTCTTTCTTTCACATCTTAGCTTGTGAAGCTCTATTAGGGAAGTAATCCAGTTAGGGAGGCAAGTGTTTATCTGTAAAGCAGGATAAAGGGAAAGGGTCATAGATACCCAAAGTGACAAGATTGTGCAAATATACAAGGGAAGGAAGATATGTAATAAATGACAAGTTTGGTAAAAAGGAAATTCCCAAATAGCATATATATATATATATATATATATATAAAAATAATAAAAGAAGAAACTGAAAATAATAATTTAAGAAGAATCTTAGGCATTTAAAAATATGATTGATTATTCTCAAGATGCCTGCTTAGTGACTTAGTGTTTGAAGAATCCCATTACCTTGGTTAGTATAAAACTGGCTGTACCAGGGTCTTTATAAGGAATGGTTTCTGTGCTCTGGGATCTGAGCTGTAGATCAATGATGAAAGATTTGAAGCTCCCATTTAGCCTGCACCTTATTTTTTAACTGCAATTTAACAGCATATAAAAGACCATTGACTCATCAGCATGTGCAAACAAACAAGCAAACACTCATTCTTTTTCATGATCAAAGAAATAAACAAGAGTGGTATTAATTATCTGGCTAAAATAAATTATAATAAATGCAAACTCATTACTGTTGAAATCGATGCATGCATAGCAGAAGGTATATTTACTGAAGTCAACATGCTTAATTACATTTGGAGTAATAAAGAGAATAGGCATGAAGTCCAGTGTCTCTTGAGCCTAAACATTAATTTTGATCTAATTTTCTTTTCCTTGATGTTGAGAAAATGAAAAGGCAAATAAAATTAAGAGACCAATGTTCACTTCATTAGCTTTGTTAACAGGGGATTATAAACTGCTTGTACCATGTGCATTCCACATTGTGATCCAAGAAAAGGTCACTTGATATAAAAGCCAGTAATGTTACTATAAGAATAAGGGTAGCCATATGGCCTTTCTCATTCTATAAGCGTGCAGGAGACATACACAATACTACAGAGTCACAGTGATAAGGACAGAAGGTACACAAAGTTTAGAGACTGTGGAAAGAGAGTGTCTTTGCCAGCTCTGGCAGCTGTAACAGAATACCAGACTGGGTAGCTTAAACATTGATTTCTCACAGCTGTGGAGACCAGGATGTCCGAGGTCAAAGTAGCAGTACATTTGGTTCCTGGTGAAGACCCGTGTCCTGGCATGCAGACAGCTTCATTCTTGCTGTGTGCTCACATGGTCTTTCCTGCATCCTGGCTGTGTGATCAAATGCTCTTTCCTGGGAGAGACAGAGACAGAGACTGAGATAGACAGAGACAGAGGTAAGAGAGATAGGGCTTCCTCTTCTTAGGAGGGCTCTAATCCCATCATGTTGGGATGTTGAAGTTGAAACTCCAATACTTTGGTCACCTGATGCGAAGAGCTGACTCATTTGAAAAGACCCTGATGCTGGGAAAGATTGAAGGCAGGAGGAGAAGGAGATGACAGAGGATGAGATGGTTGGATGGCATCACCGACTCAATGGACATGGGTTTGAGTAAACTCCAGAAGTTGGTAATGGACAGGGAGGCCTGGCATGCCGCAGTCCATGGGGTTGCAGAGTCGGAAAGCTGAGACTGAACTGAACTGAATCCCATCATGGTGCTCCATGATGGGATTAAACCTAATTAAACCTAATTATCTCCCAAAGGTGAAGTGAAAGTGTTTGTCACTCAGTCTAACTCTTTGAGACCCCATGGACTGTAGCCCGCCAGTCTCCTCTTTCCATGGAGTTCTCCAGGCAAGAACACTGGAGTAGGTAGACATTCCATTCTCCAGGGGCTCTTCCCGACTCAGGGATCAAACCTGTGTCTCCTGCATTGCAGGCAGATTCTTTAGCATCTGAGCCACTGGGGAAGCCCCCCCAAAGGCCCTGTCTCCAAATACAATCACATTGCAGGTTAGGACTTCAGTGGATGGATTTTGGGGTGACAAAGTCATTCGGTCTATAACAGAGAATCTATTCTTATGACACTTAAGCTTTTGTCCCAGGACTCTACTCTTCTATAATCTCTTTCTCTTACCCAAATTTTGTCCAGATTTTTATTTATTTATTTTTGTTTTACATTCTTGGATACTTGCTGTCAGCACTGGGGTTTTTGTGATCTTGCTTAGCCTTTCAGGTGTGGTTTACCCACTAAAATGTGAAAACTCTGACTCAGACATCTTCACTGCACGTAACAGCATAATGTTGGGCAAATAGATATATTATTGAGTAAATATCTCTGTTGACTTAGACAGAAATCAGTCCTGAATATGCATTGGAAGGACTGATGCTGAAGCTGAAATTCCAATACTTTGGCCACCTGATGCGAAGAACTGACTCCTTGGAGAAGACCCTGATGCTGGGAAAGATTGAAGGAGGGAGGAGAAGGGGACGACAGAGAATCAGATCATTGGATGGCATCACCGACTCAATGGACATGAGTGAGTAAACTCTGGGAGTTGGTGATGGACAGGGAAGCCTGGTGTGCTGCAGCCCATGGGGTCTCAAAGAGTTGGACACGGCTGAGCTACTGAACTGAACTGAAATGAAAGCTGAAACTAGTAGGCTATCTTATGCCAATACACCAGAAGGAGGCCTTTGTGATGTCCTGGAGGAAATCTGACTGAGCCCGGTGCTCTGCTGTGAGCCTATTTAGGTCTCATCAGTTCAGTTCAGTTCAGTCGCTCAGTCATGTCCGACTCTTTGTGACCCCATGAATCGCAGTAGATGCTATCAAAAAGTAGGAAAAGAGACTGATTCTTTTTCTCATATGGAATGAAGAAGTTGGACAATACATTCCCCCCAAACTGATATTATATATATTAAGGAGAAGCAGTTAACATGTTGGATAATTAAGAGAATTTTCTGCTCTGTCTTTATATTTCTTATATAACTTCCTGCAAAGTCAACAGTGTCCTGTTTTACAGCAGAAGTCTGAAGACATTTACATGGAGCCCAGCTATTCCAGTTGGGTTAGTCCAGTGGTTCTCAGGTCGAGACAGTTTTTCCCCCTGGATCCCAATCCTCAGATACATTTGACAATGTCCATAGATACCGTTGAAACCATATGAGGGTATGTTGCCTGCCTAATACCCCATCAAGCTCAAGTACTATGATAGGTCCTAAAAACAAGGACTTTCTCTTACATAGCCACATTGCAATGATGCAGATCAGGAAATTAACATCAGTACATTACAACTGTAGTTCAGAAACCCTGTGCAAATTTTGCCAATTGTAGCAAAAAGATTTGGGTCAGAATCACCTGTTCCACTTAATTGTCATGTCTCTTTAGGCTCCTTCAGTCTCAGGGATTCCTCAGTCTTATCTTGATCTTATAACTTGGCACTTCTGAAGATTACAGTTTGGTTCATTTTTTAGAATGTCTCTCAATCTGGGTTTGTTTGTTGTTTCTTTATGATGAGATTAGAGTCATGCTGTGTTTACTTTCCTGGCATCATTTCAGGTGATGCCTGGTGTTTTTTTGTCCCAACTCTGATGATGTTTGCTTTGATCACTTGATAAAGGAGATGGCTTCACCCAACATAAATATTTTGTAGGAAAGTACTTTGAAAGTTTGTGTGTGTTTGTCACTCAGCTGTGTCAAACTCTTTGCGACCTCATGGGCTGCAGCCCGTTAAGCTCCTTTGTCCATGGAATTCTCCAGGCAGGAATACTGGAGTGGGTATCTATTCACTTCTCCAGGGAATCTTCCCAACCCAGATATTGAACCTGGGTCTCCTGCACTGCAGGCAGATTTTTTTACCATCTGGGCCACCGGAGAAGCCCATCTGTTTGTCAGACTCAGTTTATTCCTTTATATATTTATATGTGGACTTATGGAATATTATTTTACTCAGTGGGTTATAATTTGTTATTATCATTATTCATTTTTATTCTCTACTCATCCCTGATTGGCCAGTGAGCACCCAATCATGTTATCTTTTGTATTCTTTTAACACATCCTTCTTTAAGCCTTTCCTTATTTTCTGGCATAAGATGTTCCAGGCTTCTTTGGACTGATTTATGTCCCCCCAGAATTCATATGTTAAAATTCTAGTCCTCATTGTGTTGATATTCAAAGGTGGAGTCTTGGGAAGATAATTAAATTTAAATGGGATCATAAGGCTTGGTCCTCATGATAGGATTAGTTCAGTTCAGTCCTGTCTGACTCTTTGCGACCCCATGGACTGCAACACACCAGGCCTCCCTGTCCATCACCAGCTCCCGGAGTTTACCCAAACTCATATCCATTGAGTTGGTGATACCATCCAGCCATCTCATCCTCTGTAGTCCCCTTCTCCTGCCTTCAATCTTTCCCAGCATCAGGATCTTTTCCAGTGAGTCAGTTCTTCACATCAGCTGGCCAAAGTATTGGAATTTCAGCTTCAACATCAGTCCTTCCAATGAACACCTGGGACTGATCTCCTTTAGGATGGGCTGGTTGGATCTCCTTGCAGTCCAAGGGACTCTCAAGAGTCTTCTCCATCTCCACAGTTCAGAAGCATAAATTCTTCAGTGCTCAGCTTTCTTTATAGTCCAACTCTCACATCCATACATGACTACTGGAAAAACCATAGCTTTGAGTAGACGGACCTTTATTTGCATGATAGCATTAGCAGCTTTATAAAAAGAGACCAGAGAGCTCCCCCTCTTTCTGCCATGTGAAGACATTGCAAAAAGATAACTGTCTGCAAGCCAGAAAGTTCTCTGACCAGGACCTGAAGCTAAATTGCCTGGCACTCAGGTCAAGGGACTTTCCAGCTTCTGGAACTGTGAGAAATCAAATTGTTAATGTTTAAGCCGCCCAGCCTAAGGCATTTCATTATGGCCACCCAAAGGGCCCAAGATACAGGCCCTTACTCTGTCCCAGGTCTGGAACCCAGTGACTAATCCCCTCAGTTGTTCAGAATTCTGGACAAGAGAGCTTTTATTGTTTCCCTGGAATTCACTTCCTGCTCTGGGGCTTTTTTTTTTTTGCCCCAGACTTGGAAATCCATCTCATTGCCACAGGGTTCTCAGTTCTATCCTCCAAATTAATATGAACAGAAGTCCTCATGGACCCAGTGAATACCTGATAGGCTTTAGCAATCTGCTTACTTTTCCAGGTCAGTCTTTATCCTCACAGGACCTCTCTGGGGCTCTGTGTTGAAACTGTCAGTTTTGGCTGGAGCTCTCGATAGTGCACTTGTGTGGCCAGTTGGCAGGTATGTGGGCTCGGGGCCCTCCTGGCCTCATCCTGAGCCGTGGGGCTGAGCAGCCTGGCTGGGTGTCGGGCTGGCCTTGGCTTTCCCGAGCGAGAACAAAAGGGCAGGCTTGGGAAGACAGGTACCATGCCAGCGGAATTAAAAAGCGTCCGAGTCCAGTTTCCGCTTTGCTCACGGCTGTTTCCAATTAGATATCCATTTGGAATCCAGCGTGAAATACCCTTGAGATGGCGGGAAGAGGTTGGATATCATTTTTTTGCTTTGGTTCTCTTCCATACAGATTTTCTTCAGAATTCCCTCTTCCTCAGCCTTGTTGCTTGCTATAATACATATTGTGTTAAATATAGTAGAAACACTTTTTAGACAGGGAGAGGGATGTCAAAAACTCTTAGTAGTTAGAGTGTACTGCCCTTCATAATATCTGTGTATATTCTTTTTGTTTTTATTTATGTAAATATATATACATCAATATGCTTTAAGAAATCAGGGACAAATGCATGAAAGCTTTTTGGCATGGGGGCTTTGAACACTATAAGCAATCTCCAAATTCATTGGAGACTTCCTTAGTAAATTGTATTTATTATAGTCAAGTGGAAGTCACACCAAAAAAAAGCATTTTATCTGGCAGGATTGTTGTGGATATTTTCACAGTGCAGCTCTTCTTCACATGGATTTCCTTGCTTACTGAAATCTCAGAATTCAGAACAACAGGCGGCCATGGCAAAGGGATTCTAAAACAAAATATGAGATATTTGAAGATGTGGAGGGCCCAAGCTCTTGCCTTCCCAAGCCTACCTGAGGGCTCCAGCTTTCCAGCCCAAAGACATGGATTTTTAAAACCACTTCAAAGTTGTAAAGATATGTCCCCTGGAACAGGAATTGGAATGGTATTGGGCTGGCCAAAAGGACATATGGAAACCTGAACGAACTTTGTGGCCAACCCTTTTCTATAATATCAAACTTATGTTTTATTATCAGTATTATGATAGATTCATTTTCTTCATTTCTGTGATAGAACTAGGATTTGGTGAATGAGGGGTCAGGGTGAATGTGTTAATAGACAGGAATAGAGCAGGAGATCAGTCCCATAGAGTGGGTGACCTGCTTAGATGAAGACACATTTACCAGGTGCCTAAGTTGGGGAGTCTGCAAGTCACGGAGCATCTGTGGAGAGAGCAGGGGAAGGGATTCGATTTGGCACAGGGTTGAAGACTTCACAGCCTAGTGGAGAGATCACTTGAACATGGCCATCAAATAAAGTCTGATATTCTCTTGAAGAGCCAAGGATGTGAGCAGTTTCCAGGAAACTCAGCACCACCTTGCAGCTGTGCCACTTGCAAAGGAACCTGGTAATATTTGTAGTCTTTCTCTGTGGCTGTTCAGTTTTGTTGTATGTGTGATGGTGTAACTACAACTTAAATAACTGCTCTTTCTACCAGGCACCATACCAACAGATGATACTCTCTCATTTTCTCCGTGTAACATTCCTAAGAGATGGGTTTTATCACCCATGTATCTGCATTTTATACATGAAGAATCTGATCTTAGAAAGTGAAATGAAATTTAAAGCTCAAATTAGCCTAGTAGAACCAGGATTTGACCCAGATCCATGTGATTTCAAAGGTCATACTTTGTTACAAAGAATTAGAGCTCAATGTTGCCTCCCACTATGGCCCTTCCACTTTTTTAAGGTCACAGATCATGGTTATTGAGGAATTTCTCTCTTTGAAAATTCTAGACTCTGACCTTATCCTTATAAGCACTACATTCTAACTAACTGGGGTGACCAGTTGCTTGCTATGTCAGTTAACTTTTGCTGTGTAGTAAACCACCTCCAAAACTAGTGGCCTAAAAACATAACTTTAGTTCATAATTCTGTGTGTTGGCAATCTGTTTGGGCTTTTGGGGCAATCTATGTGATCAGGGAAGGCTATGTGATCTTCTTGGCAGGACTTCTGTTTGGGAGCTCAGCTTCAACTACAAGGATGACCTTATTCCACCGGCTTGTGATTTCTTTAGAAGTTCACCTGAGCTTGTCAAGTGGCAGAGGGCTGTTAAGAGCACCAGGGAAGAGAAGCCTGGAGGTGTCAGCACTTTTTAAGTCTCTCTTTGTGTCACCTTCACTAATGTCCCATTGGTCAAAGCTAGTCACACAGCCAAACTTAATTTAAAGAATGGAGAAATAGAGTTTTCTATCTAGAAGAATCTGCAGCATTTTTTTGTGAAGTCATCACACTGTGATGTGATGAGTGCAGGGATGGGAAGAATCTGTGATTATTTTAAAAAATACCTCATTGCTACCTAACTCTTTCTAGTTATTTTAGAAATTCTTGGCACTTCCTATGAAGAAAAAGCAGACAAAAATTGGGGTTATATAATTGAATACTTCCATCATTATTGAATATAGACTCACAAATATGTAGCCCTGTGACTGGTTGGTCAAGGAGTGAAATGTTACCTATCCTTTACTTAAGCAAATAAATAAAGCTGGACTGACATAGTCACTACTCATGTTTCTTTACAAACTGCCTCTTTTAATTATAAGGGAGGTTCTAAAAATTGCTTATTACTACTGTGTTTTGCTTATCACTACTATGATAATTGTTTATCACTTCTCATCCACTGAGGAGAAGGGGACGACGGAGGATGAGATGGTTAGATGTTATCACCGACTCCATGCATATGAGTTCGAGCAAGCTCCGGGAGTTGGTGATGAACAGGGAAGCCTGGCATGCTGCAGTCTATGGGGTCACAGAGTCGGATATGCCTAAGCGACTGAAATGACTGACTCTGTGTAAAATAGATAGCTTGTGGGAAGCTCCTTTATGGCGCAGGGAGCTCAGCTCGCTGCTCTGTGATGACCTAGATGGGTGGGATGGGTGTGGGTGGGAGGGGGGCCCCAGAGGGAGGGGATATATGTGTACATATAGCTTATTCACGTTGTTGGACAGCAGAGACTAACACAAGGCTGTAAAATAACTATACCTCATTAAAAAAAAGTCGCTTATAAGTCATGTATGAATTTTCACAAATGACTCTTGTAAAGGTACTCATAAAAAAAAAGTCTTTGTTCCAACATACTTTGAAACCCAAGTAAGTCTTATTTGAGCTTTGGCTTTTCTCCACAAAGATTAAAAAGTGGGTGATTATGTAATTTAGAAAAGCTTAGAGAAGTCAGCTTTTTAAAGGAAATAATGAGGAACTGTCCCTTTAGGAAGAAAAGTTACCATCAAATGCCATGGGGTAAACAAATTGCTACGACAGGAAGAGAGATATCCTCTATCAAATGAACAAAAAGGGACTTCAAGATTTTGCACCTCTGACATTTGTTGGTTGGTTACATGGCAGAAATGTTTTCAGTGCAATTTTCCGTTTCCTTCATTGTGTTTGTGATTAGGTCTGTTTCTCTCCTGTTGCTGCTTACTTGCGAAGTCGTGTCTGACTCTTTGCAACCCCATGGACTGCAGCCTGCCAGGCTTTCCTGTCCTTCACTATCTCCCAGAGTCTGTTCAAACTCCTGTCCATTGAATTGCTTCATCTTGACTAGGGAACTGAGGATCCATTCACAGAACAGCCAGAAGATTTGAAGTTCAAGCTCTCTTATCTCTCCGCTTTGTTTTTCCTTGGCCAGAAGTCATTCCCTTGAGGGTAATGAGCTTCTTAGCAATTAATCCTTGTCAACAGGAGATACTTTATGATAGGAAATAAAAATAAAATCCCATACTGAATTAATAGATGATTTGAGGTATGAATGTGTTTCTACATATATGTCTATGGGAAACCATAAAAAGGGATTATAAGCTGTGAACCCAAACTTTTCTTGACCTCCAAATCAGAAATGTGCCCCCACAAAATTCTAAATACACATGTTATCACAGTTTAAAACTTGGCTTTTCCAGTTGTTTTAACAACTGAATGTTACATGTTTTCCCCCTGTGGCAAAATGATAGGCAAAGAAATTTAGATTAAGCTTTGGAAATTGTTGTTTTAGCAAACCTTGGTTTTGAAGAGTAGAACTCTTACATCAAGTAAATTTTTTGACCTTGAAATGATGATGACTTAAACATTTGATAGTCTCTTGGGGTTTTTGTGAATCACATACTGTTGGCTGCAGGTCCATTTTCTAAAGATCATTTTGCCAAAAGCAAGTTTCCAGAAGCTAATTTGCCAAATTTTATTCTCTTAGGTGGCAAATGTGCAGTGTGGACAATTTTTGGACAGAGTGGAATCCATGTTGCTAAGCCGACCCATCACCTCCGTTCCCGCTGCCATGGCCGCTCTGTGCATGTGCCCCTTGGATAATAGCAGAGGGGCTGGGGAAGGAAACTTAGTGATGTCCAGAGAAAGTGGTCTTCCAGTCCATCTGGCTGTTGAAATCCTCCTTTGTTAGGGTCACTCTTTGGTGAGCATTATATGAGACACAAATATCTTCACATTCTATGCTCATTCATGGAGATCTATCCACATCCCTCTTACCCAGACCTCACTGATGCCAGTTTTCCAATTGTGTTTCTTCCAGCCAAACCATTAGCCAGATAGCCCATGGTTTGCTTGCTTTCAGGCAAAATTAATGACCCAATTCAGTACTCACAATTCTGCCTGCTGGGTTTTCTGTTCACTACAGTCCTGCAGAGCTGTCAGAAATGGGGCTGTAGGATAGCCACAGCTATCCTCTTTGCCTGTATATTGTGCAAGACCATCCATCTATAAACCAAGTCTAGTTTTTTTTCATAGGAAAGCTTAGCAAACTTCATATGAACCATGGGTGTGGGTTGAGATGAAGAAGGCAAATAATATTAAGAGGGACTATGCAACTTATGCCTCTGGGCCTGCTCCAGCTCAATTTCATCTGTGTGCTTAGTTGCTCAGTTGTGTCCGACTCTTTGTGACCCCATGGACTGTAGCCCGCCAGGCTCCTCTGTCCATGGGGATTCTCCAGGCGGGAATACTGGAGCAGGTTGCCATGCCCTCCTCCAGGGGATCTTCCCAACCTAGGGACTGAACCCAGGTCTCTTGCATGGCAGGCTGATTCTTTACTGTCTGAGCCTCCAGGGAGGCCCAGTTTCATCTATACCACTTCCGTTTTATGATGGAGTGCATGCTCGACTTTCTGTTGGGGTGAGTTAGACCAGGGGTCTCCAGTCTCTGGGATCTAGTGGCTGACAATCTGAGGTAGAGCTGGTGTAATAATAATAGAAATAAAGTGCACAATAGATAACACGCTTGAATCATCCTGAAACATCCCTCCACCATGATTCCGTCTATGGCAAAACTTTCTTACATGAAACTGGTCCTTGGTGCCCAAAAGGTTGGGGACCGCTGGGTTAGACAACATCCAGCTCATGATTGGCAGTTCAGATCACATGGTAACTTGGTGGCCCATGGTCATGTGATCAGTCTCTATGAAAGCCCCAGTTAAAAGCTCCAAATATATCTCTCAAAAAGAGAATAGTATATGCAAAAAAATGGTTTGGCTTTGCTTTAATCACTAGGGCTCTCTTTATTGACTTATAAGAACCTGCCAAAGACTCCATATAACATCTTTATCTGCTAGTAATACTTGTGTGTTAGTCACTCAGTCATGTCCGACTCTCTGCGACCCCATGGACTGTAACCCTCCAGGCTCCTCTCTCCATGGAATTCTCCAAGCGAGAGTACTCGAGTGGGTTGTCATTCCTTTCTCCAGGGGATCTTCCCTACCCAGGGATTGAACCCAGGTCTCCTGCATTGCAGGCAGATTCTTTACTGCTTGAGCCAGCTAGGGAAGCTCAGTAATACTTGAAACATCATCCAATCTGATGGGTTCTATAACTCACGTGGTGGAATAGCTTTTATGAAAGTGGGGACTTGTAATAGAGCTTTCTTTTATTTAGGGTCCTGTTCCAAAGTGTCAGCTTTCAGGTCCCTCAGTAGAGGGCCCGAGTAACATGTCCAAAGGAATTATACATGGCCTCAAAAATCCACAAAGCTCCCCTAGGTATTTTTAGTGTTAGAAAGGGAAAGACGTCACCACTTGTTTTTCATCCTGAAAGGGATTTTACCCCTGTGGCTGACTCCTGTGTTCTTTGGGGTTTTGTTTTTTACTCTCTGGCATGCAAATATTTTACTAATGTGTGTAGAGTGGTCACTACCTCCTGCTAAGCGGGTGCAATCAGCAGTTTCATCAGTGTAATGGACCAGCATGATTCCGTTGGAATGAAAAAGCAATCAAGGCTCCTGCAGACTAAATTATGACACTGCTAAGAGATCATTTAGCCCTGAGATAGAACAGTGAAAATATATTGCTGGCCATGCCAGCTGAAAACAAATGACTTCGGATGGTCTTTACTAACAGGTACACCAAAAAAGATATAACATTTACCAGATCAATAGTTGTATAGCAGGTACCAGGGAATGTGTTGATTTGCTCAAGCAATGAAACCACATTTGTAACAGCAGCTGTGATTGCTTGATAATGTTTATGATAATCTACTGTTATTGCCTAAGATCCATCTGTCTTCTGCACAGACCAACTAAGTGCATATAGAATCTTTGCTTAGTGAGCTTACATCAGTCAATTCAGCTCATCCATCTTTGTATTCTGTATACTCCTATCCACACTCTTTAGCTATATTATCAAACATATTCCTCAGGCTTCTATCAATTAAAAGATTGGAAAAATCATGCAGTTTTTTTGGTATGTGTTTCATCTCTGCATGACCCATACTTAGAATCTTCTTCTGTGGGACCTCCTGGTGTGTGAATCTAGAAGCCAAGAAAAGTAGCGGGAGTAGGTTGTGAGGAGGATCAGCAGTGCTGTGTAAGACAGCTATCTCAGAGGAGGGTAGGAGTTTCCTCAGGCAAGAAGAGATTTTCAGGCACAAATGGAAAGTTTAATGGTGAAGAAGGATCCTCAGATTTTAGGGTTTCATGGTTCAGGATATGCAGCTTGATCACAATCTGCCCATAAGTTCCCATCCTAATGTTCCATGTCTCATTTCTTCCAGTTAATTTTAACAAAAGAGGCCACGTGACATCAATAATTCAGCTTGTGTGATGTTATCCAGCTATCAATTACACATTGGGTTTCCCTTTTTAGAAAACTTGGCCCTAGACTAAGATTTTTACAGGGGTTAGACTTTAGGATATAGGAGCTTCTTTTAGGGCAAACATAGATGTTTTTAGGTCCCTAAGGTAAACTAGAAATTTAAAGCCCTGAGGTCCTCATTTTCATTCCTTAAGTATACTCCTTAATTTTTGCTAAAGTGTATGACAGCAAATAACTGGTCATCCAGAGTCTTGCCTTCTACAGGCTCTTACTGACAGGTGTTGACAGGTGTCAACAAATGATCATTTGAGTAAATGTTTTGCTGTAGTATGACATAGACTTTCAGTGTCCTCTTCAGCATTGGAAGTAGGGTCATCAATATTTTTACGTATGACCAGATTAGGTAGCCAGTTCCAGAAAGCCTAGGAAAAGTGAACCAATCCATTTAACTCATCCTTAAGATTCTGTTCCTTTCATACCACTCTTGGCACCAAATTCTGTATCAGTTAGAGTTACGTCAAAGAAACACGTTGTATATAAGTTTGACTTTACACAGTTGTGGGAGCCAGTTAAATCATAGATATAAGATTTTTGCTTTTGTTTGGTGCTGGAATTTGAAACCTTCAGGGCAGGCCACAGGTAAACATCAGTAAGGAGAGGCGTTTATAAAGCAGGGAGGAGCCAGGAGAACCTGGAACCCCACAGCAGGAGCTGGAACTTGAGAGGATGACCTGGAACCCATGTTGGCCTCAGGATGTGGGTGCCCTGCAGGAGCAGCAGCTGGCACTCTTTGCATGGAGTTAAACACACGTCTGGCTCAGGAGTCAGGGGAGCTGAAGGAGGAGTCAGGTGGACATGCAGACTGGAGGGCCTGGCTGTTATGTCATGCCAGTGAAGTGAGCCTGTAGACAAGCAAAGTGCGTGAGGACAAGGCGTCCATCCTAACCTCCCAAGCAAAGAAATAAAACGACTGCCATTTCACTTCCACCTTCCTAAGGTCATGCAAAAATATTTTCTTTGTGTCTCACCCTAACTAGAAACATAGAGACTGTACCTCTGGGAAACATGGTTCAGCCTGGCCGTGTTGATAAAGTCACCACACAGACTAAGGAAGAAAACCCATATGATCATCTCAGTAAATGTCAAATAAGTGTTTGATAAAATTCAACATGCATGCATTTTAAAAACCCTCAGGGACTTCCCTGGCTGTTCAGTGTTTAGGACTTCACCCTCTAATGCAGAAGCTACTAATTCAATCCCTGGTAGGAAAGCTAAGATCCCACATGCCTTGGGGCCAAAAACCAAAACAGAAAACAGAAGTAACATTGTAACACATTCAATAAAGACTTTCAAAATAGTCCACATTAAAAAAAAAAAAAACATCATTAACCTAGCAACAGGAAGAAATGACCTCTGCCAATAAAGGACATTACAGTTTTCTGTTCCTAAGATGCTGAGCAAATAAAGGTTATATGCTGTCACTGTTCGTATTCAACACCATACCAGAGGAATATGGATCAGCAAAGCTCTCAGGAAAACCATGAAGGACAAATAACTTGACTCAGCTCCTTTCTACTTGCATACGAAAGTCCCTGCCCTTTCTCTGGGGCCATCATTCTGTCCTCTTTTCTTTATCGAATTTGTGATAAAAGATGGAAGAACTATTTATTACTTGCTTGCTAATATACCTAAGCTGTTATACCTTAAAGTCTCCCAGAGGATGAGACAAAGAGCTTTCAAAGCTCTTTACTTTAAATGTGTAGATACAGACAGATACAGTCTTGTCTCCGGATTTCTATCAGTGATTTTCAAACACTTTAATGTCTGTAAAAATAACGTGGTTTGCTTATTCAGAACGCAAATCCTTGGTATGTGGTCTAAATTATTCTATGCCCTCAAAAGCAGACAATTGCATTTCTTAACAAAATTCTCACAGTCTAATTTCCCACTACTTTTTTCTGGTTGTCCATGCTCTCTAAACAACCTGGATCACTGAGGTGATGATGAATTATAAGCGAATTTTCTGAGGCAAAAGATCTTGAATCAGTGGTGCCTCCTGTGGTATTTTATTTAGATTAGCAATTTTTTAATAGCCTAGGATTCAAGTCTGTTGGCACAGAGAAGTTGGCAAAGCCAAAAATAGATCATCCAGCATTTGGGAGAGAGTAAAAATTCATTCAAGCTCAGTAGATCTTTTTTCTGTTCTGATTATTTAGAAAGAAGAAGTGGGTAAGAATGAGTAAAATGAATGGGATGAATGTAGGACTCAAGATTAATGTGATTCATCCCCTATTATTTTTATTAAAGAAGAAACTGTACTTTGAGTATCAATCAAAGTCTTCTGAATTCTAAATCTCATAGCAAAAAGCCTTCACCCACACATAGTTGGCGACAGACATACATCAATAGAGATTTCTGTAGATCACATTGTCTTGGGTGTGTCTAATGCCTGGAAGAAGGGCTCAACATTCTAACTGAATGGAAAGTGGAACTTCGTGGCAGTCATAAATTAACCAAACAGTGAGATCCCTCAGGAAGGCTACTGCTACTTGTGAGATAGAAAAGAAGTGGCAGAATAGCCCCAATGAAGCTGCTCTGTCTCCACAATGGACAGACTAAATACTGGGGTCATAAGTAGTTCAGAGAGTGAGAGGTCTTGAAAGAAATAATTTAATTTCTATTCCTCTGCTTAGATCCTTTTTAGAGTAGGCTGTGTTAAACATTCATACACAGAAACCTCAATTAAATACAGTCCAGGAGCCTGGAAGAGGGAGCTGTCATGCTCTGGAACCATAGCAGAGCCCAACAGGCCGAAGAAAGACTCCTCTTCTTTCCTGGCGAGGATTCAGCCGGTGAAAAGCCATGGACTCTTTGCTTACTGCAACCCTCCCAACTTCCTTTCCCCATGTACATGAGTTCGCTTTCCCTAGCTGTTCAGTAACTTTCATGTGGGTCTTCTTGGTCACAGATACCAAACAGCAATTTTCTGCTGATCTTGAATAAACCCATCTTTGCTCAAAAAATATCTGGCGATCTATCTGTTTCAGGTCAACAGATGTTACCATCTGTCACTTTTGATTGAGGATACATAGAGAAATGAGGGAAGAGGTTTTGGAGCCAATTAGTCCTATTGCTTATAGAGCCTGGGGTCATTAAGCCCAGGACTGGCATCCTTAGAAGGGCTTTGGACGTCCAATCCATCAACACGCTGCCCTTCTGTCATGAGGGGTGGCCTTGAGAATCCAGCTCCTTATCATCCTAGACTTAACGTTTCTGCAAAGGCATCACACGCATTCTCTCTCTCTTTGGAACCTTTTCGAAGACCATGGATGGGTGTCATCAAGACTCACATACCACCTGAACCCTCTGAATGAACTGTCCATATATTTTTATATGGAACGGGGAAGGGGGTCTGTTCACCGGGTGTGCCTACTCAGAGTTAATGTTAAATCTTTCATTTGTGTCAATTACATTTCCTAATGTAGTTCTTGGTTAGAAAGCTTATCTGGCATTTCAGGTATGCTTAAAAAGCGGGTAGGGAACATGTCAGTGTTAATATTCCAGGAAAATGTCACTTAAGGCGAATTTATGGAAAAAGATATATTGATGCTGATAGTCCACTAATACTTTAATCATTATTGCCTCTTGTCCTGTCAAGAAAAACTTTGCACCCTAAGCTTTTTATACCTCACCTTATTTGTAATTTCTTCTAGGTTTCTGAGCACCACCAGAGTAAAGTCAAACAACAGGAAATAATGTGAATTAAGACAACTGCAAATTGCTGGTCTCTGATCACAGCTTGATTTTCAAAGCTGTCAGTCAGTCTTTCCACGTGTTTCTATTTCCATTCACCATATTATCTTTGTCAACTCTCATTCGCACTAAGACCTCTGACTACCCTCTATCGTCATAATTTCATCTCCTACTCAGAAAAATTAGAGGTAGTCAGGGAACTCATCATCACTGTTTTGATCTTCTCTCCTCTACCTTGTCCATGCTAACATCTCAATGGGCAAATATTCCTATATAGTGTACCACTATTCCGGTCCTCACTTGTACCTCCTTGTACCTCTTGTACCTCAGAGATTGCATTCTCTTCTCTCAGCACCCCTGATGGTCTTTAGCCAACACACTCAGTCTCGCCCATTTAGAAATACATTCTTGGACTCCGGGCACTGCTGTCATGTCAATGGCCATGAACTTTGGATCCAGGAGCTTCCAGCCATGGCCCCCAGGTAAGGGCCACTTCCTACTTGATCTCTTTGGTGAATGTAAACTCTTCAGAGAGAGATTCGTGAAGTGTCTCCGGGAAAACAATTTTGAAACTGCTTTGCACAGAAATGAATCAGAAGATTATTTAAGTGCAGGATGAAGAGGTAGCTGATGGCACAAGAATCCGGGGAAAAACTGGGATTTGGGCATGTGATAGATGGAAGGTCAGAGACAAACTGAACTGTGATGGGAGGAGGCCCGCAGGGCTGTGTGGGGCCATCTGGATGACCTGCTGCTCCAGCAGCATGCTTGTAGGTGCCATGGCTCAGGAAGGGGCTTTGGGGGTACCTGTGAGAAGCCGCTCTCAACCAAGACAGACACTCCTCCCTGATAGATAGACCTTGTGGCTGGGAAATGGTTCATCTAAGTTTCCAAAAGGATTCTGGATGACAGTTGTTCCTTTAGATTCCCAATTCCCCCCAGGACTGTTAGGGTTTGTCTTCAGGTTTTTGTGTATAAGACCCCCCTTCCCACCCAGAGGGGAAGTGCTGGGTGACATTTGCCCAGTGAGTGGACACGGTGGGTTCCTGGGAGATGCTGGGTTCACATCACAGCATCTGCGTATTGTGTCACATCACGGGCTCTGTGTGTCTTTTCAGTGTTAAGTGAATAAATGTTCATGAATGGCAGTCTGTTACATGGACAGAAACTGTCAGGAAAATGTTCCCTAGTAAATGGTTTCATCTTTGTACTCATAAATATATTCCATTAAAAAATAATAAAAAAATTCCTGACTTTCTAGAAGACATTGCAGATGATCAGTAGGCATATGAAAAGGTGCTCAGCATTGCTAATCATCAGGCAGATACCTGAAATCAAAACCACATATGTACACCTATGGCTGATTCATGCTGATGTTTTGCTGAAAACAACAAAATTCTGTAAAGCAATTATCCTTCAGTTAAAAAATAAATTAATTAAAAAAAAACCCCACAATGAGATACCACTTCACATCTGTCAGAATGTATGTCTGTCTGTGTGTGTTAGTCGTGTCCAACTCTTTGTGACCCCATGGACTGTAGCTCTCCAGTCTCTTCTGTTCATGGAATTCTCCAGGCAAGAATACTAGAGTGGGTTGCCATTCCCTTCTCCAGGGGACCTTCCTAACCAAGGGATCAGACTTGGGTCTCCTGCATTGCAGGCAGATTCTTTACCCTCTGAGCCACTAGGGAAGTCCTCTGTCACAATGGTTATCATCAGAAAGACAAGAGATGTGGAGGAAGGGCAATCCAAGGGCACTGTTGACGGGCTTGTAAACTGGTACAGCCACGATGGAAGGCAGGATGGAGGTTCCTCGAAAATTTAAAAATAGAACTACCGTAGGATCCAGCAATTCCACTCTTGGGTATATGTCAAGGGGAAATGAAAACACTTAAGTAGAAAAGATATATGCACTCATTGTTCATAGCAGCGCTATTTGTAGTAGCCAATATATGGATGCAACCTAAGTGTTCATCAGTAGATGAATGGATAGAGATGAGGAGGTATGCATATATACAATGGAATACTAATCAGCCATAAAAAGAATGACGTAATGCCATTTGCAACAACATGGATGGACCTGGAAGGTATTATGCTTGGTGAAATGAGCCAGGCAGAGAAAGACAAATACTCTATGTTATCACTTATGTATGGGATCTAAGAAATGGATGCATATGGGCAAACAAAAACAGACTCACAGATATAGAGAACAAACTAGAGGTTTGTGTATAGAGGGAACTGTGGTGTTGGAGAACACTCTTGAGAGTCCCTGGGACAGCAAGGAGACCAAACCAGTGAATCCTAAAGGAAATCAGTCTTGAATATTCATTGGAAGGACTGATGCTAAAGCTGAAGCTCCAATACTTTGGCCATCTGATGAGAAGAACTGACTCATTTGAAAAGACCCTGATGTTGCGAAAGATTGAAGGCAGGAGGAGAAGGGGATGACAGAGGATGAGGTGGTTGGATGGTATCACCGACTCAATGGACGTGAGTTTGAGCAAGCTCTAGGAGTTGATGATGGACAGGGAAGCCTGGCATGCTGCAGTCCATGGGGTCACAAAGAGTTGGACATGACTGAGTGACTGAACTGAACTGAACTGATAGAAGGAAGGGAAAAGTAGCAAAATAGGGGTAGGAATTAAGATGTACAAACTACCATGTATAAAATAAATAAGCTACAGGATATATTGTACCTCACAGAGAATATGCTCAATGTTTTGTAACTTTAAATGGGGTATATTTTATAGAAAACATTGTATCACCATTTTGTAAACCTGAAACCAATATAATTTTGTAAATCAAGTATACTTTAAAAAATTACATTGTATGGGTTTTCCACAGCTTGTTTATTCACTCATTTTTTGAGGGACATCTTGGTCACTTCCTGTTTTTGGCACTTGTTAATAAAGCTGCTATAAATATCTGAAAAATATTTCTAACTCTTTGTCATCCTCTAACTATATCTATGTCTTTACTTTCTCAATCCAGTTTTGGAAGAGTAACTTGATCTCTGTTTCATGATCCTTCTTTCATTTCTTTATTTGTTTCTAAGTCTCCCTGTTTCAATATCCCATTAAATCTGCTCTTGTGAATGATTACTTAATTGCTAAACTTAAATGGACACCTTCCCAATCTTTATCTTCTGGACTTTGCAATACTTGATACTGTTGCTGACTTTCTTCTTAAAATCTCTTCTTAAAATCTCTCCCCTTTCGCTTCTGGAGTTCCATTTCTCTCACCTCTCTAGGTATTATTGTTAGTAAGCTTCATCAGCTCTTCTCTATGCATCCTTATCTGTTGTTCTGTTTTCTTTGATTCAGTTCTTGGCCACATTATTCTCTCACCCTGTACTTTTTTCCCTGAGGAGTCTCACCAACCACGTGGGTTCTGGGCCTGGTCCCAGGGTCTTCCCCCTACGCCATCAAGCAGCTCTGACATTCTCTACTGGAAGTTAGCATCAGATGCCACTGGCTCAGCCCCCCACTCCCACTTCCAACATCAGTTGCAAATGCACGTCGTCACTTCTACTCCTTACTAACCAGTTACACATTGGGAGTTCCAACAATCCCTTTTGTTTTATTGCTGTATTTAAAATTTTCCTTATTAGCATACAATGGATTTTTTAGGCTTAAAAAGTCATAGGGGAATTTTTACTAATCTTGTATGCATTATCCTTGCTTTTCCAATTTTTCAAAAACTTTAAACAATGCATTTGTTTGTTTTTAAATTTTTATTGGAGTACAGTTGATTTACAATGTTGTGTTAGTTTCAGGGTGACAGCAAAGTGATTCAGTTATGCATATACACATACCCACTCCTTTTTAGTTTCTTTTCCTATATAGACCTTTACAGGGTATCTAGTAGAGTTCCCTGTGCTGTCCTGTAGGTCTTTTGTAGTTATCTATTTTATATGTAGAAGTGCATATATGTCAATTCCTTCTCATTTATCCCTTCCCCCAATTCCTCCTTGGTAACCATAGGTTTCTTTTCTACATCTGTGATCCTATTTCCTTTTGTAAATAAGGACCATTTTTGTACCATTTTTTTAGATTCCACCTGTGAGCGCTATCGTATGATATTTGTCTTTCTCTGACTTACTTCATGCAGTTCAACGACCCTCTCTACAACTTCCTCTTTGGACTTCAGATGCCAGTGGCAAGTCCAGGTTGTTTTTGTACTTGTGACAAAATGGCTGTAAGTCAGAGAACCTTCCTTTTATTAATTGCTGGAGTGGCTCACAGAACTCAGGGGAACATTTTACTTAGTAGATTACTGGTTGTCTCAGGAGCAGCCAGATGGGACAGATGTATTTGGCCAGGCATGGGGAAAGGGCATGGGACTTCTTGGCTCTCTTTGAGGGCATTATTCTCCCTCAGTCTCCTCCCCATGGGCTTACCAACCTGGAAGCTCTCCAAACCCTATCCTCTTGGCTTTTTATGGAGTCACTCAGATAGTAAAGAACCTACCCGCAATGTGGGAGACCTGGGTTTGATCCCTGGATCAGGAAGATGCTCTGAAGAAGGGAATGACTACCTACCCTGGTGTTCTTACCTGGAGAATTTCATGGACAGAGGAGCCTGGTGGGCTACAGTCCATGGGGTCTCATAAAGTTGGACCCGATTGAGCACGCACACTTAAATAGATATAATTGTTTTAATCATTGGTCATTGGCGATTTCTCCAAATTCCAGTCCCTTTCCTCCACCCTTTCCAACCTTCTAATCACATGATTGGTTCTCCTAACAACCATCCCCCCAGCCTTAACAGCATTCCTAAAGTCAGCTCATTAACATAATCAGAGATACATTTATCACTCAATACTTAGAAAATTCTAAAGGGTTTTGGGAGCTCTGTGGCAGAAAGGGGGATGGAGACAAAATGTGTTATTTTTTTATTAGAAATCCAATATCACAGCAACTCAGAATACTACAGCTAATATGAATTAGCTGATTGCAGATCTCTTTCTTAGGCTTCCATGTACCCAAATACCCAAATGCCTCTTAGACATCTCCTTTTGATTCTGCTATGACCAGTGTGTTCTCTTGGCAAAACTCTATTAGCCTTTGCCCTGCTTCATTCTGTACTCCAAGGCCAAATTTGCCTGTTACTCCAGGTGTTTCTTGACTTCCTACTTTTGTATTCCAGTCCCTTATAATGAAAAGGACATCTTTTTTGGGTGTTAGTTCTAAAAGGTCTTGTAGGTCTTCATAGAACCGTTTGACTTCAGCTTCTTCAGCATTACTGGTTGGGGCATAGGCTTGGATTATTGTGGTATTGTATGGTTTTCCTTGGGAACGAACAGAGATCATTCTGTCATTTTTGAGATTGCATCCAAGTACTGCATTTCAGACTCTTTTGTTGACCATGATGGCTACTCCATTTCTTCTAAGGGATTCCTGCCCACAGTTGTAGATATAATGGTCATCTGAGTTAAATTCACCCAGTCCAGTCCATTTTAGTTCACTGATTCCTAGAATGTCAGTGTTCACTCTTGCCATCTCCTGTTTGACCACTTCCAATTTGCCTTGATTCATGGACCTGACATTCCAGGTTCCTATGCAATATTGCTCTTTACAGCATCGGACCTTGCTTCTATCACCAGTCACATCCACAACTGGGTATGGTTTTTGCTTTGGCTCCATCCCTTCATTCTTTCTGGAGTTATTTCTCTACTGATCTCCAGTAGCATATTGGGCACCTACTGACCTGGGGAGTTCATCTTTCAGTGTCCTATCATTTTGCCTTCTCATACTGTTCATGGGGTTCTCAAGGCAAGAATACTGAAATGGTTTGCCATTCCCTTCTCCAGTGGACCACATTCTGTCAGCCCTCTCCACCATAACCCAACTGTCTTGGGTGGCCCCACACGGCATGGCTTAGTTTCACTGAGTTAGACACGACTGGTCCTGTGATCAGATTGGCTGGTTTTCTGTGATTATGGTTTCAGTGTGCCTGCCCTCTGATGCCCTCTCGCAACACCTACCGTCTTACTTGGGTTTCTCTTACCTTGGACGTGGGGTATCTCTTCACGGCTGCTCCAGCAAAGCGCAGCCACTGCTCCTTACCTTGGACGAGGGGTATCTTCTCACGGCTGCCTCTCCTGACCTTGAACGTGGAGTAGCTCCTCTCGGCCCTCCTGCGCATCTACACATGGACATCACCAGATGGTCAACACCAAAATCAGATTGATTATATTCTTGGCAGCCAAAGATGGAGAAACTCTATACAGTCAGCAAAGACAAGACCGGGAGCTGACAGTGGCTCAGATCATGAACTCCTTATTGCCAAATTCAGACTTAAATTGAAGCAAGTAGGGAAAACCACTAGACCATTCAGGTATGACCTAAATCAAATCCCTTATGACTATACAGTGAAAGTGAGAAATAGATTTAAGGGACTAGATCTGATAGATAGAGAGCCTGATGAACTATGGATGGAGGTTCATGACATTGAACAGAAGACAGGGATCAAGACTATCCCCATGGAAAAGAAATGCAAAGAGGCAAAATGGTTGTCTGAGGAGGCCTTACAAATATCTGTGAAAAGAAGAGAAGCGAAAAGCAAAGGAGAAAAGGAAAGATATTCCCATTTGAATGCAGAGTTCCAAAGAATAGCAAGGAGAGATAAGAAAGCCTTCCTCAGTGATCAATGCAAAGAAATAGAGGAAAACAACAGAATGGGAAAGACTAGAGATCTCTTCAAGAAAATTAGAGATACCAAGGGAACACTTCATGCAAAGATGGGTTTGATAAAGGACAGAAATGGTATGAACCTAACAGAAGCAGAAGATATTAAGAAGAGGTGGCAAGAATACACAGAAAGACTGTACAAAAAAGATCTTCACGACCGAGATAATCACGATGGTGTGATCACTCATCTGGAGCCAGAATCCTGGAATGTGAAGTCAGGTGAGCCTTAGAAAGCATCACTACAAACAAAGCTAGTGGAGGTGATGGAATTCCAGTTGAGTTATTTCAGATCCTGAAAGATGATGCTGTGAAAGCGCTGCACTCAATATGCCAGCAAATTTGGAAAACTCAGCAGTGGCCACAGGACTGGAAAAGGTCCGTTTTCATTCCAATCCCGAAGAAAGGCGATCCCAAAGAATGATCAAACTATGGCACAATTGCACTTATCTTACACGCTAGTAAAGTAATGCTCAAAATTCTCCAAGCCAGGCTTCAACAATACGTGAACCATGAACTTCCAGATGTTCAAGCTGGTTTTAGAAAAGGCAGAGGAACCAGAGATCAAATTGCCAACATCTGCTGGATCATTGAAAAAGCAAGAGAGTTCCAGAAAAACATCTATTTCTGCTTTATTGACTATGCCAAAGCCTTTGACTCTGTGGATCACAATAAACTGTGGAAAATTCTTAAAGAGATGGGCATACCAGACCACCAGACCCACCTCTTGAGAAACCTATATGCAGGTCAGAAAGCAACAGTTAGAACTGGACATGGAACAACAGACTGGTTCCAAATAGGAAAAGGAGTATGTCAAGGCTGTATATTGTCACCCTGCTTATTTAACTTCTATGCAGAGTACATCATGAGAAACGCTGGGCTGAAAGAAGCACAAGCTGGAATCAAGATTTCCGGGAGAAATATCAATAACCTCAGATATGCAGATGACATCACTCTTATGGCAGACAGTGAAGAGGAACTGAAAAGCCTCTTGATGAAAGTGAAAGAGGAGAGTGAAAAATTTGGTTTAAAGCTCAACATTCAGAAAACTAAGATCATGGCATCTGGTCCTATCATTTCATGGGAAATAGATGGGGAAACAGTGGAAATGGTGTCAGACTTTAATTTTTTGGGCTCCAAAATCACTGCAGATAGTGATTGCAGCCATGAAATTAAAAGACGCTTACTCCTTGGAAGGAAAGTTATGACCAACCTAGATAGCATATTAAAAACAGAGACATTACTTTGCCAACAAAGGTCCGTCTGGTCAAGGCTATGGTTTTTCCAGTGGTTATGTATGGATGTGAGAGTTGGACTGTGAAGAAAACTGAGTGCTGAAAAATTGATGCTTTTGAACTGTGGTGTTGGAGAAGTCTCTTGAGAGTCCCTTGGACTGCAAGGAGATCCAACCAGTCCATCCTAAAGGAGATCAGTCCTGGGTGCTCATTGGAAGGACTGACACTGAAGCTGAAACTCCAATACTTTGGCCACCTCGTGTGAAGAGTTGACTCATTGGAAAAGACCCTGATGCTGGGAGGTATTGGGGGCAGAAGGAGAAGGGGACGACAGAGGATGAGATGGCTGGGTGGCAGTACCGACTCGATGGACATGAGTTTGAGTAAACTCCGGGAGTTGGTGATAGACATGGAGGCCTGGAGTGTTGCGATTCATGGGGTCGCAAAGAGTTGGACACGACTGAGCGACTGAACTGAACTTTCATTCTACACAGGCAACACAACTAAATCCAGACAAAACTGAATTTAGGCTTTCCATCAAATCCACTTCAGAATGTATTTACTCTGTTAATAGGATGGACATCAACCAGATACTCAGGTTAGAAACTGAGGATCATTGTTGAATTATTTCTCTACCTTTTTTTCCTCACCTTTCCTGCAATCACATGCAGCCTGCCCTTAAGTCCTATTAGTTACACACCTTATATAATTCTAGTAGTGATCCTCATCTCCATCATCCCTGCCTTTGTCTTGCTTTAGAATTAAATCATTTCTCAGTTGAAACAGTGCAAAATTCTTTTTATTAGTCTTTCGTCTGTTACCCCTTCAGTGATCTTCCCATATGTAAATCTGATTGGATCATTCCATTGCCTCCCATAACCTTCAGGGTAAAATCCAAGTCTTTTTCTACCTTGATCTGGCCTTTGCCTGTCTGTGCTGCCCTGTGTCTTACTGTTTCCTAACACATGCAGTGTTCTAGCTTTGCTGAACTATGTCTAGGGTTTTCTTCCAAAGATTTTCTTAAAGTTCAGTGCCTTTTGCATATCCTTCTGTATCATCCCAGAATGCCCTGTGTGAGCTTCTTTACCTGACCAAATCCTTCAAAGCTCAACTTAAATATCTCTGCTAAGAATTCTTCCTCAATCTACCCACTCTGGGATAAAACTTATCTTCATCTGCTTCCAAGTGCCCTCATGCCTATACGTGGCAGAGCACTCACCATACTTCATTCTAAGTGTTTCTGTATCGATCTGCTTCACTAAAGTGTTATCTTCTTCTTTTACTATATTACTAATATCAGAAACAGTGCCTGGTCTATTACAGTTGTTAAAATCAAGATTCACCGCATGAATGAATAATAAATAAAATAAAATATGAATCTGGAAAATGAATCTAGAGGGGAGGGCATCATGCCAAGAGAAATAAGTCAGACAAAGTGAAACATGAATCGAGAAGGTGAATCTAGAGGGCACTATGCTAAGTGAAGGATGTCAGACAAAGACAGATAAGCATGATCTCACTTACATGTGGACTCTAACAAAACAAAGCAAACGAAACAAAAATGGACTCATGATTCCAGAGAACAAATGAGTGATAGCCAGAAGGAAGGTGAGCAGGTGAAATCAGTGAAGGGAATTAAGAGGGTACCAATCTCTAGTTATGTAATAAATGTCGCAAGGATGTAATATACCAGGGCTAAATTTTACTTGCTATTTAGTCTGTCAGTAATGTCCAACTCTTTTGTGACCCCATGGACTGTAGCCCACCAGGTTCTTCTATCCATAGGATTTCCCAGGCAAGAATACTGGAGTGGTTTGCCATTTCCTTCTCCAGGGGATCTTCCTGACCCAGAGATCGAATTCAGGTCTCTTTTGTGGCAGAATTCTTTACTACTGAACCACTTGGGAATCCCCCCAAGGATGTAGTATATAGCATAAAGAATGCTGTCAATAATATTGTAATAACTTTGTATGGGGACAGATGATTATTAGATTTTTTATGGTGATCATTGCATAATGTATGGAAATGTCAAAGTACTAGCGCATGTGAAGCTAACACAATTTTGTATGCCAACCATATTTCAATAAAAAATTAGAATATATAACAAAAAGAAATATAGAAGACTGAGTTGAAATTTAATAATGGATTTGCAATTTGTAATCATTTCTTAAAAAGTCTGGTTATGGAATGTTTTTGCTGTATAGTTAAATAGGGGTCTCAACTGTGAAGATTAAAACTCAGGATTGTAATTCCTTAGGGAGAGTGGGATTTGTTTTAAATAGAGTATATTTTAATGAAGGCAGGTTTTAAAAATCTGATAGATTCTTATGCCTCTGGATGGCCATGAGGTTAAAGCAGGTCATCCTGAGAGACTGCACTTTGGAAAATCATCAATGTATAAAAAACCACAAAAGCAGCATTTCATAATGAAATCTGTATTTCTTTTCCACCTTCTTGGGCCTGGATAAAATAAAGTGTTTAGACTCAGATTTTTCTTTTTTTAATTTGGATCATGGCAAGTATGAAACAGCTAAAATATTTTATTAGGTTTACAGTTTCGTTCTGAATACTTGAAGACTTATTAAGTAGCTAGTTTTAAGATACTGGGACTCTCACTTTTGTGGATGTTTGATTATCTTGAAAACTTCTTACCCTGGCACTGTAGGTTTTCATGTTTCAAAATAAACTGTTATCCTTACAATGAACTTACACTGTTTTCTATATATGTGTCAATAATGACCACAGGATAGTACCAATAAGTCTATGAGGTAAAAACTATTAATATACTTCATAATAATACAGGAAGACTCATGTTTCAACAGAGTTGGTATAATTGTTGTTTGGTTGCTAAGTTGTGTCTGAACCTATGGACTTCAGCACACCAGGCTTCTCTGTCCTTCACTGTCTCCTGGGGTTTGCTCAAATTCATGTCCACTGAGTCAGTGATGCCATCCAACCATCTCATTCTGTCGCCTCCTTCTCCTCCTGCCCTCCATCTTTTCCAGCAGTAAGTGGCCAAAGTATTGGATTCTGCCTATGGTGTTTATTTTTTTCTTATTTTGTTAGTTTGGGTGTAAAGTGAGATTGTTTTTTGAGATCTGGTATCTCTCATGTGATACACTTAATACGGTAAGTGTTTTTTCAGAGCATTGTTTTAGCTGTATCCCACAAATTATGATGTATTTTATTTTCACTTTTATTCACTTCAAAAGCTTTCTAACTCTTTTGAGGCTTCTGCTTTTATACATTAGTTATTTAAAATGTGTTTTAAAATTTCAAGATATGTGGGACATTTTATAAACAAGGCAATGGCCACCCACTCCAGTACTCTCGCCTGGAAAATCCCATGGACGGAGGAGCCTGGTGGGCTGCAGCCCATGGGGTCGCTAAGAGTCAGACACGACTGAACAACTTCACTTTCACTTTTCACTTTCATGCATTGGAGAAGGAAATGGCAACCCACTCCAGTGTTCTTGCCTGGAGAATCCCAGGGACAGCGGAGCCTGGTGGGCTGCCGTCTATGGGTCGCACAGAGTCGGACACGACTGAAGCGACTTAGCAGCAGCAGCAGCAGCTGGCCATTAATCCTCTTAGTTTCTTTTATTGTCAATCTTTTTTTTTTTTTTTTTTTTTTGCTTTCGGTTATTCTTTTGACCATTGAGCCCATCCAGTAAAATTTTATTTCAGATATTGTTGGTTTTTATTCTCTCAGATTTCTATTTGCTATTTTCATTTGTATCTCTCTGAAGAAAATCTCTATTTTCCCATTCATTTCAATAGTATTTACCATTCCCACAATGAGCTTGGTTGTCATAGCTGTTTTAGTGCTTACCTAGTCATTCTAACACATTGTATTAATTATCTTGATGTTGGCATCTGTTACATTTCTTTTCCCTTGAGAGTTGGTCATGGTTTCATGGTTCTTTGAATGACAGGTGATTTTAGATTGTACCCTGGGCATTTTGAATATTATGTTGTGAGATCTTGGTTGACTAACATCATCTGGAGACTGCTGATCTTTTGCATTAGGAGGCAACATGACCATTTAGGTTCTGATCTCAAGTTCTTTCTCTTTGTTTGTGGACGATGGTCTCAATATGTGTTCAGTTTTCAAACCTTCTGTTATATTGTTTGAGTCTGTCCCATGCTGAGCTGCTCAGAGCTTAGTCTGGAACTCAGGAAGTATTTCATAGAGTAGTTTAGCTCTCAAAGTTCCTGTTACACTGTTCTCGGTCTGGTCTGCACAAGCATCTGTCAGGCGTTAGTCTAGGAGTCCGAGGATGCCTTATATTGCAGTTCAGTTTTCGGATCTTTTGCTCTGCTTTTTCGGATCTGTTCTGCACATGCACAGATTGACTAGTGAGACCTGGATTGCTTTTGGCTCATTCATCAGAATTCTTTCAATTCCAGAATTTTCCCCCACATCCTCCAATTCACAAGGGGTCCTTTTTCTTGGTCCTTCTGGCCAACTAGGTAGGTTTTCTCATGGAGTTTGAGGTTCTTCTGTTGTTGCTGCTGCTACATTGCAACTCCATGACTGGGGTTGGCCGCTGGGAAATACCGGAAAAGAAAACAGATTTGAAGAAGAAAAGAAAAATAGGCAGTGTCTTCTTTTCCCTACACACGGGCTCCACAGGTGCCCTGTTCCCCAGTCCTCTGACAGCAAAAGCAGAGTTTTTCAGGGGCCTCTTGTCTGTGTCTCTTGTACAGTTTTAGAACTTATGAACCATTCCCTGTAAGGTAGAAAGTAAAAGGAAAATGATCAGAACACTTGTTACCGTGCTTTTCTTTCTTCAGACTTTTACTTCCATCTCCAAGCTATCTGTTGTTCTTTGCGTCTTAAGAGTCCTTCATAGTTGCTGTTTGTATTCTAAGATGTTTAGCTGTATTCTTTGGGTGAGAGAGATTTTAAAAGGCTCACGCCACCATTGCTCACCTAGAAGGTAAAGTTTTTGAGATTCTTTCATGGTGTTGCATGTAACAGTGTGCTTGCTTTGGTTCACTCTTGTGTAGTCTTACATTGTGTGGAGACACTACTGTTTTTTAGCCCTTTGTGTCCTGATGGACATTACAGTTGTATCCAGTTTGGGACTATTAGTAATAAAATTTGTCTTAGTCCTGGTCATAGGGGAAATCATTCAGTTTTTCACCTGTAGGTATGGTGTTAGCTCTGATTTTTTCACAGATGTCCTTTTTCAGCTTGAGGAAGATCCCTTCGTGTTTCTAGATTATTGAGAGTTTTTATTATGAATGAGTATTAGATTTACCAAGTCTTTTCTGCATCCATTGAGATGACCATGTGTTCCCCCCACCTTTAATTCTATGAATAGGGTATATGACATCAATGGCTTTTCAGATGCCAACCTTACATACGCAGAATAAAATACATTTCATGCCTACTTGTGAAAACAAGGATCACACAAAGCTCTGAATACAAGGTGGCTGGAATCGGAGGCCACGGGGCAGGATCACTTCTGTCCTGTTCACACTGGTATCCCAGGAACCTGTAGCATACCCCACATGAAGGCAGTAGTGGTAAATGAATAGAAGCCCCACATGCATGGCAATTTATGTTAGTTATCTTTCTATCTGTTTGGTTTGACAAGATATTAAAACTTGTTCAAAATCTAAGATAAGTCTGATCTCACCTGTTTCCCCCAAGCAATGGCTTTATGTATCTTTTTGGGTTCTATGTTTTTAACCTGGCTAGTCAGCCCCTAGATGAATAAGACATTCAGTGTATGTTTTGCTCAACTAAGTGTATAGTTTAGTTGTAATAGATAGAGTGCATCAATTGTTATTTCCTGTAGAGTGTTGAGATCAAATAATGACTATGCTGTCTATTGTTGTTTTAGTCACTAAATCATGCCTGACTCTTTAGTGACTTCATGAACTATGGCCTGCCAGGCTCCTCTGTCCATGCAATTTCTCAGACAAGAACACTGGAGTGGGTTGCTGTTTCCTTCTCCAGCGGAAGTCTTCTCAGATTAGGGATCAAACCTGCATCTCCTACATTGCCGGTGGATTCTTTACCACCAAGCTGGCAGGGAAGCCCACTCTGGCTATTACAATCATTAAATTTTATTATTTTCAATTTAGAGCAACATTTAATGAACAGATGCACCACGGAACATCTATCTATTAATTCATTTAAACTTTATTAAGCACTTGCATTCCAGGCATTAGGTAGCTTTGGGGCAAGGTTGAGAATTATACAAATCCTGCCTGTTTGGAGATGACAGTTCTTCATTATTCTTCCCCATCGGAATAAGTCAGTATGGACAATCTCAGATTTTTTTTTTCCCATGAAAAACATGCTGTAACAGTTAAAGCGTGGAGAAACAGATCAGAAATGTGACCCCTGTGGGCAGCTCATAAGTAGGAAAAAAACACAGAGGGAAAGAGTTGCACATTTCTAGCTGCCAACTCAATAATCAGAAAAATAATCAGAAAAATCATTCCATCTTCCTTTGGAATAGTAAGTGATGAGGAAGACAAAGGCCAATGATGTTATTTAACAGAGGTTTTCTCCACATGGAAGAAAACATCAGAAGTGGAAAAGAATGAAGAGGCATTCTCTGCAAACAGGCAGGATCATCATATTTATCATAGTATTTTAATATTTAGTGGTATGCTCCCATCTTAAGTGTTTCTGTTAGTTTCTCTATTTCTAACTATTTTTGTTGATAACAGCCATCCCTTTCTTCTGTTGCATATTTACCTTTACCCCAGTTTTCACAAAACCAACTGCTTCTTTTTAAGACTTAGTAAGGAAAATTTCTTGTGTATTTTTTCAAGTTTCCCTACTCTGCTCTCTCTTTCTCCAAGTGACAGAAGACAAAAGAAATTCGTGAACTTAAATAATTTTTTTTGTTTCTAAAGATTTTTTTGATGCTCTGAAGGAAACAGGTTCTCTAAGGTATGGTGGTGGTGGTTGTTTAATCACTAAGTCATGTCCGACTCTTGTGACCTCATGGACTGCAGCCTGCCAGGCTCCCCTGTTGATGCCAGCATACTGGAGTGGGTTGCTATTTCCTTCTCCAGTAGATCTTCCCAACCCAGGGAACAAACCTGGGTCTCTTGCATTGCTGGCAGTCACCTGCATTGTAGGTGTCTTCTTTACTGACTAAGCCACGAGAGGGGCCCTATCTCATGTCCTTTAGTCTCTTTTCTTGACCTAATACTTACTTATGTAAGGTGCTTTAGGATCGTTCTTTGGTTATTTAGGCTGGGCATTAATTTGTTGAGTGAGGGGAAGTCTCCAGGTTTAGAGCCTCAAAGAAAGCCATATAATTTTGAGATAAACTTGAAGGAGGGTTATGTGTTCCCTCTGCCTTTGTGGCATATCAGTGATAAAGTGCACCAGTCACTGTGTTTTGGCCCCTTGATGGTTTTGAGTGTAATATGACTTTGCCTCTGGGAGATTCTGAGAATAAAAATGTCACATCTTTTTGATGTCATTGATGTCACATCAGTTGATTGATGTTGAAAATTTGTACAACAGTTTAATTACCATTACTAGGCATGACTATTAACTCTTTGTGATTTATGCAGAAATATTAGTCTCATTATAGAATGTTTTGGCAGAAATTTGACATTTGAACCTTATAAAAATAAGAGATGCACTATTTTTTTAAAAAATTTGCACTAACTCTGTTTTATCACTTCTAAAATGTAAATAATTTGGAGAAAAGAACCAATTGTATAGTTCAAACTTAGTTAGACAAAATTTCAATCTGCAATATTATTTTATAATCAAATTTCAAATAATATTTCTGTTCTATATTTTAGAAGAAATCTGAACTCCAATTCTGATTAAATTGATTTTAGCAGGCAAATTTAAAAGAAAAAGAATGTGAAACTAATTTATCTCTTCCTGTGCAGGGAGGGCAGAAAACTGATAGGGGAAGACAGCTGGCCTGAAGATTACAGGGTAAAAGATCAGAAAGAAGAAGTAAGTGGCAAACAAAACAAAACAAAATGGAGAGAAAAATTATGCCAACTCATATTTTGCAATTTTCCTCCCATCTGTCTATCTCCAACATCATTGGTTTCATCCAAGCTCAGTTGCTTACTGCTTCTATCTGGGTTTATTTCTTTATTTAAAATTTTTTTTTTGCTGTACCTCATGGCCTGCGGAGATCTTAGTTCCCTGACCAGGGATTGACTCTGTGCCCCCTGCAGTGGAAACACAAAGTCTTAACCACTAGTGCACCAGGGAAGTCCCATAACTTCTATCTGAGACCACAAGAAATCAATGTTTCATCTATCTCCAATCCCTTCTGCAAATCCCAATATGTGTGTAATCCCAATATCTAATATGTGTAATCCCATTATGACAAACTCCCAGTAACTACTTTTTGCCTATAAAATAAACTCAAATCTGATCTGACCAGTTCTGTCCAGCTTTCTTTCTCACAATCCCAAATGTTAAACTGTTTCTCCAGCTGTGCCCGTGCCCGCATATCGTTATATACACTAGTATACAGATTTCAAAATTCCCAGCTTCCTTCACATGGATTGATTGCCCAAATTTGTGCCATCTTGATTTCCCTCCTGTCTGAGAAATTTTGCCATGCAACTATAAATCATCTTACATTGGGATTCATTTGTTGTTTTTTTTTTTGATTTACCCACTTGAGTGGAAGGTATCATGTGTTACATTTCTTGTCATTGTACTTAGCATAGCATAAGGTCTCTGTCCAAGACCTGAGTCTTGGATAGAGAACTAGACTTAGCTTTGGTGTGTCACTGTGGCTGCTTAGAAGCCTTCCCAAGATGTCTAGCAAGGCAGGAGGATTAGGAAGCAGGAGCTCCAGTGGTCTTGTCTTCAAGGTATAATTAATCCTAAGATCAGAGTTCTGTGAACCTGGGAAAATGAGCAGATGGGGACTTCAAGAGACAGCATCTCAGTCTTCATTCATTCGAGGAGAGAGCTTCCTTAATTGTTTTTGCTTTTGGAATAAGTCAGTAGAAATAAAGAGCAAAGAAATAAAGAAAAGAAGAAAGTGGAAGGAAGGAAGATACTAATTTGTATTTTGTGTGGTTGACTAAGGAAACTTTGAGGGTTCCCTGGAACTTGTCTCTTTTTACTAGAATTTTTTAGACAAGTCTACAATGAACTCAAACTATGTACCTAGTAAGGAACTCTAGTCAAGGATGCACCACTCCTGCTTGAAAAATCTCAAAATCTCATTACAAAGATCATCCTGATGCTTATATTAAGCCTGTGAGAAGATGAATTAATTACTATATTAATTTACATCCTGCTTAAAGCATTTAAGGTATCTTTAAAAGATGTATTAAATATAAGAAAGTTTTTTCAAAGCTGAAAGGAAAACCTGGAGTCCATGCTGACTGTTAGAGAAGACCCCCATCTCTGCAGCCTGCACCTCCATTAGCGCCCCCCAAACCGTGCATTTGGGGGAGGTATGGATTCAGCAGAATGAGCAGGAAATCAAAGAGTGGCAGCTGTGCTCCCACGTAGGGCTATTTCGAGGCCTCCATGGGTGGTGAGGTCTGGCTTATGAGGTATGCCACCTCTGGCCTACGGTCTTCTGAATTGGAATGTTTGGTAAACATATGATATTAAATGCTGATGTCAAGTATGTCTGTATGTTGCCCACAGATTATCTTAGACAAGAGGCAAGCCATTTTACCTTTTCCTAATTTTTTAATTGAAATATAGTTGATTTAAAATATTGTGTTAGTTTCAAGTGTACCACAAAGTGACTAATATACATGTATATATTTTATATACTTGAAACTAACACAATATTTTAAATCAATAATCAATCAATTTAAATAGGGCTTCCCTGGTAGCTCAGCTGGTAAAGAATCTGCCTGCAATGCAGGAGACCCCAGTTCCATTCCTGGGTCGGGAAGATCCCCTGGAGAAGGGATAGGCCACCCACTCGCGTATTCTTGGGTGTCCCTAGTGGCTTAAATGGTAGGGAATCCTCCTGCAGTGCAGGAGATCTGAGTTTGATCCCTGGGTTGGGAAGATCCCCTGGAGGAGGGCATGGCAACCCACTCCAGTATTCTTGCCTGGAGAATCCCCAGGACAGAGGAGCCTGGTGGGCTACAGTCCATGTGGTCACAGAGTCAGACATGACTAAGCAACTAAGTACAGCATATGTGTGTATATATACATATATATATATATATATATATATATATATATACACATTTTCAGGTTCTTTTCCATTATGGTTTATTATAAGATTTTGACTGAGTACAGTTTCCCTGGGCTATGCAGTAGGACCTTGTTGTGTACCTGTTTTATATGAAGTAGTGTGCATCAGTTAATCCCAAACTCCTAATTTATCCTCTCCCCTTCTTCTCCTTTGGTAACCAGGAGTTTGTTTTCATAAGACAAAATCATTTGAGAACTCAGTTTATCTCCAAATCTTGACTGGATCTTATGGAGAGCCAAGACCTGGGGGTTAGGCACTGATGAGGTAAAGCAGGCAGTGAATGTAAAAAGAACATTTATAAATGAAAGGAAGAGAATGATAAAGCAGCCATTTTCAAAGAGGAAATTATAGAAATGCAATGAAGATATTAGATACCCTTAAATTTTTATAATAATTTCTTTTTCTATTAGGTTCCATAAGAGGTTACAATCAGGTTTCATGACATTAGTAGGTAGCCAGACTTTCCTGCCTTTGAAGCTCCATATTTTGTTATAGTTTCATTAATTCCAACTTAAAATAAATCATCTAAAATGTATTAGAGAAATGTTCATGATATAACCTCCCCTCCAAAATATTTACAATGTTAAATATTAAATATTTCCATGTTCTGTTTGGTATTTTCTCAGAAATAGAAATTTGCTCTCAATTAAGATTTTTGTGCCACAGAATGGAAACTCCCTCTGGATATTCAAGATCAGCAAAGAGGATGCTTATGTTTTAATTTTTACTTTATTCTTGTCTCTGTATGAAGTGGCAAGGACATTTAAAAGATTTCAAAGACAGACATAAGAAAATCAACATATTGGTAACTTCTGTAAAGCTGTGACTAAAGAGCACTCACTCTGCCTTATGGGGTAGAAAAATAAGTCATTTTAATTTTAAAACACAAGTTTGAAGCTTGGAGAAGTTCAAGATTCGGAAATGAAAGGACAACTTCCCCCTTTCATTATTTAAAAATGTGTGAAGAAATGAATTCTAGAGAATCAAAAAGAAAAGCAAAATTATCATAAACTTCAGAAATAAGGAAGGTAAAACAAAAACTGCAAGCAAAGCCTGCAAGAGAATAATAGAACTGAGAAGGCAGACTGCCACCTGGAAGTCAATGTTCCTCTGCGCAAAACTGCTGAAATCAGAGAGTTCAAAACAGAAATAGGATATCCTTTGGGGAAGGTGGTCCAATATGAGACTCGAGTAACCTAAAGGTGGTTATTCAGACTGTGATCAAAAGTCATCTGAAACATTAGTTATGTGTTGAAAGTATTGTAATTTCCATTTCGTAAAGAAACCGAAGATGGTCATTAGTGAGGTAAGAACATTGCTCTTCTTTTCTGGTTAGATCTAACACACCCACACCGTCACCTGCTGTCAATTTATGAGTTGGTCACACGTGGTCAGTGAGAGCGCTGAGGCTCCAAGACACAACTTCATTCTTTCACAGGAGGAGGAGGACTGACCCACTGAGTTAGCCTAGCTTCCTTGATGATGAACCTCACAAGTTAGAAACCCTTTGGGCAGCGGCCATGTATTTCATCTTTTTCTCTCTCTCCCTCTTCTGACTCTAGTTCAGCACTCAATACAGAGTAAATAATTGTCTAATATCTGTTTAAAAGTGTGAAAAGAAGTTGGGAGGATCACAGAGAAAACTCTAATCTGGTTTTGTAGAGGAAGAACATAACTGGCTGGTTGTTTACAACTTATGTACCATCTCATGGTTAGTCCTAGAAGCTTTAGCGAAGAATGCATTTCATCTCTGAAAGGAAAAAGAGTGGTAGCTTTGGTCAAAATAAACAGGAGACCTCTCATTGTTGTGTGGTACACTTATTCAATATTCACATGCCTCTAGGAACTTTAATAAGGAAATAGAGTAGATATTGGCATGAAAAGGCTTATAGCTGAAGCAATGGAGAGCTTTTACTTCATGTTCACATTTGCTGGCAATCTTTCTTGAAATATCTCCTACCAAGGGGAAGTACAGCTGAATGAATAGTGAGAAACCAAATAAAAGATGTGCTTTGCTACTTACTAGATTTGCTATAAATTAGTTTTATTGAAAATCAATTCAGAATGTGAAAACTTTATATTAGAGTTTAGAGTATCTCTTCAACTTTGCCTAGACTTAGATTTTACATCCATGTGTATTAATTTATATTTGTTAATTATTAGAACTTAATGAAATTCTTCTGAAATAATATTAGAACTTCTCAGGTTGAATTATGGCATTTTCAGTCTTGCTTTATTTTTTAATCTATCTTTATTAAACAAAAAGTGAACTAATCCTTCAAATAATTTCTTTCTATCTCTAGATATGTACTCATTACTAGTAAATGTTATTTATCTCTACAAGACATGTCCATGTTTATATATATGTATATTATGATAATTATAAACCATATTAAATATTAGGTGAATAGGCGTAGACATGGAAGCCATCATCTATGCCTACAAAGCATGTATACATTTGCATATATGCACAGTGTTCCATTCTCTATCCTTACATATAAGTAACTTCGCAAAAACCTTTTGTGTATATATGGTTATCTCCATTTTATAGATGTAGAAGCTAAGCTAAGAGAAGTTAAATAAGTTGCTTGTGATCACACGTCTAAGTTGTGAAAGGACCTCTTTTTTAAAAAATGAGTGGAGTTGGGGTGGGAGGGAGGCCCAAGGTGGGGGGATATATGTATACATGTAGCTGATTCACCTCGTTGTACAATAGAGACTAATGCAACGTTGTAAAGCAACTATACCCCAATAACATAAATAAAAAAAGAAAAATTCTTTCTGTTTCACTAGGCCCTGTTCGTTTCACCAGGCCAGACAATGTAGATGAGGACTGAAAAGAAGCACACAGTGAAATAAAATTATGAATGCTCTAGAAAACAGGGCCTGATAATCAAAAGTGAATTCCCTTAAAACATGTGACTTTCAGCTTCCTATGTGCCACTGTAGTTTTTTCTGCTCTTCCTATTTATTTGCCCTTCTACCCAGTGATCTTCATTATCTTCTTCCTGTCTCCATGGGGTCATTAGAGGAGCTGGCATAGACAAGACAAGAGAATAACAGGATCTAAGGGTAATTAGGTCCTCATCCATGAAAGACAAGTTCAGAGAGAAATAGGCCTGATGAAAATAAATATCACACATGATGGAGAAAGCTTAGCAGCTGTCATTATGGTAAGAGGGAGAAGACTGGAGTGGAAATGTCAAGTTGAAGAATTCTATTTATGTGTATATTCACACATATCAAATGATTTACATTTTTGTCTGTATTGGATAGGCCACTGAGAAAAAAAAGAGATTGGTTGTGCTCTATCAGTTTTGTTGCCAGTTTAGATTAGATGTAATCACAAACAGAAAGATACAGCTCCTTCAAGGTCTATAACTCCTTGTCAGTAGCATGCTGATTTTTAAGATGTTCTCTTAGAAATGAATTTATTGTGACTGAAAAAACGAGAGAAATTGAATGACATCCTGTTAGAGTCAAGGTGGAAGTATCCTATTAAAAAATCTGAAAGTCGAAGGATGAAGCTGAACTGGACATTATGATACCAGAAATGATGGTGTGCTATAGTCTGCAAGAGTGTCAACGAATAATCTTCTGCACGTAGGTGGGAGGGGACGTGGCATGGTGGCTCAGAGATCTCTGCAGTCATGCTGTCGGCTACACTCTGCCCACCGCACTGGGAGGCCAGGGTGATGATGCTTAGCCTTGCTGGCTCCTATTTCCACAGCTAACATGGGATTAATCATGATTATTGTGATAATCCAATGAGCTAATTTATGTTAAGTCTTAGAACAATGCCAGGCATATAATTAATGCTCAATAGATACTAGCCATTTCCATGAAGATTAGGAGGAAGTAATACTGGACAAAAACAGGTCCTGGTCATACCCTGAGAAATGAGCGGGCAGGGAGAAGCCTTTCTCTAGAGCTGCTGAGTTTGCACAGTCCTGTTTTATTTTTACCCCTTCAGGGTCACTGCATAAATTGAAAACAGATGGATCTAAACAGTTGATGGCTCAGTATATTAAGCTGATTGGGTCTTCAGAATATGTTTAGTGGTTTATTTGGATGTTTTTAAACAGACAGGGTGCTTGGGGCTGGTGCACGGGGATGACCCAGAGGGATGGGATGGGAGGAGGGAGGTGGGAGGGGGGTTCAGGATGGGAAACACATGTACACCCGTGGTGGATTCATGTCAATGTATGACAAAACCACTACAATATTGTAAAGTAATTAGCCTCCAATTAAGATGAATATATTTATATTAAAAAAGTAAAGAGGGAAGTAAAATCCACATTGTTTACTTGTTAGCTCCACACCAGAGGCCTGGGAACATCATTGGTAGATAATATCACAACATCCTTGCCACCTCTCCATCATGTCTTTTTTAAAAAAATTAATTATGTCTTTGGGGTGTACTGTGTCTCTGCTACTGTACAAGGGCGTTCTCTAGTTGCAGTGAGCAAGGGGCTACCCTTCCTGGTGGTGTGAAGGCCGCTGCTTGCAGTGGCTTCTCTTGTTTTGGAGCACAGGCTATAGTCATGCGGGCTTCAGTAGTAGAGACCCTAGAGCATGTGGCTCAGTAGTTACCGAGCATGGGCTTAGTTGCTCTGCGGCATGTGGAATCTTCCCTGACCAGGGATCAAACATGTGTCCCCTGCATGGGAAGGCAGATTTCTTATCCACGGCACCACCGGGGGAAGTCCCTCCATCATGTCTTAAGGTAAATTTCTTCAATCATGAATTTTTCTTCTACACTGTGTATACCAGAGCCTTATAGTCAAAAGAATCTTAATAGAAGGTTCAGAACTAAGTTTGTGGAGCTGTCTTAAAACCCTAAAAAAAAAAAAAGTTCATGTTCAAACTCTGTTTAGTTCTTCATAGATAATTTTGCTTGTCATGCCTTTTCTGCAGAAATATTTATTTGAAAGTGTAAAATAGCATTACTTTTCCCATGGCTCCAGACATCCAGACTCTTCTTTTTTCCTTTCTTCTCCTACTGGTCCTACTCTTTTTTCTTTTGCCTTCTTCACCTCTCTGTTTATCTTTTCTCTATTTTATATTCTTATCTTTTTGTTCTCTCAGAATTTTTACTCTTAAAAATATTGCTTTTCATCTTTATAATATTAGTTTGTGCAATAGAGAACAATAAAGACATATATACACATATACATCCATATTCTTTCAATATTTAGAAACCATACAATTAGTATATATTTAGAAATATATTAAAGATTAGAATTGTTAGGATCTGATTATGTAGTATTATGTATTAACCTATATGATGTTATGAATTCATAGGGGTTTCCCAGGTGATGCTAGTGGTAAAGAACCTGCCTGCCAATGCACCAGACATAAGAGACACAGGTTTGATCCCCAGGTCGGGAAGATCCCCTGGAGAAGGGAATGGCAGCCCACTCCAGTATTCTTGCCTGGAGAATCCCATGGACCAAGGAGCCTAGTGGGCTACAGTTCACAGGGTCACAAAGAGTTGGACATGACTAAAGTGACTTAGCACTCATGCATGAATTCATAAGTTGTTATTTTTGGATACATTTAAATTTTACCATATTTGTTCATAGTTGGATTTTAGATTTTTTGCCTCGCAATTTAGTTACATAATAAATTGCAGTGGCCATAATCAAACACATCTGTAGCTAGGTTTCTCTGTAAATAACATGTTTTTATTTTCTCAAGTATCCAGATGTCCTCTTTTGTCTCTGAACTTGCCAAATTAACTGCATCTTTTCAATAAGATACAAAAGTGGATTTCTGTCAATGCTAGTTCTTACTCCTGTGACTGCTATTGATTTATTATCATATTAATAACATAATTATAATCTTTGTAGCACCACAAGTCCTTTTAATACATTACTTTTTTTCTCCCCAAACTTAAAAGTTTGTATTTGACATAAAGACTGGCATTCCTGACAGCCTTGGAGATTTTACATGTAAGTGAAGGAATGATCTGTGGATAAAAAGTATATTTATGAAATTAATAGTATTTGTGACTCTTGTCTGGTTTCTTTAGGGTTATGATTTTATCTGTCTTGAAAAGAGTCGGAATCCTCACTGAAAACATGAAATCTTTATTTTAAAAAAATGGCCATCACTCTCTACCTCTCTTGGGGTTGTCTGGTATCTTTTCCCAATGAGATTACGCTCTTCATGTCTTGCTTTGTCTTGTCTTGATCTTTCTCCCCCTCCATCATTTCCTTCCTCATTCCATCTCTTCATTCCTTCCTTTCTCCTTCCATTCATCTTTATTCTTTCATTTGTGCCTAATTTTGTTTTAAAAATTGGAACTACTATGTTCTCAGTGAACAGACATAAAGCAACTCTTAGGAATAGGTGTTTTAAAGTCTTTTTGACTCTCTTGTACTACCTCATTAACCCACTTGAAGTTACCACAATTTTTATTTTACTAATTTCAACTGTATCTACATAACATTTGGAAAATGGATAGCATGTGCATGAGACAGATCATTTCTTTAGAGACGCTGTTTCATTTGAAGATTCCTTGTAATAATTCTGTGCTCGAAATTCCCCTCTCTCACTAACATGATTTATGAGCCACAAATTACAAACCAGTGATCCAGCCAGGGGTCAGTAAACCATAACTATCAGGCCCCAAACAGCTTGTTTTTGTGCAAGCCACAGATAAAAAAAAGTTGTATATTTTAAAATGGTTGAAAAAAATCAAAAGAAGAATACAATTTTGTGACATGCAAAAATTATGTGAAATTCAAATGTCAGTGTCCATAAGTCAAGTTTTATTTCAACACAGCCATTGTTAATGTAGTGTCTGTGGCTGCTTTCCCCCTATAAAAGCAAAGTTGAATAGTTGCGATACAGAAAGCATTTTCCTCCAAGCCTGAATATGTACCATCTGGTCCTTTCAGAAAGAGTTGGCCAATCTCTCATTTAGGCTTCATCGTAGCCGTAAAATCCCATAGCATCTGAACACTTGAGTGTGGTGGTTTAGTTGCTCACTCGTGTCCGACTCCTTGTGACCCCATGGACTGTAGCCCGCCAGGCTCCTCCATCCATGGGATTCTCCAGCCAAGAGCACTGGAGCGGGTTGCCATTTCCATCTCCAGAGGAACCTCCTGACCCAGGGATCGAACCCAAGTCTCCTGCATGGCAGGCGGATTCTTTACTGACTGAGCCACTGGGGCAGCAAAATGAGTGTTTTCTGCTGACTCTCTGTGGCCCCGTGGACTGTAGCCAGGCTCTTCTGTCCTTGGGATTTCCCAGGCACGAATACTGGAGTGGGTTGCTGTTTCCTACTCCAGAGGATCTTCCTGATCCAGGCATTGAACCCCTCCCTGTCTCTCGTGTCTCCTGAATTGGCAGGCAGGTTCTTCACTGCTAGTGCCACCTGGAAAGCCCATACATGTGAATACTTTATTTTCTTCAGATGCTTTGTCTTGAAAGATATAAAACATTGCAGGTTTGGTTAATGGACCATGCCTTGTCCACATCTCCCCACACCCCCACCTTACAACATTATCCCTTTTCTTTCCTCCCTGAGAAAATCTTTTCCAGGACTCTGTTACTGTTTTCTCTCTTTTTTGTGTGTGGGTTTTTTTCTTTCAACATATGGAAAATTCATATTGAATTAAGGAAAAAAACAAAAACACGTCTACCTGTGTGTGTGTGTGTGTGTGTGTGTGTGTGTGTTGCTTAGTTGTGTCCGACTCTTTGCAACCCCATAGACCACAGCCCACCAGGCCCCTCCGTCCATGGGATTCTCCAGGCAAGAACCCTGGAGTGGGTTGCCATTTCCTTCTCCAAAAGAAACTATAGAAAGAAAGAAAGTGAAGTCGCTCAGTTGTGTCCACTCTTTGCGACCCCATGGACTGTAGCCTACCAGGCTCCTCCAGCCATGGAAGTTTCCAGGCAAGAGTACTGGAGTGGGTTGCCATTTCCTTCTCCACTACCTTTGTGTAGGGCATTCATCAGGTTCATTCAGGCCACCCTAACAGGCACCTTCGGCTGAAAGCTATCTCTGGGTTCTCCTTTCAAGGGTCTTTGGCACCTGCCTGAAGGGCTGGATAATAGTTTAGAAAGCTATGTCTAGAGTTGCTTCCTTACCTTTGAAGGCTTCCGCACTCAGAACATTGCTGCAATGTATTTTCTTTTCCTTATTTGTCTATTGTTTCTTTTTCTTTTCTTTTTTAACAGTTTTAAAAGAAATGCTCCTTTTAAAAAATTAATGAATCCGTTATTTTGGGGGGAATTGCTCTGGGTCTTTCTTGCTGTGCATGGCCTTCCTCTAGTTTCAGTGAGCGGTGTTGCTCTTTTTGTGTACTTACCGCGCAGACTCACGGCAGTGGCTTCTCTCGTTGTAGGGCACAGTCTCTAGGCGCCTGGGCCTCAGTAATTTTCATTCCTGGGTTCCAGAGCACGGGCTCTCAACAGTTATGGTGCACAGTCTCTGTTGCACCGAGGCATGTAGAATCTTCCCAGACCAGGGATCGACCCATGTCCCCTGCACTGGCAGGTATGTTCTTACCCACGTTACCACCAGGGAAGTTCAGTTGTTTCTTTTTCTAAATTGTAAATTATTTTCTCATGTTTGTGGATTCTTCACAGGGTTAACCAAGAACACTTGAAATTTTTCTGTGTATTTTGGTTCTCTCAGACTTAGTTCTGATACAAAAAAATGTTGTTTGGGCAAGGGAAATGATTAAGAATCCCTTCACTGAAAGACCTTAAACTTTTGGCTGAACTGGCCAGTGTGAAGGTGGAAGCCTGATGATAATAAATCAGTGTGTTTCCCTCTCTTTTAGTGATACAAAGTGTCATTCTGAGAATATTGTATTGTGTGTTTGTTGTGAGTATTGTATATATATGTATACACACACACATACGTGTATGTTAACCATCATGGAAAGTAAGCTTGCCTGCATAGTAGTGGGAAGGAAACAGATTACTTTACAGAAGCAGCAGTCAAATAACAAGTAACTATTGAATACCCACAGGGAACAAACTAATGAACTATTTATTTGGCCAAAATTGCTTCTAGCGAATACGCACAGTGACTGATTTTATGAGACTATAAATTTTTGGAAACTGCTTGCAAAGCCAGCCAGTTCAGCCAGAAAGATTCAGATTAGCTGAATTTTGTTTAAGGGAAATTTTACTGAATGTAATCAGATATAAGAAGCTGAAATTAATACAGTAAAATAGTTCCAATTTTCCTAGACCCGTTCATGAGACTACTTTTCACATGGGAAGAATGATGATGTTGTTGGGACCCACTAGGGTAAAATTGAGGTCAGTTCCAAGCCCAGAGAAGGTGCTCCAAGCCAGATGCTCCTTGTGCTGCTTCACGTCTTTCCAGCCAGCCTGGAGGCAGAAAGGATCAACAGCTACTTGGCACGCTGATGGGGCGCTCCGAGCTGGAGACATGACATTACATGGGCCGTATCTCATCCTGTATGTGACGCTTTCTCTGACTAATTCTGTTCGTATTGACCCCACTTTTTTCTGAACCTCTAGAATAGTCAGTCTATATCAGAAAACTGGAAGTAAAAATAATAAGTAGTCTTAAGATATTTTCTAGTTGTTTAACAAGTGTATTTCTCATCCCCCAGTTGATATTGAAATCTCCTAGAGAGCAGTGATTATGTTTTTCATGTTTTCGGCAGCATACAGCACACGCTGGGCAAAGGAAAGGACTTTATTTATTTAACTTATTTATTATTTATACTCTTCACTTCCCAAAAAGATTTGAGCTAGCTTATCATATAGGCATAATAGGACCATTAAAGTCATAATTTTAAAAAAGCAAAATAAGAACGATAATGTGTATTGAAATGTTCACATCATAAGCCCATAAGCCCTTGGGCATCTTGCCATGGAATTTAGTGATGAGTCTCCTAGTAAAAGGACTCAAGGGAGCAAGCAGTGTCAGTAGGTGCTGATTGTAATACAGGCAGAAGGGCCAGCAGATCTCCTGTGGTCTCTGAATCCTGTGCAGTGGTAGCCTTGGGCTGGGTCTGCCTGGACGTCTCATGGAGCTTTGATCCAGGCAAGGGACTTGCCTCATTACTGTTCACTCTTGTTACGAGATGAATGTAAGAGGAGCTTTGCAGGTGGAGAAAAATCAGTTTGCCAGTAACCAATGCTCGACAGGCTACTGGCATTTTAAAAGACGTTTGCTCCTTGACAGAAAAGCTATGACAAATCTCGACATTATGTTAAAAAGCAGAGGCGTCACTTTGCTGACAAAGGCCTGTATAGTCAAAGCTATGGTCTTATTAGTAGTCATGGATGGATGTGAGAATTGGACCTTAAAGAAGGCTGAGCACTGAAGAATTGATGCTCTTGGACTGTGGTGCTAGAGAAGACTCTTGATGGTCCCTTGTACAGCAAGGAGATCAAACCAGTCAGTCCTGCAGGAAATCAACCCTGAATATTCATTGGAAGAACTGATGCTGAAGCTGAAGCTCCAATATTTTTGCCATCTGATTCGAAGAGCTGACTGATTGGAAAAGACCCTGATGCTGGGAAAGACTGAGGGCAGAAGGATAAGGGGGTGACGGAAATTGAGGTGGTCGGATGGCATCACTGACTCAATGGACCTGATTTTGAGCAAGCTCCGGGAGATAGTGAAGGTCAGGGGAGCCTGAGGTGCTGCAGTCCATGGGGTCACAAAGAGTCAGAGACGACTGAGCGACTTAACAGCAACAACAAAGAGAAGGGGAAGCCTCAGTTCCAGCTAGCTCACTGTTTCCAGTCATTATCCTTCTGTCTTTCTATAGGTCTGAAATAAACAGGGAAGTGTGAAGAATTATACAGCCCTCATCACACTAAAAAGTATAGGATTTACCAGGAAAAACAGAATTGTCTCTAATCTTGAGTTCAAATCCACTTTATTACAAGTAGAAATTCAACCCGTACATTTCTGACGTAGTCTTCATTGTCACTTGTAGAGAGACAATTAAAATGCCCTTTTAGCATTGATCCCGCAAAGAATAATTCAGAACATAATGGACAAGTGCTGGAACCTGGCTTCTATTTAAGATGCAAAATTTTTCCTTGTGGGACTGAGGTCAACCTTTCAAATCATAGTTCTGTAAGGAATTGCCATGAAGAAATAAGACAATCAAAGGAAAGACTTATCTGATCTCTGACTTCTTCTGTACGAGAACCTGGACAACCTCAGGGTTATGGCATCCTTGGGATTACTTCTCTCAAACTGTAAAAGAATGCAAGCTCTAGATTAATTCAATAAACTGTATTCAGCGATTAGCGCTATATTATTGCTAAGATTAACTAGGAGGCAATTCAGAATTTTAGGTACTCAGTAAGTTCTTAAAGTGTGACCGTGTGTGCGTGTGTCCTCAGTCATGTCCTACTTTATGACTCAAAGGACTGTAGCCCTCCTGGATCCTCTGTTTAAAACTGGAGTGGGTCGCCATTTCCTTCTCCAGGGGATCTTCCTGACGCAGGGACTGAACTTGCATCTCCCACTGACCCAGCCACCTGGGAAGCCCTATAAGTGTGAGCATTACCATTATTGACTTAGATTGTAATCATCAACGTTGTGTTTTTTTAAAATAAGGGGTCAAATATTTTAGACTTTGGGGTCTTAAGTCCCTGTTGCAGCTATTTAACTCTGTCGTGTTAGTAGAAGGAGGGTGTTTCGGGACAACAGACTTCTGCTATGCATGTATTATTTGTTTTGATGTGGACAGCAATCTTAGGAGGTCTATATAATGCTATATTGTTTTATATATGGGGAAACTGAGTGACAGAAAACGCCGGAGCAATCTAAAAATGTTAACACTCCTATGGAGCTCACTGAAGTTGGATCTGACTTAATTAACTATTTTCTTTTGTAAATATGTTTCCACATTTACATTGAGATTAAGAATTGTACCCCTCACTCTAATACTGTTGGGGTCTGGCCAATAATAGCCTTCTCAAACAAAATACTGTGTTCTTGGAAGCAAAGCTAATGGCTTGATTTCTTTTTTATTTTAAATAATCTAAGATTTCCTAATGTATTTGAGATTATGACGGGTTTGTCATCAGTAGCTTGCTTAATTTCACTTATGAGCTTAAGAGCCTTTTATCTGCTAAATTCTATAAGAGTTTCTGCCTTTTCTGGATGAGAAAATTTTTTGTTTCACCTTCCCATCCCTGTTCTGTCCTGCCTGGAATGTTCCTATAGTCATCCATCCAACAGATATGTTTATAAGCTCATGTGAATCACCTGTGAATTTTTAACCAAGGATCAGTCCTTTACCCACAGCCTCTCCTAGATACTAAAGTCTCCAGAATATTCCACCCCTCTCTGCAGGATTTCTTTCCTAAGCAAGCCCCGTGCCCCAGTTACTTTTCTCTTATTTAGCAGAGTCCTTTTCTTCCTCCACACAGCCTCAAACAGGTTTGGGCAAGAATATATACATTCGCATCTCATCATGGTAACTTCCTCATTGTAAGGAATATGAGCCATGCAAATAATTGCTGAAGAAAAGACTGTCAGTTCATACAGCAGAAGGAAAATAAAGTGTTTTTTCAGGATACCCCAAGGCTAGAATAAGAACTCGGTATGTAGCAGTGATAATAAAAAGAGGCCTTCTGCCGTGTTGGAAAAAGGGAGGAACAGACTTTCTAGACGCAGTTCTCTTTAGAATCAACTTTCAACTCTGACTGAGACATCTTTCTACCATGATTGTGTGGATGATGTCTTAGAAATAGGGAGAAAGTCCTCAAATTCTTGATCTGCGAAATGGGGTACTGGCTTGTGATCTCCAAGTCTGCCCTGATATTCTATTATTAAAAAATTGTATTTCATAGCCTTCAATATTAGAAATATGATTAATCAGAATAATGCATTTTATTAGATGTCTTGTAATTAAAAATGAACACTGTGCTTGCAATTTGGTCTTGTTTTCTTTTACCTAGTAGAATTACATTATTTTGGACACTAAAAAAAAAAAAACTGATTCTGAAAACTGGCAAAGAAATTAGACAAGTAGATGAGGCAGTAATTTGTGATAGGCCATTTCTAGCTTTGCAAAATTTGTGATCTATTCAAGGGAATTTCTGTTTCTTTGACTGAATTGAATTCTCTAGCATCATCTACTAGTAAACAACTAGCTTTCTTTGTTATTTTTCTTTTAGTGTTATTATTGATGCTTGGATTTAAGCATATTTGGTGTATTTTAATTTAATTGCATTTGTTATAGTCACAAAATTACCTGATTGTTGGCTAGTGAAAGCCTCTTTAAGTTGGCTATTAGTGGTGTTTATTAATCACCTTACCATCTGTTGTGACAGGATATTTCAGACTCAGCTTGTGTATTTCCTACTCTAGACTTAGAATCAGCCACCACCTTAAGGAACCCTTGTTACCTTCAGCTGGAAAACGGTATTTTCAAGGCAGTATGAGCACTTTGCTGCTGTCACAATTTCTAGGTCTTTTCAATAGGTAGAACTAGCACATACTTTTTAAAAAATATTTTAAGGAAAAAAAATCTCATGAAGATGAATGTTCAATCAGAATTTCAGTACAAAGTTTTATTTTTAAATCTCTACTACCTTACATCTGTATTTACTTTCTTCTTTCTCAAGAATCTCATTTTAAAACTGGGAATAGAACTGCCATACACCCTAGCAATCCCCTGCTGGGCATATACCCCAAGAAAATGAGAATTGAAAGAGACACATGTACCCCAGTGTTCATTGCAACACTATTTACAATAGCTAGGACATGGAAGTAACCTAGATGTCCTTTGGCACTTGAATGGATAAGGAAGTTGTGGTGCATATACACAATGGAATATTACTCAGCTCTAAAAGGAAACACATTTGAGTCAGTTCTAATGAGGTGGATGAACCTGGAGGCTATTATACAGAGTGAAGTAAGTCAGAAAGAGAAAGACAAATGCTGTATATTAACGCTTATATATGGAATCTAGAAAGATGGTACCATCCATCCTACATGCAGGTCAGCAAAGGAGGTACAGATGTAAAGAACAGACTTTTGGATTCAGTGGATGAAGGCGAGGGTGGGATGATTTGAGAGAATAGCTTTGAAACATGTCTATTACCATATGTAAAATAGATGACCAGTCCAAGTTTAATGCATGAAGGAGGGCACCCAGAGCTGGTGCTCTGGGACAGCCTAGAGGGATGGGATGGGAAGGAGAGTTGGGAAAGGGGTTCAGGGTGGGGAGGACACATGTATACCTGTGGTTGATTCATGCTAATGTATGGTAAAAACCATCACAACATTGTAAAGTAATTACCCTCCAATTAAAATAAATAAATTAATTTTTTAAAAAGAATCTCATTTTCAGTGACACCAGGAATGGTTGAATTTGAATATCACAAAATTATTCAGTGGCTTCACCTTCTAACTACACAACCACACACATATGTGGACACATAGAAACACAAATGACTCAGAATTGCAACACCAAGACCACTGCAAATATAGTTTTAAGTTGAATTTCTGAGATGAGGACTTCTATTTGCCATGAAGTGATGGGACCTGGTGCCATGATCTTAGTTTTTTGAATGTTGAGTTTTAAGCCAACTTTTTCACTCTCCTCTTTCACTTTCAAGGACATCATTTCATGGCAAATAGATGGGGAAACAATGGAAACAGTGACAGACTTTATTTTGGGAGGCTCCAAAATCACCGCAGATGGTGACTGTAGCCATGAAATTAAAAGACACTTGCTCCTTGGAAGAAAATCTATGACCAACCTAGACGGCATATTAAAAAGCAGAGACATTACTCTGCCAACAAAGGTCCATCTAGTCAAAGCTATGATATTTTCAGTAGTCGTGTATGTGTGTGTGTGAGTTGGACTGTAAAGAAAGCTGAAGCGCCGAAGAATCAATGCTTTTGAACTGTGGTGTTGGAGAAGACTCTTGAGAGTCCATTGGACTGTAAGGAGATCCAACCAGTCCATCCTAAAGGAGATCAGTCCTGAATGTTCATTGGAAGGACTGATGCTGAAGCTGAAACCCTAATACTTTGGCCACCTGCTGTGAAGAACTGACTTGTTGGAAAAGACCCTGATGCTGGGAAAGATTGAAGGTGGGAGGAGAGGGGGACGACAGAAGATGGGATGGTTGGACCGCATCACTGGGAGTTGGTGATGGACAGGGAAGCCTGGTGTGCTTCAGTCCATTGGGTCGCAAAGAGTCGGACACGACTGAGCAACTGAACTGAACTGAACTGATGAGCACTTTTTTACAAGTGACAGGATTTATCCAGGAAAAAGGCAAAGGAAAACAGAAGACCAGGGACGACGAGCCAAATATATTGTTTCATGGGAAGTCACGCCTTAGTCTGATTCTATGAAATACTTTGGAGCATGAATTGCACCACAGAAGTCTTCTCCAAGACAGGAGCAGGGAGTTAAGCTATTATACCACATGTGAGTGCTAACTTGTTTCAGTCACTTTTGAGTCTTTGCGACCCTATGGACTGTAGTTTGCTAGGCTCCTCTGTCCATGGGGCTCTCCACTCAAGAATAATGGGGAAAAAAAGAGAATACTGGAGTCGGTTGCCATGCCCTTCTTCAGGGGATCTTCCCAACTCAGGGACTGAACCTGCATCTTCTGTGGCTTTGCAGGAGGATTCTTTACTGCTGGGCCGCCAGGGGAAGCACACTGTTACACATAGATACTGGCTATAGGTCAACCCTAATGGGGGTGAGTGTGTAAATTCCCCGGCATTTCTGGGTTAGTTTGTGCCCTTCAGCCTAAGGCAATCCCCTGCAGAGAGCAGAGGTGTGAGCCATTAAAAGCCAGCACTTAAGCAGTTGGGAGACGGTTACAGTGCCTAGAAAAGGGGGTTTCTGCGGCATACCAACAGCATCTGCTGAGTCTGCCTCTTACACTACTCAGATCTACCCACTTTTCCCAGTAAGTTCACTGACAGTTTCCCTGTGATTTTGGTTCACTCCACTTTCTGGGAAACTTTACATGAGGAAAATTAGGATGACAAATGCAGTGTTTACTGGTTGGTTCACAACCTTGGGAGTTTCCAAGAGGAAATTTGGAACTGGCTTCTGTTTATGGAGGGCAAGGAGAGCCCAGACAAAGAGGCAGATGGCTCCGGGTTGATAGGTGGCAGTTTTGGTAAGCAAACGAACTTACGTAGAAGGCGTGTCTTGGGTAGCTGAAAGATGGGTGGATCTCTGCACCTGCCTGGCAAAGTTTTAAGAGTTTACATAGAGGCCTTAATGGGGCTCGGTCACGTAGTTAGTCCACATGGTGTCAACAATAATTGCTGTCTCAAGGCTGTGTCCTTGAAACAGCTCATGTGTGCGAACAATGGGAGGAACATACATTCCAAGAACAGTGGAGATAGGAAGGAGCCTCCAAGTACCTGAGTCCAGCTCACGGGTCAACTAGACGTCCTGCCCTGTCGGTGACCTCGTCTAACACCAGTGCTGCGGTTGTTTCCAAAGAGGTTGTTGACATGGATCATCTCTATTCCTCTGCACATATGCTACACCCTCGTTATCCTCATTTAGCCCTTCTGATGGTGTAGGTGGCTCGCCTGATAAAATAATTCAGGCTCTCACCCTGGAGCCTCTGGTTATCATGCTGTTATCAGCCTGTGATTACTGTACTTATCAATTTCCAATGAAAACTGGGCTTGCATGTACAAAGAGATACCTAGTACATTACCTGAGTGCCAAGCACGTTCCTCTCTGTTCCCCCTGCCCACACTTCTATCCAGTAGTAAGCCAGTATACTCATGATGATTACAGTCACTTAATCCTGCCACTTTGGAAACACTTTTGACAGTTGATTCCCTGGCATGAGGAATACAAGGTGGCCAGGTAACTGTTGGAATGCTAGACATACAGAAACAAGAACTGTACCCATGTGAAGCTCAAAATGCTCAAGCATATCATCCTGAATGATGATGAGCTCAGTCATTCCTATTTCTACCCCCTTGATCATGCACTTAACTATTTCAACTCTAGCATGCACAGTGCCATCAAATGGTCATTAATTGAAGCTGAAGCTCATCCTGAAGGACTGGACTCTGTTCTCATAGGGATTTGTCTCTAAGCTGATGCCCCAACCATGTCTTCAAAAAGTCATTCCATTGGTCTGTCAGCAAGTAGCTTCTGGACAGGGCAGTACATGGTAAGCCATAGTAGAACCCATAGTTGTTGTCCACAGCGGCCCGTCTTTAAATGGAAAACAGTGTTCTGGTCCAAGGAATTATTTAGTTGGATCCCATGTCAATAGCTCAAAACACTCTGAGTCTTCAAATGAGAAACTAAGGGAAAGAGCCAAAACCATACCTAGAGCACCTGTCAGTCTTGGCCAGAATGAATTTTGTATTTCTGGGAAGGAAGGACTTGAATCTAATTGACTTGTCATCAGGTGGCTGAGATTAATTGCTTTATTTCTTCAAGGAATGATACCATTCCAGAAGACTTCAGCATTAAACTTTTTTGGCAAGTGGGACATTCTGCAGTAGCAGTAGTTTGATCAGGTGAGATGAAAGTAGATTGAAAAACTGAATTTTTAATTTTATTTAAATTTAACCCATTTACATTTAATTGGTTATATGTGAGGGCTACTGTACTAGATAGCACAATCCTATGTCATACTCTGGAGTAGGCTTTAGTACAGGCAAAAATAGCAAGATGGATATAGGTATGCTGTTATGTATGCTGCCATTAACTGGGACCATAAACCTTAATGTTAAAATGAAAATTTTCCTCTAAAAGGAGGGAGAAACTAGGTTGGAAGGGGATCAGGGATAGAAGTAATACTTTTTGGATATGCTTTGTTTTAAAAGTTGGACTTGGTAAACATATAATGTTTAAAATAATCATAATTAGAATTTAGGAAGTAAGTCTTAAAAAATGGAATGCAGTAGAAGACAAACATAGGTGTATTTCCAGGTGATACAACAGCCACAGAGATAGGAAATTTTCCAAACTACTATGAGTCACAGTAATTTGATTGTGCAACTATGTTTTCAGTATTCACAGTTTTGGTGTTATCACTGACTTTGCTGCCATTTGTCATCACTATCAGTACATCTCAAACTATGTGTCTATAATGTCTGATAGGTAAATTTGATAAAATCAGACTCAGCAGGGTGTTTGACATGAAAGAAAAAAGAGATGCATATAAAACTGATGAGGATAAGCCAAAACTGTATTCTGGAATTTGAATGAGACGTATCAGTATGATTTCATGATATTTTCTGTCTTTGAAAAGATGCATATCTATATTATAATGCATATAATACATGATAATATAAATTTACAATATATATTAATATTATATTATAACTATACATATACTATTAATATCTTATACACTATAATATATAATACATAATATATACATGTGTGATTATATGTTACACATATTTTATATTATACCTGTGTATTATATATACATAGATATGTGTGTGTGTCCTCCCTGGAGAAATAGCTGCTTCCGGGTTTAGGGTAGGAATATACAAGATGTGCCTAGAATATCTTATGCTGTCAAAAATAGATATTATCAAAGACCACTACAGTTCTGTCAAAAAAAGAGGCAAAAGTCAACTTGAAGGCTCCTACTTACCAAAATTGAGATAATAAGGGTAGTAAATAGAAGAGATTGAAATACATTAAATATAGTTCATAGTGATACTTTAAAAATCTCTTCGATTATCACTGGGTGCCTACTAAGTTGCTTCAGTCATTTTCAACTCTTTGAGACACTATGAACTGTAGCCTGCCAGGCTCCTCTGTCTGTAGGATTCTATAGGCAACAATACTGGAGAGGGTTGCCATGCCCTCCTCCAGGGGATCTTTCCGAACCAGGGATCAAACCCATGTCTCTTAGGTCTCCTGCATTGGGAGGTGAGGTGAGATAATCAGCGCCACCTGGTTATCTTTGAAGCTACTGCTTAGTCGCTCAGTCATGTCTGATTCTTTGCAACCCCATGGTCAGTAACCAGCCAGGCTCTTCTGTCCATGGGGATTTTCCAGGCAAGAATACTGGAGTGGGTCGCCATGACCTCCTCCAGGGGATCTTCCCAACCCAGGGATCCAACCCAGGTCTCCTCCTTTGCAGGCAGATTCTTTACTAGCTGAGCTACCAGGGAAGTCCTGTCATTGAAGAGGGAGAAATTTTTTTTTTTATTTAGAAAATGGAGGAATAAATGGAAGAAATCCAGAATGTATCTAACTTTTGCTAAAAAAAACTATTCCTTGATATAGCTGGTGAAGGGAAATTTCTATTTCGAAAAATATCCCCGCTAACAAGTACAGAACAATTAAATTGGCAAATCATCATTTTCCAACCCTTAAGGGTTTGGTTGATTCAGGCAATATTCCTCAATGTCTGCTAAATGACAAAAAGAGAATTAAACTTAGGTCAGTTCAGTTCAGTTCAGTTCAGTCACTCAGTCATGTCCAACTCTTTGTGACCCCATGGACTGCAGCACGCCAGGCTTCCCTTTCCATCACCAACTCCTGGAGTTTACTCAAACTCATGTCCGTTGAGTCTGTGATGCCATCCAACCATTTCATCCTCTGTCATCCCCTTCTCCTCCTGCCTTCAATCTTTCCCAGCATCAGAGTCTTTTCAAATGAGTCAGCTCTTCTCATCAGGTGGTCAAAGTACTGGAGTTTCAGCTCCAGCATCAGTCCTTCCAATGAACACCCAGGGCTGATCTCCTTTAGATGGACTGGTTGGGTCTCCTTGCAGTCCAAGGGACTCTCAGGAGTCTTCTCCAACACCACAGTTCAAAAGCATCAATTCTTCTGCACTCACTTTTCTTTATAGTCCAACTCTCACGTCCATACATGACTACTGGAAAAACCATAGCTGTGACTAGATGAACATTTATTGGCAAAGTAACATCTCTGCTTTTTAATATGCTATCTAGTTTGGTCATAACTTTCCTTCCAAGGAGTAAGCGTCTTTTAATTTCATGGCTGCAATCACCATCTGCAGTGATTTTGGAGCCCCCAAAAATAAAGTCTGACACTGTTTCCACTGTCTCCCCATCTATTTCCCATGAGGTGATGGGACCAGATGCCATGATCTTAGTTTTCTGAATGTTAAGCTTTAAGCCAAATTTTTCACTCAGCTCTTTCACTTTCATCAAGAGGCTTTTTAGTTCCTCTTCACTTTCTGCCATAAGGGTGGTGTCATCTGCATATCTGAGATTATTGATATTTCTCCTAGCAATCTTGATTCCAGCTTGTGCTTCTTCCAGCCCAGCGTTTCTCATGATGTACTCTGCATAGAAGTTAAATAAGCAGGGTGACAATATACAGCCTTGACGTACTCCTTTTCCTATTTGGAACCAGTCTGTTGTTCCATGTCCAGTTCTAACTGTTGCTTCCTGACCTGCATACAGGTTTCTCAAGAGGCAGGTCAGGTGGTCTGGTATTCCCATCTCTTTCAGAATTCCCATCTCTTTCAGAATTTTCAGAACTTAGGTCAGTAAGTATTAAAATTAAATCAGTAAGTATCTACTTCTGGAATTAACAACACCACCTATGAAGCAGTTTTGTCAAATAAGAAACAAAAAGCAAAACAGCTTCTAAAACATTCAAGTGCCTAAATCTGTCAAAGTAGAAGAAACTTGGAAGAGCTAGAACCAGGAGAACATGTTAGCACAGGAAATGAAATCAGTAAAACACTGTGGGAAATATAGGGTATGTGTTAAGTTATTGCAAGGAAAAATTGCAAGGAAAAAAAGAGAAACAGTATTAAATGGAAGCAGAAAACATTAACACATGTGACATATTAACCAGTCCAATATATGGGCTTTTTTTTTTTTTAAGACTCCAATACTTCATCTGAATTAGGAAACTTAGAGAACTTCATTCGGAAACAGTACTGTGCGTGCTAAGTTACTTTAGCCCTGTCCGGCTCTTTGTGACCCCGTGGATTGTAACTCACCAGACTCCTCTGTCCATGGGGATTCTCAGGCAAGAATACTGGAGTGGGTTGCCATGCCGTCCTCCAGGGCATCTTCCCATCCCAGGGACGGAACCCGCCTCTCTTACATCTCCTGCATAGACAGGCGGGTCACTGGCACCACCTGGGAACCTGTAATGGCTTTGATTTGATTTTAATTCAAATATACAATATGTTAAAAGGTCACAATATGATTTGGAAAATGTGAACACTGGCTATTTGATGGTATTAAGGAAATGTTTTTGTGTGTGTATGTGTATGTTTGATGAAAATATTATGAGTTTTCGTGAAGGAAGTATTTGCCATTTAGAGATATATAAGAAAGAAAGGAAAGAAAGTTAGTTGCACAGTCGTGAGTGACTCTTTGCAATCCCATGGACTGTAGTTTGCTAGGCTCCTCTGTCCATGGAATTCTCCAGCAAGAGTACTGGAGTGGGTTGCCATTCCCTTCTCCAAGGGATCTTCCTGATCCAGGGATTGAACCCGGGTCTCCTGCAGTGTAGGCAGGTTCTTTACCAACTGAGAGACTAGGGAAACTCTCAAATACACAATGGAGATATATATTTAAATACTAATTTTAACTTATATGATGTTAGAAACTGGCTTAGAAATGATCTGGGTGGACAGGTAGGAGGTAGAGATGATGTAAGAATGTCCGTGAGTGAACTGCAACATGAGCCAGGGTTCCGTGTGACTTGTTTTATTACCTTTTTTATTTTTTGTATGTATTTGAAATATTCCATAGCAAGAGGTTACAAACACAGAAGAACTCTAATAGCATTTTTTAAAATAAAAGATCCTATTTTATCTTTTGGCCTTTGCCTTAAAATGTAATTAGTAGAGTAAAGATGAATAGAGAAATTGTGGAGATTTCTGTGTTTGCTTTCAGCTCTCCCTTCAACAGCCTGCAGATCTACTGTTCTTTTTTTTTCACACAATTAATAAGGACCTGATCTTATTTTCTTCATTTTAAAGTGCTCTCTGTGGCATTACATGTCTTCAGGAAACCATAGTTAAGTGTTTTCACTGCACATATCATCTGGCCTCCCCAGAGAAAAATAAAGACCCATCTGACTTCTTAGATGTAATATATTTTGATGAGGTGGGCACAAAAACCATCATTTCCTGTTCTCTTTATCATTCTCTAAATTTCACCCTGTCCTTTTCATTTTCTTAATCACTTGTTTTTACCAAGATTCCCAAAGAAGAAATGCCTTATTCTAACCAAGTGACCACGTTTAGCTTCAGATTGATGATACTTTGCTTTATTGCATTTCTCAACCAATGTCTATCATTCACAGCACTGTGGGGATCCCAGACAGTGTATTTCATACTTTCCAGCTATCAAGAAATTTATAGCTTAATTGATGAGAGGGAACTAAATAGGCTCACATGCACAAAGAAAAGAAAAAGCAACCAGTTTTATCCTAAAGTGACTAATAGTGACGTTTATACACAGCATACTGACAAAAATGGAGAAAACTGTGAATTTATGTACACAGAGACTTAGGACTTGAGCTGAATTTTTTTAAATGGACAGGATTTATGTGATTGAACTGGGAAAAGTAGGGGAAAAAAAGTCAGCCAAGACACCTGAGTTGAAATGAACATGGAAGATATGGTCAAAGCTTATTTAATTGGGGTGGATGAGAACTGGAGAACAGAGAAAAATTGGGCTGCAGAGACTATAGATGTCAGAGTATGCTGGGTCAGAAAAAGATAAGAGGGTATAATGCATAAGGTTGGCCATAATAAGACTTATGAGTTCTCAGACAAGCAGCATTTTAGAAAGGTCTGGAAATGATGTTGGGTAGGAAGGTATTACCACTTTTTAGACTCAGGCAAGTGGCACCCTGCCTGAGTTTCAGAGAATCTCCATACTTGGAAGTGACTTTCACAAAATTTTCTTATTTTCTATCAGATAACCAGAAACAGCTGGAGTTGGCCGTGCTCTCAAGCAGGTTTCACTGAATCCAGACCAAGATGCCACAAGTATGGTACTTCTCTGAAGTCTAAATATAAAATAATCAAAACCCATAGCAGTAAAACATAGAGTGGTGGTTGCCACAGGGTGAGGGAAGTGGAAAATGGGGATTGTGGTTCAGCAGGCATGAAGTTACAGTTAGATGAAAGGAATAAATCTAGAGATCTGCCATGCAACATAGTACCTATAGTTAACAATATGTATTGTGTACTTAAAAAATGAAGAGTAGCTCTCATGCCAAGTATTCTTAATATACACACACATATACATGCATACACGCACACACACAAAAAGCAAGAGGACCCGGAAATCTTTTGATGGTAATGGATATGTTTATTTCCTTGTTTGTGGTAATGCTATCATGGGTGTATGCATATGTCCAAACTCATCAAAGGGTATGCATTAAATATATGCAGTTTTTGCATATTAAGTGTACCTCCATAAAACTGAAAACAATTGAAAGTAATCATATCCTAGCAATATATTGATCATAATCTCCCCAAATCAAGAGAATACATGGTAGGAAAAGGTGTTATTTTATATTAATGCTATAAAATGCTAAATGGTAAATCAACATCACCAGGAAATAATTAGCATTTCTATTTTCCTGCATGCTCTGGATAAGACTTACATTCATGAACATCATCAGTGATGCATGGTAATGGCCTACGAAAGTCATTGGTAGCTGGTGTTTACAGGCGTCTTGAGTAATAATGTAACCAGCATTAAATAAATAGTTTTAGGGAAAGTCAGAGGAAAGAAGGTTTGTACTGGTCAACATAAACAAATTCTGAAGGACAGTGGTTATTTTAGATAGTAACAGCATTACTGCCTTTTTTTTTTGTCTTTCAGTTCAGTTCAGTTCAGTCGCTCAGTCGTGTCGGACTCTCTGTGACTCCATGAATTGCAGCACGCCAGGCCTCCCTGTCCATCACCAACTCCCGGAGTTACTCAAATACATGTCCATCGAGTCAGTGATGCCATCCAGCCAACTCATCCTCTGTCATCGCCTTCTCCTCCTGCCCCCAACCCCTCCCAGCATCAGGGTCTTTTCCAATGAGTCAACTCTTCGCGCGAGGTGGCCAAAGTATTGGAGTTTCAGCTTCAGCGTCAGTCCTTCCAATGAACACCCAGGACTGATCTCCTTTAGGACGGACTGGTTGGATCTCCTTGGAGTCCAAGGGACTCTCAAGAGTCTTCTCCAACACCATAGTTCAAAAGCATCAATTTTTCGGCGCTCAGCTTTCTTCACAGTCCAACTCTCACATCCATACATGACCACTGGAAAAACCACAGCCTTGACCAGATGGACCTTTGTTGGCAAAGTAATGTCTCTGCTTTTTAATATGTTATCTAAGTTGGTCATAACTTTCCTTCCAAGGAGTAAGCGTCTTTTAATTTCATGGCTGCAGTCACCATCTGCAGTGATTTTGGAGCCCAAAAAATTAAAGTCTGACACCATTTCCACTGTTTCCCCATCTATTTCCCATGAAATGATAGGACCAGATGCCATGATCTTAGTTTTCTGAATGTTAAGCTTTAAGCCAAATTTTTCACTCTGCTCTTTCACTTTCATCAAGAGGCTGTTTAGTTCTTCTTCACTGTCTGCCATAAGGGTGGTGTCATCTGCATATCTGAGATTATTGATATTTCTCCCGGAAATCTTGATTCCAGCTTGTGCTTCTTCCAGCCCAGCGTTTCTCATGATGTACTCTGCATAGAAGTTAAATAAGCAGGGTGACAATATACAGCCTTGACATACTCCTTTTCCTATTTGGAACCAGTCTGTTGTTCCATGTCCAGTTCTAACTGTTGCTTCCTGACCTGCATATAGGTTTCTCAAGAGGCAGGTCAGGTGGTCTGGTATGCCCATCTCTTTCAGAATTTTCCATAGTTTATTGTGATCCACACAGTCAAAGGCTTTGGCATAGTCAATAAAGCAGAAATAGATATTTTTCTGGAACTCTCTTGCTTTTTCTATGATCCAGCGAATGTTGCCAATTTGATCTCTGGTTCCTCTGCCTTTTCTAAATCCAGCTTGAACATCTAGAAGTTCACGGTTCACGTGTTGCTGAAGCCTGACATAAAATTAACCAGGAAAATAATGAACCTAAAAAGATGTTTCCTGGACTTGAACAGGAAGAGAAGTTTCCTGGACATGGTGAAGAATCTTCACATGCACTGATCATGAAACTAAAAAAATATGTAAGAGTCCATTTTCTATACATTACTGTAAATCACTACTGATAAACCATGATACCTCACAGGGGGCCATGAATTCTAGAATACATTTTAAAATCAGCTGGTTTATACAGACAGGGACCCTGCAGAAAGTATTTTGCCCAGGATTCTGCACACTGTGGAGTGACATTAGATGTTGTGGCCATTAGAAAGCATGAAGAACAATGGAAAGGAGCATAGGTTGAAGGACACTGCAGTGATTCAGGACAGACTAGACTAGGGTGAGGAATGTAAGATGAAGAGAAACAGGGTGAACTGAAAAAGATTTTGAAGACAAAAATAAGGTTTGATAGTAAATTGATAAAGATAGAACAGAGATTAAATCAAAGACTGCTTCAAGGTGTCTATACTTAAAGACTAGAAAATTGTGTTAAAGCTGAAATAAATACTTATAATAGATAAGAAAGACCAGTTTAGGCTGTAGATATATGTTGGGATATGTGTCAAGTTTCACATTCAAAAGAATCCTTTGGAGTCATCATGAAACTCAAAAATTCCAAGAAAAATGTTCGTGTCTTCTTTCACCTGTGCCCAGATATTGGAATCCACTCTGCGGCAAAATTTTCATATATGACGTTAGAAGTTGTGAGCTTAAAGTTTAGTTCTTCTCTTTGAGAAGTGATTTAACATTTCTGAACCTTGGCTTTATTCCGTAATAATGGGATAAGTGATGTCTCCTTCACAGTGCTACTTTGGAACTGAAAAATGAGAACGTATGAGGATGTGCCTAGCAGTGTGTCTCATGTAGTCAGACTCAATCAATGTTGGTTCAAGTGAAATTAAATGAAATCTACTAAGGCCAGGCTGCTTTGTCATCCTGCCCATCAGATAACCCCACCATCATTTCACATTGGAGAAAGCAAAGGCAACCCGCTGCAGTACTCTTACCTGGACAGTCCCACGGACGGAGGAGTCTGGAAGGCTGCGGTCCATGGGGTCACTGAGAGTCGGACACGACTGAGCGTCTTCACTTTCACTTTTCACTTTCATGCATTGGAGAAGGAAATGGCAACCCACTCCAGTGCTCTTGCCTGGAGAATCCGAGGGATGGGGGAGCCTGATGGGCTGCTGTCCATGCGATTTAGCAGCAGCAGCAGCATTTCACGTTGTAGCAGCTCATCTCTCACAGTGCTCCCTTTGGGCTGGGACTCAGGTCTAGGACCACTGCCTTTAAGAGTCTAGGATGAAACTTTTTCTTAACTGGAGAGAGTGACAAATTGAAGGAGGTGTGACCCATCTCCAGGAAAAATGGTGTATCCTTTCATAATACGCCCACCTGCATTTTAGGAGTCTGCTTCCAATACAGCTTGAGATGCAGTCACCAGTAATATCTCATTTGTATTGTATGGTGAGGTGATGTCCTCTTGAAAAATATAAATTAAAACAGGATTCGATGAAGCTTTGAAAAAGGGGATGGAAGCCAAGACAGAGAGAATTTTAAATAGAATGTTACCTCGGTGATTTATTTGGATAACAATGTTCTTGGCAGCATGCTAGTGGAGAAGAGGAGGAAAATCTCTATTCCTCTCTGACTGCCTGGTTTTAACAGCCTTCATTTAACATGATTAAGTATCTGGTCTGCGCTGGGAGGCACCTATGGCCTTCATTTCTCCCCGGGGTCTAAGTCTCTCTCTGGCTGTCATTAGGAATTTGAGGAAAGGCAAGCTGCCTCCTGGCCCCATGCGTGAGGGCACAGGGGCCTCAAGCCTGTAGGAATGTCTCTGTGTGTTTAATAGGAAAGAGACTTTACTCTCTGTGTCTTTGAGGTAGATTGCAAATGCTCTTTTTTTCCCAAGTATGAGAAAAAGATGCTCATGGTGACTTACCAAAATGTGAAAATAGTTCTTCCACTAAAGGATGAGAGTCAGGTAATTTGTAGAATTTAAAACTTGATTGGAAAACATCCTTGGAGAATTTGCTTCCAGTAACTTAAAACATGAGATCAGGAGAAAGGGGTTCATTTCATCATGGTGAAGAGGAAGCGCATAATGTGATCATGGCAGAGACAGTTGAGGGTGATACTGACCAGGTAAGGGCCAGGAGCAGGTTGTCTTCAGGTTGACCAAGCAGGCCTGCATTCTGATTGGATCATGGTGACCCCACCTGGGAGCAGGTGACCGTTCCAGAAAGGTATGTGTGAGCTGACTTGATGACTCTTTCTCCATCATTCCCTATGTTTTCCAGAAAATATTCATAGGATTCTGGGGTTTACAAGTTAGAGGACTGATAGCTTTAGTGTTTGTTGTTGTTTATTGTTTTCCACTAATGTTGATGCATTTAGAGACTCATGTTTACCCTCTCACCTCACAATCGTCCTTAATTTTTCCTATTTATTTTCTCTCAATGAAAGTGAGCCCATTCTTAGAATTCACTGTATGTTCGTGCTTTCTTCAACGTGAATACTTCTCTTGGAATTACTCATCTCAAAGGCAATACATAGGTATAGCTGTTTAAATCCCCAGGCTCGCTCAGATTCAAATTCTAACTCTTCCATTTATTGATACTGTCTGTGAACCATGTGACCAATTGCTTATCCTCTCTAATCCTCAGTTTTCTCTAAGAATTAAATGATATATATTTTTTCAGTCAGTAATATTTATTGAGAACCTTGGACGTGATGAGATAAGCAATGACCAGGTCCTGGGACACAAGAAGTAAATCAACAACAACAAAAACATGTCTCTCCTCTGAGAGGGAGCTCTCATGTTATCTAGGGAGACAGGCAATAAACAAACAAATAAATACAGAAGCCAAATACTTGGATAGCATTGGGGTTCTATGTATAAAAATGAGCAAGGGCCAAGGGATGAAGAGGGGCATGAAATGCTGGTTTTGATTGGGTGATGTGAAAGTGTCTGCAAGGTCTGCAAGGATCCATGTAAATATCTGAAAAGAGCACGAAGAAAAAAGATAAAGTGCAAAGACTCTGGGTGGAAACATGCTTGTCTGTGTCTGTATCTGAGGAAAAGGAGGAGATGCTTGTGAGGTGTAACTTAGCTAATGATGATTAGTAAACTGTAATTATTTGTAATGCTACAGAGAGGCGAGATTTCATGATAAACAGAAATGATCCTATATACAGATCTTCTTTTAAGCTCTACGTTGTCATAAAGTCATCTTAGCTTGTTCTGTTTTGCCTGGCTCTTGTCATATTTGAGTTTCCCTTTTTGACTTTTTATTTTCTTCTGTGTAGCAGCAAGTATAAGCCTGAAGCTTGGGATCTACATACAATTTGTACATCATCAAGTCGAAGAAGCTCTCTCCCTCCCCACTCCCCTCACATGTCAATGTGCTATTACGTGACCTGGACATGTTCTTATCAGGGCACTGAAATACTGCAGTGTAAGCTCTTTTGGACCTTCTGTTGGGCTGTCTTTTCTGTTTACTTTTTAAATTTTTCTCACCAGCCACAAACTTCTTGAAAGGAGGGACTGTTTCATGTTTCCACTGAATTTCCAACACAGAGCCCAGTGATTTGCATATGGCAAATACATAGTGCATGCTTCACATTTGTTGAGAGGTAGGAAGAGAATCAGGTGTCTTAAGACACTGGGGAGACAATCAGGCAGTTTTCTGAAAGCCTTTGAAGGCTTTCATGCCCAGAGAGATTTGTTCTCTGGGTGGTGGGAAACTGATGTCTACTGATTTATTGAACAAATAAAGTGGATAAGTGGGTGGTGGCAGAGGGCTGGGGGTGGGAGCAGTTAAATGTGGCTTGCAGCTGCCCAGTCTCTGGACGAAGGCAGCAGTTCCAGTCCAGTGGGGTATGTGTGGGTGTGGTGTGTGTATCTGTTCACACCTGCGCATTTCTAGGTGGATTTTCTCCTGGGATAGACTCAACTTTCCATTGCATTTGTTGTACAGATCCGGACTATAGCAACTTTATCTCCAAGTGTGATACTTTCAAGAATCATATTTTTCTTTTTGTGATTCTGTTCTATAATTTCTGACAAGTGATACTGGTTTTTCATGTGAACTAGTGACCTGTTTCATCTTTATTACATGTGCTTGTGAATGTAAATATATTTTCACATAAAAAATAAAATAGAAGGAATTCCCTGGCAGTCCAGTGGTTAGGACTCTGTGGTCTCACTGCCAAGGACTCAGTTTCCATCCCTGGTCCAGGAACTAAAATCCCACAATCTGTGCATGGCATGACAAAAAAAATTAAGATAAAATATTTTTAAAAAACTTTTTATTTTGAGATAATGGTACATTTACATGCAATTGTAAGAAATAACATGGAGGTTCCATGTACCTTTTCCCACTGGCAAACATATAGTACACAGTCAGGATACTGACAATGATAAAGTTCAGACATGTACCATTTCTATTGCTGTTAGGATCAGGTCACCTTTTTAATAGCCACACCTACCTTCCTTTCCCACACCTCTTCACCTAGCCTCTGATCACCATTTATCTGTTTTCCACTTCTACAATTTTGTCATTTCAATAATGTTATATAAATGAAATTATATGGTGTATAATTGCCATTGTTATTTTATATAGTTTCTTAGATAATAGTTAACACAATTAGAAAAGAGAAAGAATTTTAGGGGTAAAATTTAGGAAGTAGGTAAAAGTTATTATTATAGGCATAGAAGTGATACATGGAAATGCCCAATATTTTAAATTTAAAATAATTAATATTTTAAATTTTAATACATGATCAAAATTTGGAAAATTAATCCTTGACAGTTTTTTTTTACAAAACAAAAATATGGTAAGTTTATTCCTTAAAATCTCTCCCTAATTCGTAAATATCTTCTATGAAGCATAAACTATGGCCCGTTTTTTGTTTTGGCTGCACTTTGTAGCTTGTGAGATCCTAAATCTTATTTTCCTGACTAAGCATCCAGTCCCATCACTTCATGGCAAATAGATGGAGAAACAGTGGAAACAGTGGCAGATTATTTTTGAGTGGGGGGGGGGGCTCTAAAATCACTGCAGATGATGACTGCAGCATGAAATTAAAAGACGCTTGCTCCTTGGAAGAAAAGCTATGTCCAACCTGGACAGCATATTTAAAAGCAGAGACATTACTTTGCCAACAAACGTCCATCTAGTCAAGGCTATGGTTTTTCCAGTAGTCATGTATGGATGTGAGAGACCATAAAGAAAGCTGAGTGCTGAAGAATTGATGCTTTTAAACTATGGTGTTGGAGAAGACTCTTGAGGGTCCGTTTGACTACAGGGAGATCCAACCTGTCCATCCTAAAGGAAATCAGTCCTGAATATTCATTGGAAGGACTGATGTTGAAGCTGAAACTACAATACTTTGGTCACCTAATGCAAAGAACTGACTCATTTGAAAAGACCCTGATGCTGGGAAAGATTGAAGGCAGGAGGAGAAGGGGATGACAGAGGATGAGATAGTTGGATGGCATCACCGACTCAATGGACATGAGTTTGAGCAAGCTCTAGGAGTTGGTGATGGACAGGGAGGCCTGGCGTGCTATAGTCTGTGGGGTCACAAAGAGTTGGACACGACTGAGTGACTGAACTGAACTGAACTGAAGAATTGAACCTGGCCCCAGCAGTGAAAGTGCTGAGTCCTAACCATTGAACCACCAACTCTAAAATATACAGCTATGTTTTAGAGCACAGTTCTTTTCATATGGATGGTTTTATACCCACTTCATTTATGATAGTTAAGACTCTGAAGACATGACATGTTTAAGAAATTATCATGATAATAATTAATATAATTAAAATGAGTTATTTCCATTATGCAGTTGTATGTACCATATCTTTCTAAGACCAATTTATCATTCTTTGGCATCCAATTACATTATTAAAAAAAGGAAGAGATGCTTACAGTCAATTAAGCAAACAAGCTCAGTGTGTAGTGTTTTATGGCCCCTTTTTCTGAGTGTGATTATAAAATTACACTACAAAGAAGTTCAAATCTAATCAGAATAAATCAAAAACTTTCCAATGGAGGTCAGAAAAGAATTCTCATATTCTGGTTCAGTTGTTAAAAAAAAATGATTTATTCAGTTTAGCATATTGACTACATATGTATTTTAATCATTGCCATTATTATTTGTATTATTGATGACCTCCAAATGAGAGATTGAGTCATAATTAACATGGCTGGGCTGGTAGTCAATTCAAAACTGACACAACTGCAGGTTGAAACAACTTTTCCAAGTGCAGAACCCAAATATTAAGCACTTAATATGAAGTGGTTTTGTGAGGTGCTGCCTCTTACCTGAAACAAAGCATCTAAGAGATTATAGACATGGGTCAAGCGGTACCGTAAGGGCCCAGGGTAAGGGAGAGAACAATTGGAAGTCAATGCAAATGAATTCATGGCACTCTGTTCAGTTTTGAATACTGCAGAGCATGATAAATATCCAGTTACAATGTGTCCAACTGGTTCATGCGAAACCCACCCGGTTTCTGTGACAGTTGGCTCTCATTAATGAATCTCAGTTTCCACATTTGCTTTGGAGCCTCTCCAAGGGCCCCATGCAGGTTTGTTTGTCTTGGGCAGGTTTTTGCAGCACTTTTACTGAGTGGGATGGCAGGATCTGTAGAGTGTTTAGATGCTAGATGCCAGGAGTTCTTGGCCCATGATGATGGCACAACTTCAGTACATCTTGGTAGGGCCCATTTAATCAAGATTCACCCTTACAGCACTGTGTTAATTCTTGTATCAATCAACACTGGACAGAAAATTGCTTGTTTGTAGCCTTAGCAACATATTTTTGCCTCCTGGTTAAATGAACAGTAAGCCAAAGACATAAACACTCTAGTTATCTAGCAAAAGGGTACTCTGTACATCCAAATTGTTTTCCTAGGCATATTATATAAATGTTTCATTGAGCAAGTTATCCTTTAATAGTTATATCAAACAAGTGTTGTGGCAATAACTTGCTTTACTTAGTCAAAACAACACAAGCTTTCCTTTTCCCTACATTGTCTTAGAGTAATATTTTATGTAGTTTGTGGAAGACTTTTGGACAAATCACTTGCTCATCTTATGTATCTTTCTAGAATAAAAGCATATAAATTTCTAGGGACTAGTTTGTACAGACTGTTCCTGGATTGGTTGAAGAAATAATATCTTAAATGAGGTATTTAAGATATTAAATGGTTGCAGAATAAAAATTGGTGGTCTTTGCTACTGCACTTCTACATTCTTTACACAGTATGTTATATGGTTTGTTCATTTACATTTTTTAATCAACAAAAATTAATTCACGTGATGCATACAGTACTTTGAATTGAGGATGAGTTGACTAAGTGGTTAAGACCACCTTCGTCAAATGTGTGCTTGGGGCTTCCCAGGTAGTGCTAGTGGTAAAGAACCCACCTGTCAATGCAGGAGACTTAAGAGACATGGGTTGGATCTTTGGGTCGGGAAGATCCCCTGGAGGAGGCATGGCAACCCACTCCAGTATTCTTACCTGGAGAATCCAATAGGCAGAGGAGCCTGGCGGGCTATATAGTTCATAGGGTCACAGAGTTGGACACGACTGAAGTGACTTAGCATGCACATATCATATTTTGAATTATACAGCTAAAACTTCTGTTTAAAGGTGTAAGAGTATAATAGGTTCTACTGAATACCCAAATAAATCCAACCGATCATGATGGGATTGTAATAGGCTGTCGTAATGGCCCTTACTATTCTGACTTGCACAGATTTTTTTTTTTTCCCCAAATAGAAATTCTCTAGCCAGAAGGAGCCTGTGAAATTGTCTACTCTTAAAACATCAGCTTTACACAGAGGGATACTAAAATCCATATAGATTCAGCAGATTGTTCAAGATCACCAGCTTGGCAGACATAGAGTCAGAACCAACCCTCTAATTCTGGTTAGAGGATTCATGAGCTTTGGGTTAGGAAACTCAGATTTGATTTCTGATTTTAACAACTGACCTAGATATTACTTCATTTCTTCATCCATGAAGAAGTAGGGATACATGATATATAGGGCACTCATTTGATTGAGCTAATAAGATAGTATACAGTAAGCAGCCAGGACCTTACCCGGAGGAGGCAGGAGGAGAGGGGACGACAGAGGATGAGATGGCTGGATGGCATCACCGACTCAATGGACATGAGATTGAGTAAACTCCAGGAGTTGGTGATGGGCAGGGAGGCCTGGCGTGCTGCAGTCCATGGGGTCTCAAACAGTCGGACACGACTGAGTGACTTAACTGAACTGAACTGAACTGAACCTTACCTGGAATACTCAGCAAGCCCGACTTCCCTACTTTCTAAGGGTTTTCATAGAATAACACTGAGAAGCAACTTTTCCCCTCAGCTCTTCTTTCACTTCCCACTGGTTAATCTTTTATGAGATAGGATTTCTAGCTGTAAATTTATTGGTCTCTCTAAACACCAGAACTTTGAGAATTTGATCTTTTACCAAGCAATGTAAATCATATTTTTACCACTTGTGTTGAGTGGGATTTATCTACTTCAAACTCTAAAATACAACCTTACGGTGACTTCCAAGAGCTTAATTTTAGGCCTGGAACTGAAGTTTAAATTATTTGAGGTGATAACATACTCCTCACAGTCTAGTTTAAAAGTCCCGAGTGCTATTATTTACTCTTTGGCTGTGAATTATGTGAAAGTCTTGGAATCACTAAGATAAAATAAACCAAGAAGGTTTTCTAAAGTGCCATGGTTGTGGTTTTTGTTATTAAGAAAATAGAGATTTTTTTTCAGAGCAGTTGGAAGTTAAAAGTTTTTCTAGTAAACAGTTACCAGGATGGGCAGGGGATATAGCAAAGCCTTGCTAGACGCAGGTGCTGGAGTATCCAGGAGAAAGGAAGCTTTCTAATTAAATAATAGGCCTACTTTAAGGCCTACCTGTCAATGCCTATGTGACAGGTACTTGCAAAAGAAAATTGACTTTCAGAGGATTAAATTATATGACTAAAGTCCTACACCAAGTATAAGGCTAAGCTAAGATTAAAAAGCCATTAACGTCTGACTCACAAACCCATGCTCATTTCTCTTTGCCAGTTAAGTTTCCAAATCAACCCCTTTGGAGGCTCACTTTGCAAAATACAAGTTCATCAGTCAATCTTAAATACTCTAGAATCAGAACAAAAAAGTCCTGGTATAGTTAGAATTAAAATGGCAGTATTGATTGCTTTTCATTACCCTTGGCTTATGACTGTGTCAGTGTAAATTTGTTGCTCTTGTTCTAAAGAAAAATCAGGTTTTCAGATATGTCTGTTTGAGTTGTTAATTGCCCAAAAGTTGGAAGAATAAAGCTGCTGGAATGTGGCTTAGTCAGAACGGGCTGAGGAAGTTCCAATCACTAATGGATTGAGCTATAAACATTCATGTCCTAAAGGAGGAAATGTGGTATGAATACAAAATAAATAAATTAAGTTCTGGGTCAGGTCTGTGTTTGCTAGGTCTGTGGTAGCAAGTTGCCACAAGCAACAGGAATTTATTGTCTTATGGTTCTGGAGGCTAGAATCTGGAAAACTGAGGTTTTGGTAGAGTGGTTCCTTTGAGGGAAGAGAGAATCTGGTTTGTGCCTTTTCCCTAGCTGCTGGTGGTTTGCTGGCAATCTTTTCTTTCCTTGGTTTGTGGCAACACAATTCCAGCCTCTCCTTGTAGCTCTCCATCCGTGTGTGCTCCTGCCTCTTCACATGGTGTTCTTTTTAAAACTAATTACTTTTGCAATGAACCTAGTCCAAAATTCAGTCACATTCGGAGGTACTAGAGGTTAAGACTCTAACCTCCTTACTATTAGGTTAAGGCTAATAGTAGGTTAACCTAATATTAGGTTAAGACTCTTACCTCCAGAATATTTTTTTTATGGGACATAATTCAACCCCTAATGAGAATCTAAAAAGTGAAAGTGAAATGGTGAGGCTAAACTGCCTGATGAATTTAGGTCACGCTACAAAGAAAACACTGATTATTTAGAATAAACCAAACAGCATGCTTGTCTGCATAATTGGGACTGCAGGTGTCTAGATGATTAATGTGGGTGATGCAGGGCGAGGAAGAGAAAGGGAATAGATGAAGGACGAGTGTGTAAGGGAGAGGGGAAAATGGAGACAAGAAAAATAAAGAGGGGAGGAGGAGAAAGGGGTCAGTGAGGACAAGGGGAGAGGGGGCCAGGAGAAAGACCACAGTAGCCAGTGCTTGCTTTTGTAGACTGGCTCTCCTTCTCTTGGTTCTAACGGTAGATCTGGACTGAGCCTGGCTACAGAGCTCTAATCTACAGAACTATCTTTGTAATTAGGACTATTTTATGAGTGTAGTAGTTACTTACATCTTATGTCCACTCACTGAAGAGAAATGTGTCTTTGGAGCCTTTTTAAGATTAGATTGCTTCTGCAGTTTCAAATCTACAGGAGCTTTTAATTTGGACCATTTAGTTCCTAGTGAAGAGAATTGGTCTTTTGTTCATATAAGAAACCCATAGCAGGAGTCACAGTGTGACTACTCCTGAGGTGAATGAGCTCAGTAGGACCCTTGGGACAAATGATAGCTGGGTGCTGGGCTCCTGTTGTTTCTACTACCTTGGAAATTAGAGATAAAAAATCTCTATTCATTTGTTTGGCGTATCTTTCTGCTAAGGACAAATTAATTTGAACACCCCCCCCCCAAAAAAAAAAACTTTGAATATTTCCTGTTTAAAGCATCAAGGTCATACAGTCTCTGAAATACTAGTCTGTCAGTACACTTAATGGTTATGTAGGACAGTTCATTACCACTCATCAAGGACCAATATATGGGTAGGGGAGTGGGAGGTAAAAACTGTTGCATGTAAGATAGGCTAAAGATGTTTTGTACAACATGTAGAATATAGCCAATATATTTGTAAAAATTGTAAATGGAGTGCAACCTTTAAAAATTATATTAAGAAAAAGGTAAAGGAATAAAAATCTCTTCTCAGGTCACTTCCATGCTAGAGTTTAAATATGTTGCTCTCTCATAGTTCACATGGATGATATAAAAGTGTGCATCTTTGAGTAAACTGTAAGATCTTCAAGAGTAGGGTCTAATTCATCTCTTTATTTTTCTTTCCTTTCTCCTCCTGCTTTCAGATATCAGCACAATACTTAAAATAGTTAATTCAGAAATTAAACTTAACTAACCTGGTGCAAGGGTTTTGCATCTAAAATGAGAAAATAGAAAATGTATATTTGTAAGTGTTCATAACTTACTGTGGCAAAATATACATCAAACTCACCATTTCAACCATTTTTAAGCATACATTTGGTGGGTTTAAATACATGCACATGGCTGTACAACCATCGCCATTATCCATTTCTAGAACTTTGTAACTTTTGCCTCTTCCCAAACTGAAACTTTATGCCAAAAAAAGGACCAGTGTGAAGTAGAACAATAGATTAATTTTTTTTTCTCTATTAAGGTGTATATAGAGCATTTTGTATTGGATTTTGTTTGCGAAGGTTGTGTTTTGTTTTGATTTTTCGTAGGGGATCATCTCAGTTGGTTCTTACTGCATCCCTGTAAGATAGGCAAAGCAGTTGTTTTTACATCCCTCTCACAGATAAAGAAATTGAGAGTTATAAGTGGTGGAGCCAAGACTAAAATTCAGGTCATCTATTTTCTCATCTGTCCATTTTCACATTTACCTCGTAGCTGCTTGTGCTCATGTGTTCAGTCGTGTCTGACTCTTTGCAACCCCATGGATTGTAGCCCACCAGCTGCCTCTGTCTGTGGGATTCTCCAGGCAAGAATACTGGAGTGGGTTGCCATTTCCTCCTCCAGGGGATCTTCCTCACCCGAGGATCAAACCCTCATCTCTTACATCTCCTGTATTGGCAGGTGTGTTCTTTACCACTAGTGCTACCTTAGAATTTAAATTACATAAAAATTATATGAGAAAAGTGATTGAACAAGGTCATGAAATGTGAGAAAGAGGAATTGTCTATGACAAAGCGAGGAAATAATGAAAGTATACAAAGTAGGAGGGCTACTTAAGCATCTTTACAGTATAGGAGTGAAACATCTGTTCCAGAGGGAACTCCCTGGAAGATGGAGTAGAAGAGAAACTGGGAGTCAGCCACAAGCCTTCTTCCTTTCTAATCAGTCTGTTCCTGTTTCATTTGCTCCAATATTTGTCACATTACAGTATTTCCATGGTGATGAATTATGATATTGGAAACACTAACCAAATCAGTCTATAGGAAGAAGGGCAGGGAACAAAGGACTCCCTGTTGACACAAAAATAATCTGTTAATCACCAAATCTGAAACAATTTAAAAAAAAAAATGAAATGACACTGTAAAAAGGAATTAATGACTACATCTAATTTAAACACAAGGAAATACTGATCATTTAGGCCTTAGACACAATAAACAAGTCAGTTCTCAAGTTCAGTAAATTTTACAATTGATTCTCAACTCACTGAGCATCATCTTTTCAATTCACTTGAAAAATCTGAGAGAGAATTCAGTGTCATTTTTAAATGTGGGCTCAGTTGCTAAGTTGTGTCTGATTCTTTGCAACTCCATGGACTGTAGCTGCCAGGTTCCTCTGGAGTTTTTCAAGCAAAAATACTGGAGTGGGTTGCTATTTCCTTCTCCAGGGGATCTTCCTGACCCAGGATCAAACCTGCGTCTCTTGCATCTCCTGCTTTGGCAGGCGGATTCGTTACCACTGTGCCACCTGAGGATCCCTATTGTTAAGTGACTTAGTGGAAAATAGCATAAAGAGGTTACAAGCCATATAAGAAGAAAATGTAAATTATCAACAGCAACAACCACAAAACACCCTCAAAAGTCTCTGTCCTTTCCTAAAGGTTAACAGGCAGCCACTGCTTCCTTGAATGGGGTAAGAATAATTCAGGTACTAGATCATTGGTTCACAAGGCAGATATCTCTCTCTGTTTGGAAATCTTTCAGATGATTGACGTGTTCTTTGCTACTCTGAGCAGATTATCACATGTTTGAAAGTCTCCTGTGTCATCAAGCTCCGTGTCAGGTAATGAAGGCCACTTATTTCTTATTTTCTCTTTGAAGAGTGAAATGATGTCTTGGATCAAACAAGCCTGAGGCTATGAAAGGCTGTCCAACAACACGTACTATTGGATTTCCAAAACCCTCAAGAAACCCACAGTACACTGTTGCATTCATTCATGTATTTATTTACGTATTCATTCACTTGACAAATATTTACTCAGGCCCTGAGTTGGTGTTGAGATCTCAAATACTGTATAAGCCAACAAGGAGAGATTATAATGAAAGTTCTTTGTTCAGACCTCAAGGGCGGTTCTGTACAAATATGCCTGCACTCCACAAACACAAGCACATTTACAGACCAGCACACTGACACAACTTAATCACACCAGAAATGGGACTAGATCATGAGCCCACTTAGGAAGCAGTAAGTGCTCCATAATGGTACTTGCCTAGAAGATAAACCAAAGCTTGTGGTTCTAAGAATTTAGGATTTTAAGATGAGGAAGGAAAGAAAAAATAAAAGAACCAATATAGGATCACTAGCCATTTATGTTGTCAAGGATGGATATTAAATATATCTCCAAATGAAAATACAACTTACTGTCACTTTTATTTGTTTCACAAAAGAATATAACCCCTCCTCCATAAAAAAACAAAGGGAAAAACTAGTTTTCAGAACAAAGTTAGCCATTTAAATTGGATATATTTAGTGCAATTAAAAAATTACTTTGTTTTCTCTTTTTCTTAATTCTCTTCATGAGCACTGGTCTTATTTCACTCTATAAACACTGCTTAAGCACTGGCATGATTGGAACACACTGGCAGAAAATGCAAGAACTGTCATCAGCCAAGAGTCCCAAATCAGCACCTAGTCTTAGGTATGTATTGATGTCCAATCTTGGCTGAATTGTTTTCATGGTCCTTGGCTGTAAAATGGGTATTTTAAAGGAATTTGTGAGGATTAAGTTATATAACCCATATAAAAAATTTCGGTGCCTTACAAGTGACTCCAAGCCAACACCCCTTTTTATGGTGATGTACCAAAATAGTGTTAGATGATCCAAGTGCCCATGCATAGGATTCTGTGTCCTCCCGTCAAAACCTGAACTCTGAGAGTTTACTCTACTTCCAAGCTTACAAATCAATTTGTTGACCTTTCGTAGATTGTGGCAGAAGACCCGAGACTCTTGAGTCAGACACAAAGGACAGTTAATTGCTCACAGCAAGAGCAGTGACCATAGGAGCATTTGTGACAGTTTTTGAGCCCCAGTTCCCATAGAGTGGTCCTATGGAGACTCTTGAAAAACACAGTGGGCTGCATTCAAGAGAGGAACACTGACTCTAGGGAATTAGAATCTTTTCTAATGGGCAGTCAGCCTGCCTGACGTTTGCTCTGGAGGGAGATATTCTCTTTATTCCATTAGGCAGTAAACAAACTTGTCCTTTGCTAGAGGGTGACTCTGTCTCTACCTTTCAAGGTTGTTTCCTATCCAAACATTTCAAAAAGCTAGTCCAGAGCAAAAGGCAGCCAGTGCCTCTGTCCCTAGAGGAGGTACACTAGAGGTCCATGGAGGGTGGTCTTTAACACCCTCCACTTTGAACAAGTCTTCGAATTTCTTCTAAGGCTTTGTTTTACAGCAGGTTTGGATTCACAGCAAAATTGATAGGAAGTTTCAGAGATTTCTTATATATCTTTGATACATGAATAGCCTCCACATTATCAGCATCCCCTACAAGAGTAATAATTCTAGAATATATTCTACTATACTATACTGGTATACCATAGTATATTAGTAATGTTCCTAGAGTAATACATCCATTATAGTTAACGAGCCTACAATGACACATCTTAATCATCTGAAGCCCATATTTTACCTTAGAGTTCACTCTTGGTTTTACACATTCTGTGGGTTTGGACAAATGTATAATGACATATCTGCCGTTATAGTATTACATAAAGTAACACCCTATTTTCAGAAACTGTGATCAATTGATTGGTCCTCTTCTGTACATTTGAATTCTTCTCTTAACTTGATATTTCCTATAAATATTTAGAAATTCTTAAATATCTACCTTCCTAAAAAGGAAATAGGCAGGTGGATATCCAATTTTCTAAGCACTATTTATTAGAGAGACTATCCTTTCCCCCAGTGAGTATTCTTGATCAACTGTTAGTTGACTGTATATGCACAGGTTTATTTCTGGGCTCTCACTGATCTATGAATCAGTTTCTATGTCAGTACCATACTATTTTGATTACTATAGCTTTGTAATATAGCTTGAAATTAGGACATGTTATACTTCTAGTTTTGTTCTTTCTCAAGATTGCTGTGGCTATTCAGGTCTTTTTTGTGATTCCACACAAATTTTAGGTTTGTTTGTCCTATTTCTAAGAAAAATTCCATTAAAACTTTGATAAGAGTTGCATTGAATTCTTAGATTGTTTTGGGTAGTATGGCCATTTTAACAATATTAACTCTTCTAATCCATGAGCTCAGAGTATCTTTCCATTTATCTGTGTCTTCATTTTCTTTCATCAGTGACTTACAGTTTTCAGAGTATAGGTCTTTCACCTCCTCAGTTAAATTTGTTTCTAGGCATTTTATTCCTTTTGATGCAACTTTGAGTGAAATTGGTTTCTGAATTCATTTTCAGATAATTTGTTGTTAGTGCATAGACATGAAACTGATTTTTGTATATTGATTTTATATCCAGAAATTTTATTGAATTGATTAGTTCTGAAAGTTTTTTTGCTAAGTCATTATGTTGTTCTATATGTAAGATTATACCATCTGCAAGCAAAGGGAATTTTACTTCATCCTCTCTGATTTGGATGCCTTTTGTTTTTTCCAATTGCTCTGGCTAAGACTTCTGGTACTTGTTGGATAGAAGTGGTGAGAGTGGACACTCTTTTCTTCTTCCTGATCTTAAAAGAAACACTTTCAAGATTTCACCGTATTATGTCAGCTGTGAACTTGTCATATATGGCCTTTATTATGCTTAGATACATTCTTTCTATACCCAATTTTTGGAGAGTTTTTGTCATAAAAGGATGTTGAATTTTGTCAACTTTTTTTGTATATTATTGAGATGATTGTACAATTTTTATCTTTCACTCAATGAACGTGTTCCATCATGTTTATATGTATATAGATAGACACACATACATGTGCATGGATGCTTGATCACTTCAGTCGTGTCTGACTCTGTAACCCCATGGACTATAGCCCTCCAGGCTCCTCTGTCTATGGGATTCTCTAGGCAGAAATACTAGAGTGGGTTGCTATGCCCTCCTACAAGGGATCTTCCCTACCCAGGGATTGAACCACATCTCTTGTACTCCTGCATTGGCAGGCAGATTCTTTGTTATTAGCACCATCTGGGATGCCCCCCACCCCAACACACATACATATATTAATACACACACATATATACATATATATAAAATGAAATATTATTCAGTCACAAAAAGAAAGGTAGTCCTGCCATTTGTGAGAATGTGAATGAACCTTGAGGGCATTATGCTAAGTGAAATAAATCAGACAAAGAAAGACAAATACTGTATGACCTCCGTTATATGTGAAACCTGAAAAAGTCAAACTCATAGAAACTAAGAGTAGATTGTTGATTACCAGAGACTAGAGGGTGGAGGAAACAGGGAGATGTCGGCCAAAGGGTACAAACTTCTAGTTATAAAACTAGTAAGTTCTGAGGATGTAACTATAGCATGGTAATTATGGTTAATAATACTGTATTATATGCTTGAGAGTTGGTAAGAGAGTAAATCGTAAATGTTCTTACCAGAAAAACAAAACAAAAATGGTAATTCTGTGCGGTGACAGATGTGTTAATCGATGCATTATTGTGGAAATCTTTGCACAGTACATAAATATATCAAATAATCATCCTGTACATTTTAAATTTATTCTACATGTGTGTCATTGTTTCTCAATAAAGGTGAATAAAAAAGGAAAAAAGCAAACTAACCCACCTTAACCTACTTATCTTCCTCTAGTCACCATTGTATACTCGTGATTTATTAATAGGTTTTATGCTTGCTTCTCTATTTACTCACATACCATCTATTATTTTTTTATTTTGAAATACAATATAAATGCAGAAGAAATGCACAAATCATGCATGTACAATTCAATGAGTTCTTGTGTAACTTTCATGCAAGTTTAGAGAAAGAACAATATTGATATCTCTGTGAACCAATAACTCTGGTCCTAGATATGTAACCTAGAGTTCGTAAACTAAGACACTTGTACAGAAAACTTTATAGCAACATTAGTTAATTTTAGAGAAGTCAAATAGCCATCTTCAGAATGGATAAGCCCATTATACTCCTTTATAATCCTACCCAGAAAAACTCACTCCATGCCCTATAAATATCCGTTATCCTTGCTTACAAGATAATAATCTTGTTACTATTGTCTGGATTTTACTAATATTCCTTAGTGTTTCCTGGTTTTTCAATTTTATTGAAAATAAAATCTAATTTGTATTGCGTCTGCTTCTTTCATTCATCATAATGCTTGTGACATTTATCAATATGCTTGGGTGTATGTGAAGTTTATTGCTGTAGGTTATTCCTTTTCATTCTTTATAGTATTTTATTGTATGTGTCTTCTACAATTTATTTACCTATTCTTTTGTAGGCGACTCTTTCTATTTCTGTAATAATAAGCAATGCGTTGCTATAAACATTTTATAAATGTATTCTACTGTGTGTACTCTAGGTTATATATCTAGAAGAGGAATTGATGTATTACAGGGTCTATGCATCTTTAATGACAATAGCTCATGCCAAATGTTTTACAAAGTGGTTGTTTCGATCTTCACTCCCATCAACAGAGTATTAGGTTTTCTGTTTTGCCACCTTTTATTGTATTAAATAATAAACACTTGATAATATTTACTATGTGCCAGGCAGTATTCTGAACACATTGATTTAAACTGTATAATACAATGAAGATTAAGTAGTATTGCCCTTCCCCTTTTCAGATAATGACACTGAGGCATAGAGAGGTGAAGTGACTTGGCCCGATTTACACCTGTGAAAGTGGCGGAGTTCAGCCAAGAGATTAGATTCTTTTTAAAAAATATGTATGTGTTTATTTATTTAGTCTGTGCTGGGTCTTAGTTACGGTTCATGAGATCTTCCTCGTGGCATGCGGACTTCTTAGTTGTGGCATGAGGTATCTAGTTCCCTGGCCAGGGATAGAACCTGAGCCCCTGCATTAGGAACACAGAGTCTTAGCCACTGGACTGCTGGGGAAGTCACAAGAGATTAGATTCTTAATCATTCTGCTGTGATGCCTCTTTCTCCTCTCATATTATTATTTTCATACGTTTACATTTTTGCCAACCTAGTGGATCTGTAATGGAATTTTTAATGGTGGTTTTAATTTGCATTATCCTCAGTGTAAATGATATTGAGCAGCTTTTGGAATCTTTGCTGAGCATTTGGATATCCTCTTTTGAGGATTCTAGGTTTAGGTCTCTCATGCCCAAGTTTCTATTGGATACTTGACTTTTTCTTTCTGTATCCTGGATATAGGCATGTATATATATGTGTGTGTGTATATGTGTAATATATATATAAAACTTAAATGTTTTCCTACTTGGAGACTTGCATTTTCACTCCTTAATTGGTATTCTTAATGAACGTAGTCTTCAATTTTTATGTAGTTAAATGTATAAATCATTTCTTTTATGGTTTTGCTTCTTGTGTTCTATAAGTTGTACCTATCAAAGGGTGCATCTGTAGATTATCCTATATTATTGCCCATACTATTCTTGCCTTTAATTTTTTGCTGAGAATTTTAGTATATCACAAATTCATATTTGTATATGATATTATTAATAATTAATTTTATGTGTCAATTTGGCTAGGCTATGATGCCCAGATGTTTGGTAACACTTGTCTAGATACTTTTGTGAAAATATTTTATAAATGTAATTAACCGTTACAGTTAGTTGGCTTTAAGTAAAGGGTATCACTCTCAATAATGTGGATAGGTCTCATTCAATCAGTTGAAAGCCTTTAAAGAAAAAACTGAAGTGAAGGAATTCTGCCTCAAGCCTGTAACATAAAAATCTTCCCTGTGTTTCCAGTCTCTATCATATCCTATGGATTTCAGACTCAAGACTGTAGTCAACTCGAGTTTCCAGGTTTCCGGCTTGTCATGCAGATTTTCCAGACTCCACGATCACATGAGTCAGTTTCTTAAAGTAAGTATTTTCCTATAGACATATTTCTATTGGTTCTGTTTACCTGGAGAGCCAGGGCTGATACAGACTTTGCTATGCACAGCAGTTCTAGAGCTGGACCTCGAGTTTCTAATTGGTTCTCTAATATGATTAGATTTCAAGTCACTGATGACTAAATTGTCACTAGTACAGAGGGCACTGGTAGTTTATGCATGCTGTGACAGTAAAGAAACATAAAGTGTCACTCTGGGATTACCTGCTTGTTCCTAAATGTACTCAATAAAATGGGGAAAGGAACAAGATGAGCTCAAGGACTCATACATTCCCAATTGAAATGCTTCATAAATTCTCTGGTAGCTCACTTGGTAAAGAATCTGCCTTCAGTGCAGGAGACTCGGGTTCGATTCCTGGGTCAGGAAGATCCCCTGGAGAAGGAAATGGCAACCCACTCCAGTACTCTTGCCTAGAAAATCCTATGGATGGAGGAGCCTGGGAGGCTACAGTCCACGGGGTTGCGAGAGTCAGGCACAACTTAGCTTCTAAGCCTAAGCCTAATACATGACCCAGAAGTTTCAAATTCTGCCCTGAAGGAAACCCACAATCTCATCCTGTGAGTAGCTGAACTATAAGATCCATTGAATTCCCAAGCTTAAAAGATGTTTGCTGTTAAACTGAGGGTATTGATTATGAAGAAATGGAGAAATGGGATTATGAGAACTGGAATGAGAACATATGGGCAGATTCTGATGAAACTGAGGAACATTGAAGACTTAAATTCTGATGGATCTTCTTTGCTACTGGAAGCAGCCATTTTATCCCCATCTGAGAAGGCTAACTATGCTTTGCCTGAGGAACCTTTCCTGAAGCAGTTGCCCTGTAAGATACTGTTGATCCACCTCCAGACCCATTTCCCACTCCTGTCTTTGCATCTAGACCTATAAGTAAACTCAAGTCCCAAAAGCTCCCAAAAGAGTTAACACATTGTGTGACCCAGAATTATACTTCAAAAGGACTACATGATTTTTCCAATTTATATATGTGTAAATCTGGAAGATATGTGCTCAGTATTTTGGGCCATATCAAGATATCCCTTCCTGGTGAAGATAAGATGAAGTACAAGTTGTTGCATCAGGCTGCTCTTCCAATCAAAGTGAGAGAGGTATAATGCTTAGGAGTCTCTTTGGATTTTGGATGCAATATATTCCTCATTTGGGTGTGGCATCTACTCGTTGAGCAAATGAAGATAATTAAGAAACTGTTGATAAAGTTGCTTTATCTCCTGGGCTACTTAATCCAGCAGATTTAATGGTACCCAAAGTGTTATTGGCAGATAGAGATGCTATTTGGAGCCTTTGGCAGAATCCTATAGGTGGGCCATAGTATAATTTTGGAGCAAAGCCTTGTCATCCTCTTTAGGTACATGCTCTTCTTTTGAGAGAGAAAAAAAAAAGCTTTTGGTTTCGTACTGGACTTAGCAGTTGAATGTTGTACCATTGACCACCAAGTAACTATGTAACCTGAACTGGCCATGATGAAATGAATGATGTGGGACCCATCAAGCCATAAGGCTGGGCATGCACACCAACACTTCTTCTTCCAGTGGAAGTAGCTTCTATGAGATTATACTCAAGCAGGCCCTGAAGGCACAAGTAAGTTACCTAAGGAAGTGGTCCAAGTGCTTATGGTACCAACTTCTGCCATATTACCTTCTCTTATCCAGTCTCATTGATAGCCTCATGGGATGCCGCCTACGATCAGTTGACTCAGGAAGACAAAACTTGGGTCAGGCACCATTCAGAAGTGGATAGCTGCAGTATTATACCCCTTCTTAAGACATCTATGAAGGACAGTGAAGGGAAATCCTCCCAAGGGAGTAGAATGTCAAGCAATACATCTGGTTAGCCATTTTGTTTGAAAGGTGAAATGGTCAGAAATGTGCATGTATACTAATTCATGGGCTGTGGCCAATAGTTTGTCTGGATAGTCAGAAAGGGAAATAGTTGGAAGGAAAATGGTTGAAAAGTCGATAACAAAGCGATCTGGAGGAAAGGTGTATGGATAGACCTGTCAGAATGGCTGAGACACATGAGAATATTTATGGCCAGTGTGAGTGTTCACCAAAGCATGAACTCGTCAGAGGAGGATTTTTGTAACCAAGTGGGTTAGGATGACCTTTGAATACCAATCAGCTTCCTTCTCAGATGGTAAAGAAACTGCTTGCAATGCAGGACACCTGAGTTCTATCCCTGGGCTGAGAAGATCCCCTGGAGAAGGGAATGGCTACCCACTCCGGTATTCTTGGCCTGGAGAATCCCCATGGACAGAGGAGCCTGGCATTTGACAGTCTATAGGGTCACACAGAGTCGGACACGACTGAAGTGACTTAGCACACATTTCATGCATGTAGCTTCAAGTTTCTCTTTGTTTCTTTTTTGAATAGTGAACATCATTTTTTATGTTATCTGATGGCAATACTTGTAATCTTCCTTTTCATCTATTATTTCTGTTATTTATTGCTTGTTATTCTTGTTATTTATTGCTCATGCTAATTTATTTCCTTATATACTTGTGCATGCATGCTAAGTCACTTAGGTATCTTTAATTGTATGCTGCTCATTGAAAAAAATTATTATATTTATGAGGATTTCCTGAGGCTTAGGATATATATGCTTTCCTCTAGAAATGATTTGCATTTGTTCCTTTCAATTTTTAGGAGTGCTGTTAGTTCAATACTGCTTAAATTTATAGCTCACAATTTCTTGGAACACATTGATGATTAAATAAAAGTAGGTTGGAGATACACCAGCCATGATTATAATATTTCAGGATAGTTTTCTCTTTTTAAATTGAAGTATATTTGATTTGCAATGTTATATTAGTTTCAAATGTACAGCATAGTGAATCAGTATTTTTATAGCTTATACTATATTTAAAATTATTATAAAATATTGGTTATATTCCTTGTGCTGTATATTACATCCTTGTATCTTATTTATTTTATACCTTATAATTTATACCTCATAATATGTTTCCTCTGTCTTGACTTTTCCTTAAGATAGTTTTCTTAACATGAAAAAAAGTGTGTTAGTCATTCAGTCACGTTTGACTCTTTGCAACCCCGTGGACTGGAGCCTGCTAGGCTCCCCTCTACATGGAACTTTCCAGGCAAGAATACTGGAGTGGGTTGTAATTTCCTTCTCCAGGGGATCTTCCCAACCCAGGGATCGAACCCACATCTCTAGCATTGTAGATGTCCCAGGGTTTGTGGGAGAAGTTAGATATAGCCACTAGGGGATCCACCTTGAAGGTATAGCCACTTCAAGGCTCCACTTTGCTCTAAGAATGTGTATAGTCCTTGGGGCATGGACTTTGAGGTGGGCAACCTCCTATTAGATCCTCTACATTTAGCAGTTCTTTAGCTAAGTTCCTGCCTTCTTGCTCTACAAATTCATCAAGATGATAGCTCAGTTGTATAGTTTATTTTATCCTGGATGGATAAAGGGCTTCTGGGCCAAAACAGGCTTTGAGTGCCCTGCTTAATGCATTCTGTGGATTCTTGTTTTCTCACATGTTTGAGCTGATAGTTCTTTACTATATTGTAAGTTCTTCAATATTCAGTTCAGTTCAGTTCAGTCACTCAGTCATGTCCAACTCTTTGAAACCCCATGAACCACAGCACGCCAGGCCTCCCTGTCCATCACCAACTCCCAGAGTCTACCCAAACCCATGTCCATTGAGTCGGTGATGCCATCCAACCATCTCATCCTCTGTCGTCCCCTTCTCCTCCTGCCTTCAACCTTTCCCAGCATCAGGGTCTTTTAAAATGAGTCAGCTCTTCGATCAGGTGGCCAAAGTATTGGAGTTTCAGCTTCAACATCAGACCTACCAATGAACACCCAGGACTGATCTCCTTTAGGATGGACTGGTTGGATCTCCTTGCAGTCCAAGGGACTCTCAAGAGTCTTCTCCAAAACCACAGTTCAAAAGCATCAATTCTGTGCTCAGCTTTCTTTATAGTCCAACTCTCACATCCATACATGACTACTGGAAAAACCATAGCCTTGACTAGACGGACCTTTGTTGACAAAGTAATGTTAAGAAACTGTTTTCTCCAGTGTTTTTCCTTGTTTTTAATGTGAGGGGTATGTGCGTGTGCTTATGAAAATACTCTAGACTGCCATGACTAAACAGTGGAAAACTAGTCTTCTTTTTAGCATGCTAAATTGGGTTCAGGAAAAGATGAAATTTTTCTTGCAGCAGAGAGGGTTGACAATCACATGCTCCTAAGCTGTTATTATATATTATAAACTTGTGATGCATTTCTGGCTATGTTCCCTTAAAATGGCTTTTTGGGGGAACATTTTAATTATAACCATAGTGAAAAGGAAGTGAGTCTGAAAAATTCAAGATAAGGCTAGAAGTAAAATAAGATCAACCATTTTAAATATATTCTAGTATGGCATTGAATTAGTAAAGAGAGTATAAATAGCTCTTTGGAACCAGAAGTCACTGTCCACTTTTTCTAATACTGAGTATATAGGTTTGAGTAACTTTTTTTTTTCCTTCTTGGTGATGTGGTATATCTTGTGGGATCTCCCCGACCAGGGATTAAACCCAAGAATCCAGGTCCTGTCAGCACAAGTCTGGGATCCTAACCACTAGACCACCAGGGAATTCTGAATATATAGGTTTGAAATTTAAGTGGCTAGTGAACTCTGCCACTCTGATGGAAGGACTGTTTCCCATGAACCCAGAGTAGGAAAGTCTACCTTAAATGACTGTTACGTGGAAATCTGTCCTGTTACATGGAAATCTGTCTTATTCAATCCTTTTTCTGTGAGGTGGATAATTTAGTTAAAAATGTAATTTCATTTATGTATATTCAGTGTATATATATATACACACACACACACACGGAAATGTGTGTGCTGAGTCGCTTCAGTCAAGTCTGACTGTGCAGTCCTATGGACTGTAGCCTGCCAGGCTCCTCTGACCATGGGATTCTCCAGGCAAGAATACTAGAGTGGGTTGCCATGCTCTACTTCAGATATACATACACACACACACACACACACACACACACACATGAGAAATATGTGTAGTGCTATTGGTAACATGTGGAACTTGTCTGACCCTCATAGGTCTGCTGTTAATTCCTTTGTACACATTAGGAATTTAGCAGAGAACTACAAAAAGGTAGTGAAATAATTGAAGTGAAAAATTACCAGTCAGGGGAAAAGGTTAAGGAAACAAAGAATTATTTGAGGAAAGAGGTGACTGAAGAAAAAGCAGCAGTCATCTGAGAAGAGCCAGCAGTGGCTTGCTTGTTCTAACACGGAGCAAGTAAGCTTGCTTGCTCTCCAGCTTGACCCTGTATTACAATCATCAGGGACCCATCCTCAGAGCTTCTGACTGAATTGGTCTGGGATATGACTTAGGCATCAAGTTTACGGAAAAAACCCTTCATGTGATTCTAAGGTGCAGGGATCATTCACTATAAAATTACTTTAGGAAGCAAATTCCTGTAGAACAATGACAGAATTTGTAAAACTTAAGTACGGTTATTCTGGTGCCCAGATCTACCATAAGGGACTACTGGAAGATGGGCTTTCTACGTTTCCACTACAAATGGAGCAAAAGAAATAGTGCCTCAACTGCAGCATGAGAAAGTTTAATTAAAAAAAAAGAAGAAAAGAAAATACCACCTTGGAGTATTCTGGATATTCTGGAATGGCTCGCAAAGGTATATTGAAGCATCTTGTTACTTGGTCCCATTCACTTGAGGCCGTTCTGCCTCAGGCTCTAGACTCAGACAAAGCTGGGCTTGAATTCCTATCTGGATTTACTAGATGTACAATATTTGGGAAAACTATATTCTCCATACCTTAGTTTCACCATTCATTCAGTCATAAAACAATACTAGGTAGGTACTGTACAAGGTACTGGGGACACAGCAGTGAACCAAAGAAAGTGCATCAGATGGGACAACACCCCTGCCTTATCAGGTTATTTGTAAAGATGACATAAGAATTAAATATAAAGTAGCTAGCAGAGTTCCTGGTTATGATTACTATTATTTACATGGTATATGATCTCAAAGGGATGAGTAGCATTGGATTGGAGTTAAAACCAGAGGGAATTTTTATTAATAATCTGTAACAAGATTCATTGGAAAAGGCCCTGCTGCTGGGAAAGACAGAAGGCAGGAGGAGGAGGGGACAATAGAGGACGAGATGGATGGATGGCATTGTCGACTCAATGGACATGGGTTTGAGCAAGCCCCGGGAAACGGTGAAGGACAGGGAAGCCTGGCATGCAGCAGTCCACCGGGTCGCAGAGTTGGACACGACTGAGAGGCTGAACGACAACGACAAGGATTGTAAGTTTTGCTATCCTCTGTATTTCAAATAGAGGTTAAAACAAAAAGCAAGGTGAAGGTACCCGCTCCCTAAAACAAACAAGGACGACAAACTCCAAAATCTATGCTCTGTCCTGGGACGCTGAGCAATCACATGGGCTCAGAGCCACATTGGAACCCACCCATAGAATGTTCACTGCCGGATATAATGAATCACTAAAATCCTCAGTCTCCTTTCAATTCTTAGAAAAGAGGATGTTACCAATAAAAAGAAATAAAAACGATTGGTGTGAACTGTACATCCCCAAAGCCTTAGCATAGAAATGTGCAGTAGAATAACTAATGTAGGAACAGTTTGTCTACCTCATTAAAATGTAGGGAGTTCTTCTTAAAAAAAGATGTTCTTGGAATAGAGTAAAAAATGGAAGCAGAAAAGCACTGAAGCATCTGTGTTGCTCCTTGAGATATAAGCAACATACTTTTAATTGAATGGAGCTTGGGAATACAAGAGGGTTTTCCTTGTGGCTCAGACGGTAAAGAATCTGCCTGCAATGCAGGAGACCTGGGTTCTATCCCTATGTCAGGAAGATCCCCTGGAGAAGGGAATGGCAACCCACTCCAGAATTCTTGCCTGGAGAATTCCATGAGCACACAAATGTGTTACTGGAAGGCAGCATGTATCTATGGAGAACTTCAGTAGCCCCAATGATTGTAAACCCAGATGTAAACTATTTGCATGTATGGATATCTATCACATAGTTTGACACTCAAACTTTCATATAAAATCCATGCTGGAACTAAGAGAGTAAAAACATTTGGGTTTTCTTCAGGTTATTACAGCTCCTGGCATGCTGGAGCTCCTGGCTGTTATTTTTTTTGTTGTTGTTATTTTTTTTAATTAATTTAGTTTTTATTAAAGGATAATTGTTTTGCAGAATTTTGCTGTTTTCTGTCAAACTTCAACATGACTCAGCCATAGGTATACATACATCCCCTCCCTTTTGAACCTTCCCATCCCCCTCCCCATCCCATCCTTTAGGTTGATACAGAGCCCCTGTTTGAGTTTCCTGAGCCACACAGCAAATTCCCATTGGCTATCTATTTTACACATGGTCATGTAAGTTCCCATTTTACTCTTTCCATACATCTCACCCTCTCCTCCCCTCTCCCCATGTCCATAAGTCTATTCTCTATGTCTGTTTCTCTACTGTTGCCCTGTAAATAAATTCTTCAGTGCCATATTCTAACATATATATATACAGAATCTAGAAAAATAGTATTGACTGTTATTTTTTCCTCTCTCCTTTTGCTGTCTTTGTAGTCTCTCCTATGCAGTAGATGATTCCAGAGAGGACAGGGGTAAATGACTATTACATTTAACTTTAAAATCAGTCTCAAGGGTTGCTGTGCCAGTAGGTTGCACAGCAAAAAGGGCCAACAGATACTATACCCTTTTATACTATACTATTCTCCTCTTTGTCTTTGAAAGACTTGCTTGTTTATCGCCAATAAGATTGGTTCTTTGCCTGTGTGCACGCTAAGTCACTTCATCATGTCCAACTCTGTAGCCTATAGCCCGCCAGGCTCCTCTGTCCATGGGGATTCTCCAAGCAAGAATTCTTGGGTTTCCATGCCCTCCCCCAGGTGATCTTCCAAACCCAGGGATAGAACTCATGTCTCCTGTGGCTCCCACATTGCTGATGAATTCTTTACTGATCAGTCCTTTTGTTAATCTCATTTGGCTGGAAAGGTGTTGAGAATCCTCAGTCTGAAAACTTTCAAGGCTGTGTTTTACATTGCAGAGATGAGATCTGAGTTTTTAACTCATGCTGATCAGAATAATAAAGACGGTCTGTATTCAGTTCAGTTCAGTTCAGTTGCTCAGTCATGTCTGACTCTTTGTGACCCCACAGACTGCAGCACGCCAGGCTTCCCTGTCCATCACCAACTCTCAGAGCCTACTGAAACTTATGTCCAACGCATTGGTGGTGCCATCCAACCATCTCATCCTCTGTTGTCCCCTTCTCCTCCTGCCTTCAATCTTTCCCAGCATCAGATCCTTTTCTAATTAGTTGACTCTTCGCATCAGGTGACCAGAGTATTGGAGTTTCAGCTTCAGCATCAGTCCTTCCAATGAACACCCAGGACTGATCTCCTTTAGGATGGACTGGTTGGATCTCCTTGCAGTCCAAGGGACTCTCAAGAGTCTTCTCCAACACCCCAGTTCAAAAGCATCAATTCTTCAGCACTCAGCTTTCTTTATGGTCCAACTCTCACATCCTTACATGACTACTGGAAAAACCATAGCTTTGACTAAACAGACCTTTGGTAAAGTAATGTCTCTGCTTTTTATATACTGTCTAGGTTGGTCATAGCTTTTCTCCCAAGGAGCAAGCATCTTTTAATTTCATGGCTGCAGTCACCATCTGCAGTGATTTTGGAGCCCCCCAAAATAAAGTCTGTCACTATTTCCATTGTTTCCCTATCTATTTGCCATGAAGTGATGGGGGCAGATGCCATGATCTTAGTTTTCTGAATGTTGAGTTTTAAGCCAAATTTTTCACTCTCCTCTTTCACTTTCATCAAGAGACTCTTTAGTTCTTCTTCGCTCTCTGCCATAAGGGTGGTGTCATCTGTGTATATGAGGTTATTGATACTTCTCCCAGCAATCTTGATTCCAGTTTGTGCTTGCATTTCTCATGATGTACTCCACATATAAGTTAAATAAGCAGGGTGATAATATACAGCCTTGATGTACTCCTTTTCCGATTTGGAACCAGTCTGTTGTTCATAAATCCTCTTTGAAAATCTGTTTTCAAGCTGCTTATGTTATAGCAGCATTATTTAAAATGCCAGGATGTGGAAGCAACCTAAGTATCCATTAGCAGATGAACAGATAAAAAAAGTGTGGTTGTATATACAACCACATACAATGTAATATTACTTAACCATAAAAAAGAACAAAATTTTGCTATTTGCAGCAACTTGGATGGACTTGGAAGACATTATCTAAGTGGGATAAGTCAGACAAAGACAAATATTGTACGATACCACTTATACGTGGATATCGTATAAGTGATATAAGAAATATAGCAAGATATAAGAAATATAGCAAGCTAGGGAATATAACAAAAAAAGGAGCAGTCTCACAGATGTAGAGAACAAACTAGTGGTCACCAGTGGGAAGAAGAAAGGAGGAACAACATAGGGGTAAAGGATTAAGAGGCACAAGCTATTGGGTATAAGACAGACCATAAGGATTTATTGTACACACAGGGAATAGAACTAATGTTTTGTAATAACTGTAAATGGACTGTAACCTTTAAAAATTATATAAAAAATAAAGTGTCATGAATGAAAAAAAAAAAAACTGCTTATCTAACTCATGGATGTTTGAAATGAAGTTTTTTGGGACTTCCTTGGTGGTCCAGTGGCTAAGACTCCATGCTCCCAAAGCAGGGGGCCTGGGTTTGAGTCCTGGCCAAAGGACTAGATCCCACATGGTGCAACTAAGACTTAATGCAACCAAAGAAATAAAAATAGAAAATATTTTTTTAAAAAAAGAAATTAATTTTTTCAAAGACTGTTCACATCCATGACAAATTTTGCTGAGTTCAATTTCCTAGAACAGGAATTGCAAATAGTAATCAAAGAGGGGAGACTGGTATGTCTATTGAGTGAAATTATATTCAGACCAAATTTCTCGAATATTTAAAAATGAGAAACAAACACTGACCAAACTTATCTAACATGGAATTACCCAAATGTTGTTGAAATGAAGCCACGTGCAGCTCTCTGGCAGCTGGGCACCCGTGCACCCCGCTGTCTGCCCAGGCTCACTGGCAACCTGCTTTATTGCTCTGTGCTCCCTGAGATAGGCGTCTTCTGAGTGTTCTTCCTTCGTGAGCTGTCATCCTCATTCCCCATGTGAACAAGTCAACTTCTGTCACTTTCCTGTTACTCACACTTGACTCCTGACCCCTAACCCAGTTACTCCTTGTTTATATCAACAAATGAGACTAGGACAATAAATAAATAAATAAAAGATATTACTGTTTTTCAAATTAAAAGATGTCCATTTTTCCTCCTATTTTTATCAACTTCCTTAAAAATTAATAAGGTAAACTTTTCAGGGCATAATATTGTACACTATGACTACATATTTCCTCAAACAGTATTTTCTGGAAGTCTTCTTTGTATAGGACATTAGAATACATACTGAATTTAAACTCCTTTGATTTTCCTATTCGGATTTTTAAATTCTGCCATTAGGAAACAAGATTTTGATGAGAAATGCAGAATATACACATACACACATGCTTACATTCTTTCTGTGTTCCGTTTTTTTTTTTTAATAGAACATAAACAAATGAAAGCATGTTGACCGCAAAGGGATATAAATAAAAATCTGTGCCTCTTCATGGCTTGTTGATACTAACAGTGGGGAAAAAAAATGAGAAAACAAATGAGTTGTTCTGGGCTTGAACTTTCTCCCTTTATTTCCCACACCAAATCCAGCCAACACTCCTTGACAGGAGCTTGGCAGTGAGAAGGAGGAGGCAAGTGGAAGCCTTGGAAATTGGTCCAATTAAAAGTGCTAGGTGCAGAGTACCTCTTCACATTAATGGCTGGTTGCCTTCTTACCCCCACGGACCCCCAGTGAAAGCCCTGAGAACCATATCCAGATGCAGTTGCACCTACTTACCAAATAAGCAGTGAACACAGCTAATGGTCACTTCAGTGATTCCATTTTAAGAAACTTGAATTGGCATAACTAATTTAAGAAAGATAGTACCTTTAGCAAGGATTGGGGAAAAAATTTCAAGAGTAGCACAGTAATGATCTAACATATATTATTATATTGTGCCTGTCACTGCTCTCATTCTAGTTGTGACTGCTAAAGATATCTAAAAACATGTAAATCCAGATCACATTAATTCTCCAGGGCAAGAGTTGGCATCCTGCAGAACCTTCAAATTTAGCGAAGTGTTGGTTTCTTTCTTTTCTTCACTGTTTGGTTCGCATTCAAAGCCTTTATATTTATTGAAGAAGAGGCTTCTCATTTTTTTAATTAAAATTTTTCTTTACAGTAAGTCTTTGTTGGTTATATATTTTAAATATTGCTTGTTGTTTTGTTGCTTAGTTGCTAGGTCATGTCCAGCTTTTGCAACCCCATGGAGCCTCCAGGCTCCTCTCTATATGGGATTCTTCAGCCAAGAATACCAGAGTGAATTGCCATTTCTTTCTCCAGGAGATCTTTCCAACCCAGGGGTTGAACCCACATTTCCTGCATTGGCAGGCAGATTCTTTACTGCTGAGCCATCAGGGAAACCCTATTTTGAATATAGCACCTCTCATTTTATATTGCTTATACTCAGCGTTATGTGGTTACAGAAATTAGGCATCAAGAGACTTGGATTCTGGTGTGTTACCTTTGGAATGAAACATAAAATTCATTTCAGCCAACACCCTCACTTTACAGCATATGAAAGGAAGACATGACAGGAGAGTGGCTTACCAAGAGCAGCCAACTTGGTAATCTCAGAGGAAGCTCTCCTAGCCTCCCTCCAGTGCTCCTAACTCTACAGGGAGCTTCTCTTCTCTCAACTTCTCGGTGACTCCACCTGTCACAGAGCCAAAGACTCATCTTCCCCTTCTGTGAAGTAGAAATGACAGATATTTTGCAGCACCGTCGTAAATAGGAAATAGCTTTGAATGTCCACTGAGTGGTATACTGCCTCACGTATTCCATATATTCATTTCTCATCCTGTAGAAGGGATCCACCATGTTCACTGCTTCTAAAGCAGAGAGCCTGGGTCAGAGAAGGCCTTTCAGAATTTCTCACATTTTCATGTCATGAACAGTTTTTGCTAATGGATCTGATTGATCAGACTAGAATTGAGTTTATTTTGTACTACGTGGTAATGAATTGTCATATTTGTCATGTCTTTCCCCTAATTAAAAAAAACTGTTTTTGAGTGTATTCTGAGTGTGGCTAAAAAGATCTAAGTGCCTTAATGTGGTTTTGGCAGCTTCTTTGATGTAATCAGTTTGATCTTTGGCAGCATAAGCGGCATGGCAGGTTGGAGCACTGGTCTGTAAGTACAAGCCCTAGATGTTTGTTCTGGCTACTAGAGTGTGACCTTGGCTACATTCTTTAACTGTTTTCATACTCCATTTCTTTGCTTGTGAAGTGCAGACAGAGATGGATGGTTTCTAAAGTCCTTCCTAATTCTAAGATACAGACAAATCTCAGCTATAGTAATCTTAAAAAGAACAAATGTTTGTGGAGCAATGTGGCATTTTCTGCAAAAACAGATTGCCTAATCTGTTTTTTGAATTAAAGTTACTAAAAATCGAAGCAAAAGAGCAGAAAGTCTTAAATTAGTGGCAGAGGGCTTTCTCTGACAATAAAATGTACTTGCTGGAAATTTACAGTAGCTGTGGAATGAAAACAACTATTAAATCAAAATTGGCTTAGTACATTCAGAGACACAAGAATAAAACCTATTAACAGCTCAGCAGAATTTAATTGAATACTATGAGTAATGCAAGAGAGGGCCAGGGGTGAATGCAAACACTTATGGATGATTCTGAGTTGCAATATTTGGCTTTCTGTGAGAATAAAGAGCTGAGTTCCAGTTGTGTAGATGCTGAGTTGATTAAAGAAGCTAAATTTACATTGACATGGAGGTATAGATGTATCACTGTGGTTTTCGCTCCCAGAATGTTCCAGACAGCCTAGTGCTGTCTGCAGAAGGACAGAATAAGCTCTCAGCAGCACTTGGTTCCCAGGGGTCTCTCCCTACCCAGACCACTGACTGGGTACCTCCATCTATGTCTGGCCTTGTGATGTCCGGCACATGGAGGCAGGGAGGGAGACCAGAAAGCCCGTTTGTGTAAAATAGACTTGAGATTTTTGGATTCTGACTCTGGCTACTTGAGCAACTCGCTTAACTCATTACTTCTCCTTCAAAATGAGCTTACTGTATAGCAACCTTTGTATTGTCCTGACTTATCTTTTTGACTTAGTCTCTGCTGGGATTTACATTTCAGTTTGAGTTTTCATTCAAGTTTATACCAGGTTTCATGCTTCTGGATCTTGTTTGTGGAATAGATATCCCTGCCATGTTCCTAAATGATATCCCTCTTCTTTGACTGTGGCTCTCTACCCAGTTCCAATTCTTATTTCTCAACACCTATGTGTGTAACCACAATATGGCCAGGCAAAACAGAACAAGCCTCCAAACGAATGACAGGTATTTCCAAATAAAACATGAGTAGTATAAGATCCATGGTTTCTTTACAAACTAATAAAATCTACGTGTTCAGATCAATTGATTCTTAAATCCAACCATATTTTTTTCTTGTATATGTCTTAACTTTGCAACCTCTTCCCTGTCCAAATTTTTGAAAAGAAATCACACCTCTTCATATGTTATATATTGCTCAGATAAGCAAATACTTGATGACTTTCAGAAGTCACCAAAGGTTCACATTAGCTGCTTTTCCATTCCTCCATATTGTTTCTTTTTTTTCTTTTTTTAGTTTTTTTTTCTATTTATTTTTATTAGTTGGAGGTTAATTACTTTACAATATTGTAGTGGTTTTGACATATATTGACAAGAATCAGCCATGGATTGTGTTCCCCATCCCAATCTCCCCTCCCACCTCCCTCTCCATCCCATCCCTCTGGGTCATCCAGAGTTTTCCCAGCACCACTTGTTAAAGAGGTTGTCTTTTTTCCATTGTATATCCTTGCCTCCTTTGTCGAAGATAAGGTGTGCGTAGGTGCGTGGATTTATCTCTGGGCTTTCTATTCTGTTCCATTGATCTATATTTCTGTCTTTGTGCCAGTATCATACTGTCTTGATGACTGTGGCTTTGTAGTAGAACCTGAAGTCAGGCAGGTTGATTCCTCCAGTTCCATTCTTCTTTCTCAAGATTACTTTGGCTATTCAAGGTTTTTTGTATTTCCATACAAATTGTGAAATTAGTTGTTGTAGTTCTGTGAAAGATACCATTGGTAGCTTAATAGGGATTGCATTGAATCTATAGATTGCTTTGGGTAGTATAGCCATTTTGACAATATTGATTCTTCCAGTCCATGAACATGGTATGTTTCTCCATCTGTTTGTGTCCTCTTTGATTTCTTTCATCAGTGTTTTATAGTTTTCTATGTATAGGTCTTTTGTTTCTTTAGGTAGATATACTCCTAAGTATTTTATTCTCTTTGTTGCAATGGTGAATGGTATTGTTTTCTTAATTTCTCTTTCTGTTTTCTCATTGTTAGCGTATAGGAATGCAAGGGATTTCTGTGTGTTAATTTTATATCCTGCAACTTTACTATATTCATTGATTAGCTCTAGTAATTTTCTGGTAGAGTCTTTAGGGTTTTCTATGTAGAGGATCATGTCATCTGCAAACAGTGAGAGTTTCACTTCTTCTTTTCCTATCTGGATTCCTTTTACTTCTTTTTCTGCTCTGATTGCTGTGGGCAACACTTCCAAAACTATGTTGAATAGTAGTGGTGAGAGTGGGCACCCTTGTCTTGTTCCTGATTTTAGGGGAAATGCTTTCAATTTTTCACCATTGAGGGTAATGCTTGCTGTGGGTTTGTCATATATAGCTTTTATTATGTTGAGGTATGTTCCTTCTATTCCTGTTTTCTGGAGAGTTTAATCATAAATGGGTGTTGAATTTTGTCAAAGGCTTTCTCTGCATCTATTGAGATAATCATATGGTTTTTATCTTTCAATGATACTTTTACTTTTTAAGGGATCACAGAAGAATAATATATTATGATTAGTATTAGTATTCTTTTTTATTATAGTTGATTCACAGTGTTGTGTTAGTTTCTGCTATACAACAAAGTAAACCAGGTATACATACACATATATCCAGTCATTTTTAGATTTTTAACCCTTGTAGGTCATTACAGAGTGTTGAGTAAAGTTTGCTGTGCTATACAGTTAGTGGTTTTTTTTTTTTTTCTTTTTTGTTTTTTCCATTTATTTTTATTAGTTGGAGGCTAATTACTTTATAGCATTGCAGTTGTTTTTGTCATACATTGAAATGAATTAGCCATGGATTTACATATATTCCCCATCCCGGTCCCCCCTCCCACCTCCCTCTCCACCTGATCCCTCTGGGTCTTCCCAGTGCACCAGGCCCGAGCACTTGTCTCGTGCATCCAACCTGGGCTGGTGATCTGTTTCACCCTAGATAATATACATGTTTCGATGCTGTTCTCTTGAAACATCCCACCCTCACCTTCTCCCACAGAGTCCAAAAGTCTGTTCTATACATCTGAGTCTCTTTTTTTGTTTTGCATATAGGGTTATCGTTACCATCTTTCTAAATTCAATATATATGCATTAGTATACTGTAATGGTCTTTATCTTTCTGGCTTACTTCGCTCTATATAATGGACTCCAGTTTCATCCATCTCATGAGAACTGATTCAAATGAATTCTTTTTAATGGCTGAGTAATATTCCATGGTGTATATGTACCACAGCTTCCTCATCCATTCATCTGCTGATGGGCATCTAGGTTGCTTCCATGTCCTGGCTATTATAAACAGTGCTGCGATGAACATTGGGGTGCACGTGTCTCTTTCAGATCTGGTTTCCTCGGTGTGTATGCCCAGAAGTGGGATTGCTGGGTCATATGGCAGTTCTATTTCCAGCTTTTTAAGGAATCTCCACACTGTTTTCCATAGTGGCTGTACTAATTTGCATTCCCACCAACGGGGTAAGGGGGTTCCCTTTTCTCCACACCCTCTCCAGCATTTATTGCTTGTAGACTTTTGGATAGCAGCCATCCTGACTGGTGTGTAATGGTACCTCATTGTGGTTTTGATTTGCATTTCTCTGATAATGAGTGATGTTGAGCATCTTTTCATGTGCTTGTTAGCCATCTGTATGTCTTCCTTGGAGAAATGTCTGTTTAGTTCTTTGGCCCATTTTTTGATTGGATCATTTATTTTTCTGGAGTTGAGCTGGAGGAGTTGCTTGTATATTTTTGAGATTAATCCTTTGTCTGTTGCTTCGTTTGCTATTGTTTTCTCCCAGTCTGAGGGCTGTCTTTTCACCTTGCTTATAGTTTCCTTTGTTGTGCAAAAGCTTTTAAGTTTCATTAGGTCCCATTTGTTTATTTTTTCTTTTGTTTCTAAAATTCTGGGATGTGGGTCATAGAGGATCCTGCTGTGATTTGTGTTGGAGAGTGTTTTGCCTATGTTCTCCTCTAGGAGTTTTATAGTTTCTGGTCTTACATTTAGATCTTTAATCCATTTTGAGTTTATTTTTGTGTATGGTGTTAGAAAGTGTTCTAGTTTCATTCTTTTACAGGTGGTTGACCAGTTTTCCCAGCACAGTTAGTGTTTTTAAACAACACAGACTAAACCCACTGAATAGTTTTCTAAACATAGACTGTCTACACTGAGGTAAAATGAACAGATCTACTAATTCCTTGGTTGACCACTCTCTTGTTTAGGAAACCCACATGCTTCCTCTGAAAGGAAGTGAAGGAGAAATTTTTACTTTCATATCCCAAATAAAACAAAATAAAATGACAGTTGGATTTTGCTGTGAACCCACAACCTCTGTTTGAGAGAGAGTCAAAAAGCAGAAGAGCACGTTCTTACATTTGCTGAAACCAGCTTATCCTGCAGAATCTTAACTATACAGTGAGGGTGAGGGCCGCCCCTTTCTCACCAAGGGGCAAAGTCAGCTCAGGGGCCCTGCAAGAGTCAGACACCCAAAGCTTCCCATTTTAGGAAGAGCAGTTCAAAATAAGGACCCTGGAAGCTGGTGAGATCCTTTAACTAGTTTGTATGTCTTGGTGTCAAAAACTGTCAGTTGCAATTGAGAGATTTAGATGGATGTATGTATACTATTGATAGTATGTATAAAAAAGATAACTAATGAAAACCTAGGATATAACACAAGGAACTCTACTCATTGCTCTAAGGTGACCTAAATGGGAAGAAAATTTAAAAAAAGAGTGTGTGTGTGTATATATATGTGTGTGTGTGTATAGCTAATTCACTTTGCTATACAACAGAAACTAACACAATATTATAAAGCAACTATAGTCCAATAACTGACCTTTTCCAGTCCTGTGGCCACTGCTGAGTTTTCCAAATTTGCTGGCCTATTGAGTGCAGCACTTTCACTGCATCGTCTTTTAAGATTTGAAATAGCTAAGCTGGAATTCCATCACCTCCACTAGCTTTGTTTGTAGTGATCCTTCCTAAAGCCCACTTGACTTTGGACTCCAAGGTATCTGACTCTAGATGAGTGATCACACCATTGTGGTTATCTGGGTCGTTAAGATCTTTTTTTGTATAGATCTTCTGTGTACTCTTGCTCCTTTTAAATATTGTCTGCTTCTGTTAGCTCCATACCGTTTCTGTCCTTTATTGTGCCCATCTTCGCATGAAATGTTCCCTTGCTGTCTCTAATTTTCTTGAAGAGAGCTCTAGTCTTTCCCATTCTATTGTTTTCTTCTATTGCTTTGCATTGATCAGTTAGGAAGGCTTTCTTATCTTTCCTTGCTATTCTTTGGAACTCTGCATTCAGGTGGGTATATCTTTTCTTTTCTCCTTAGCCTTTTGCATCTCTTCTTTTCTCAGCTATTTGTAAGGCCTCCTCAGACAACCATTTTGCTTTTTCCATTTCTTTTTCTTGGGGATGGTTTTGATCACCTCCTCCTATACAATGGATATGGATCTCCATCCATAGTTCTTCAGGCACTCTATCAGATCTAATCCCTTGAATTTATGTGTCACTTCCATTGTATAATTGTAAGTAACAGACTTTATTTTCTTGGATCCAAAATCACTGCAAATGGTGACTGCAGCCATGAAATTAAAATATGCTTGCTCCTAGAAAGAAAAGCTATGACCAACCTAGACAGCATATTAAAAAGCAGAAACATTACTTTGCTGACCAAGATCCATCTAGTCAAAGCTATGGTTTTCCAGTAGTCACTATGGTTGTGAGAGTTGGACCATAAAGAAGGCTGAGTGATAAAGAATTGAGGCTTTTGAACCGTGGTGTTGGAGAAGACTCTTGAGAGTCCCTTGGACTGCAAGGAGATCCAACTAGTCAGTCATAAAGGAAATCAGTCCCGAATATTCATTGGAAGGACTGATGCTGAAGCTGAAGCTCCAATACTTTGGCCACCTGATGTGAAGAGTCGAATAATTAGAAAAGGCTCTGCTGCTGGGGAAAGATTGAAGGCAGGAAGAGAAGGGGACAACAGAGGATGAGGTGATTGGATGGCATCATCGACTCAATGGACAGGAGTTTGAGCAAGCTTTAGGAGATGATGAAGGACAGGGAAGCCTGGCATGCTGCAGTCTATGGGGGTGCAAAGAGTCGGATGCAACTGAACAGCAACAAATACTCCAATAAAATTAATTAAAAAAAAAAAGAAATGTCAGTTTCTGTAAGAAAGAGTATGAGTATGGTCCTGCCAAGAGATAGAAATGGCCACAAGCGTAGACTTGGAAAAATGCACATTCAGCATTTTTATGTTAAAATCCTGGGACATATCTTTTCATGTTAGATAGCAAACATTTACTTTTAAAATTTGTGCTCACTGCTGTCCCTAAATACACTGTCCTCTTACACAACAAAATCTCACATCTCTATATATTAAAATATATTTCTTTAAAATTCTTCTACCCAGAATATATTCAAGTGTTTTGAGAAGAAACACCCTTTATGGAATGGCAAGAAAATGAATATGTCTGACAACTCCCTTTTGCCTTTTTTCCTTATCTCCTTCATTCTGACACATATACCTGTTGAAAATCTTGCTTGCCATGATGGATGATCATTTTAAATGATCTCTTAAAAGATGGAGTTAAAAAATGCTATCCCCAAGCAGCTATTAACATCTTTTAAAATTTTACTCTCTGTCAAACCAAAGGAGCAATATATTTCTCCCCAAAATAATTTGTTATGGATTCATGGTAGTAACTATGTGGTTTCTATTCTCAGCTGGACAATCAACGTTTCTTCAATAATTCTTTTTCTTGTGTTAATTAGATCACAAGTATCCTGATTTTCACTGCTTTGTCCACAGTGACACACTTCTATCTCTCAATAACATCTTTACCCGATGTACTACTAAAGACACAGAAAAGGCACAAACCTCAGTTTTCTGAATTCTCCTGACTTTCTTTCTCCTGCTCACTTTGGAACCATTGCTTTACATTTCTAACCATCACCTCTATTGAATCAGCCCTGGGAAGAGTCATCAATTCCTTTTAACTATGCAAAGGCTTCAATTTCCAAAGGGCATTCTTCAGTTTATGGAGAATAAACTCCTGTCCACTGAGTCGGTGATGCCATCCAATCACCTCATCCTCTGTTGTCCCCTTCTCCTCCTCCCTTCAATCTTTCCCAGCATCAGAGCCTTTCTGTTTTCATCTGAAAATGCCTTTCTGTTCCTTATTCCCGATTGATGGTTTAGCTAAATGTAGAAATCTAGTTTGACAGATATTATTTATTATTTTGAAGATATTATTTTATTTCTTCTGGTTCCTATCGTTGCTGGAGACAAGTTCAGTATCAATCAAGTTGTAACTCCTTTCAAGGTAAACTTTCTTCTTTTAATCTTGCTTTTAAGTCTTGATATTTGGTGTTCTGCCCTTTCTTCATGCCACAATTGTGGATTTGTTTCTCTTTATCCATTTTAGTGCTTATTTCATTTTTTATCAGCTGGTTCAGTGGTAAAGAATCTGCCTGCCAATACAGGAGATGCAGGTTCAATCCCTGGGTGAGGAAGATACCCTGGAGAAGGAAATGGCAATCCACTCCAGTATTCTTGCCTTGAAAATCCCATGGACAGAGGAGTCTGGCAAGCTATAGTCCATGGAGTCACAAAAAGCTGGACACAACTTAGCAACTGAGCATACACGCAAGCATTTCTTTAAGCTGAGAACATTTGTTTTTCTTTTATTCTGGAAAGCACTTGCTATGTAGACTGAATTCATAATACTGAAATCTAGTCCCTAATCCAAGGGTAGGTAAAGGTGGGGCTTTGAAAGGTGGTCAATTAGGACATTAAGTAGAACCCTCCTGATCGAATCAGTCCTTATAAAACAGACCTCAGAGAGCTCTCCGGCCCCTTCAGCCAGGTACACACACAGCAAGAATTCTGCAGTCCCCAAAATTATCCTCACCTAGCCTTGCTGGCACCATCTTAGATTTCCAGGCTTCAGAATTGTGAGAAACAAGTTTCTGGTGTTTATCAGCCACCCGATCTCTGATATTTTGTTACAGCATCCTGAAAAAACTAAGACATCTTCTTAGTTAAGTGTACATTTCCATGAACTTATATATGCCATCTTATATATGTCATAACTTCCACCATGACCAAGATATAGAACATTTCATCATTCTAGAAAGTTCTTCTATACTTACCTCATTCAGTCCTCCCAACACTTGACCACAGGCAACGCTCGTTTGCCTATGACCATTTATATACATGGTGTTTTTTTTTCTGGAGTTTCATTTAACTTCCTGTCAGTTATAAAATTTGAAGACTATTTGGGGGTGAGCATGATCTAAAATAAAATTGCAGTAATAGTTGTAAAAATTATTGCACTGTGTCCTTACAATGGATGAATTTCCTAATATGTAAATTATACCTAGTAAAGCTATTAACATTGTTATAAAAATTTAATGACTGTATCTATTTCCTTTTTAGAAACTTTATTTGGTTCTATTTAAATGTTTCATACTCATCTGCCCTTCCCTTTTCCCCTTAATTTTTCCCTTTCTTTTAATCTCTTTAAGCATTTTTAATAAGTTTTCTTGATAATCTGTTTCCAATTATTTTATTTGTCCTGTTTCTTAGAGTGATAATTCAGTTGATGACTGACCTATAGACTCTCCATTCTAATGATGTGCTTCAATATAAAATATGAAGGTTTTCATTGTCAACTCTTCTTTAAAAGTTGTTTTAGCTGTTGGGGCTGTAAGTGTCTGACTGAGAGATCCTAATATTTCTGGGTCAAATTTTTTTTTTTTTAATTCTCACCCATGCAGGAAGTATACGTTCAGATGTTCTCAGGACTGACAATTTATCTTGCCTCCATTGCTCTAAGAAACAAACTTCCTTATTGCTTTCCCATCCTGTGTATATAGACTTTCTGTTTGTTGTTTAGCTGCTAGATCATGTCTGATTCTTTGCAACTCCATGGACTGTAGTCCTCAAGTCTTCTTAGTCCCTGGGATTTCCCAGGCAAGAATACTGGAGTGGGTTGCCATTTCCTCCTCTAGAGAATCTTCCCAACCCAGGAATCAAATCAGTGTCTTCTGCATTGGCAGGCAGATTTTGTACCCCTGTGCCTCCAAGGAAGCTCATAAAGCTTTTAGGGAAGCACTTTGAGGCCCTTCCTGCCTAAAACTCTGACTCCTTGACTGCATGGATATTAAAAACCTAGGTTTCAACCCCAGAGCCAATATGGGTCTGAACACTCAAACTCCCAGTGCAGTATTAATTTCTACATCCCATAAAGAATTTGAAGTCAATCTTCTTTTTGGTATTTTGGATTTTCCCCCCACTTTTTTTCTTTTCAGCTCAGTTTGTATTAAAAATATTTTTGATTTCCCGTCATCTCTACTCATTTCTAATGTATGAGGGGCTTGATTACATTAGCTGAGTTCACCATGTTGCTGGAATTCCTTGCTCTTCAAATAGTATGATCCCCTTTCAATTCTTGCTTCACTGATTCCTTGAAACATTGAATGTGACAATTTTTCATTTCGGCAACTTTTTGGTCGTTGTTATCCTAGCATTTTTTTGACCAGTTTTTTTTAAAAAAAAACTTTTTATTTTGTATTGGAGTAGATCCAATTAACGATGTTGTGATGGTTTCAGGTGAACAGCTAAGGAGCTCAGCCATACAAATACATGTATCCATTCTCCCTCAAATTCCCCTCCCATCCAGGTTGCCACATCGTATGCACAGAGTTCCCTATGCTATACCTAGGGAACTAGTAGCTCCTTGTTGCTTATCCATTTTAAATACAGCAGTGTGTACATGTCCATCCCAGACTCCTAACTGTTCCTTTCACCTGGCAGCCATAAGTTTATCCTGTAAGTCTGTGAGTCTCTCTCTTGTTTCAGAGACTTCTTATATCTTGGCTTTTGTGACACCATGAAGAATCCTCCTGCAATGCAGGAGACCCAGGTTTGATCCCCAGGTCAGGAAGATCCCCTGGAGAAGGGAATGGCCACCCACTCCAGTATTCTTGCCTGGAGAATTCCATGGACAGAGGAGCCTGGTGGGCTACAGTCCATGGGGTTGCAAACAGTCGCACGTGACTAAGTGATTAAGCATGTGGAAAACTGTTGGGAAAGCATGAGCTTTGCCATCAATTAAACCAAAATTCAAACACTGAATCTTTCACTTGTATACTGTGTGATCTTTGAAGTTAATATTTTAACTTTTTTTCTTCCACTGTACTCTTCTATGATTTGAACCATAGTTCAGTTCTGAGAATATATAACTGAGAGTGATGTTTATTAGCACTACAATAGAATTCTTAGTAGCAGTGAGCAGTAGCGCTGGGTCATCTTTTCTTGCTTTTTTAAAAGTCTTCACCTTGCAATGGGTTATTACTTTTTTAAAGCATAATTAACTTGAAACATTATATTAGTTTCAGATGTACAGCATAATGAATTGACACTATATACATTATGAAATGATCAACACAGTAAGCCTGAAAGGAAAACCTCTACACAGGACCAGCTACATGATTTTCAAGCATCCAGTGTGAAATGAAAATGTGTGGTCACTGTTCAAAAGACAGGAAAATAATGTCATTAAAGGTAGTAAATACAGAGCTTTTTCCTCTCTTTCTGGGTTTGTCTCAACAGGTCATGGCTATATATTTTATTTGCTATGTATATATGCATGTGTGCACGTTAAATTGCTTCAGTTGTGTCTGACTCTTTGTAACCCCATGGACTGTAACCTGCCAGGCTCCTCTGTCCATGGGATTCTCCAGGCAAGAATACGGGAGTGGGTTGCCATTTCCTTCTCCAGGGGATCTTCCCAACCCAAGGATTGAACCTGGGTGTCTCTTGTCTCCTGCGTTGCAGGCCAGTTCTTTACCACTAGTGCCACCTGAGAAGCCCCATTTTAATTTCCTATTTAATGTTGAACTCGTGGCATGGGAATACTCATTGCTTTTTGTTGTTGTTTTCTTTTTCATTGACTGTGCTTCATGGCACATGAGCTCTTAGCTCTCTCACCCCCAGTTGAACCTGCAGACCCTGAATTGGAAGCCCTGAGTCTTAAAAACTGGACTGCCAGGGAAGCCCCTGGGGATACTCACTGGGTACAGACGCTCACAAACGCCTTGTGACTTGGCGGGTCACAGCCCACCAGCGGCAGGACTTCTCTCCCTGTATCCACCACTGCACAGCACCACATCCGCACTGAAGGCAGGGAAATTGATCGTCCCTTCCTGGGGCCTGACTCCCCAACTCGGGGCGATCTTTGCTGGTGCTGTTCTTTGCTGGTGCTCAGTCGTGTCTGAGTCTTTGCAACCCTCTGGACCCATGGTGAACTGGAGATAGCTAAAAATAAGCTCAGTACCTGGGTGGGTCAGGATGGAGAGGCGGAAAGCTCACCTTTGCCTAGTGACCTGCTGAAAGAACATATGGAAGCACTATTGCCCATGGTGGGGACTAGCCGCTTTCAAGTCTACCCAGAGAGGCTGCAGGGCACCTGTCCCATCAGGGCCCTCCCCACGTCCACATTCAGGCCCCCCGAGAAGGCAGAGGGCAGCAGCAATTCCTGGGCAGAAAAGGGGAATAAAGGAAATGGGGAGAGGGGTGCTGTGGGGCAGGAATCCAGGGAAGGCAGGAGGGGTGGGAGTCAGGGCTGCCTGTGAGCGGGACCAGCTGTGAGCTGAGGTTCCCAGCCCCCAGTACGTGCCTCGTTGTTCTATTGACTTCACCTACGGCACACAGCGATAAAATGATGAAGAATTTTAAGATGGTAACCAGAGAGCATTAAACCCCAAACACAAGGCCCTGTTGAGCCTGAGGCCCTGTGCCACCACACAGGTCTAACCTGCAGGAAGCCCACCTTGTCTATAAACGAACGTGTTGTCTGTTCATCTGGCCGGGGGGAACTCAGCATAACTGTCCTACTGAGCATGCTTCTCAAGCATTTTCACCCTGAGAACGATGGCTGTCTAACTCAGAATCCCCACGTATAAACCACATAAGCTGCTGCTGCTAAATCACTTCAGTCATGTCCGACTCTGTGCGACCCCATAGACGGCAGCCCACCAGGTGCCTCTGTCCCTGAGATTCTCCAGGCAGGAACACTGGAGTGGGTTGCCATTTCCTTCTCCAATGCACGCATGCATGCTAAGTCGCTTCAGTCGTGTCCGACTCTGTGCGACCCTAAGGACAGCAGCCCACCAGGCTCCTCTGTCCCTGAGATTCTCCAGGCAGGAATACTGGAGTGGGTTGCCGGTTCCTGCTCCAACCACATAAACCTTAGCTGCCTAGTCAGACAATGGCAAGAGATCAAGCTGCAGGTCCTTTCCCTCGTCCTCTTCAGCTCCCTCCAACACTACCCGTCCTGGGAGCACCAAGGACTCCGTGAAACAGTTTAAAGGTTTAAGAAAAAAAAAATTATTTTTTCATACTCAACAGTCTAGGAAAACTTTGGCATTTCAAGTTTAATTTTCTTTCATTTTCTCTAAAGTTTCAGAAGGTAGCTAGCCTATTTTTCATAAGATAAATAATTATTTTAAATATTTCAAACAGAAAAGAACCCATTTGGCCTTATATTTAACTATGAGAGTTGAGTAAAGCAATAAATTTTGTGTCATCGTTTTAAGATCAGGAGTTTAACGTGCATCCCTTTCCCTTATTACATACCCATCTCCTGTTTCTATTTTCTTTTCTTTTGTTACTTAAGTCCAAGATTATACACCTTGATTATGAATTTTCAACAGCATCATGTTTTAACTACAGGGATATTTTTGAGTTTTCATTTTAAATTTGGGAATTTTCTGAGGACACTTTAAAATGTTCTTTCCATATTTGTAACTGGTTTCATTGCTCAGCACTAACTAATTTGCAAGTACTTCACCATTTTAGAGACTTTGATCATGATTAAAATCTTGTACATCACTGAGGTTTGGTTTTGTTTCTTTCATTCATGAGAGGAGCATGAGTGCTATATTTTTTGGCGCTTTGGCACAAACAAAAATGTTTTCTGTTACTGTGACTCATGGATGATATCATGGCTTGATTTGGAATTCTGTGTTCCCAATCTTTTCATCTCAGATCTCAATAGATACCATTCTCTTCTCTACTGGAATTTAATACTTGAAAGAGCATCCTACACTTTGTAGTCCCAGGTGGTGCCAGTGATGAAGAACCTGCCTGCCAATGCAGGAGACACAGGAGACCTGGGTTCAGTCCCTGGGTTGGGAAGATCCCCTGGAGGAGGAAATGGCAGCCCACTCCAGTATTCTTGCCTGGAGAATCCCATGGACAGAGGAGCCTGGTGGGCTACAGTCCATGGGGTCGCAAAAGAGTCGGACACAGCTGAGTGACTGAACACTAAACACAAAGTATTTTATTCATTTTTCCTGGAACACAGGAGATTCTAGTCTTTTGTGCTTAGAAAAGTTTCTTCTGTTGTATTTTTGATTACAGTTCTCGTGGGTTGTTTTGTTTCTTTTTATAGAACATCTTTTTATCAACATAGGGGGTCTTTGCTCTCTCTTCTTTGTCTATTATTACACTTATCATTTTAATTATTTCTCTTCCTTCTCCAGAAGAAATTTTGAAATTTTTTGCTTACATCGCTGATACAGTTTGTTTGGTTCAGTTCTGTTCTAATGACTTCAGTGGGAATTTTAACCCTGTTATTCCATTTTAAAACTTTTTTGAAGTGTTGTTTTGCTTACGTGTTTGTTTTTATCTCATCCTATTCTTATTTCACTCTTTAGTGTTTTCATTCCAATGTGAAGTGAGCTCTAGCGAGGCCTAGGGTTTGCAGACATATTGCTGGCATAGATTGCCCACAGCCAAACTTGTTGTCACTTGTGTCCTGGTAAAAACCATCCTGTCAACTGAGCACAACCCCAGCTCAGTTTCTGATACCTCAGAAACATTCATCTGACACTGAAATGGGACCTGCTCTTACTTCCCAGTGTCTTTACTATAAGAGAGATAATATACTTCCTAGGGCAGTCCTCCGCGGTTTAATTAGGTGAGTCCGTGAAAAATTGTATTTTCCCTGCAAGCACCACTCCTGCACCTTCCCTGCTTCAATTTATATAACTTTACCTGAAAGGTCAGGGCTTTACCTGGTGGCTCAGACTTTAAGGAATCCCCTGGTTCCCCCTGGAGGAGGGAATAGCAACCCACTCTAGTATTCTTACCTGGAGAATCCCATGGGCAGAGGAGCCTGGCTGACTACAGTCCACAGGGTCTCAAAGAGTTGGACATGACTGAAGCGACTGAACTTGCACGCATGTACCTGAAATATCATCTCCCTAGGGTACAGATACCACTCTGCATTGCTTCCTACCTCTGGCCTTGTTTCATAGGAGGCACTGTGTTGGGTAAGAGCGATCTCAGCTGTCTCAAAAGACAGAGGAGGATGGTTGCTCTGCTTTCTAATTAATGTAATAATCTGTTGCTTTTAAAAACAAGCTGTAAAAAAATGAATCAAAACCTCTTTCTCCCCTTTTCATTTCCAGCTGTCATTCTAGTTCAGAGAATAGATTGCATGCAGGCCACTGAGAAAGCTTCTTCCTCCAATCGCTGCAAGATTTTAAAGTTGTTGAAAATACCTATCCATGTCTGTCATACTCATTTGAGTCCTGTCCTTGTTTTTTAAGCTATTGTTAATTCTTGCCTTTCATTATAATTCTGCCTGTAATTTATTTGCAAGTTAGGAGATGACCTGTCATGATCTCAGCCCAGAAGTCAGGGTGTTCTAAATGCAGGTGTGATTAACAGGCTAATGAATGTCAGAGCCATTTTATTACTTACAGGGAAATAATTAACAAAACTGAGTTGAAGCAGTGTTCCCGGATGGTAGAAACATCAGTGTCAGAAACTTGAGAGTCATGTTTTTACCACCACTTATTAATTGTGTGACCTTAAATAAGTCACTTAACCTTTTTGAATCTGTTTACTTTTTTCATAAAGGAGCAATATAAATAATACTTGCCCTAAGGATCTCACAGGGTATTGTGAGGACCAAATGGGTTACCACTTGTAAAAGCCCTTTGTAGCCATCATTTCTCTAGACCTGATCATTGCTATCACCTCCATACCCTTGGCCCCATCAGTGGCACCTTGAGGCTGCTGAGCTAACTGAGCTAACAGGTCATAAAAGCGATTCATTAGTATTAATTCATGAGTCTCAGCCATTAATGAATATAGGTTTTAGATATAAATAAATGGTAATTGTGAATGCTCTAGCCTTTGCCATTAAAGACAGAAAAAAAATGGATCACTCTTTGCCAAGTTGCTAAGTTTACATGAGTTTTGCCTACCACTTCCTAGGGTTCCATAAATAGGAGATTTCTTTCATATTTCCTTATTATACATACGTGAAAGTGAAAGTTGCTCAGTTGTGTCCAACTCTTTGTGACCCCCATGGACTATACAGTTTATGGAATTCTCCAGACGAGAATACTGGAGAGGGTAGATTTTCCCTTCTCCAGGGGATCTTCCCAACCCGAAGATGGAACCCAGGTCTCTCCCATTGCAGGCGGATTCTTTACCAGCTGAGCCACAAGGGAAGCCCAAGAATACTGGAGTGGGGAGCCTATCCCTTCTCCAGGGGATCTACCAGCCCCAGGAACTGAACCGCAGTCTCCTGCATTGCAGGCGGATTCTTTACCAACTGAGCTATGAGGGAAGCCTATCCATAAGATCATGTGAATTTTCAGACTGTAAATATACCACCTCTTAGCTGCATAAGGATAGACCAAATGAGACCAGCATCACAGATAAACTTTTACTGTTATTAAATTAGAACAAAAATGTAGGCCATTAACATCAGAAAGTATTGTTTAGAAAAGGAAGCAATGAGAGATGGGTCTTTAATTGTCATTAAGATTAATTGAAGGCAAGGCCTTCTAAATAGAGTTGTAATTTACAGGTTCATAAATGCCATGGAAGTCTTGTTATTAACATGAAAATTAGCTAACATATAAGAAGAAACTAGTTTGGAATATGGCAGTTCTAGGCACATAGAAATAAAGCACATATCAATTACATATTTTATTTTTAAATCGCTATATAATGCAGTCCCCTAAGAGGAGAGCATGATAAAAACTAGGCTTTTAGTCCTAGTTGAAAGTATATGAAATAGCTAGCCTTCATGGCAGAGCAAAAAAGCAAGACATTTTGAAAAAAGCAAGGTCCTTTGTCGGAATATGACAAAACCTCTTTAAGTCTGTAAACTTTTCTTCATTCTCTATGTAATACGACTTTCCCTTTTACTTTGCAAATAGGAAAACTAAGCTAAAGAGAAACTGAATATCAGTGTCTTTATCTTTTGACACTATGTTCATCTTTCATGTCTTTTCTTCTTGGTAAATTATTTTTGCCTAGAGTTCTATGTCTTATCCAGCATAGACCAACACAGCCTTGGGTAGAGTTAGTGTGCAGTGTCTCAGCACTGCACTCCCCTGATGACTGTTGCTAACACGTGTAAGGAAGGAAATGGCTAACAGCCCATCTGTGATCTTTCCTCTAAACTCTGGGATTCCTGGAAACATTAACTTAGGCCATTCACAAGAGTATATTGTGGATTTGGCGTTTCCCCATGATTACCCTCACACGCAAGGATCTGCTCAAAGGACTCACAGAACTCAGAAAGGCTGTTGTACTCAAGGCTACAGTTTATTACAGTAGAATCAGCCAAAGAAAGGGGCATAGAGAGCAGGTTCCAGGATGGAGAGTTCCGGGCACGAGCTGCCACGTCTCCCCTGCGGCGGGGTCTGCGGACAGTGCCTGCTTCTCCCAGTAGTGATGTGTGACTGTACATACAGGATGCTGCCAAGCAGGGGAACCTCCCAAGTCTTGGGTTTGTTTGCTGCTTTTTTCGGCTTTACTGAGACATAGTTCACAAAACTACAAGGAATTTAAAGCATACATTGTGATTTATTGAAAGAATTCTTCCCATCTAGTTAATTAACACATCCAATACCTCACATTTTTAATGTAATTTTATTTGTTTATTTATGGCTGTGCTGGGTCTTTGTTGCGGTGCTGGCTTTTCTCTGCTTGCAATGAGCGGGGACTACTCTGTGCTTGGGGTGAGTGGGCTTCTCGTTGCAGTGGCTTCTCTGGTTGTGGAGCCTGGGCTTAGGGCTTGTGGATTTCAGCAGTTGTGGCACGTGGGTTCAGTAGTTGCAGCTCCCAGGCTCTTGAGCATAGACTCAATAATTATGGCACTTGGGCTTAGTAGCTGCTTAGCAAGTGGGATCTTCCCGGATCAGGGATCTAACCCATGTCTCCTGCATTGGCAGGTGGATTCTTTACCACTGAGCCACCGGGGAAGCCTTCACATTTTTGTTTCATGTTTGTTTGTTTTGGTGTGAATATTTAAGTTCTACTCTCAAAAAATTTCAATTATACACACTGTTATAGGCAGAGGTTGATAAGAGGATATGAACCTGTAAGATACATAATGTCTGAGGATCTAATGTATAATGTAATGACTATCACTGATAACATTGTATTGTATAATTGATATTTGGTAAGGGGTGCAGAAATTTTTATACTCATGTAAAATTGACCGCATAGACATGACTCTGCCCCCTCATAGTTCAGGCTGATACCATGTGGCCCAAGACCCCTGCAATAAATCATATTGTTGGCATAGATCACCAGTAATGGCCTAAGACCTCCAGTTAAACAGGCAGGACATTCCGAGTTTCCAGGGGCTCAGAGGTTACCTCCTAGGAGCTGGGAAAAAGGCAAGATTAATCATATATCTTTATTATATTGAGACTGTCTGCACTATATCCAAGAAAACTCAGAGTTGGTTGAAGTTGCTAATGCTGAGATTGTGTATCCAGTAATTATACCTGCTACTAATGAAATCAATTGCTCTGGAGCCCGATATAAAAACTCGAAAGATCCCAGAGCTGATGGCTTTTCCAGGCTGAAGTGGTCTGTGTTTAATCAGTCTGTGGTCTTGTGACCACATTCCCAGCTCTCTCAAATGAGGAGAGTTTGGGGATATTTGGAAACTATATCTAATCGGAACAGTGAGACCTCCCCTATGGTGTGGCCAATCAGACTCTAGTTTCTCTATTCCATATCCTTTCTTCTATTTAAGTGCACTTGGTACTATGGAAAATCTATTGTTTTTCATGATATTTATTATCATTTCAAACCTGAGACACCTACTGGTGGTTGAACAGAGTGGGTTTTGAACTATAAAACTAGTATTATTTGAGGCCAACAGTATAACTGAACTCTTTCAATTTTTCCAATTAACTGCTTTAATCTCCACCAAACTGTATTAGCAATAAATATACAATCTCTCTTTTGAGATCTTCCTTACCAGTATTTCCATCTCTGACCTGGTGAGTGGTTCAAGAAACCTGGAGGCAAATTCAATCAGTATCACTTGATCCATACTAATCCACCATAAATTTGAGGAGAAGATTTAGATCTAGGACTTTTCCTTATCAGATTCTTGGGATTTTTTTCTATAAAGCAGCCTATAATAAGGAGAGAAGAGAGAGCCTGGCTAAGGTACAAGGTGTTGGAACAAAAGAGCTAAGTGGATAATGGAGCCCATGTTGAGTAGAGGAGACACATGCAGTGTGTGTGTCTACCACTAATCCTTGTGCCCATATTCACAAATGGTGTTTGTGATGCCCAGAATTCTGGTAGAACCACTATGCTTTGGAGTTCAGTGAGATTTAGTGAGTACAAGGTAAGCATATTCTATCTGTGGCTGGGTAAGCAGCCATAGACAGCCTTGAGAAACCACATTTTCTCTTAGAGCCAAAACTTGCTTGAAAGACAGTGGTAGCATTCTAAGAAACACAAATAGCAAAGGAACCCTGTCATTTCCTTTCTTACTAATGTTACTCCCCTGTAATAGCCAACCTCTTATGCTGAAAATGATGACATAGAAAGGAAAGGCAAGATAGAGCAATTCATATTTCTTTGCTCTTTAGTTCTGTCTTACTCATCAGTAAGTTGAAGATAGTACTAATAGAGTGGGTATGTGTCAAGAAGTAAAATAAAAACATATGTGTTACTTTTGTGCAGTATTTCCATTGCTCTGTTAATAATGAAATACATATACAATAATTTGCAACAAAATACAAATTGGGTAATTTTAATGATTCTGCATATAAGTTATTTACTTTTATATTTTTATTTAAAACTAGCATTGTACAGTATAGAGGCTAATTATTTAAATGATTTTTATATTCCTAAAAAGGCAGTTAAAAACAAATTAAAAATGCATTATGGAGGATTCTGGGAAGATGGCAGAGTGAAAACCACCAGAAATCTGTTTTCCTATCTAGATAACAATTGCACCACCAGAATCTGTCTGATCTAAATATTTTGGACCTCTGGAGTCCATTGAAGGTTTGTAAATTTCAGGGGGGGGACCATGGACAGTGAATTGTGATTAATTTCAGTCAATTTCAACTCTTTCAACAATTTCAGCTCTTAGCTACCCATCCTTCACCCCTCAGCCACATGGCAAGCATCTGTGCATATGTTCCTGGAGCAGCTACCTAGAGCCTGCAGCTGCCAGGGTGGGCAAAAAGGACCTTGTTCTCCAAATACTGAGGATCTGATCACTGACTGCTGCTTCTGATTCCAGAGGTACAGACAAAGAAGCTGGGGGTCGTTGTTGGTTACACCTCCTCCCGTTGTGGCAAGTCTTCTCCCTCTGGTTGAAATCAATTCCAGGAAATGTAAAGGGTCAGTGCCTTTTTTCCTGTTTTTCGTTTTCCTTTTTTTTTTTCTTTTTTGAGAGCCATATGTTAAAGACTAGAACATTCCAAAACAACTGGGTGAATGGGGAAAATTAGTAAGTGACTGGGTATGCATAGAGAAAGGCTCAGAAAATACCTAAGAAGGCTTAAGTTTACACCTCAGGCTTGTCCTCTACATGGGCGCAGCCTGTAACAGCAAAAAATAAATAAATAAACAAAAATAATAAAATACAACAAACCCTGCGGAAGGGGGAGAACTTGATTTCTGAAGTTATCACATTATTATATTCAAATGTCTTGCTTTCAAGAATTAAAATCACAGAGCATACAAAGAGCGATAAAATATGATTCAAAGTGAGAGCTACATGAGCAGAACCTGCCTTTGAAAAAGACTTGATGGCAAATCTGCTAGACAGAGACTTTGAAACAAATGTCTTAAAGGCGCTCAGAGAACATGTCAAGAAAGATGTCAAGAAAATGAAGGAAGGTGTCAAGGAAGATGTCAAGAAAATGATGGATGAACAAAATAGATATATCAACAAAGGGATAGAAAATTTTAAAGAAATTGAAAAGAATTTTTGGATTTGAAAAATACAATAACTGAAATGAAAAAATTATTAGAAGGATACAAAGGCAGATGTGAGCAGGCAAAAAGAAGGAATCAGTGGACTTGAAGACAGGAAAATGGAGATTATTGAATCTGATGAAGAGAAAGAAAAATGATTGAAGTAGGTAAAATAAATCTGTGGGACACCATCGAGACAACCAGCATATGGATCATGAGAGTCCCAGAAGAAGAGAGAGAGCAACAGCAAACCTTAAATTCACATGGACTCTCAAGGGACCCTAAATAACCAAACTGATTGGAAAAGGAACAGCAAAGCTGAAACACTCACACTACTGATTTCAAAGCTTACTATGAAGCTGCAGTAATCAGAACAGTGTAGTGCTGGCATAAAAATAGACATATAGACCAATGTCGATTGTCTAATGTCTATTATCTATTTCTATAGAATAGAAATTCCTGAAACAAACACTCACATTTATTAGAAAATGATTTTTGACAAAGATGCCAAGACAGTTCAATGGAGAGAGGACAGTCTTTTCAACAAATGATGCTGGGAAAGTTGAATATCCACATGTACAAGAATGAAGTTGGACCCTTACCTAACATCATATACATCAAAAAATTAATTCTAAATGGATCAAAGCTCTAAATATAAAACTCTTAGAAGAAAACATCATGACATCGGATTTGGCAATAATTTCTTGGATATGACACAGGCAAGAAAAGAAAAAATGGATCAATTGGACTTCATGAAAATATTTTAAAGATTATTTATCAAAAAATATAAATAGAATTAAAGGCCAATCACAGAATGGGAGAAAATATGCAAGTCACATATCTGATCGGAGAAGGCAATGGCATCCCACTCCAGTACTCTTGCCTGGAAAATCCCATGGACAGAGGAGCCTGGTGGGCTGCAGTCCATGGGGTCGTGAAGAGTTGGACACGACTGAGCGACTTCATGTTCACTTCACTTTCATGCATTGGAGAAGGAAATGGCAACCCACTCCAGTGTTCTTGCCTGGAGAATCCCAGGGACGGGGGAGCCTGGTGGGCTGCCGTCTATGGGGTTGCACAGAATCGGACATGACTGAAGCGATTAGCAGCAGCAGCAGCATGTATCTGATAGATTAATATTCAGAATGTATAGAGAACTCTTAAAACTTGGCAATAACAGAAAGAAACAACCTGATTCAAAAATGAACAAAGGTCTTGAATAGATATTTCTTCAAAGAAGATATGTAAATGGCCAATAAACACATGATAAAATGCTCAGTATCACTAATCATTAGAGAAATGCAAGTCAAAACCACAGTGAGATACTACCTCACATCTCTGTTAGGATAGCTACTCAAAAGAGAAACCAAAACAAAACAGAAAATAACAGGTGTTGGCAAAAATGGGAAGAAACTGGAAGCCTTGTGTACTGTTAGTGAGAATGTTAAATTGTATAGCCAACAAAGGAAAACAGTACAGCCGTCCCTCAAAAAATGAAAAATAGAGGATTGCCATACGATCTAGTAATTCCACTTCTGGGTACATACCCAAAATAATAGAAAGCAGAGCCTTGAAAAACTGTGAATATGTACACCCACATGCATGAAAGAATTAGTCACAATGACTAAAGCCTGGAATTAACCCAAGTATCCATGGACAGATGAATGAATAAGCAGAATGTGGTATATACATACAGTAAAATATTATTCAGCCTTAAAGAGGAAGGAGATTCTGACAGATGCTATAAAATGGGTGGACCTTGAGGATATTATTCCAAGTGAAATCAACCAGTTAAAAAAGACAAATACTACATGACCCTATTAATATGAGGTACTTTTTGTTCAGTTGCTCATTCATGTCTGACTCTTTGTATCCCCATGGACTGTGGCATGCCAGGCTTCCCTGTCCATTCTCCCAGAGCTTGCTCAAACTCATGTCTATTGAGTCGGTGATGCCATCCAACCATCTCATCCTCTGCCGTCCCCTTATCCTCCTACCTTCAATCTTTCCCAGCATCAGGGTCTTTTCCAATAAGTCAGCTCTTAGCGTCAGGTGGCCAAAGTTTTGAAGCTTCAAATTCAGCAGCAGTCCTTCCAATGAATATTCAGGGTTGATTTCCTTTAGGACTGACTGGTTTGATCTCCTTGCAGTCCAAGGGACTCTCAAGAGTCTTCTCCAGCACTACAGTTTGAAAGCATCAATTCTTCAGCCCTCAACCTTCTTGAGGGTCCAATTCTCACATCCATACATGACTACTGGAAAAACTATAGCTTTGACTATATGGACCTTTGCAAGTAAAGTTATATCTCTGCTTGTTAATATATACTGCCTAGGTTTGTCATAGTTTTTCTTCCAAGGAGCAAGTGTCTTAATTTCATGGCTGCAGTCACCATCTACATTGATTTTGGAGCCCAGGAAAAGGAAGTCTCTCACTGTTTCCATTGTATCCCCATATATTTGCCATGAAGTGATAATATTGGGTGCCGTGATGTTAATATTTTGAATGCTGAGTTTTAAGCTAGCTTTTTCACTCTCCTCTTTCACTTTCGTTAAGAAGTTCTTTAGTTCCTCTTCCTTTTCTACATGACACCACCCTAATGGCAGATGCAGGTTATGTATGTTTTACCACAAGACCAGGAGCTGACTGTAGCTCAGATCATGAACTCCTTATTGCAAAATTCAGGCTTAAATTGAAGAAAGTTGGAGAAACCACTAGACCATTCAGGCACGACCTAAATCAAATCTCTTACAATTATACAGTGGAAGTGAAACATAGATCCTAGGGGTTAGATCTGATAGAGTGCCTGAAGAACTATGAACAGAGGTTTATACCATTGTACAAGAGATGGTGATAAAAACCATCCCCAAGAAAAAGAAATGCAAAAATGCAAAATAGTTGTTTGAGGAGGCCTTACAAATAGCTGAGAAAAGAAGAAAAGAGAAAGGCAAAGGAGAAAAGGAAAGATAATATCCATCTCAATGCAGAGTTCCAAAGAGCAAAGAGAGATAAGAAATCCTTCCTATGTGATCAATGCAAAGAAATAGAGGAAAACAATAGAATGGGAAAAACTAGAGTTCTCAAGAAAATTAGAGATACCAAGGGAACATTTCATGCAATATACGGGCACAATAAAGGACACAAAGGGAATGGACCTAAAAGAATATTGATTCTTAATATCAATATTAAGAAGAGGTGGCAAGAATACACAGAAGAACTATACAAAAATGATATTAATGACCCAGATAACCACAATGCTGTAATAACTCACCTAGAGCCAGACATCCAGGATTGCGAAGTCAAGTGGGCCTTAGGAAGCACCACTATGAGCAAAGCTAGTGGAGGTGATGGAACTCCAGCTGAGGTATTTCCAATACTAAAAGATGATTCTGCTCAGTTGCTGCACTCAATATGTCAGCAAATTTGGAAAACTCAGCAGTGGCCACAAGACTGGAAAAGGTCAGTTTTCATTCCAATCCCAAAGAAAGGCAATGCAAAATGTTCAAACTACCTCACAATTGTACTTATCTCACGCTAGCAAAGTAATGCTCAAAATTCTTGAAACTAGGCTTCAACAGTATGTGAACCAAGAACTTCCAGATGTTCAAGCTGGATTTAGAAAAGGCAAAGGAACCCAATATCAAATTGCTAACATCTGTTGGATCATAGAAAAAGCAAGAGAATTCCAGAAAAACATATACTTCTGCTTCATTGACTATGCTAAAGCCTTTGACTGTGTGGATCATAGCAAAATGTGGGAAATTCTTCAAGAGATCCCAAGGGAATCTTGGAATCTTCAAGGGAATACCAGACCACCTGACCTGCCTCCTGAGAAATCTGTATGCAGGTCAGGAAGCAACAGATAAACTGGACATGGAACAACAGACTGGTTCCAAATTGGGAAAGGAGTATGTCAAGGCTGTATATTGTCATCCTGCTTATTTAACTTTTATCCAGAGTACATCATGTGAAATGCCAGGCTGGATGAAGCACAGCTGGAATCAAGATTGTAGGGAGAAATATCAATAACTTCAGATATGCAGATGACACCACCTCAGATATGCAGAAGACGGGATGGTTGGATGGCATCACTGACTCAGTTGACATGAATTTGAGCAAGCTCCGGGAGTTGGTGATGGACAGGGAAGCCTGGTGTGCTGCAGTCCATGGGGTCACAAAGAATCAGACATGACTGAGTGACTGAACTGAACTGAACCACAATTTTTAAAAATTGGCCAAAAACCCAATTATAACAGGTCAAGAGTAAGACCTCAGAAGAAAAAAAAAAAAAACACTTTCTATTTTAGTATCTACAATGGCATTTTATTTCTACTTTTCATCAGGTAGTCCTACATTTTAATTTTGTATTGGATTTTGCATATTATGTTAAGCAGTCCTGCAATGAAAGTTTTAGTTAAGCATAGAAAAATATTGTATGACTGGACCAACTAAAAGATAGTCAAATTAGGTGACAGAATCCTTCAAAAAGTGCAAGTAAACAGAAGCAGTGTTACAAAGATGCAATGTCATTGGGCTTGCTAAAATCTTACAGTGAAATCAGACATGTATGGTGGAGCCTGGACAGGCTCTCCAGCCACTTAACGTGTCTTAAACACTACTCGTTACACTGATGAAAATTATTTTAGGTTAAATCACATCATATATTTTAGGCTAATTTAAAAACCCTCTGCTATAGATTTTGAGAACAATATGTTGAAAGCAACAGCATCTGGAGCATGGATTTATGATTAGGACACTTTGAAAGCTACTCAACCAGTCCAAGAGTATAGGTTAAAATTCACTCGTATACACATGCATTCAACACACTGTTCTGACAGGGTAACACCCAGGCCAGTCCCTCCCAGCAGAAATGGTGCCCTTTCCTTCCGGCCAAACAGGAGTTGATTCTTTCCCATTAGCTTTCCATATATTTAAATCTATCCCTTCTTTAAAATAGAGCTTCCCTGGTGGCTTAGATGGTAAAGAATCTGCCTGCAATGCAGGAGACCTGGGTTCAATCCCTGGGTTGGGAAGATCTCCTGGAGAAGGGAATAGCAACCCACTCCAGTTTTCTTGCCTGGATAATTCCATAGACAGAGGAAGCTGGCAGGCTCCAGTCCATAAGGTCGCAAAGAGTCAGACACGACTGAGCAGCTAACACTTTCTTTAAAATAAAAAATAATCCCGACCCCAATCTTCACCTCTCTCTGCTTCATGTACACATACACACGCACATGCACACACAGACACACACATACAAACAGCTGCTTTGATTCCAAGGTATCACTCTTACTACCACCTAACCATTTAACCTTTTGGTGGCTTCACGACTTTACCTGTAAAAGGAGGACACTAATATTTATACTTAGAGAATTTTACATTCATCTTCCCCCTTGCAGTTTAAATATTACTTCTGCTGGGAAGCCTTCCTTGGTTTAGTTGCGCTTCCTATTTCCCTTATAATTCTCTTTCTCCCCTTTCTTATCGCTCATCCTGCACCATTATTCCCTTTCTTGTTTATGTACCTAGCACACTGTAAGCTCTGATACCAGAAAATTGACATATATTAATAACAGCTGTCTCTCCGGTGCCTGACAAAATGGTAGCCTAATAAGTATTGATTTAATACACCTTGTATTCATTTAGAAATATCTACATGGTTCACAGCTGAATCTGTTGCTATATAAAGAAAAAGTTTCCACTGGCTGCCAATAATCTTTTATTTTTTTTAAAGATGTAGTCCTTTCTTAAAGCAATTCACCTCTCTGAATGTAGAAGTGCTTATAAGGTTTAATGCTTATAAGGTTTAGAGATGCCTTCTGGCTAACTTTGAAAGGACTTTTGCAATATTATATCTATATATCACCTTCCCATCCATATTCCACCCACCACAACCCCCTCCCAAAGAAATACATCAATTTTTTTTCCTCTGGACATCTGTGATTGATAGCAAGAGAGACTCTCTGAAGGCTTGGTGGTAGCAGCCAGAATGTCATTCAACCAGGACTGATGAAAGCAAGACTGAATATCCCTGTTTATTGAGTTTAATTGTCCCTGAAAAACCTTCAGATATTCCCTATGGAAAGATACAATTACAGGAGTTTCCTCCAGAAACACTTTATTTTTTAAATAAGAATTCCCTCATGTAATCAAAATTGCTACAAGCACACATCTATACACCCTACTTTTTGTCCCTCTGTGTTCATCTTACAGAAGAGGAAACTGTGGCTTATCAAGAGGAGTTAACCAAGGTCTAGAAGTTAGTGAGGTGAAGGACCAGCTTTCAGATGTCAAGCCCCAGGTCTTTCCACCCTCAGCAAGACGCTTCCAGACTAAAATACCTTACTCTGTCACTTCACATAGATTTCATTAAACATGAAATTTGAGACTGAAGAATGGAAATCACCTCAGGATTAAGAGTTTCCTTGGGGCTTTCCAACTATTAGAAATCTTGCCCCTTGAGCTCTGGAATTATCTATAAAAGTGCAGGGGATTTGAAATACAAACCCATGCAGCTCTATTCTGAGACACAGACTTGATGATTCGCTCTTACAGAAGTAACTGAAATACACATCGAATGTTAGTTTCAGAGTGCTAAAAACAATTTGTATTCTGGGGTACTGAGTGAGTATTCTTTGTGGTCAAAAACCAGGGTTGATTTTCCTTGGTATTGTTTGTGCCTAAAACAGTGCCTGGCAGATAAAAGAGGGCCTGCTAGTCTGCTTTGACTTTCACAAGCTCTCTCTGGCAAATCCATCTCCTAAGTAGATGCAGTGTAGATCGCTGTTCAGAGAATGGACTCTGAAACCAGGTTATCTCGCTTGAAAGTCCAGGCCTGACACTTCTCATACAAGTTATCTTGGGCAAGTTACTTAGTTTCCTATGAGTCTATAAAATGATCCTAATATCACTGTCTGCACCATAGGGTTATATCATTGTGAGGAGTGCTTATAGGTACTTAGAATTAAGTGGCTGGCACTTAGAAAGCACTGTATGTGCTTTTATTATAACATGGGTCCTAGGGTCATGACTATGGGTGTTAAGACCATAGTTTAATTGAAATTACATGTAAAGATTAAGTGGGTTCATAGATACAATGTATACATTTATACAAATGTATGTATTTGAAGTTTAGCAGTATAAAGAACTTTAATGAAATTACTTGGTGATTACCTGTACTTTTTAGAATCGCTTTCCTCCTGCCTCTACCAAAAAAAAAATAGTAGAAGTTTATAGTTAAGTTCTCATAATCCATTGTAATGTTTAACTGATCAAGCCAAAGTAAGTATTGGTAAAGCAATATTCTGAAAAAGGAGATGAAGTTTCTTGATTCCTATAGGCTGTGCATGGATGTTACACGATGACTGCAATTGTTAGGGAGAGATGGCTCGACCCATATATCTCTCCAAAGAATCCTAGGAGAGGCTCTTCACTCAAACAGGAAGCACTGATTGCTCTTCATGGAAAATACGGTAACAAGTTTTCCTGCTTTTCTTATGTTGGTGCTCCATCAGCCGTGTCCTGTAGTGGCATGTTCTGAAACACCAGTTTCTCATATCAAGGTTCTTATTTCCAATTGTGGAAAATTCTTGGGTTATTTGTGTATAATTGTCCCAAAAGTTCTTTATGTATGAAGTTATTGTCAACTAAGCATCTGGATGTACTTTGTGTAATCAATTGAGTTCCCAGGGCTGCTCCAGGCTACGGTGCTTCTCACCAACCTGAAGGCAGTGGGCTTGATGTATGCTGGGCTGATCAGGAAGACAGTGGCCTGGTCCTTTGCTGGAAAGGGGCTTCCCAACTGAGAGTTAAGCTGAAGCAAACTGCCGGCCCCCTTTGGATAGAAGTGTGGGTGCCAAGATGCACTTAATGTGACTATATTATACACATGCTCCAGCCTGCAACTCTCGGAGTATTAAGTGTTTCACTATTTTATGGTCAATAACAATGTGCTTCTCTAGAGTTAACTTGCCATTTGCAGGAGGAGCATCTCCTTCCCCAAAGAGAGATATCAAAGGATGCCCTGTAGTCTTCAAGTTTTGAGCTTTTCTCCCTTTGGGGAAATTGAAATATAGTTTATAACCTAACATAAATTTAAAAATTCTGAAATTCCTTAACATGCTGAGATTGTCACCATTTTTATCAACAAGCATGAAGAACACATCGGAGGACAGTTAAGAATAAGTAAAATTATTCCCACAGACAAAAATGAGGTCGTAGAAAGTCATACAAAGTCAAGGTATTCAGGGAAAAGTAAACACATAGAATCTCAAACAGTCCACTAAACGTGATACTTTTTTTTTCACAGTGGGAAAAAATAGTGTGTAGGTGGAATAATGTCATCCTTTGATATTGAGTTAAACTGAATAAGAAGCATGTTTACAGAGTTAATTCATCTAATCACAAATTCTCCATGAGAAGAATTTTTAAAATATTTTATTCTTTATGTGAAAGATGTGTTCCTTCACATCTTTAATCAAGCACAATAAATCATTTCATCAACATACTGTAACATATGCCATCAAGATATAATGTCATAGATCATTCCACTGACAGGGCACCATAAACCAAAGAGGTGGTAAACATAAATCACATTGTCTTCTATTTTGCCTTGAAAGTAAACATAAATACTCATAGAAAAGAATACAAAAAAGAAACCACAATTTGTGGATAAAATGTAAAATGTCATTAAAGACTTTAATTAACACTGAGTGCTTCATGTGAAATAGAGCCCATCAATGTTATTTTTATTCCCCTTTAAAGATTTGCAGCATTAATTGGTGATGATACATTTCAGTTCTGTGGAAATAGTCTGCCTTGATTCTAGAGTGAAGATGGTTAAAGAAAGATAATGTGGTATAAATGCATGCCAGGCAATCCTACGCAGAGCTGCAAAATTATCCTTCCTCCAAAAGCCAGCTTTGATCACGCCATTCCTTTGCTAAGAAATCTTAATGATTTTCCATTTGCCTAAAGAAGTTTTGATGTATAGTTCTGTCACCTTATGCTCCAAACTGACTTCGTTATTCCCTTAACATCCCCTCTGTACCTTTGTCTACACTGTTCTCTTTGCTAACATTTTTTTCCCATCTTTACATGTTCACATTCTAAATAACTTTTTCCCACCAAGTCTTTTGCATGTTAGATAGATAACTTTTAGGGCTCAATCAAATGCAAAATTTGCCGTGAATCTTCTTTCTATACAAAATGCTTCTTCCAAACTTCTGCCCATGTAAATACTTTCTATACTAAATTATAATTATATTCATACCTGCTTTCACTTCTTTACAAAATCATAAGATCCATGAGAGCAGGATCCAGAAGACATTAATTTCAAAATGCCTTAGAATGCATTTGATGGAGTAGCTGCTGACTGATATTATGCTATGTTTCTTTGGGATTAAAAGCAGTTGATTCTCATTTATGAGATTCTTTCCTCTTATGCTTAATTGCATCTGAGGCTCCTAAGAGATAAGTGAGGGACAAAGAAGGAAGTTCTCAAAAGCAGTGAGTTCCCTCTGGTTTTGTTTTTAGAAAAAAATAATGGCCCAGCTTTCTGCCTTTGACCTAACAAGTATCTGACTAGTTGATTACTTACCCACATTTCAAATTTTGAATTAGTCACTTAAACCCCAGAAATAAATGAATCAAAGCAAAGCAATATGTCAAATGATTCTCAGAAACAATAGGAAAATATTCTTTTAAGTGAAAGGGAAATATAAAATAGAAATGAAGCATATTCATTTATATTTCCAATATGTGAACATATAGTTAAAAAACATAAGGCCTGCAAAGTTGAACAAATTCTCACAGTTCCCATTAAAAAACCTTTTCTCCCTCAATGATGAAAAAATACATACACACTTGTATTACAAATATATAAAATTAAAAAGGACCTGATATTAGATCAGACAGTTAGTAAAAATTCATGCCAAAATAAAACTGGAAACAGTAATTGTATGGCTCCACATTTTGAAGGGAGGTCACATTTTAGAGTTCAGAATAAAAGCGAATCCCAGACTCCCTAAGTAGACATTCTTTTTCTAACTTCCAAAACCATTTGTCAACCTGCTTCGTACATCAGCTTCAATGAATTACAACAGAAAAATTCCATTTAGATTGAAAGCAAAGTGAAAATAACCAGATAGACCATATCTTGTTTTCAAGCACTCACCTCTCCAGCAGCAGATATTGGGTGGGGGAGGGGGGAAGGCCTTCAGTACCTTGACATTGATAAAAGCAGAATTTGTTCTAGTGAGTTTTCCTTCCCTTTCAATCTTTTAGGAGAACATTTTCGATTATTTTAAACCAGCAGAATAATAAAATCCCCAAAGTTTTACTATCCACCTCTCCCCAGAGTACTATTAAATTAATGTGTGAAAGCCTAGAAAATTTAAGGCATCTGTCTTAGAATTGAATGACTATGAAATTTAGATCCTCTCTGGCACATTAAATGCCCAAGTATATCTGTCTGATTCTCATTTTAATAGTAACTCTCACTTGACCTAAACTCCTAAACCCATGCCCTGTGTAATATACAATATCTTGGGGAGGACTTCCTAGTAAATTACATTCATGAAATTGGTAATAGTGTATGTTCTAAATTTGGGGTATTCATATTTTTTCTTTGTTTTATGCTTAAGGCTGCAGGACATGATTAGTATCAATTCAACCAAATGTCACCTTTGACTATGTGTTGCTGTCTTATCACACATAGCTTGTGCTCTTCTGTTAATAATATTTCCATTTATTTATCCATTTTCTGTGTAATCTCTGCCTCTGATCCTACTTTAACTTGGTTCAAACAGAATTCTTCCCTCAAGGGTCACAGATGAGGTCCTAAGTCCCAAACACTCTTCTTAGCCATTCTCCTTGACCTTTCTGCATCACTTGGAACTGTTAGTCACTTTCTAGTTCTTGAAACTCTTTCTTCTTCTATGAAACTGATTACTCCTATGTTTCTTCCATAGTTCTCCTATATCTGATGACTCTTTATAATTTCACTTTACTACAATTTTCAATCTTTGAAATTTTTTTCTTTTTAAGTGAAGGAGTGAAGTTGCTCAGTCGTGTCTGACTCTTTGCGACCCCATGGACTGTAGCCTACCAGGCTTCTCCATCCATGGGATTTTCCAGGCAAGAGTACTGGAGTGGGTTACCATTTCCTTCTCCAGGGGATCTTCCCAACCCAGGTATTGAACCTGGATCTCCCTCATTGCAGGCAAACGCTTTACCCTCTGAGCCACCAGGGAAGCCCTTTTCTTTAGTTTTCTTTAGGGCAGCCCTTTTCTTTTTAATTGGAGTATAAATATAATTCCTTTAGAACTTTGTATTGGTTTCAGCTGTACAGTAACATGAATCAGCTATTGTTATTGTTCAGTCACCAGGTAGTATCTGACTCCCTGCGACCCCATGGACTGCAGCGTGCCAGGCCGCCCTGTTAAGTATCTTTCAGAGTTTGCTCAAATTCGTGTCCATTGAGTTGGTATATAACCCTCTCATCCTCTGTTGCCCCTTTTCTTTCTGCCTTCAATCTTTCCCAGTATCAGGGTATTTTCCAGTGATTCAGCTCTTAGCATCAGGTGGCCAAAGTACTGGAGTTTCAGCTTCAGCATCAGTCCTTCCAATAAGCACCCAGGACTGATCTCCTTTAGGATGGACTAGTTGGATCTCCTTGCAGTCCAAGTGACTTTGAAGATTCTTCTCCAGCACCACAGTTTGAAAGCATCAATTATTCAGTGCTCAGCTTTCTTTATGGTCTAACTCTCACATCAGTATATGACTATTGGAAAAACCATAGCTTTGAATGTCTGGACCTTTGTCAGCAAAGTGACATCTCTCTGCTTTTTACTATGCTGTCTAGATTTGTCATAGCTTACCTTCCAAGGAGCAAGTGTCTTTTAATTTCATGTATGCAGTCACTATCCTCAGCAATTTTTGAGCCCAAGAAAATAAAATCTGTTATTTTTTCCACTTTTTCCCCCTCTATTTGCTATGAAGTGAAGGGATCAGATGCTGTGATCTTAGCTTTTTGATGCTGAGTTTTAAGCCAGCTTTTTCACTCTCCTCTTTCACCCTCATCAAGAGGCTCTTTAGTTCCTCTTAACTTTCTGCCATTAGAGTGGTATCATCTGCATATCTGAGGTTGTTGCTATTTCTCCCAGCAATCTTGATTCCAGCCTGTGATTCATCCAGCTAGGCATTTCTCATGATGTTCGCTGCATATAAGTTAAATAAGCAGGGTGACAATATACTTGTCATACTCCTTTCCCAAATTCGAACCAGTCTGTTGTTCCACGTCCAGTCTAACTATTGCTTCTTGACCTGCATACAGGTTTCTCAGAAGACAGGTAAGGTGGTCTGGTATTCCCATCTCTTGAAGAATTTTCCACAGTTTGTTGTGAACAACACAGTCAAAAGATTGAGTGTAGTCAATGAAGCAGAAGTAGATGTTTTTCTAGAATTCTGTTACTTTTTCTATGATCCAATGAATTTTTGGCAATTTGATCTCTGTCTCCTCTGCCTTTTGTAAACCCAGCTTGTACATTAGGAAATTCTTGGTTCACGTACTGCTGAAGCCTAGCTTGAAGGATTTTGAGCATTACCATGCTAGCACATGAAATAAGCATGATTGTATGGTAGTTTGAACATACTTTGGCATTGCCTTTCTTTGGATTGAAATGCAAACTGACCTTTTCCAGTCCTGTGAACACTGCTGAGATTTCCAAATTTGCTGACATGTTGAGTGCAGCACTTGAGCAGAATCATCTTTTAGGATTTTAAATAGCTCAGCTAGAATTATATTACCTCCACTAGCTTTTGTTCTTAGTAATGCTTCCTAAGGCCCACTTGACTTCAAACTCTAGGATTTCTGGCTGTAGGTGAGTGACCACACTATTTTGGTTTTCTGGGTCATTAAGACTTATTTGTACAGTTCTTCTGTATACTCTTGCCACCTCTTCTTAATCTCTGTTGCTTCTGTTAAATTCTTACCATTTCTCTTCTTTATCATGCCCATCCTGTGTGAAATGTTCCCTTGATATCTCCAATTTTCTTGAAGAGGTGTGTAGTCTTTCCCATTCTGTTGATTTCCGTCTATTTATTTGCATTGTTCATTGAAAAAGGCTTTGTTATCTCTCTTTGCTATTCTCTGGAGCTCTGCATTCAGTTGGGTGTATCTTTCCCTTTCTCCTTGCTTTTTGCTTCTGTTCTTTCCTCAGCTATTTGTAAAGCCTTCTCAGACAACCACTTTGCCTTCTTGTATTTCTTTTGTTTGGGATGTTTTTGGTCACTGCCTCCTGTACAACGTTATGAACCTCTGTCCATAGTTCTTCAGGCACTCTGTCTACCAGATCTAATCCCTTGAATCTATTCATCACCTCCATGATATAATCATAAGGGATTTGATTTAGGTCATACCTGAATGGCTTAGTGGTTTTTCCTACTTTCTTCAATTTAAGCCTGAATTTTGCAATAAAGATCTCATGATCTGAGCCAGAGTCAGCTCCAGGTCTTGTTTTTGCTGACGGTTTAGTGCTTATCCATCCTCAGCTGGAAAGGGAGCGTGTTTATCAGTGATAGCCCTCAGAGATGAAGGCAATATCTCAGAGTTGTACCAAAATACAGATTCCTATTTCTAAAGAATCCTGAAAGTGTCCACTTAGATGTTTTGTGGATCTCTCAGATTCCTATTTCTAAAGAATCCTGAAAGTGTCCACTTAGATGTTTTGTAGATCTCTCAGATTCCTATTTCTAAAGAATCCTGAAAGTGTCCACTTAGATGTTTTGTAGATCTCTCAGATTCCTATTTCTAAAGAATCCTGAAAGTGTCCACTTAGGTGTTTTGTAGATCTCTCAAGATTAATATGCCCCGAAGTGTATCCTCTTCTCTTACAATCTTGTTTTTCCTCATTAGATATTACCAGATTTATTCATGGCCTCCACCAATTTTTTTTATACCTTTTAAAAATGAAGTACTGTTGTTGAACAATATTATAAGTTACAGGTGTACAATATAGTATTCACAATTTTTAAAGGTTATACTCCATTTATAATTATTATAAAAATTGGCTGTATTGTCCATGTTGTACAATATATCATGTAGCTTATTTTACACATAATAGTTGGTACTATTTAATCCCTTACCCCTATATTTTCCCTCCCCCTTTCTTCTCCACCGGTAACCACTAATTTGTTTTCTGTATCTGTGGGTCTGCCTCTTTTTTGTTATTTTCATTAGTTTTTTGTATTTTTCAGTTCCACAAAAGAGTGTTATCATACAATATTTGTCTTTCTCTGCCTGACTTATTTCATTTAGCATGGTACCCTCCAAATCCATCCTTGTTGCAGCAAATGGGTGAAATATCGTTCCTGAGTAGTATTCCATAGTACATATATACCACATATTCCTTATCTATTCGTCTGTTGATGGACACTTGGGTTGTTTCCGTATCTCGGCTGTTGTAAATAATGCTGCTGTGAGCATTGGGGTGAATGTATCTTTTCAGTTCAGTTATATTTTCAATCGCTGAGTGAAATTGCTGAGTCATATGGTAGTTCTCTTTTTAGTTTTTGAGGAACCTCCATTCTGTTTTTCACAGTGGCCACACCGATTTACATTCCCACCAACAGTGTGTGAGGGTTCCCTTTTCTTCACATTCTTGTCAACATTTGTTATTTGTGTTCCTTTTGATGATAGTTGTTACAACAAGCATGAGGTGATATCTCACTGTTGTTTTCATTTGTATTTCCCTAATGATTAGCAGTGTTGAGAAAATTTTCATGTGCCCATTGGCACATCTGCAGTTCTTTTTCAGAAAAAAAAGTCTGTTCAATTCTTCTGTCCATTTTTTAATCATCTTTTTTATATTGAGTTGTATGAGCTGTTTATGTATGTTGGATATCATTAAAATGACCATACTTCCCAAGACAATCTATAGGTTCAATGCAATCTCTATCAAAAGAGCAATGGCATTTTTTCACAAAAGTAGAACAGAGAATTTTAAAATTTGTTTGGAAACACAAAAGACCCTGAATAATCAAAACACTCTTGAGGAAGAACATAGCTGGAGAAATCATATCTCTTAACTTCAGACTGTAGTGCAAAGTTACAATCATCAAAAGAGTGTGGTACAGCACAAATACAGATACATAGTTCAGTGGAACAGAGCAGACTCCAGAAATAAACCCACACACTAGTGGTTAACTAATCTATGACAAAAGAGGTAAGAATACAGAATGGAGAAAACACAGTCTCTTCAACAAGCTGTGCCAGGAAACTATAGCTCCATGTAAAGGAGTGAAATGACAACTTTCTCTAACACCATAGACAAAAATAAGCTAAAATTGGATTTTAGACCTAAATATAGGACCAGAAACCATACATTTCCTAGAGAAAACATAGGCAGAACACTCTTTGACATACATCATCACAATATTACTTTGGATCTGTCTCCTAAAGCAAAGGAAATAAAAGCAAAAATAAACAGATGGGACCTAATTAAACTTAAAAACTTTTGCACAACAAAGCAAACTACTGAGAAAACAAAAAGACAACCTATGGATTGGCAGAAAATATTTGCAAATGATATGACCAATAAGGGCCTTCATCTACTCTTCAGCTGGAAGACCTCAGGTTGAGTTTTATGCCTACTCTTTCTGCCTTCCCCCGCCCAGCCCAGCCTAATCTGTCACAGAGTCTCAAGGATTTATCTTGACAATATTCCCTAGATGTTTACATCTGTGGTGCTTCCAACTCTTCCAGTCCTGGATCAGATCATCATCTTTTATCTAGTACCCAAATTACTGTCATATTTCCCCACAAACAAATCCTCTGCATTCCATCTTTTTAACTGTTGCCAAAATCCTCATTCAAAAATACATGGTTTATATATATAATTATGACTCATTCATAGTGTTGTATGTTAGAAACCAGAACATTGTAAAGCAATTATCTTCCAATTTTAAAATTAATTTTAAAAAATAAAGTAAATCAATGGGGCAAAATACATGGTTAATAATAATCATTCCTTCTATAAGTTCTTTGATCATCTCTTCAGTCTGTAAAGTAGAACAGGGAAATAGACACAGGGCCAGTGGTGAGCTGGAGCCAGCTGCCAGCTGCTCCCAAGAACCAATGGTGTACATTGCTTCCCAACTCGAAATTCAGTGACTCTCCTGATATACATCATCCATGATGGCAGTAAAAATCATAAAATCAGAGAATGCTGCAAATCATGGATATTTTTTAAGGTCTGTTTGTCAAACATGTACCAGACACCAAGGCAGAGGGAACTTGCATTTATTTATTAAGTGTATGTCCTGAAGGGACAGTGTTATTTGCTGAACAGTCTTCAAATATTTTGCTCTCATAGAAACTGAAATAATTTTGGAAATGCATGTATCCATGTATTTTTAAGCTGACATCTGTATTAGATTACTCAAAAATAGTCACTTCTCCTCCTAGGGGACTATTGTAGTTCCCCACAGCATTGAAGTCAGCCCCCAAATTATGGAGATAGTTAAAAAGATCAGTAGTTGTTGGGGGTTAGGGATTACTATGGATGAATAGGTAGAGCACAGAAGATTTTTAGGATAGTGATATTCTATAAGCTACTGTAATGGTGGATATATCATTATACATTTATCCAAAACTCATAGAATGTACGACACTGGGTGAACCCCAATATACACTGGGAACTTTGGGTAATCATGATCTTTCAAGGTAGTTTACAGATGGCAATGAATGTACCTCTGATGGGAGCTGTTGATAGTGAGCAAGAGTGTGCACTTGTGGGGACTGGAAGCATTTTTGAAATCTCTACACTTTCTGCTCAATTTTTCTGTGAACCCAAAGCTCTTAAGAAAATGAAGTTTATTTAAAAAAATTTTTTTTTAAACCAGAAAAGCACTTGGATACAACTTCTACCTATCTTCATCTGTTATCCTGGATTTACCTATAACCTGACTATCCTCTGAGGGCTTACCTTGATGGCCTTTCAGAAGGAAGCGTGGTTTTTCTCATGCCTTGTGAACATGTGTTTGAAGGCAAGATATTATGCTCTATTTCTGCTTCTAGAGCTTTACTGTCTCCTCCCTTACCAAACCTGTTTTCTCTTAATGAGCACACTTCCAGAGAGGGAAGCACACTCCCTCTTCTTTTCATTTCTGTCATTCCTGGAACTCTACTTCTGAAATTAGTATATTCTAACTCCCACTCTTTCCTTTAGCCCAATTCCTGCCATCACTCCTGGTAACTGCACCAACCAGGTAGATATTCAATCCAATACCTTGTCCATCTTCTTTCCTACTTCTGATACATCTGAGAACTTGTTCTGCCTCCTTTTGAAGACTCAGTCCTCCATAGGTGCTCGAGATCTTGGTAACCTTCTCTGTCACCAACTCAAGGACTTTGTCCCATTAGTCACCACCTCTATCTTCTGGACCGTCAATGTATTCCTCACTATTGCATTTTTATCATCATAAAAATACCTTACTTAATCTTGCAGTTCCCTCCGGGTTCATTCTATTTCTATTTTCTCCCTCACAATCAAACTTTTTGACTTTTCTTTTAAACAAACTTTATTTTAGTCATTCCCTTCTGTGAAAGCTTTGTATGACTCATTTTGCTACTTGGCATAAAATCCGATCTCCTAACAATGGCTTAAAACATTAGAACTGATCTGTTTACCACCCACCTCCCTATATGGCCCTCTCCCGTACCTTCTGCATTCAAACTAGATTAGCCATCATTTCTCAAGCGTGCCAGGCTTATTCCCACCTCAGATACTTAGCACATGCTCTTACCTTCTGCATAGAAAGAGTTCCTGGCATTCCATAAATTCTTTTTAAAAAAATTGTCTACAGTTTCCTTATTCCAGTAAATTGAGACCTCCACCAAGGACCATTTCCATATCACTTACCACTTAGCAGTGACTGGCAAATAATAATTGTTTGATAAATGGACAAATGTTTGATTGGTGAGTGAATCATTGGGATGATTATAGTTCTATCCACTTAGTTAAAACAATTCAATAGACTTAGATGCACTAGTTCTTTTATAGTTTATATGGTGCTATGGAATTATGCAACTAAAAAATGAGTTAAGCATAGACTTTACACTCCAAGAATAGAACAGCCAGACTAAATAATAATTCTGTAAGTTCTTAATAAATATTTTTAAATGAAGAAAGGAAGGAATGAAGATTTGGAGGTGAGCACCTGAAAAAATGCTCTACATCCTTAGCTATTCCAAAAATGACAAGGAAAAAACTACAGTGAGAAACCACTTATGTATTAGGAGTCTAAATAAAAAATGTCAGGTGGTGGAGAAATGAAATTTTCATTTATGGCTGATGGGAATGTAAAAATGGTGAGCCATTGTATTATTTTACATAAAAACCTGTATATGACTGTTAATAGTGGTATTATTCAACCAAAAAAAAATGGAAACAATACAAATGTCCATCAAATGATAAACAGATAAACAAAATGTGGTGTATTCATAAAAGTAGAGAATTGGCCAACCCCAAAAAGGAATGAAGTACTGATACACACTACATAAGGAATAAACCCAGAAAGCATTATGATAGATGAAAGAAGCCAGACACAGATAGCCATGTACATGAAATGATCAGAATAGTCAAATGTATAGAGACAGAAAATAGGAGTTGGGGTTAGGGAAGAATGGGGAATAACTGCTGAGTGAGGGGCTTCTTTTAGGGGTGATGAACATGCTTGAAATTAGATGATGGTGGTTGCACAGCACTGTGACTTTACTAGAAACTACTGAATTGTACATTGTAAAGGATGAATCATATTGCAGTAAAAACAGTTAATTGGAAGTTCTCTGAGTACGTGCTAAACTTTGACTAGTGGTAACTATGGGCTTCACTGTAGGATGATGAAGTGAAGAAAACACAATTTTATTAATAGTTTGGCTTCCAACAAATACTGTGGTTCTTTATTTAGGGCTTAGCTTATTCCCCCAGAAATGGATTTATAATCTACCAGTATTCTCAAGACTAGTAGGGAAAGGAAAGGAGTCTGGGGTTTTCAGTATTCAACACTTAGACTTGTATTTCATCCACCGGCCTCAGTGTGATGTTTCATTGTCCAGCTGTGCTCAGAATCCCTGAGTCGTAAGTCTTTCTGATTCATCCTCTCAAGAGATGAATTTAGTTTCTGAAGGCATTCTGAAGAGACAGTATCAAGGAAGCTGAAAGTTGAGGAGAGGAGCTGGAGGTTTAGCAAATCTTATGTCATATATACATTCCCCCCTCCGCCTACTCTCCTACATGTTATGGTTACAGGATGGGAATCAGCCCGCTTCTGTACTTTCCCACTTGTTGATGAAGATGGTAGCATTCTCTGGCCTGCTGAGTCAGTAACCACAATTCTCAGTTTACTTATTTGTGCTACTATCACCTCTCCACCCTTTCCCTTGTGTGTTAATTACTCAGTTATGTGTGACTCTTTGCGACACCATGAACTGTAGCCTGCCAAGCATCTCTGTCCATGGAATTCTCCAGGCAAGAATACTGGAGTGGATTGCATTTCCTTCTCCAGAGGATCTTCCCAACCCAGGGATTGAACCCTGGTCTCCTGCATCGCAGGCAGATTCTTTACCACTTGAGCTACAGGGAAGTCCTCTTTCGCTTTGGATTTGTTAATTGATTCACACCCCCTCGCTTCTTTCATCCTTTGATTGTCTAGGGCAGACAGAATAATAGTCCACCATTAAGAATTCTATAATCTAATCCTTGGCATAAGTGAATATGCTAGGTTATACAGCAAAAGGAATCAAGGTTGCAAACCAGCTGAATTTAAGGTAGGGAGGTATTCTGGATTATATGATGGGACAAATGTAATCAAAGGATCCTTAAAGTGGAAGAGGGAGGCAGCAGAAAAGAGTCAGAGGGAACTATGCAAGAATGATCAGAGAGATGCAATGATGCTGGCTTGGAAGGTATAAGGGGGCCATGAGTCAAGGAAGGTGAGTAACCTCTAGATCAGCAACCCTCATCCTTTTTGGCACCAGGTACTGGTTTTGTGAAAGACAAATTTTCCACAGACTGAGGTGGGGAGGGGGGGTGGTTTGGGGATGATTCTCACGAGGAGCCTGCAACCTAGATCCTTGTCATGCACGTTTTTCAGTAGGGTTCCTACTCCTACAAGAATGTACTGCTGCCACTGATCTGACAGGAGGTGGAACTCAGGTGCTAATGAGAGAGATGGGAGAGCCTGTAAATACAGATGAAGCTCCGCTTGCCCACTTGCCACTCACCTCCTGCTGTGTGGCCCAGTTCCTCACAGGCCATGGACTGGTACTGGTCTGTAGCCCTGGGAGGTGGGGACCCCTGCTCTAGATCCTCTAGGACCTGAAAGAGATAAGAAAATAGATTATCCCCTAAAGCCTTCAGAAAGGAAGAAATTTGTGCTTCTTAAACAGCTAAATTTATGGTAATTTATCCCAACAGCAGTGGAAACTAATGCATTATTGTCATGGGAGTGTGTAATTTCCTCAGTCCTGTCTCTCTGCAGCAAAGATTTGAAATGGTAGACCAGTGTTACAGCTTAGTTACAACTCAGTTTTATTTGGGCCAGCAAAGGATAATACACCCTTGAGGCGTGAGGGCGGGCTGACCCAAAAAGAGTGGCCTCAATCCATCTTGGCTTCCTCTTTTTATACATTTTTGTCTGCTCCCCACTAAGCCTGCCCTATGCAAATTGGGCTAGCCAAGAAGGGGGCATGTTTGTTTCACCTGACGTTCTCACTCCAGTCCATGGATTTTCTTTTGTTCCATTTTCACAGGTTTTTCCCTTTCTTTGTCTTTTAGCCACCATTTTGGACTCCTTTTTCATATTCTAACTACCTAATAGAGTTGATTTAGAAAGGTATTGTATTTAGCCTTCCATATTTAATCAGAAATATCTCTCTTTATATTTCACATGCTGAAATTTATTAACTATACTCTAAAATCTTCTTTGCCTTGCAATGTCTTTCAGCCTATCTTTTCTATCATTTTGATTTCTTAGCCAGTTAATATGAAATGATAAGTTTCGCCTCCTGTGTACCAGTACAGTCTAACTTCTGGTTTCAGTTCTAACTGGTTTTTGTGCTAGAGCGGTTGCTATTTTCATTATTATACCTGGCTATTATCCACAACACAACCTACCTTTTTTTCTGCTATAGAATTTAGCTTAGAATATTCTTTAGGGAAGGAAATGACAACCCACACCTGTATTCTTGCCTAAGAAATCTCATGGGCGGAGGAACCTGGCAGGCTACAGTCCATAGGGTCACAAAGAGTTAGACACGCTGAGCATCTAAGCACTCTTTAGTCATTTCTTGTTTTTATACCCATTCAGGTGTGCAGTGTGAATTCCTGGGGTGGCCCTTTTCAAAGCTTAGGGAATCCAGCTAATGCCTTTCTCACTGACTGTAAGCTTCCTCAAAGCTCATAACAGAAACTTTGTCAGATTGGCATCTCTAAACTCAGAAACTTAGCACTCTTTCATTAATATTACAGCAGGATTTTCCTTTTAAAAATGATTTTAATTTGCCTCTACCCAAATCTAGACTGAAGTTTTTAAAAATAATTCATTTATTTATTTTTTGCTGTGCTGGGTCTTTGTTGCTACACGGGCTTTCCTTAGTTGAGGTGAGCAGAGCTCCTCTCTAGTTGTGGTGTCTGGGCTTCAGTGTGGTGGCCTTGCTTGTTAAAGAGCACGGGCCCTAGGTGCTTGGGCTGCAGTAGTTGCCCCAGGAGGGCTTTAGAGCACAGGCTTAATAGTTGCAGCCCATGAGCTTAGTTGCTCTGAGGCATGTGGGATCTTCCCAGACCGGGGATCAGACCTGTGTCTCCTGCATTGGCAGGTGGATTCTTTACCACTGAGCCAGCAGGGAGTCTCTACACTGACATTTTGATAGCCTAGAATCAGTATGACTTTTCTAGCATGCTATATCACTGGTATTAAGAACTTGTTTCATAAATAGTCAATTTGAGACAATAGAAATAGAATAATAGATGGAAATCAAAAGCAATCAGGTTCCTAGATGCTAAGCATTTCTGAATTCTAAAGCTGAACCAGTGCTGGATCATCTCTTCAAGGTACCTCCTGACCAGAAAGAACAAATATTTCAAAGACCAGATCATATATCTCTAGCTGAGCTATAGCTAAACATGGTCTTTTAATAAATCATTCTTGAATTAGTCATGATACAGTACTCAAATTTGCTCTTTTGCTTTAGAAATCATAGTTTAAAAATTCTTGAATTTTATTTAATTCTGCAATATTTTTGCTTTTCTCTAAATGTCACATAATTTAGTCATACTACAAGTTAGTCTGGAACTTAAGAAACACAATTATTTTGATGCTAGAGCAGCTTTTGGTAAATAAACCATTCTCAGCATAAAATCTATTAACCCAAATCCTGCTAACCCAAATCCATAATGTTGAATAAAATCCTACAAATAAAGTCACACTTAAAATTTACTCACATGCAGAGAAAAGATGACATCTCAAAATTATAGCTGGGATATTTAAATTTTATGGGAAAATTCAAGAATTCCCAGGGATTCCTGATAAGCATATTAAAACATCTGAGTATTTTCAAGGGCTGATTCCTTAAGAAAAATCTGAGATGAGCGGATTGGCTTTCAACAGTATCTGTTTTCTTTAACCCCTTTAGTCCTTGAAACCAGAACTGATCAGGCAGGTTGGAGCACCAAGTTTCTTTCAACCCTGGCTATGACACATGTACTGGTGATGACCCTGTATCTTTATTCCAGAACCTCATCTGGAACTTTTAAAAATACACCTTTCTAAATATATTGAGTCCAGATTTCATGGAGAGGAGTTCAAAAGCTCCTGGTGATTCTGATGCACGGGAGAGAACCACTCCCTTTACAATTGGAGGCACCAAAGCTGGAGGAGAAGAAGGATAAGGAATCCTAAGCAAATCTGTTGACAGCTTGCTATGAGCTGGGTACTTAACCATACTGAGCATTTCTATTTCTAAAATAGAAGTTGGCTACAATAGAATAGGCATTAAGACTTGTGTTTTAATTCTTAAAATAAATTACCTACATTTCAAGTTCAAGTAGCATGTTTTGTCCAGTCTTTTTATGTTTTAGCAGTGAGAATTTAAGGTCTTTTAGTTTTATTGATATATAGTTGACACACATCACTGTGTAAGTTTAAGGTGTACAGCATAATGATTTGACTTACATCATAAAATGATTATCACAATAAATTTTGTGAATATTAATTATCTCACAGGTACATAAGAAAAGAAAAATAAAAGAAATTTTCCTTGTGATAAGCACTCTTAAGATTTACTTTCTAAACAGCTTTCTATATGGGAACTATTGCTTTTGTTATTGTTACTTAGTCAAGTGGTGTTGAACTCTTTTGTGACCGCATGGACCCCTGCCAGGCTCTTCTGTCCATGGTTTTCCCCAGGCTGCCATTTCCTTCTCCAGAGGATCTTCCTGACCATACAACAGTGTTAATTATATTTATCATGTTGTACATTGCATCCCTAGCACTGATATTTTTTTATAGCTCTAAGTCTGTCCTTTTGACTGCCTTCACCCAGTTTCCCCTTCCCCCACCCCCACACGTTTGGGCTTTTAAAATTTTATTTTTGAAATAAATTTGGATCTTGGATTATTTTGACTATATTTTGTTTTCCTAAAGATGTTTCTCAGCTTTACTCAAACATGAGATGCTTGAGTGGACAGAGTTTAATAAAACTCTAATAATTGAAAAGTGATTGCTTAGGAAGTGCATTGTTGAAGGTGAAGTTGGAAACTTTCTACTTTACCAAATGCACGCTCTATATCTAAGGAGTAAGTGCTGGAACTTGAAGACAATCTTCTGGGCCTACATTCTGGCAGTAACTGTGTGAATGTAGGAAAGTGACTTTTATAAACCTTGGTTTCCCCTTCTGTAAGATGGAAATGTCTTACCTTGAGTTCTCCTAGAAGCTGACTTTGAAACAGGAATTTGAGTGCAAGAACTTTATTTGAAAAGTAGACAAAGGACAAAAAAAAAATGTAGAGGGAGGAATGAGTAAAACTGAGACAGGGAGGAGAAGGTAGCCAACAAAATGTGTGTTTGGGGGAGATTAACATGTGAGACTTGGAGCTGAAACTCACAAGGGGAAATTTTGGGAATCAGGGCACTTACCCTACAAGGTTGGGGGCTGTGGTTGTGAGAGGCAAGATACCAACTCTTGTCAGTGTTTGGAGGATGGCTGCTCCACTGGGAGTTAATTCCCTGCGAGCTTACTAGTTGTCACACGAGCTACGAAAACTGGGGGTTGCGGAAGGCAGAGAAAGCCCTTGGGTACTAGTCGAAGAAATACAGTTGCTGGAGATGGGAAGCGGGACAGTGTGTACTGAAGCAGCAAGTAGAAGAGAATATGAGAGGGCCAGCAACAGACCTTATTTCATAGGGTTACTGGCAAAATCGAATGAAGCAACACATATCAAACATTTACAGTATACTCCATATTCAGTGTGTCTGTCCCTCATCCTCAGACTGCTTATGAAGCTTTACATACTAATTCCTTTTTTATAATCAAAACATTTTTATCTTTCACCATTCCTTCAAACTTTATTAAGTAGCAGCAAACTTCCCCTTTCTGTGGCTACATCTCTAGCAGGTGCATGGCTCGTCTGATCTTTCTTGAGTAATAGATTGTCCTAGAATCATCTTTGCAAACAGTCATAATTTAGTAATCTGAAAATTGGTAAGATTGCTACATTATACTAATTTTCTTAAATCTCTAGTGGCTGCTTTCTTATAATCATCACTCTCAACTTGAAAATTTTGTAACAGTGCAGTAAATGAATGATTATTTAAAATAGAATATTTACAAGTCCAATAATAGAACTATTCCATAATTGTACTCTCTTCTTCGTGGCATATTAAAGTGCATATTAGAGTGTCAATGTAGTCATGAAAATTACATTTTCCCTCTCTTGTGCTTTCCAAGACCTGGCTGTTTAAGAAAAAAAAAATTGTGTTCTTGCTACTGTCATACAGCAAACTCAATATAACAGCAAAAGAATAAGCTGTGTTCCATTCTGTCTCATATATCTACAAAATTGCCCCCTGAGTTCAGACATGCTGTTATTTGAGATAGTTGATGATTTATGAGTCTACAGAATACAGCTGGATTCCCAGGTTACAGTTCAGTTTATGGCAAATCGTAGTTAGATTTGTAAGGAGAGGTAAAATGAGATGAAAGATAGTGATAGGGAATGCATGACAGTAAGACACTATTTTAACTGCCCATCTTGGGCTATCAGGAGTTTCAAAAGACATTGCTGGATCCATTATTGCTTGACAAAGCTTTAAAAGCAAAGAATAACAGTCTTTCTTTCAGTCCATTGACAAGAAATATAACTACCTAAAGGCCAAGCTATTAGATAATGTGGATTTTATGGCATGACTATTTCTGTTATTGGCAGGAGTCTTACTTTGCATGCCCCAAATATGGAAGAAGTTTATCTGGTCTGTGTGCAAGTTAAATGAGGATTTCAAAAGAGCTTTAAGTTAGGAAAGCTTCTACTGTCATCATCTGCTTCTTGGATTTAAGCAGTGACAATGACTTTGAAAACTTTTAGATCTCTGCTTCATCTCACTCTAGGAGCAGCGTTTCCTAATGCTCACTAGTAAAGATAGAAAAAAATATCTCTAGTCCTGGTGAGAAGTTCTAGTCTTTCTATTTCAGTCTTTCTTGCCTCCTTACTAAACCTTTTCAAAAGAAACTTGGTGATGGTATTTGATATCTGTTTGGCATCAATGACTATCGGCCCATGTTTCCATGAACAAAGAAGAATAAGATATATGGAATTAGATCCTTTTGTCCCAGTGCTTATTTCTAGGAAGTCAAATAAATGTATCAACATGAGTAGGCAGGTGTCTGTCCCCAACCATAGCCAAATCCATGTCACATTCAGGAAAAAATTTCAACATGAAGGCAGATAGCTATCGGTATAAAGTTTGGTTTAAAATGCTTGGATGATCTTTGTAAAAGCTAGTAGATGTTACATTTAGTCACATGAATCCTGAATGGGATTGAGGTGTTTAAAAAAGCCTAGGAAAGTGTTTGGAAAATTATCTTCTGTGTTCCTGAGATAAGCACAGGGAAAGAAAACGTGTTTTATAAATAAAGGTAACATGTACAAATTTGATGATACTATGAGGAAAATACCTCTTGATTATCATCACACAGATGTTTTACAGAAGATGTTGTTTTGCCATTTAAAGAGAGAAAATGTGAAAAATAAATATTCAGTGTGATTTTTTTGAAAATAGATCAGATTTGAACATCCAAAGGCAAACCTGCTGAGTAACTTCAGTTCAGTTCAGTTGCTCAGTTGTGTCCGACTCTTTGTGACTCCATGAACTGCAGCACGCCAGGCCTCCCTGTCCATCACCAGTTCCTGGAGTCCACCCAAAGTCATGTCCATCGAGTTGGTGATGCCATCCAGCCATGTCATCCTCTGTCATCCCCTTCTCCTCCTGCCCTCAATCCTTCCCAGCATCAGGGTCTTTTCCAATGAGTCAGCACTTCACATCAGGTGGCCAATGTATTGGAGTTTCAGCTTCAGCATCAGTCCTTCCAGTGAACACCCAGGACTGATCTCCTTTAGGATGGACTGGTTGGATCTCCTTGCATTCCAAGGGACTGCAAGAGTCTTCTCCAACACCACAGTTCAAAAGCATCAATTCTTTGGTGCTCAGCTTTCTTCACAGTCCAACTCTCGTGTCCATACATGACCACTGGAAAAACTATAGCCTTGACTAGACGGACCTTTGTTGGCAAAGTAATGTCTCTGCTTTTTAATATGCCTGTCTAGGTTGGCGATAACTTTCCTTCCAAGGAGTAAGTGTCTTTTAATTTCATGGCTGCAATCACCATCTGCAGTGATTTTGGAGCCCAGAAAAATAAAGTCAGCCACTGTTTTCCCATGTATTTGTCATGAAGTGATGGGACCAGATGCTATGATCTTAGTAACTTAGCCTCTGGCTAATTCACTATATATACAGGTCTTCATCCATCTCTAATCTAGAGCCTCAGCTCCTTTCTCCTCATCTTACTTGCTTGTAAAGTAAATACCTAGATTGCTTCTCTGATGTCCTATGTATAAAGAGCATTGACAAATTCAGTTGTGCTCCTTAATCTGTAGATTTTTAAATGAGAAAGTACTATAATTTGTTTCACAACTATAACTTACATGACCACATAGACTAAGGATGATGGCGAGGATTGAAAGGGTATGAGAAGGGGCTCCTGAAGCCCAGGGATGAAATTATCAGCTCAAAATTTGTATTAATATAGGTGAAAATAGAAATGCATGGACAGATTTGAATATTGTTTTTGTGCTATAATCAGTAGAACTTGGTGAGTGATGGTACATGTTTAATGAGAAAGAGAAGTCATTTTTGCTTCCACTTTTCTGGAATGAACAAGAGATGATACATAACAGAGATGATAAAATTTTCTCTTGTAGAAATTTCAGAGGAAAAAATAATTGGACACCATATTCATATCCTAGGGCTTCTCGAGTCATGCTGGGGATCAAGTAACATGTTATTTATGAGATCAATATATAAGTTGCAGAGCATCATATAAATATATAACTATCCTTGTGAATTGTTTTGCCAATTTTGATTAACATTTTGAATAATTTAGGGATTTATAGCTTCCAAAGTGCTTTAGTGTATATTATCTCATTGGACATCTCCTTGGTAGCCACATAAATATGTCAACTTCTTTCCACATTGTGTTTTTATTTAAACTGTTCTTTCTGCTGGGAATGCCCCAGCTGTGCTCTTTTCCTGCCTACTCTACTTATCCTTAATGCCTTGGCTTAACTGTCTTTCTCCTGGTCCTCCAGTCTCCATTGTATCCTTCTATACAGCCTACCATAACATATAGAAAAATAGTTTTCTTTCAAAATACTTAGCACTACTTGTAATCGTGTATTAATATGTGTGATTCTGTTGTTAATGGCCTTGTTCTCTACTCCATAAGACTCATGTAGGGAAATTTTTTTTCCCCTACTGTATCACCTGTTCAATTACAATGTAAAAGGTAAATAAATATTTTTTAAACAATAATTTTAAAAATTTCTCTTTACATATGGAAAACATACTTCACTGATTTTACTGTTTGACTTTATAGTTCCTCTCAGGCTTTTGTCAGCATTATTATTATTGATACCAGGCTATAATTGTAATTTTTCTAGGTCCAGTAGAGCATGAATCCCTTGAGAAAATGTATTCATTTCCAGTTCATCTTGGCATTCCATCCCTTAGTTCACAGCATAAAATGAAGTCAGCATACAGTTTGCTGACTGAATGGGTCATTGAAACCCATAAGGAAATTTTGTGCCCAGTCTTAAAGTGAAGAAGGTTTACTTGCTTATATGAAGGTGTTGGCCTGATGGGTAAAGAATCTGCCTGCAATACAGGAGACCCCAGTTTGATTCCTGGATCGGGAAGATCCCCTAGAGAGGGGATAGGCTACCCACTCCAGGATGCTTGGTCTTCCCTTGTGGCTCAACTGGTGAAGAATCCACCTGCAATGCGGTAGACGTGGGTTTGATCCCTGGGTTGGGAAGATCCCCTGGAGAAGGGAAAGGCTGCCCACTCTAGTATTCTGGTCTGCAAAAGTCCATGGACTACAGTCCATGGGGTCGCAAAGAGTCACACGTGACCGAGCGACTTTCACTTTCACTTTCTCATGGGCAGTCATTTAATTTAACACACACATCTAGGAACCTGCTGGAACGCTCTCGGAATGGAGACTGGTGGGTACCACCATCGGGCTTTCCCTTTCCCCTGCACCAGGGCACCAGTATCTCCCAGAAGGGAGCTGAACTCTGTCCTCTCCAGGCATCTCTGTGGTTGCAGCCTAGGCGGACTTGTTGACAGCCTGACTCCAGAGGCTAGGGGTGACTGCCTTCCGGGTCCCACTGAACACAACCAGAGTAGCAAGAGGAAAAAAGAATGAAAAAGTGAAGAGAGTAGAAAGGAGCTTATGGGACAACATCAAATAGACTAACATTTTTTTTTTTAATTTTTTTTTCCATTTATTTTTATTAGTTGGAGGCTAATTACTTTACATCATTGCAGTAGTTTTTGTCATACATTGAAATGAATTAGCCATGGATTTACATGTATTCCCCATCCTGGTCCCTCCTCCCACCTCCCTCTCCACCCGATCCCTCTGGGTCTTCCCAGTGCACCAGGCCCGAGCACTTGTCTCATGCACCCAACCTGGGCTGGTGATCTGTTTCACCCTAGAGATCCTAGAGGAGAAGAGAGAGAGAAAGGGACAGAAGTCTTGTTTGAAAATATAATAGCTCGAAAGCTTCCCTCACCTAGGGAAAGAAATAATGATATTTGCAATACCTGACTCTTCTATAATGAGTCCTTTATAAATTAGAAAAATCATTCAGTGCTATTAATTAAAGAGAAGAGAAGAGTGAAAGTCACTCAGTTGTATCCGACTCTTTGTGGTCCCATGGACTATACATTCCATGGAATTCTCCAGGCCAGAATACTGAAGTGGGTAGCCATCCCCTTCTCCAGGGGATCTTCCCAACCCAGGGATCAAACCCAGGTCTCCCACATTCCAGGCGGATTCTTTACCAGCTGAGCCACAAGAGAAGCCCAAGAATACTGGAGTGGGTAGTCTATCCCTTCTCCAGCAAATCTTCCCAACCTAGGATTCAAACCGGGGTCTCCTGCATTGCAGGAAGATTCTTTACCAACTATCAGGGAAACCCAGAGAGGAGAAAGGTGAGTCTTAAAAATATGCTTTGTTTTTGATCTTTAAATTCCACTCATAAAATTTTTTTAAGGGAATAATAAGAAATCCACACAAGGATTTGCATACACATTTTCATGCTATTTATTTATTTATTGTTATTTATAATAGTGGAAATTTGAAAACAAATGTGCAAAAGGAAAGTAAAATAAAGTGTGACCATTCAGCTGGTGGACAACCATGAAGTTTTAAGAATTTACATTTTTGAAAAATACTGATATGAAAAATGTTCATTGTATAAAGTTAATAACAGCAGATGACAGACCTATATGAAATGATCCTAATTTTTAAAAGCATACATGAGGGAAAAGATGAGCAGGAAATATGCCAAAATTAGCTATGAATGGCTCTCTGTGCTGTTGTATTATGAGAAATTTTAATTTTTTTCTTTACAGTCTCAGTACTTTCTCAGTTATTTAAAATGAACATGTATTATTTTTATAATTAGAAAAAAAGAACATGCTCTATTGGTTTGCTACATGCAATGCCCTGTATTAGTATAGAAGAAAAGGAGACATGATTTTTCTATCCTTGAGTAGCTTATATATAAGGTTAGAGAAATGAGTGATGTATGTGTGGGAAGTTGGGCTTCCCAGCTGGCTCAGTGATAACTAATCCGCCTGCCACTGCAGAAGTGGGTTGTATCTCTGGGTCAGGAAGATCCCCTGGAGGAGAAAATGGTAACCCACTCCTGTATTCTGGCCTGGGAAATCCCATGGAGGGAGGTGGGCTACAGTCCATAGGGTCGCAGAGTCAGACACTACTGAGTGACTGAGGACACACACATAGGGGAAGTTTATAAATAATAATAAGAAATACAAAGGTTAGAAAAAATGGAAAACAAACTCATTTTGAATACCTGCTAGTCTGGCACGGTGCTGGGTGCATTCCCTAACTTTATCACATTTCCGGATACCAACAGTACTGTGAGGCTGGTAGTATTATCTCCATTTTAGCCATAAGGAAATCGAGTCACTGAAATTAAGTATACATTTTTCCAGGTCACCCACAGATATGAAGTGGTAGTTTAAAGATTCGACTCCAGGCTTGAGTCATTTTTGTAAAGAGAAGATCGTTTCTACCTCGTGTGCTGTTCCATTAGGAAGACACAAGAACAGATGACCACTATCACTAGCCTCAGCATTTCAGTGGGATCCGTGAATGCTCACTCGTTTTTTTCTTGAGAGACCTAGAGACTGTCCTCAACCAGAAAGGCTGCAGAGTATTTTTAATTCCTTCAAGGACTAGTTCAGTAATTGTCTTATATGCTCAGTGTGTTATGAGTACAGAATTTTTATGTTTCTGATACTTGATTGCTTTAAGAGATGTACCATGAATCTACATAGCCATCAATCTCTTCTGCTAAAGGGGAGTTCTTAAACACCAAAGGGGAGGCAGCAATGCATGATTAATGGCTGCAGCTGGATTACTTTTCTGGCCAGTTCTCCTTATCTACCAGTGATATAACTTGGCAGAAAGTCAGAAAGTGGATGTTTTAATCAATCCTCCATTCACCTGTGACAGATCTCTGTCCGAAAAGGAGTGGACAGTCCCATGTCCTTCCTCTCCTTTATCTATATTACAGGGGGTTGGGCTCCATTTTCTCTGACATGGGAGAAGAATTTATTCAAAATAATGGTCCTCATTTAGATAGCTCTGGGAGTTAGATCTATCACTATGCCCAGACAGCACAACCAGACCTAATCTCCCCTTCTGTTAAACAAATAAAATCTCTCCCTTTTGTCTGCTACTGAAAAACGCCAGTAGCTAGAGATTTATGAGTTTGTTCAAGCCGCCATTGCAGGAAGCCTAGAATTTCTTCTGTTGTTTAACTCAGACCTTTAACCAAGCAAAAGTTCTTGGGAGTCGTGAAGAGGGCAAAAATGTAGGATGTGTTTTATTTAAGAAAAATAACATTAAATATTTTATTTCATTTTAGCTTTTACACATTAAAATTCAATTTTATGATCATTAATCGTATTATTTTAAGTACTATCTTCTTTTCACTTCTACCTTAATGATGGTAAATGACTTGGGAAATAGATTTTCTTCACTATCAGAAAAATTGAAAATTTCATATGGAATTTTTCAGTCTATCTAGCATCCTGATGTGAAATATTAAATTTATTTTCTTATATAACCCCAACCGTGATGACATTATTTGAGTGCATGCCTTAAGGTCTGAAAAATAAGTACGATTTCCCTCCTGTTCTAAGTGAAGACACTCTTGCTCAAAGAGTTTAAATACATTATTCCAAGTCATAGACTGGTAATTGCTCTGTGGCTTGTGTTTAGTCACTAAGTTGTGTTGGACTCTTTATGACTCTATGGACTGTAGCCCACCAAGCTACTCTGAAAATATTCTGGAAATAAATAGTGGTGATTTGTTGCACAGTATTGTGAACACAGTCAATGCAACAGAACTGTATATTTTAAAATGGTTAAAATATATCTATTCAGTTCAGTCGCTCAGACATATTTGACTCTTTGCAACCCCGTGGACGGCAGCACGCCAGGCCTCCCTGTCCATCACCAACTCCCGGAGTTTACTCAAACTCATGTCCATTGAGTTGGTGATGCCATCCAACCATCTCATCCTCTGTCGTCCCCTTCTCCTCTCACCTTCAATCTTTCCCAGCATCAGGGTCTTTTCAAATGAGTCAGCTCTTCGCATCAGGTGGCCAAAGTATTGGAGTTTCAGCTTCAACATCAGTCCTTCCAATGAACACCCAGGACTGATCTCCTTTAGGATGGACTGGTTGGATCTCCTTGCAGTCCAAGGGATTCTCAAAGAGTCTTCTCCAACACCACAGTTCGAAAGCATCAATTCTTCGGTGCTCAGCTTTCTTTATAGTTCAACTCTCACATCCAAAATATTATATATTTTACCACAATAAAAATATAAATGTTAAAAAATTTGCAAATTAGGGTTTATGAAGTCATCTCTCTGGTGGATATTGAGTTCATGAAATAACATATTCAAAACATTAGATTGTGTTGTGGGAAATTCTGAGAGCTCTATGAAATAAGAAGAAAATATCTGGAAGAGAAAGATGAGATAAACATAGCAATACAACTTCATATCTCAAGCCTCATGCATCCCCTAAGTTTGAAAATAGAATTTGATCTAGCAGTAATGAGATGGAGGTTATGTATACAGATTTTAGACCGTGCAAATCTGTTGAAAGAATTAGATGGGAGTGTGGATTTAAAGCCCCTGATTATGTAGTGACTCTGAAAAGGAACTAAACATGTTGATTTGAGGTTCACATGGTCACCCTGTGTGATATCCTCGCCTTTTGTTCCTGCATTCTGACCCTTAAGTAATCATATTGTTATCATGACTTGTCATCCTCACTCCTCGGAAATGGTAAATATGCTTCTTTTGATAATTATGAAGTTTATCAACCACAGGAAGTTTTAAGTTAAATAAAGAGATAAGGAAGTATATTAACCCCACATCATCTATATCTTGAGTTCAAGCTCTGGAATAATTTATTTTACTATGGGGTTAGCTTTAAAGCTCAGATTTGATGCCTAAAGGATTTATAATGTTTAATTGAACCTGGTAAGTGAAAGGATTTGAGTAGAAATTAAAACGTACAATTCTGAAATTGTGCTTTTAAGCTAAAACTATATCTGAGAAGTTGACTAATTTTGTAAAAAATCCAAAACCTGGAGATGCACTTTATTTTAAATCCTATCTTATTATATTCACAGGACTGTCTTAAATGTATAGGAAAATTTTCTTTGTGACAGTTTTGATATTGAACTATTAGGAAGTATATAAACTACTTAAAAATAAAAACATCATTAAATTTCTAAACACAGTCTAAAATATTCTAGAAAATGTAATTTATTAAATTTTCAATGGAATTAATTATTTAAAGTAATTTAGTCTATTCAATTTGAATTAATTGAACATTCATCAAAGAAAAAGAAAATAATTGCTCTTTACTTATTAGTTTTATAACTAGTAGAATAAGATTCGGTAGATAAATTAAAAGCCTAAAAGAAGCTAGTTTCCTTTTTAATTACAATTTTAATAAAAGTTCAGTTAATTAGAAAGCTAAGTAATTGAACATAGTTTTCGCTATGCACAAATGCCCCTTCAAGACATTTAAAAACTCAAATCAGTAAATCAACTATACTTCAATAAAATAAATTTACAAAAACAGAATTCACACTGATGATCCTGACATGAAAATGACACTAAAGCAATGATTCTCCACTCCAGTGGATACACTTTTGGTTTGGGGTCAAGTAAATTGTCAATAACAAAGTTGCATTACAGAGGAGAGTGGATTCCTGGTTATCCCTGTAATTACACCTGCCTGCTTCCTTATTTTACTTCATACTTTCTTCAGTGGGAATATTTGTGAATTACAATACATTGCACTTTGCTGGAGCAGCCATGAAGAGATACCCCACGTCCAAGGTGAGAGAAAACCCACTAAGATGGTAGGCGCTAAAAAAGGGCATCAGAGGGCAGACTGAAACCACAATCACAGAAGACTAGCCAATCTAATCACATGGCCCACAGCCTTGTCTAACTCAGTAAAACTAAGCCATGCTGTGTAGGGCCACCCAAGACATACGGGTCATGGTGTAGAGTCCTGACAGAATGTGGTCCACTGGAGAAGGGAATGGCAAACCACTTCAGTATTCTTGCTTTGAGAATCCCATGAACAATATGAAAAAGCAAAAAGATAGGACACTGAAAGATAACTCGCCAGGTGGGCAGGTGCCCAATATGCTACTAGAGATCAGTGGAGAAATAACTCCAGAAAGAATGAAGGGACAGAGCCTAAGCAAAAACAACACCTAGTTGTGGATGTGACTGGTGATGGAAGTAAAGTCTGATGCTGTAAAGAGCAATATTGCATAGGAAACTGGAATATTAGGTCCATGAATCAGGATAAATTGGAAGTGGTCAAACAGGAGACGGCAAGAGTGAACGTCAACATTCTAGAAATCAGCAAACTAAAATGGACTGGAATGGGTGAATTTAACTCAGATAACCATATATCTACTACTGTGGGCAGGAATCCCTTAGAAGAAATGGAGTAGCCATCGTAGTCCACAAAAGAGGCTGAAATGCAGTACTTGGGTGCAATCTCAAAAATGACAGAATGATCTCTGTTCATTTTCAAGGCAAACCATTCATTATCACATTAATCCAAGTCTGTGCCCTGCCAGTAAAGCTGAAGAAGCTGAAGTTGAATGGTACTATGAAGACCTATAAGACCTTTTAGAACTAACATCCCAAAAAGATGTCCTCTTCCTTACAGGGGACTGGAATGCAAAAGTAGGAAGTCAAGAAACACCTGGAGTAACAGGCAAATTTGGCCTTGGAGTACAGAATGAAGCAGGGCAAAGGCTCATAGAGTTTTGCCAAGAGAACGCACTGGTCATAGCAAACACACTCTTCCAACAACGCAAGAGAAGATTCTACACATGGATCTCACTAGATGGCCAACACTGAATCAGATTGATTATATTATTTGCAGCCAAAGATGGAGAAGCTCTATACAGTCAGCAAAAACAAGACTGGGAGCTGACTGTGGCTCAGATCATGAACTCTTTCTTGCCAAATTCAGACTGAAATTGAAGAAAGTAGGGAAAACCACTAGACCATTCAGGTATGACCTAAATCAAATCCCTTACGATTATACAGTAGAAGTGACAAGTAGATTCAAGGGACTAGATCTGATAGACAAAATGCCTGATGAACTATAGACAGAGGTTCGTGACATTATACAGAGGCAGCGATCAAGACCATCCCCCCAAAAAAGAAATGCAAAAAAGCAAGATGGCTGTCTGAGGAGGCCTTACAAATAGCTATGAAAACAAGAGAAGTGAAAAGTAAAGGAGAAAAGGAAAGATATACCCATTTGAATGCAGAGTTCCAAAGAATAGCAAGGAGAGATAAGAAAGACTTCCTCAGTGATCAGTGCAAAGAAATACAGGAAACCAACAGAATGAGAAAGGCTAGAGATCTCTTCAAAAAAATTAGAGATACCAAGGGAACATTTCATGCAAAGATGGGCTAAATAAAGGAGAGAAATGGTATGGACCTAACAGAAGCAGAAGATATTAAGAAGAGGTGGCAAGGATACACAGAAGAACTATACAAAAAAGATCTTCACGACCCAGATAATCACGATGGTGTGATCACTCACCAAGAGCCAGACATCCTGGAATGTGAAGTCAAGTGGGCGTTAGGAAGCATCACTAAGAACAAAGCAAGTGGAGGTAATGGAATTCCAGTTGAGTTATTTCAAATCCTAAAAGATGATGCTGTGATAGCGCTGCACTCAATATGTCAGCAAATTTGGAAAATGCAAATGGCATTTGCACTGTGGCAGCAGTGGCCACAGGACTGAAAAAAGTCAGTTTTCATTCCAATCCCAAAGAAAGTCAATTCCAAAGAATGCGCAAACTACTGCACAATTGCACCATCTCACATGCTAACAAAGCAATGCTCAAAATTCTCCAAGACAGGCTTCAGCAATAAGTGAACTGTGAACTTCCAGATGTTCAAGCTGGTTTTAGAAATGGCAGAGGAACCAGAGATCAAATTGCCAACATCCGCTGGATCATCGAAAAAGCAAGAGAATTTCAGAAAAACATCTATTTCTGCTTTATTGACTATGCCAAAGCCTTTGACTCTGTGGATCACAATAAACTGGAAAATTCTGAAAAAGATGGGAATACCAGACCACCTGACTTGCCTCCTGAGAAATCTGTATGCAGGTGTGGAAGCAACAGTAAGAACTGGACATGGACCAACAGACTGGTTCCAAATAGGAAAAAGAGTACCTTAAGGCTGTATATTGTCACCCTGCTTATTTAACTTATATGTAGAGTACATCATGAAAAATGCTGGGCTGGAAGAAGCACAAACTGGAATCAAGATTGCTGGGAGAAATATCAATAACCTCAGATATGCAGATGACACCACCCTTATGGCAGAAAGTGAAGAACTAAAGAGCCTTTTGATAAAAGTGAAAGAGGAGAGTGAAAAAGTTGGCTTAAAGCTCAACATTCAGAAAACTAAAATCATGGCTTCTGGTCCTATCACTTCATGGCAAATAGATGGGGAAACAGTGGAAACAGTGGCTGACTTTATTTTATTGAGGTCCAAAATCTCTGCAGACAGTGACTGCAGCCATGAAATTAAAATATGCTTGCTCCTTGGAAGGAAAGTTATGACCAACCTAAACAGCATATTAAAAAGCAAAGACATTACTTTGCCAACAAGGGTCCACCCAGTCAAAGCTATGGTGTTTCCAGTAGTCATGTATAGACGCGAGAGTTGGACTATAAAGAAAGCTGAGTGCCAAAGAATCGATGCTTTTGAATTGTGGTGTTGGTGAAGACTCTTGAGAGTCCCTTGGACTGCAAGGAGATCCAACCAGTCCATCCTAAAGGAAATCAGTCCTGAGTGTTCATTGGATGGACTGTTGCTGAAGCTGAAACTCCAATACTTTGGCCACGTGATGTGAAGAACTGACTCATTTGAAAAGACCCTGATCCTGGGACAGATTGAGGATAGGAGGAGAAGGGGACAACAGAGGATGAGATGATTGGATGGCATTACCGATGCAATGGACATGAGTTTGGGTAAAGTCCAGGTTGGTGATGAACGGTGAGGCCTGGCATGCTGCAGTCCATTGGGTCGCAAAGAGTTGGACACGACTGAGCAGCTGTACTGAACTGAACTGAACTGAGGTGTCCACTTATCATCAACAAAGGTTCCCTGCCACCCTAAGGATTGTAGAATGGCTAGGAGACTGAGAAAAGTAAGAAAAAGTAAGGTAAGACAATGGCTCAGTGGCAAAGAATCTGCCAGCCAATGCAGGAGACATAAGAGACGCAGGTTTGATCCCTGGGTTGGGAAGATCCCCTGGAGAAGGAAATGCAACCCACTCCAGTATTCTTGCCTTGGGAAATCCCATAGACAGAGGTGCCTGGCAGGCTACAGTCCAGGGGATTACAAGAGAGTCGAGCAGAACTTAGCAACTAAACAACAACAACAAAGTAAGACAAATGGTTCCTTAGAACGTCCCCTTCTGTGTGGTTTCTAGTACAGAACATCATTTCTTGCCAGACACACTTGCATGAATATTCCTGTGGTTCTGTCTCTACCACAAAGAATTGAAGGAGTAAGACCTAATATATGAAATTTTAGGGCACTGAAATTTTTAACAAAATTTTTCTTGGTTCTGATTGTGTATCAATAAATAGGAGTTTACCGAGTACAAACTGTCTCTACCTCTGGGTATTAATTCTTAAGAAAGTTTATCTTAAGGGTAAACAAAAAGAAAGCACAGAATGGGCCTTATATATAACCTCTAAGCAAAGTGTGCTGATAAATATTTAATAACCAGGTATCCGGGGAAAAACAAAAGCAAAGCAAAATAAAACAAAAAACACTGATATGGAACATTTGCCAATGTCTCTGTTGTAAATAATCTCACCATGGTCAATTTCAAGCTTTCAACATTAGCTCAAGCGTAAGTCAGTTCCAGCACATTAGTACCATTAGCTCTTCTATTCCTGCTTTTTTATTCTGATAACTGATCATGCTGAAAAATGTATATATATATATATATATATATGTATATATATATATATATATAGTTGTCAATCCATCTTACTTCATGACCATGAATCACAAACGGGTCCCTAATTTGCCAGGCAGCCATACGATACATTCCTACTTAGTTCACATTCCCATTGCTCTCGATAACTATAACCTTTTCCGTTCTCCCAAACCCCAAACTATTACTTTCCCATTTTCCCTCTCAGCTGATGGCCTTCCTCTGTTCACTAAAAAATGAAAAGTAAACCAATCAGATAAGAAGCGCTACAGACTTCCTCCATCCCAAGTCCCACCTCCAAGCATCTGAATTCTCTTCCTCCACCTTCCTGTCTGCTCCTGTCTACGACCAGTGCCTGCCTTTGTGGGCCAGAGTCCATCCTCTGTTTTACTCATCATCACTCCTGTAATTCTCCCCACTCTTTTCTACAGCATCAGTTTCTGGCTTTCTACTAGATCAATACCATCTGTTGAAGTGTTATAATGGGTATTATTTTGTGAAAGCTTCTCTCAGCCCCACCATTCTTTTGCTCCCTTTTCAGCAGAATTACTCTTGAAAGAGTTGCCTGTACTCATGTCATCAGTTTCTCCTCCTGCCACTGTCTCTCAAACCACTCCTGTCAGACTTTTATGATCATCTCCACACTACCAAGAGTGCTCTCATCACAACCACCATAGTGCCCTACTTACACCCTTCAGATCTTAATCATTTCTCTGCGCTGAAGGTCAGCCCCCAAACTCCCAGGACCAGCATCTGTGCCTGAGCGTCTTTCCAGATACTCAGAAAGTCACATGCATGTGAGAAGGAGGTAAGAAACATCAGGAAATTAACATCATCCATACTCCCCCACTCCTCCCCCACTGTATTAACTAATTCTTGGTGGTGGTTTGCTGGTTTAGTCTCCAAATCCAGTCAGACTCTTTGCAACACCATGGACTATAGCCCACCAGGCTCATTTGTCCATGGGATTTCCCAGGCAAGAATACTGGAATGGATTGCCATTTCCTTCTCCAGGGAATCTTCCCGAATCAGGGATGGAACCCACGTCTCCAGCACTGCAGGCAGATTCTTTAGCACTGAGTCCCCAGGGAAGCCCATGATGGGTATAAAATACCATAACCTCCTGCCTCTTGGATGGAATGATTCTGAGCTGGGTTTTACACTCTTCCCCCGAGTTTTCTTGTGGAGCGGAGCTCCAGTTGTCACATATTGCTCAATAATGCTCACTGATTGACTGCTTCCCTTTTCTTTACGCCATGTCCCCGCTCCACTATTGGCACTCTTGCACCTCTCAAATGAACACGGTCCTCTCTGGTTTTTGTTTAGAATCTGCTGCTGAGGAAACCAAAACTAACACCACCACCTGTGACCTCCACATCACTGAACTGAATGATCAGTTCTCAGGTTTCTTCTTTGGGGGCCTTTCAGTAGGAACTAACACAGTTGTTCCCTCCCTGCTGCTCACTAGCTCAACACACCTTTAGATTTTTCTGCTAAATCACACATCACTTCTTCTCAGCCTCTTCTCTTAGTTTTGTCTCTTTCTCACTTCTGTGTTTGGAGTGCTACAGGTAAGCAGTCCTTGGTCCTGTTCTTTCCTCTGTCAGTGACTCTCCAGGTTTTATAGACCATCTCTGTGATTCTTGTCAGTCTGCTCCATCCCCTTTCTGATTCTAATTTATGTATTAGTTCCATAATGATATACTTCCCTGGTAGCTCAGACGGTAAAGCATCTGCCTACAATGTGGGAGACCTGGGTTCGATCCCTGGATTGGGAAGATCCTCTGGAGAAGGAAATGGCAACCCACTCCAGTGTTCTTGCCTGGAAAATCTCATGAATGGGGAACCTGGTAGGCTACAGTCCATGGGGTCGCAAAGAGTCGGACACGACTGAGCAACTTCACTTCTTCCATAATGATGGCATTTTTGTCCTCAATTCGTTTCCTTCAGTATGCAATTTCTCTTATCATTTTATTCTGTTATATTCTAATCTTGTGTTTGAATTCTTATTTTATTGAGTTCATGGTTTTGTTACATATTTCTATAGTGTAAAGCAACTTTGTGAAATTTTCTTCTATTTTTGGTTTTCTTCTCAACCCAGGGATTGAACCTGGGTCTTCTGCATTGCAGGCAGATTCTTTACCATCTGAGCCACCAGGGAAGCCCCGTAATGTAAAGCAGTTTAGTGAAATGTTCTTCTACTTGTGGTTTTCTTCTAGGTTGAATTATCAGTCTGAATCTTGCAAACTGTTCTTGTCTTTCATCTTTGTCACATTATGCATACATTGGTGTCACACATTTTCTATTTATCCAACTCATAGTTAGGTGGCTTTTCTGCACAAAGTCATCATATTAGCTCTGATATAATGTAGCTGCCCTTTTGACTCCAGAGCTACCAGATATCTTTGTACAGCTTGGTTATTGCACAGGGCATCTGGTCCAAGAGGCACCTGAGGTTGATTATTATTATTAATTATTATTAATGTTATTTGGTCATGATTGGCTGGGATAAGGTTTATGATTGGGTCACCACAATTCATGGTGCTGCCTCTCTTCATGGGAGCTCTGTAACCTAATTGATGTAAGTATGCCTTAGAGTGGTCCCACTAGGTTCTCTTCCCACTGTAACTGAGACCAGGCTTTTTGGGGTACCTTCCAAATTATAGTTTAAAATCTACTTATTTCATCTTCTAGCTACTTTCCTAAAGCTTGAGAGAATAAGGGTGAGAAGAGCTCAGCTGAAGGGATAATGGTCACATCATACCTTGACACCCAAGCTCTGCTCACCTGAGATTTCTCAAACTTCCTGTGCCCAGATTCAGGCCATAGACTTGAGGATGGTGTATGGAGTGATTTCTGTTCTCATAGGGATTATCCCCACGCTGTGAATTTTCTCCCACTTCAGGAAGGGGTTCTGCAGCCCTAGTAAGTGCAGACTCACCCACATTTTAAAATAATCCTCCTCAGTAACCGTTTAGTCAACTTTTTACCAGTAGAATAAAAAGACCAGGATTCTCCTCAGTTGCTTTTCTCAAAATGTGGAGGGTCTCACTGAAGATATTCAGAAAATTTCTTGACTTAGTGATCTAGTTTTTTTGGGGTTGCAGTGATTTTTGGCTGAACAGTATTTCTTTACTCTGTGCTGAACTGTTGTTTTTTTTTTTCCTTGATTAACCGCCTTTAGTCATTTGATCATTATTAAAAGCTTTTAATTAAAAAAATAGTTTTGTTCACCTCATTAAAGAAGGGAAATTCTCTAGCACACTTTTTAAAAAACATTATTTTAAAAACCAGAACACAGAAGTCAAACTTTAAAAAAGAAACATTATTCCAGAAATAAAACTATGATTGCATCTTAAGATGATTGCTGGTCAGAGCTGTGGTTATTTCAGAATGTTAAAAAGTAACATAAACTTGATCACAGTAAATGATTTGTTTACATAATAGAGCCAAGAAAAGAACTTTCCCCAAAGGTGTAGTTACCCTCTACTATCAAGTAAAGTGAAGTGAAAGTCGCTCAGTCGTGCCAACTCTTTGCGACCCCATGGATTATACAGTCCATGGAATTCTCCAGGCTAGAATACTGGAGTGGGTAGCCTCTCCCTTCTCCAGGGGACCTTCCCAGCCCAGGGATCAAACCCAGATCTCCTGCATTGCAGGCTGATTCTTTACCAGATGAGCCACCAGGGAAACCCATGAATACTGGAGTGGGTAGCCTATCCCTTCTCCAGCGGATCTTCCCAACCAGGAATTGATCCAGGGTCTCCTGCATTGCAGGCGGATTCTTTACCAACTGAGCTATCAGGGAAGCCCTTCTACTATCAAAACCTCCCACAACTGTCTATTCCTCATCTCTCCTTCACAGAAAGGGCCATCACTGAGGAAGGGAGTTAGACACATTTACTGTAGGAGCTCCATACGACTTCACTTTCACGTTCACGTTCTAGTGGCTCAAGATGGTAAAGAACCTGCCTGCAATGCAGGAGGCCTGAGTTCAATCCCTGGATCAGGAAGATTTCCTGGAGGAGGGCATGGGAACTCACTCTAGTATTCTTGCCTGGAAAATCCCATGGATGGAACTACCTGGCGGACTCCAGTCCATAGGTCTCTACAGTTGGGACACAACTGAGGACTGATACTACTACAGACCAGAAAAATACAGGGTCTTCTCTTCCTTCTGCTCTTCCCCCGCAAAAATCATTTCCTTACTATAAAAGGTTTACAGCACTTAGGAAGTGTTTTCTAATCCAACTTCGCAAATGGCAACTCCAGAAAGCAGAGCTTACAGATTTAGTTGATTAAGTACAAGAAAGGACCATTCGTATCAGGTTCTAAAGTATCACTTTAATTATTTTGTTTCTTAGCTTGATTTCTCCTTTAAAAGTCAGAAGCAATTTAAAAGGTGGAAATAATGCCAAGAAGGCTTAAAGAAAAAAAAGTGCCATTAAAACAATTCTAAACAACCATTTAAACTTTAGCATTTAGATCAAATTGCCAACATTCATTGGATTATGGAAAAAGCAAGAGAGTTCCAGAAAAACATCTACTTCTGCTTTATTGACTATGCCAAAGCCTTTGACTGTGTGGACTACAACAAACCCTGGAAAATTCTTAAAGAGATGGGAATACCAGATCACCTGACCTGCCTCTTGAGAAATCTGTATGCAGGTCAGGAAGCAACAGTTAGAACAGGACATGGAACATCAGACTGGTTCTAAATAGGGAAAGGAGTATGTCAAGGCTGTATGTTGTCACCCTACTTACTTAATTTATACGCAGAGTACATCATGAGAAGTGCTGGGCTGGAGGAAGCACAAACTGGAATCAAGATTGCTAGGAGAAATATTAATAACCTCAGATATGCAGATGACACCACCCTTACGACAGAAAGTGAAGAGGAACTAAAGAGCCTCTTGATGAAAGAGAAAGATGAAAGTGAAAAAGTTTCCTTAAAACACAGCATTCAAAAAACTAGGAGCATGGCATCTGGTCCCATCACTTCATGGCAAATAGATGGGGAAACAGTGGAAATAGTGATAGACTTTCTTTTCTTGGGCTCCAGAATCACCACAGACGGTGACTGCGGCCATGAAATTAAAAGACGGTTGCTCTTTGGAAGAAAAGTTATGACCAACATAGACAGCATATTAGAAAGCAGAGACATTACTTTGCCAACAAAGGTCTGTCCAGTCAAAGCTTTGGTTTTTCCAATAGTCATGTATGGATGTGAGAGTTGGACTGTGAAGAAAGCTGAGTGCTAAAGAATCGATGCTTTTGAACTGTGGTGTTGGAGAGGACTCTTGAGAGTTCCTTGGACTGCAAGGAGATCCAACCAGTCCGTCCTAAAGGAGATCAGTCCTGGGTGTTCATTGGAAGGACTGACGCTGAAGCTGAAACTCCAATACTTTGGTCACCTCGTGCGAAGAGTTGACTCATTGGAAAAGACCCTGATGCTGGGAAAGATCGAAAGCAGGAGGAGAAGGGGACGACAGAGGATGAGATGGTTGGATGGCATCACTGACTCAATGGACATGAGTTTGAGTAAACTCCGGGAGTTGGCAATGGACAGGGAGGCCTGGCATGCCGCAGTCCGTGGGGTCACAAAAAGTTGGACATGGCTGAGTGACTGGACTGAACTGAACTGAAACTTTAGCACCTTTTATTTATTTATTTATTTATTTATTTTTTATTTTTATTAGTTGGAGGCTAATTACTTTACATCATTGCAGTAGTTTTTGTCATACATTGAAATGAATTAGCCATGGATTTACATGTGTTCCCCATCCCGGTCCCCCCTCCCACCTCCCTCTCCACCCGATCCCTCTGGGTCTTCCCAGGGCACCAGGCCCGAGCACTTGTCTCATGCACCCAACCTGGGCTGGTGATCTGTTTCACCCTAGATAATATACATGTTTCAATGCTGTTCTCTTGAAACATCCCACCCTTGCCTTCTCCCAGAGTCCACAAGTCTGTTCTATACATCTGAGTCTCTTTTTCTGTTTTGCATATAGGTTATCGTTACCATCTTTCTAAATTCCGTATATATGTGTTAGTATACTGTAATGGTCTTTATTGTTCTGGCTTACTTCGCTCTGTATAATGGGCTCCAGTTTCATCCATCTCATTAGAACTGATTCAAATGAATTCTTTTTAATGGCTGAGTATTATTCCATGGTGTATATGTACCACAGCTTCCTTATCCATTCGTCTGCTGATGGGCATCTAGGTTGCTTCCATGTCCTGGCTATTATAAACAGTGCTGCGATGAACATTGGGGTGCACGTGTCTCTTTCAGATCTGGTTTCCTTGGTGTGTATGCCCAGAAGTGGGATTGCTGGGTCATATGGCAGTTCTATTTCCAGCTTTTTAAGAAATCTCCACACTGTTTTCCATAGTGGCTGTACTAATTTGCATTCCCACCAACAGTGTAAGAGGGTTCCCTTTTCTCCACACCCTCTCCAGCATTTATTGCTTGTAGACTTTTGGATAGCAGCCATTCTGACTGGCGTATAATGGTACCTCATTGTGGTTTTGATTTGCATTTCTCTGATAATGAGTGATGTTGAGCATCTTTTCATGTGTTTGTTAGCCATCTGTATGTCTTCCTTGGAGAAATGTCTGTTTAGTTCTTTGGCCCTTTTTTTTGATTGGGTCATTTATTTTTCTGGAGTTGAGCTGGAGGAGTTGCTTGTATATTTTTGAGATTAATCCTTTGTCTGTTGCTTCGTTTGCTATTATTTTCTCCCAATCTGAGGGCTGTCTTTTCACCTTGCTTATAGTTTCCTTTGTTGTGCAAAAGCTTTTAAGTTTCATTAGGTCCCATTTAGGATTATAGTTAATACTCTGACCTACTGATCTTGAGTGGAAGGTAGAGAATCCATTATTTCAAACAACTCTGCTTCTTCCAGAGAGATGGACATAGTATAGATTTATTAGTAAAGTATATAGCAGATAGGCCAGACTCTTAGGACAATGTAGATCCATCAAGGCAAAGTTCCTAAGACAGGCTGTATGGACTTTTAATGAGTGCTTCCCCCACCCCCATTTATTTTTATTAGTTGGAGGCTAATTACTTTACAATATTGTAGTGGTTTTTGCCATACATTGACATGAATAAGCCATGGAATTACATGTGTTCCCCATCCCAATCCCCCCTTCTGCCTCCCTTCCCATCTGATCCCTCTGGGTCTTCCCAGTGCACCAGCCCTGAGCACTTGTCTCATGCATCCAATCTGGGCTGGTGATCTGTTTCACCCTTGATAGTATACTTGTTTCAATGCTATTCTCTCAGAACATCCCACCCTCACCTTCTCCCATAGAGTCTAAAAGTCTGTTCTGTACATCTGTGTCTCTTTTTCTGTTTTGCATATACAGTTATTGTTACCATCTTTTTAAATTCCATATATATGCATCAGTATACTGTATTGGTCTTTATTTTTCTGACTTACTTCACTGTGTATAATGGGCTCCAGTTTCATCCATCTCATTAGAACTGATTCAAATGAATTCTTTTAATGGCTGAGTAATATTCCATGGTGTATATGTACCACAGCTTCCTTATCCATTCATCTGCTGATGGGCATCTAGGTTGCTTCCATGTCCTGGCCATTATAAACAGTGCTGTGATGAACATTGGGGTACACGTGTCTCTTCAGATCTGGTTTCCTAATTCTTTGTTGAAATAAGTTGTTTAAAATTAAATAGATTTTTAAAAATAGCAAAGCATCTGATAGTCTTTAAGATGTAAATTTTAAGAGATACATTTCACACCGTATCATGGTGGAGTTCCATCTTGTTTGGCTGTAAGGAGTTTGATTTACTGTTCTACTTGTTTTCAGTCTCCTTCTTGACCATAATTTAGGAAAAGATAATCTAAGGGTGGGCTTCCCAGGTGGTACAGGTAAAGAACCTACTTGCCAATGCAGGAGAGCCAAGAGACATGAGTTTGATCCCTTCCCCAGGGTTCAGGAAGATCCCCTGAAGAAGGAAATAGCAACTCACTCCAGTATTCTTGTCTGAAAAATCCCATGGACAGAGGAACCTGGTGGGCTATAGTCTATAGGGTTGCAAAGAGCTGGACATGACTGAAACGCCTTAGCACACACACAATCTAAGGGTAAGAGACAAATCTGTGAATAAGTTAAAAGTTTGTTTTCTGTACCTCCATTTCCTTTCTCTGGCTATGTTATATCATACCTTTGTGTAACCCCTGTTTCAGAAGTTTTTTTGTTTTCTTATTTCAAATTATAGAATGAAAGTCTTTCTCTAGTGATGGATCTTAAAGGGAGGGGCAGTTGAGATGGGGAGTGTAGAGATGCCCTCAGCAGTATCATCATTATCCCGTGAGGGGACCTGCAAAGAATTCAGACAGCATATTGGGTTAAGACTGCTTTTGCCAACTGAAATTGTAGATGAGAAGGTAAACAGCTCTTTTCATTAACAATCTGATAATCACTTTATGCTGCTTTGAGGTAGAGATCCTGGTAAGTTCAAACTAGACTGGTGCCATGATGCTACATGCACCTGGATGAGTCTGACTTGCTAAACACTATGTTGGTTTCCCTGTGCTGCTCCTGAAGATTCCTCTGGTCCACTGGCCCTCTTGTCACTTCTGCTTCCCCCCACCATGGGCACACCGCAGCCTTTGCATGTCACATGCAAGCAATAAGGAACCACGAGATCTGAATCAGACTTGTCTACATCACTTGTCCAGCTGCCCCCATTGCCCCAAACCATGTTGGGTAACTTCTCTAGGTTAACCTCCTCTCCCTATTACTCCTGAGAAAGCATACCACTTCTTTTGTACCTATTTTCGTGTTTTAAAACCATATACCAGTTAGCTTTTACTAAAATAAAGCTGTGTAACAAATAATCAAAGAGGCTTAGAGGCACGTGGGCTCCCCTGGTGACTCAGGCAGTAAAGAATCTGCCTGCACTGCAGGAGACCCAGGTTGGATCCCTGGGTCAAGAAGATGCCCTGGAGAAGGGAATGGCAACTCATTCCAGTGTTCTTGCCTGGAAATCCCGTGGGCAGAGGAACCTGGTGGGCTACAGTCCATGGATATGACTGAGAGACTAACACTTTAACTTTTAGAGGCACATGAGTTAGATATTTACTGTTCACGTGTCTAGAGTCAGGTGGAGATCGGCTCGGTAGCTCTACTGATCTTGGCTGACCTCACTTGCCTGGGTGGGGGGATACTGGTGGTCACTGCTCTAAGCTGTTTTGACTGGTGCAAGGCAACTTGGCTTTGTTCCACGTGTTTCTCATCCTCCAGTAGGCTGGCCTGAGCATGTGCTCATGGCAATCAGAGAGGCACAAGAGAATAAGCCGGGGCAGGAAGGCTCCTTAAAGTTTAGGCTCTGAACCTGCTCGCTGCTGTGTTTGCCTCAGTCTGCTGGCCAAAGCAAGTCAGTGGTTGAGTTTGGACTGGGATTGACACATATACAATATTGATTCAATATATAAAATATATTACTGATAAGAACACATTGTATAACAACAAGGAGCTCTGCCTAATGCGCTGTACTGACCTGAATGAGAAGGAAATTCAAAAAGAGGGAGGGAGGTTGTTTATATGTATGACTGATTCATTTTCCTGTACAGTAGAAACTAACATAGAACATTATAAAGCAACTAAACTCCAATAAAAATTAATTTTTTAAAAAAAGAAAGATACTGTCCACCGGGGCAGGCACTGCAGTGTTGGCAGCAAAATGTACAGATTCAGGAATAGATGAGGTAATGCAGTCAAATGATGCAATTTCCCCCTTCTTGGTACCAGACATAGTTGGAGTTCAGTTCAGTTCAGTTGCTCAGTCGTGTCCGACTCTTTGTGACCCCATGAATTACAGCACACCAGGCCTCCCTGTCCATCACGAACTCCCGGAGTTTACTCAAACTCATGACTATCGAGTCGGTGATGCCATCCAGCCATCTCATCCTCTGTCGTCCCCTTCTCCTCCTGCATTTGGAGTTAAGTGAGGGAAAACCAGGGCCTTGGTGCTTGACTTTTCTGCTTTGCTTCCAATGCCTCAGTTTTACACGGTTCACCAGGACCCGAAGTATCCGGCTTCCTCCACTTCCTCTTTTGATCTGGATATGTTCTCCCTTACACAGTAGTGTATAATCAAGTCCATCAAACAAGCCTCCTTAGTTATGAAAGTGTGAAATAAAATAACTTAGAAAATTCTTTTCTTTTCTGACATCTGGCTTGCATGACTAAGGTATTGCTGGAGAGACTGAGAAATTCAGGTTTGAATCGCAAAGGTGACTACTGGGCTCTTTGCTTTGGTCTGTATCCTTGCTCTTCTTCCCTTGAGAAATAAGCTTTGAGCCTCACTTTGGAAATTTAAGGCTGCCAGTAAACATGATTTAATGGAGAAATAAAAATGCATCAGCTTAATATTTACAAAATACACTCCCATTAGGTTTTACTTCCAACTTCAGGTACAGATTTTACTTCAGGCTGTGGATTTTATTGCTTGATTCATAGTTTGTTCCGCGTATATTTACATTCTGATACAAGACCTGAGCTATTTCACCTCTCCCCATTTCCATTTCCTGATCTATAAAAGTAATGGTATAGGAATTGAAATTTATAAGCTTGGGAAAGCTACCTAACTTTTTTGGGTTTTTGTTTCCTCATCTGTTTAATAGTCTGTTGGAAAGCCTGCACAACCCAATATTATTGTTAAAATTCTAAATACCCTTAAGACCTAAATTCAAGATTCCAATTGTAACAGTGGATTAGTTTTAATATTATACAAATGGGAGGAGAGTTATTTGGAGACAAAGAACTCTATCTAGTTCAGTCAAATCAGACAGTGGGACCATAATACCACTTCTAAGGTCAGTTCTGCTAGAGGCTAGAATATTGCCTGTATAAAAAGAAAGATACTGGAAGAGTATAGACTTTCTGAGGAAGCAAGTCAAGGATACCTAACCTGTTTGCACCTAATGCACAAAATGATTAAAAGAAAACTGAGAGTCCATTTAGGTAGAGGAGATGGTCAACTGACAGCATATAAAATAGCAATGAAGGCAGCAAATACACAATTTATTTATCAATAATTGCTGTCATTTATTGTATTTGGTTGACAAAAAAGTTAATTCTGGATTTTCCATACCATATTCCGGAAAAATCCAAATGAGTGTTTTGGCCAGCCCACTAACCACTTCAGTGGTTTAGTACTGTACCTTCATTTCTTCACAAATACTCTGCAAGATAATTATCCCAGTTTCCAAAACTATGAAAAGCTTCCAAAGCTATGAAAAACTGTCCAAGAGCACACATGTACTGGGGACATGGTAGCTGAATGTTTTGTGAATCCTGCAGGCTTCTATACGTAGCCAGCACAACTAGGCGGGGCACCAAGTGGCTGTTTGGGGCCACAACATGGTATGCAGCACTCCAACCTCTCACATCGCCAGCGGTGTTGAGAAAGAGTTAGCTATTTTAGCCACTCGTCTGAGAGCACTAGTGCTATCTGGGTGTGCCCTATATTCTGTCCTTAAAAAGCTATCAGTTGCAGTGTGTGAAAAAGTTGAAAAATGACTAACACACACACACACACACACACACACACACACGCACACACACACACACACACGAAGTACCCCAAATAATACACATGCACCTCTCCACTTTGCAATGTATTTTGATATTTTTCATTCTTTTTCATTATTAAAAAAAATAACAACTACCTATCAAATTAACGTCTTGTCCTGGTGAGTATGGGTTAATGATCAGCAATTTGAAAAATGCAGACAGAGAGGTAATGAAAGATAAAGCAATCTTTCTGTACTCAAAGAAAATGGGAAGATAAGAGATAGGAGTAAAGGAGGAAAACATTCTCATTTCCCCTGTCCAATCTAGGGGACAAGCTCATGAGGGCATGGCCAACTCCCGGATGCAGTTATAGGACTGAAAGTGAAAGTCGCTCAATCATGTCCAACTCTTTGTGATTGCAGGGACTATACAGTCCATGGAACTCTCCAGACCAGAATACTGCAGTGAGTAGCCTTTCCCTTCTCCAGGGGATCTTACCAACCCAGGGATCGAACCCAGGTCTCCCACATTGCAGGTGGATTATTTACCAGCTGAGCCACAAGGGAAGCCCAGTCAAAGGCCTGGGGGTGGCATAACAAGTGAGCCATAACTCAGCTTGACTATTTGTATGTTGCCGCTGGATATAATCTATGAGGTGGCACTGAATTTGGTATCTACACCCACACAGCAACTTTCCACCCATTTTCATGGAGTCTAGTGAAAAACAACAAATCAGCTGAAAGAAAAATAAATCCCAATTCCTCTTCACATATGACTGTGAAGGAATTCCCAATCTTATCATAAAAGTCACTGTGATATTTTTTTCATTGTTACATAGGCTCATTGACAAGTAAAATAATTCTTAAGATCATTTCATGTACAAATGCTAGAAAGTGTTAATATAACAATGTTATAAATGTCATTAAATCTTTTTTCCTCCCATTAAGTCGTAGTGTATATTCTCCAAAACTGATGAATTAAGGAATTCTAGGCCTACAGGTAGGAGACGCATCACTGCATTTCTGTTGCCAGTGTATTCTGGGTATAGCATTTTCTCATTAAACTGTCATGATAATATTAATTGATGAAATTTTGGAACAGCAAGAATGTGCCCCACATGTGAAGTTGAATGGTGAATTGAAATAATTTTTAGATAATTCCAGTGAAATGTTCATTTCTACAAATCATACCACCGAAGCATATTTTCTCCACATTATCTTTGCTTTTTATGTAAAACTATCACTTAAACGTTTCCTAAGGGGAAAAATGCAAAACTATTCTTTTTTAAAATGAATATGTTTATGTTTCATACAAATGTCAGTTTCTTAAATAAAGACTTTGAGAGTGTGTTTGCCATAACACTGTATCTTTTTGAAGAATTATAGTTACAAGTTTAAAGTAGTATTGATGGAGAGGGAGGTGGGAGGGGGGATCGGGATGGGGAACACATGTAAATCCATGGCTGATTCATGTCAATGTATGGCAAAAACCACTACAATATTGTAAAGTAATTAGCCTCCAACTAATAAAAAATAAATAAATAAATAAAGTAGTATTGAAGTAGTAAACTATGTTACAAATAATAGTCTTTTTTCATCTTCCTGATTCTTCAGTCACCTGAGGCTATCTGGTTGAATATAACCATTAATACAACACCATAGCTTTTCTTATCTAATAAGTTTTTTCTAAAATGAGACAATGTATTTGAAATAAAGAGGGCTTTTTTGGGATGGGTGGAGCTTCTAGAAAAGATTAAGTATTATTGTAAAGTTTTAATTTACTCTTTTTACTAGAAAAAAATGATTGAGGTTTAATAGTTATTTTAATTTTGCTAAGCTTACTGTGTGCTCATAATGAAGTGAGCAACAAATATTAGAGAGGAAAGGCAAATTTTAAAATGCATTACTTACAGGAATTTCAGTAGAAGAAAAACTAGTGATTAAAAAAATGTCTATACCAGTTTTCAGAATGTGGAGAACACTGAGCGGCCAACTCATCACCAAGAACGTGGAAATGATAGAGAAACATGATCCTCTCTTGGTGATTTGACTGTAGCATAAACTCAAAGGTCTGGACATTATCTAAAATCGCAGAACTTTCCAGATAGGAGGACTTGAGTGTTTCCTGATGAGATGCCTCAAATGGTGTCTGTAGGCCTGAAAGCCTGGGACTGGGGGCTGGAAGAACATTGTTAGTGCCTGTTGAAGTGCTGTCCACAAAAAGAAACCTTCGTGAGCAGCCTGTAAGTTCCTTGGCCCCAGTGGTAAGTCAGCCCCAGTCATCTGATTTGTAGGCTGATCCCCTTTCTCGATTCTGTACTCAAAAGCCGTCTTCTGATTCAGATTTGTTTTTCCACTTTAGGACTACCTCTAGAAAAAGAATACACTGGTTCTATAAGTACACCTGTTTCAGTGCATGTGAAAATTAAATTTCACTTAATAATTGAATAAGTAGCTCTCCTGTTGCTATGTCAGTCTTGAGTGTTCCATTCATGGAAGCCTGACACTGAGAGAGAGAGAGAGCTCTAAATCTCTACATAGTTTCACAAAAGCCCAGTGGGTCTTTTGAGATCTTTCCAGACTGATTTCTTGCTCAGAGGCTGCATGAAATTTTATTTTTTAATGGTTATACTATTCAGTATAACACATAGTAACTCTAAGTTTCCCACTTCTAAAATGAAGATAATAATTCCTCAATGCCTGTATCATCTTGCTAGTAGTTTGCTTAGCAAGCACTATTAGGCCACTCAGCTCCCCTGCCCTCAATTCCTTGGCTAGAAGAGCCTGGAATATAACAGTGAATATTCTGGATAATTGCTTTCCTAGCTTCCTTTGAAATTATACAAATAGAAAGGAAGAGATCCAAATGAATGTAAAGATGAATTAGCCTTAGCAGTTATGGTAAGCAGAATTTAACATGCTCCACCACCCCCACCCACCGCCCCCCAGTAGGATCCCTGCACTGTGTGTACACACCCACAGAATGCCCTGGACTATAAATAGGATGAATTTTACTCCTGTGATGAAGCTACATTAGAGGACACAGTTGACGTGGAGAAAGAAGTTGCCTTTGTGGGCCTTTTCTAAACACAGGAGCACTTTAAGTCTAGATCTAGCGGTCAGAGACTGCTGATCAGAGACCAGGAAAGTCAGAGATTTGAAATAGCAGAGGTATTCTCCCACAGTCCTTGAAGAAGTAATGGCCAAGTTTGGGAGAGAATGACATGGCAGGAAGTGGGAGGCTGCCTGTAGGAGCTGAGAATGGTTCTTTGGTCAATATCAGCAAGAACTAGATTCTTGATTCTAGATTCTAGGACTAGCCAACACTCAGAATGAACTTGAAGTGGATTTTTCCCCAGAGAACTCCAGACAAGAACTCAGCCCAGCCAACATCTTGCTTTCAGCCAGATGGACCCAGATGCTGTTGCAAATATCTAACCCATTGAAGTTATGAGATAACGAATTGAGGTTGCTTTTAGCTTTTAAGTTTATAGTACCTTGTTATACAGCAATAAAAACTAATTCAGGGGACTTGCCTGGCTGTCCCGTGGTTAGGACTCCATGCTTCTACTGCAGAGGGCATGAGTTCAATCCTTGGTCGGGGAACTAAGGTCCTACATGCCCTGAGGTGTGGCCAAAAAACAAAAACAAAAAACTAACAAGGGAGTCTTGCCATATAATTACTAGATTGAAAACAACTAGAGTTTTCAAATAAGAAAAATCCAGGAAATACTTCAAGATTAGGACAAATTAAAACAGAAAAGTATAGTTTTATTTCACTAACAAACATAGTTAAAAAGCTCTTAAATAAAATACTTAGCTGGTTCATCTTGTCCATATATATATATATTTTTTTTTCAAATCGTGATCAACTACAGTTATTTTTTAAGGCATAATAAATCACCTCCAAAATAACTAGTTTAAAAAAAAAAACCTTATATTTCTCTCTGGACTTTGGGGATAAGAAATTTGGGGAGGACTGAGAAAAGCAGCTCATGTTCAGCGCCTCCTTTGATTGCAGTTTGATGTTGGCTAAGACTGCGGTCTTTTCCTTTGCCTAATAGTTCAAGGTGGGAACTTTAACTTGGTCATGAGGAATTAAAAGAATTTAATTTTTTTTTTCAATCTGACCAGTCTTTAAAGGCTATTGTCTTGGTTGGGGCTCAGAAATCCTATTTTGTGTCAAAGTTGAGAAATGACTTTGTTGTTCCAGTTTCTACTGCCTCTCCCTTAGAAAAAATGCCCACTGTTGCTTCAGTAGGTTGGAATCCACAGAGCATTGCAATCTATAATTTAACCAGATATGAAAATTTCACACCTACTTTTTATTACTACCATTACATGAAATATATGCCATGTACTTGTTACAATCTTAGCTATGAAGATTAATAAGTTAATATTTCTGCCCAAGAGGAGTTTCTAGCCTCAAGGCAGAGAGAGCTGTATAAAGACCTAACCAGGACTTGACATAATTAGTTCTATAATAATGGTATGAGCAAGGCATTATGGGATGATGAAGAGAGCTCAACTGTAAGTACTCAGGAATAGTTACATCTTAGGCAACATGGTTGTACTCCTGCTAAAATAGGGCTGTTTCATTGGTGAAAGATGATGTAATTGAGAGAAAGTATTGTGATTCATGTATATTGTAACCAAAGGACAGAAACTGTCAACATCCTTTACAAGAAAGGAAAATCATTTCTTGCCAATTCAAGACATTTGACTTAGGGCCACGGGAGGAAAAACGAACCATTTTTGGCCTTTCTTGTTTCTTGTTTGTTTGTTCCTTTTCTTGGTTATGGTTTGGTTTTGATAATGAAAGATTGTTTTAGGAAAGCTCTGTTTTCCATCTTTTCAAGATTAAAAATGCATGCAATTTTGTCTTCAAAAGTTAAATATTTCTCCTTTTAAATTTTAAAGTTTTCTTTGACCTTTTATTTGTGATTACCTACTTGTTGTGAGACATTGATAAAATGCTACAGGATCTATTAAGATGGAAAAAATTCATTACTGGTCTCTTGAGGCTTATATTCTAGTAAGAGACTATGGTACAAAAATAATACAATACCTGGTAAAATAAATGCCATCAAAATGTTATGGAAAATGAGGGGAGTGTGCCTTGAGTTTTGATCTTCCTGTTGACTGGTTTGGGGTGTGCCTTTAACCTCAAAATCATGACAGTGGAATCAGGTTGAGGTGTTTAATATTGTTATAACTTCATTATCAGAGTTTTACAGCTGAAGTAACTCTCTCAGAGAAGTCTAGTTCTTTGTTTCTGGTCACATGGTTCAGCCACGAAAGTCTGACCCAATGTTTCATGCTTACTCTCTAAACCTCAAAACCAGCGACTGCAAATTCACAGCCTGTTGCTAAATTTGGCTTACAGTATGTCTTAATGTTATTATTTTTAGCAATATGAGTATTTCAAAATAACTTCTTGGAATTACTTTTGGCAAGGGCATGTCTTCTTTAAGCATATATGGATATGTATTATACACACACACACACACACACACATATATATAAAACACACATTGTATATGTGCCATATACTATATGAAATGCAGTACTTGAAGTTTCTAGATCCCATTAAGTTCTGTTTAGCTTCTGGGTCTTTGAAGTTACAACTCCCATTTTTTTTGGGACAAACATTCCCATCTTTTCTTTTTCTAAACCAAGTATTATTTATACCAAGACTCAGCTAAGGAACCACCCACCTACAAAGTTCAACCAGTTTGGTTTTGCCATAGCTTCTACTTGTAAGTTCTGCATCCTGAATTTATCTCTAACAAAAACACTTTATATTGTAATCATTCATTTACTTTCAAACAATTTGAGGGCAGGAATTATCTGTTCATCTTGGGCTCTCTAGTACTGTGCAATATCTCTGGCATACAGAAAGATTTCAATAGACCTTTATTGACAAAATGTTTTGTTAAGTGATGTAGAGATGTTAGAAATGGCATGAGAATTCAATATTTATTTGTACTTTCTTAGAAACATACTCTAGCATAAGCACATTCTTTGGATATAATTTAACATTTTATGCTTTTTTTGTCTTTAATTCTATTTTAAGATCTTCCAGGGAAAATAATTATAAACCTTAAATTGCATAGTCAAAATGATATTGAAAAAGGGGGAATATACAAAGAAATTTTACTATCTTAAAAAAATATTTTTGAAAGTAGGGCTTAAGTAAAGTTGGATCTAGGCCAAAGGGCAGTAAAATATATAAGAAAGCAGAATAAAGAAGTCAGTGAAATTTATAGTGAAACCTAAATAATAGCTGACAGCATAATTACAAAGTTTCAGAAAATTGTTAAGTAGTGATGTCCAAAAGAACAAAGGAGAGGCACAGAGTTTTCCAGTTTTCAGCAAACCTTGGGACTTGGCCATGATGTAGAGGGGGGGAAGAAGTTAAATATTCTCAAAATCTTGTGGGTATTATGGTGGACCATTGATAGTGAGTGATAGAAAATGTGATGATTAAAATGCATGAGTTAAATTTTAAGTGTAATTTTTCTCTTTTATATAGGATGTAGAAAGCTATATGGGACCGTCATTCTCACCATGAGGATGAGAAGAAGCTGGATAACCAACAAAAGTCGTGGCTTTGCTGTTTGAGCTCATCTCAGAGCTAAGATCACAAGGCAATCTAATGAAGTGAAAGAAACCCACCCTCCTCCTAGGAAAGAAGAGGCGTATGGTTAACTCACAACTTGGCGACCAAGCAACAGCAACTACAGTGGATAACTCCACCGTTTGCAGGGGAGAGAGAGGAGGAAGGAGCGCCCACAAACATAGGTAAGAAGAACAGAAACTTTTACTGAATATTTAAAGGTCTCAATGTGGGCTGTGTGGCAATCTCAATGACTAGAACCCAGTCACGAAGGGAGTCTGTACTCACTTGTCAGCTCTTTCCCATGGGCCTTCGCTGAATGTTTGTGAAAAGATTAAAGCAGACGTCCCCAACACCCCAGGCCATGAGCCAGTACAGGTTTGTGGCCTGTTAACAACCGGGTCGCATAGGAGGAGGTGAGTGGTGAACCAATGAACAAAGCCTCATCTATATCTACAGCTGTTGTCCATTGCTTTCCCATAACCTCCAGATGTAATCTTCTAGTTGCAGGAAAACAAGCTCAGGGAGCTCACTGATTCTGCATTATGGTGAGTTGTATAATTATTTCATTATATATCACAATGTAATAATAATAGAAATAAAGTGTACAACAAATATAATATGCTTGAATCATCCTGAAACCATCCTCCAGCTGCACCAGTCGGTGGAAAGATTGTCTTCCACAAAACCAGTCCCTGGTGCTAAAAAGAAGGGGACCACTGGATTAAAGACAGCAAGAGGGCTGAGGTAGGTCCTTGACAGGTAGCCTGGTCATCAAACATAGCAGGAGACAGAACTTGTCTTCCCAGAGAGCTGGGAGGGTGTTAGGGAACTTATAATAGAGGAAGTCTTGTTCAGACTTCAGAAACAGGAGAGCAGGCCTCTGACCTGCCTGGATCCTGCCTGAATTCCATGCCTGCCAGCAAGCACAGCAAGTCAGGAGGTGCTTTAGATAAGAAAGGGAGTGAGTCTTGGAATTTTTGAGCCCCTGGAGATCTGGCCAACCCTCCCATGCCCCTCACATACCACCCACCCTTCCCGCCCCGCTCTCAGGTCTCACAAAATCCTATGACTCAGGCGAAGCAAACAGTATTGTAAAAAGGTTAAAAGAAAACCAGAGCTGCATTTTTGCATACGAACTACTGACAATGATTTCAGTTTGTGGCCTGGGATGATAAACAGGAGCCCCCAAACCACAATTTTAAGTCGCACCTATTGAGTAGACTCACCCTATCCCAGTTGGGACTCCAGATTGCTATTAATGAGGGACTTCCTTGTGCTGTTTAAGTCTGGATGTTGATCAGTCCAATTTGGTGATGTATGTGCTGTTACTGTACTCTGTTGTTTCTATTCCTTTTCTTTTAATGACTGTATACTGAAATTGTCAAATAATATTCTATAAAAATTGAAATTGTTTAAGTGTGTTATAACTAGCGATTTCTTTTGTTGTTGAATCATTTAAACCTAAAACAAAAATAAACTTAGAGCAAAACAAAGGGACATCCCTTACCTCTTCCTGAGGACCAAATATGTGGAGCCTGCTGAAGTCAGGTGCAAGACATGGGCACAGAAAGAAACCCTATAGTTACACTAGTGTTAATCGCTCAGTCTGGTCTGACTCTTTGCAACCCCATGGATGATAGCCTTCCAGGCTCCTCTGTCCATGGAATTTTCCAGGCAAGAATACTGAAGTAGGTTGCCATTCCCTTCTCCAGAAAATCTTCCCATCCCAGAGTTCAAACCCAGGTCTCTTGCAGTGCTTGCAGATTCTTTACTGTCTGAGACACCAGGGAAGTCCCATGCTGAATTCAAGGTAGTAGCTTCTATGATTCTAAGGAGGTCTGGAAAGCTGATAGAGACCCATCTCTGGATGTAGTTTTATGGGGCTTTCAAAGGTAGAGAGTGGGCACGAGACAACTGAGATAAACCTTCCCGGGGACTCAGATCCCCCATCTCTGCTAAAAAGAGGGCTCTGATCCAGTATCAAATAATTTGAAGCCTGTTGCAAGTAGAGTCTAATGAAAACAACAACAAAGCTTAGGATCAGTCCAAATCCACCTTAGCAGCCTGAAAGAGATGAGGTCCCCTTTTCTAGGAATAAATATTGTGTACTCAGTCTCTACTGTTTATTCACAATGTCCAGCATTCTACCTAGAAAAAAAAAATTGAGACATGCAAAGAAGCAAGAATTAATGACCAATTATCAAGAAGTAATAGTCACTGGATCCAGGACCAGAGGTTATTAAATATTGAAGTTATCAGACAGGGATGTTAAAATGTAAGTGAAAAATAGTAGTAGAGAGATGGCTAACCTGTGGTGGACTGATGGTGTATTCATTTCTTATTGTTGCTGCAACAAATTACCACAAATTTAATGGCTTACAAAATAGAAATTCATTATCTTCAAGTTCTGAAGGTCAGAACATTGAAATGGGGTTTATGGGCTAAAATTGGATATCAGCAGGGCTGCCTTTGATCTAGGGGAGAATAAGTTTCCTTGCTTTCTCCAGCTTCTAAAGGCTGCCTGCATCCCTTGGCTTACGGCCCCTTCCCACATCATCCAAACCATCATGACAGCATTTTCAAAGGCTCTCTTTAGTTACAATACTAATTCCTCTGCCTCCCTCTTTCACTTCTTAGAACTTTGTGATTACAGTAAGACTACCTGGATAACCCAGGATAATCTCATCATCTTAAAGTCAGATGTTTGGCAGTGTTAATCCTAAATGAAATGTTAATTCCCCTTTCATATCACATACCATTCACAGGTATTAGGAATTAGGACACAGACATCTTTGGGGGGACATTATTTTCCCCACTATAGATAGAGAATTTTATCAGAGAGATGGATTACAAAAGTCAAGTGGAAATGCTGAAAAACTATAATAAAAAGATGAAAATATCTTTGGATGAGCTTATTGGCATACAAACAACAGATTATATGCTGAATCATAAAGCATATATCAATAAATTTAAAAGTATTAAAATGATACACAATATGTTCACTGATAATAACATTAAAGTAGGAATTAAAAGCAATAACATTTCTACAAGGAAAAGTGGAAGCTATCTCATTGGGAGAAACATTCTACCCCTACTGTATTGCCTGAAGCAAAGCCACTGAATTTTCTTTTCTTTTTTTTGAATTTTCTTGATTCAAGGAGATTCACTTAAATGCCTGGGCCTTGTTCACTTACGACTTACCCAAGCTAAAATGTGACAGAGTCTACTGGATTATCACAGTCCAGCCTCAGTCCCAGTTATGCATGACAAGAATAGACAGTTACTTTGCTCAGCTGAGGACTCCAGGCATTTCACATATCTTTGTCCAATATGCCACTCAATAAACCTTATTGTATTTTATTGACTCTTTGACTTTTGTCAGCGGTTTAGCTGTTTGATCTGCCATTTAGAAAACCACAGGTGGCAGATTAAAAGACAGATCTCTTCAGAGCCATAAACTATAGGAATAAAATCATGGTTAATGGTGATACTGAGTCACACATGTAGATGCCCATAGTAAGGGCCTGCTTTCTGATGAGACTACATGAAATTAAGGTACCAGTTGGGGCTTCTCTACTTAGATGGCACCACTGCTGCTGAATTCACCATTGTACCAGACAGAACAACGATGTGCCCCCAGAGGCTTGGCACAAAGTGAAGGACTCTTGGGCTTTGATCCAGAGAGCACCACTACCAGACGTGTGTCTCCTACCCTACGTTGCTCTGTTTGTCTTGTAATGGAGAAGACTACACCACACAGGGCATTGCCCCTGCTCTTCCGAGAAGATTATATTAGATCTTTGAACCCTTCTAGGGCTACTGGTAGTGCCTTGCTGCTCTCGACACTTTTCAGCTGATAGTGTTATTCTTCCAGTTGCATCAGTCAATTCTAGCCACATTATTTTGTCCTTTCAATCTAATCTATGTCATGTTTTTTACTTCTGGATCATTTGCAGTTGGGAGAGAACATATCTTTTATCACAAGGGCCACGCAACAAGGGTAATGATCAGGATAGTCAATGGACTTTTGATACTTCCCACCATCCAGAGACATCTAGTATATTCGAGTATTGGAATGGCTCCTCAAAAATAGTCTCAAAAATATTTCTGACTCTACCTTTATCATCCCTTCCTTGTTCACAAACTTTAGTGGGTAGTTTGGTCCCCAGAAAAAGGTAGTTCTCGCTCAGTCACCTTTTGAGGTAAAGTGGGAACCCTAAGACCTACCCAGCCAACTAGAAGACCACATAGGAGGCACTGCCAACCTTCTTGGCTTGTATAGGTCCCCCAAAAGAGGTGGGAGTTCATGGAAACTGATTTTGAATATTTGGGATTCTGCTCTGAACATCGCCGAATGTGATGCTTCTTTTTCTTCCTTATAGTAAATCAAGTATATGTATACATATACATATACCTGATATATACATACACACACACACACAGTATATCATTGTGGTGGTAAACCAATGAAAAGGGAATCTAAGAGATTCAAACTTGATTCTGCTTCAGACGCCTGGATTCACTTGTTGAACTGCCAGTGTTTTAGATCCTAAAGATAATAACCACTTGGCTGAGAGTACTATGGCCCATGCAGGCCACATGGGGCACATAATGGGTTTCTATCAGGTTTATTAAAATACCCTTGTTCCTCCAGCACCCGACCTTCTCTGTGGAAAATACGGGTGAGAGTAAGAGATGCTTGGGGAGGGGAAAAAAAGTGAAGTTATAGCTACCAGAATGGGACATACCAACTTTGTAATGACTGGGGGAGAGTAACATTCTCAGCACCTGGAGAAGGAATAATAGATAGATGCAGGGTGGTATGGAGGAAATCAGGATATTTATAATGCTTCTTTTTTTAGAACTACTCTTGGAACTTTCTTCATGAAGAATGGTTATTTGGGAGAGTTTCTCCAAAGGAAATCTGTCTAGTTATTTATCCCTATGGTGAGAGTCATTCAATTCCAACTTATGTGCTATTTGTCCTTGATTTTAACTGAAGTAATCAATGGCACCACTTTGGATCTGGAAGGGATTCAAGTTTGCCTCAACTCACTGGCCAGGGTTATGATGGATGGGTAGAATTACCTTACACCTCTTCCTTGCAGGCTAAGACAGAAGCTATGTAATTGCTAATACATCAAGCCATATCTGGGCCAAGTAGAAATATCAATACAGAAATGTAAAAAAACACTGGATTTTCAAGGCATGCCCTGATGGTTTATTCAGTTGGCTGGGCTCAAACCATGGAAGGGAGAGCATGGTGGTCAGTACTGTAGGCTGACCTTATTCTGGGGTTTGGAGTTCTGTTGACAGTAACCTTATTAAATGTTGTACAAGACAAATAAATATATTTTGTTCTAACCTTCTTCTAGTCAGATTAATCAGAGTAACAAACAGGGTGTCATACTCATAGGAAAATTTACCAGAAATCAATACGGCATAAAAAGCAGGGGGTCATATGGTTGTGGATAATTCCCTATAGGTTGAGTGTTCCTGCTGTGTGACCAGAGACACTACAATCTTAGTTCCAAAACATCTTTTCAAGGGATGTGTTTATTTGTTCTCTTCTATTTTGTTTTTTTTTTAAATTTATTTTATTGAAGAATAATTGATTTACATTGTTGCTTGTTTCTACTATACAGCAAAGTGATTCTCACACACACACACACACACACACACACACACACACACATGCATATATATGTATACACACACACACACATTCTTTTTCATATTCTTTTCCATTTGATTTTAATTTTTTTGCAGAACCTCCATACTGTTCTCCGTAGTGGCTGCACCAGTTTACATTCCCACCAACAGTGTAGGCAGGTTCCCCTTTCTCCACATCCTCTTCAGCATTTGTTTCTTGTAGACATTTTAATGATGGCCATCTTGATGGGTGTCATATGGTATCTCATTGTAGTTTTAATTTGCATTTCTCTCATAACTAGTGATGATGAGTATCGTTTTCATGTGCCTGTTGGCTATCTGTATAGCTTCTCGGAGAAATGTCTATTAAGATCTTCTGCCCATTTTTTGTTTGGGTTGTTTGGGTTTTTGTTATTGAGTTATATGAGCTCTTCATATATTTTGGAAACTAAGCTCTTGTCAGTCACATCATTCGCAACTATTTTCTCCCAGTTCGTAGGCTGTCTCTTTGTTTCGTTTATGGTTTCCTTTGCTTTGCAAAAGCATCTAAGCTTGATTAGGTCCCATTTGTTTATTTTTGCTTTTATTTCTTTTGCCTGGGGAGACTGATCTAGGAAAATACTGGTACAATTTACGCCAGAGAAATGTTTTGTATATGTTCTCTTCTAGGAGTTTTATGGCATCACATCTTATATTTAGGTCTTTAAGCTATTTTGAGTTTATTTTTGTGTGTGCTTTGAGGGTGTGTTCCAACATCATTGATTTACATGTGGCTACCAGCCTTCCTAGCACACTTGCTGAAGAGATTGTCTTTTCTCCATTTTATATCCTTGCCTCCTTTGTCATAGTAGGTGTGTATATTTTGTTTTAAGTACACTTTACATTTTGAACAGTTTTAGGGGTATGGAAAAATTACACAGCAAGTATAGAAAGTTTCATATATTGCCTACCATCTTCCATTACTAGCCTACCACACATAGCTTCCCCTTTTATTGACAGTTTACATTAGTGTGGTTACACTTATTACTTGTTACAATTGAATCAATATTGATGAGCTACTATTAACTAATTAAAGCCCTTAGTCTACATTAAAGTTCACTTTTTTTTTAAAAGGATTCTTTTATGGGGACTTTTTGTTTTTTAAGTGTTCATTGAATTTGTTACAGTATTGCTTCTGTTTTATGTGTTTTTTGGGTTTTTTGGCCCTGGGGCATGTGGGATCTTAGCTCGCTGACCAGGGACTGAACCTGCACATTCAGCATTGTAAAGCAAAGTCTTAACCACTGGACCCCCAGGGAAGTCCCTGAGTTTGCTATATTATACCAGTCTGTGGGTTTAGACAAATGCCTAATGTCACCTATCCATCATTCCAGTATCATAGAGAATAACTTCGCTGCCTTAAAAATGTCCTGCGCTTCACCTGTTCATTCCTCTCCCCTGTCCACTAAACCTCTGGCAACCTCTCTTCCTTTGCTTTCTGTATACTTTTGCCTTTTCCAGAAAGTCATATATCTAGATTCATACAGCATATACCCTTTTCAGATTGATTTCTTTAGCAGTACACATTTGATGTTCCACTATGTCTTACAAGTCTTAGTAGCACATTTCTTTTCATCATTGAATAATATTCCATTGTATGAATGTCCTGTGACTTATTTAATCATTCACCTATTGCAGGACATCTTGGTTGCTTTCAAATGTTGACAATTATGAATACAACTGATATAAATGTTCACATGTTGGTTTTTGTGTGGACATAAAGCTTTGTGAAGAGCCTGATGTGAAGAGCCAACTCATTGGAAAAGACTCTGATGCTGGGAAAAACTGAAGGCAAAAGGAGAAGAGGGTGGCAGAGGGCGCGATGATTAGAGAGCATCACTGACTCAATGGACATGAGTTTGAGCAAACTCTGGGACATAGGGAAGGACAAGGAAGATGGTTGTGCTGCAGTCCATGGGGTTGTAGAGTCAAACACGACTTAGTGACTGAAAAACAACAACAACAAATTTTCAATTCATTTCGAGAGATACCTAGGAGTGCAATTGCTGGATCATATGTTTAGTTTTGTAAGAAAGAGTCAAGTTGTCTTGCAAAGTGGTTGGACCATTCAGCAGCCCCACCAGCAATGAGTGAGAGCTCGTGTTAGTCCATGTCTTTACCAGCGTTTGGTGTTGTCAGCATTTCGTCCGTCACAAACCTACTGCATGCATAACACCCACTTCAGTCCCACCATATCATCTCATAAGACTCGGAGGCAAGGGGAACGGATGCAAATATATAGATACTCAAGCTGCTTTGTGCCCCAAGGTACAGAGTCGTTGGTCTTTGATTCAGTAGTTTTTGATGTATGCCAGACTTCATGAAACTACGTCAAGCAAACTTTTTAGGTTTCAAAAGGGTAAAAGCCCAGACTCTTTATAGTCCTTTTGTTACATCCACAAAGAAAAACTTATACAAGAATGTTTATTGTAGTTTAATTCATAATAACAGACATTTGGAAATGAACAAAACATCCAACAATAGATCAATGAATAAACAATTTCTGGTATTCCATACTGGAGTGGGTAGCCTATCCCTTCTCCAGCAGTTCTTCCTGACCCAGGAATTGAACTGAAGTCTCCTGCATTGCAGGTGGATTCTTTACCAACTGAGTGATCAGGGAAGCCCCATACAATGGAATACTACTTAGCAAAATAACAAAATGAATTGCTGATGCTCACAATAACATGGACAAAAATTTTTGGCATATGCTGACTAAAATAAGGCAGACATGAAACAGCACATTTTGTATACTTCCATTTACATGACATTCTGGATTAGCATAACTAACTAATGGTTATAGAGATGAGAACCATGCTTGTTTCTGAAAGACTGAGATTGATTGGGATAATACAAGAGGGAGATTTCTTAGGTGATGGCTATCTTGACAGGAATGTATCTTCAACAGTCAAGGTTTGTGTCATTCATACATTTCCTTGTCCTGAATTTGCCTTTTCTAATGTAATATTTTAAAAGAGACAAATTGTCATTTGCAAAAAAGTGCATTTTCAAAACTGATCAAACTGTACATGCAAGGTCTTTGTACCTCATTTATATGTAAATTATACTTTAATATATAACAAAAATATAGACACTCAATGAATAAAAATGTGATATGGAATTCCAAAACCAAAGAAAACTAATTCATCAACTCAATAATATAACAAAAAGGAACAAATAAAATAAAAGTAGAAAGCATAAAATAGATAAATCAAAATATATCAATAACTCTATCTAATTCCTTTCAAAAGATAGAAGTTTCCAGATTAAATGACATAAAATAAAATTTAAAAACAAGAATTCAAATTCTAGTTGTTAGGGCTTTGTAAAGAGGCACCCATAAAACAATATGAAACCAATAGTCTTAAGGCTAGAGAATAGATACACACAACTAAGTGAAATAAATTTTTTATGGTACTATCAGGAAACAAATATTCCCAGTCAGACAAAAGAAATTTAATGTGACAGCCTTATATATTGTTATAAAGGTACAACCTACCAGTATATCTCATGAATCTTTCATGCACCTGACATCATAACTTTAAAATAAAGGAAAAACTGTTAGAAATTTAAGTACCTGACAAAGGCATAATCCTAGTTGCATCCTTTAACACAGCACTCTGAAAAATTGGCTGTTGACTGAGAAAAATATGTATAAATATGTGTAATCTGGCTAATTCTGTTAATAATACTGGACATTAAGTCTAAAAAATAATGTTCTATTATTGATTGAACAGTCACAATGTTTGGGCCACAAATAAAATTGTAAACATTTCTCCATAAATCTTTACAGGGAAAGTAGCATTCTGCTGTACCACTAATAATATTAATACAAGTGGTTATAGCCATTTTGTAAGGCAATTTGGCTTTATCGATCAAGATTTAAAACATGCATATATTTTGTCCCAAAGAACTTTGCTTTTAGGAATATATTCAACAAAATCACTCACGTATGTGCACAGGATATATGAATGAAGATACTCTATAAGACATTATTATAATATCAATATAGTGATATAATAAAAAATCAAAGTTAGGAAATTGGCTAAATTATGGAATCCAACCATGGAAAACTGAATTCATTAAAAAGATGTGTGTATGTGTATACACATACATATGTATGTATATATATACATATATATGTATTTATAACTGTGAGGTGATGAATGTTAATTTATTATGGTGATCTTTTAACAATATATATGTCAAATAATATATCAAATAATTATATTGTGCATCTTCAATTAATACAATGTTTATGTCAATATAACTCAGTAAAACTTGGGAAAATAAATAAGTTTTATATATATATATGTATTATATATACATAAAATGCCTCAGAAGTTATAAATGAGCAGAAATAAGCAAATGGCAGTAGAGAGTAGAATTATATACACACACCTACACACATATGTATATGTGCGTGTGTGTGCTCAGTTGCTTCCTGTGTCCGACTCTTTGTGAACTTAGGGAGAGTAGCCTGCCAGGCTCCTCTGTCTATGGAATTTTCCAGGCAAGAATACTGGAGTGTGTTGCCATGCCCTCCTGCAGGGGATCTTCCCAACCCAGGAATCAAACTCTCATCTCCTGCATTGCAGGCAGATTCTTTACTGCTGAGCCACCAAAGAAGTCCAATATATATATATATATGTGTGTGTGTGTGTGTGTGTGTGTGTGTGTATAGTATTATAATATGATCCCACTCTGTGTGTCTTTAAATGCCTAGAATAATGGAAAGATGCACCCCACAATGTAGGCAAGGGTGACTTCTTAGGCAGAAAATAGGATTTGGATGTTAAAAGGTGAGGAAGTTTACTAAATGGGGCTTATACATTTATCACCGTCCATGGTGGCTCAGATGGTAAAGTGTCTTCCTACAATGCAGGAGACCCGGGTTCAATCCCTGGGTTGGGAAGGTCTCCTGGAGAAGGAGCTGGCAACCCACTCCAGTATTCTTGCCTGGAAAATCCCTTGGATGGAAGAACCTGGTAGGCTATAGTCCATGGGGTCGCAAAGAGTCGAACACAACTGAGCAACTTCACTTTCACTTTGAGTATTTTTATAGCCAAATATTCATTTATTAAATATTCAACAAAATATAATTCTAATTTGATATGTAAACTACCAGTCATCTAATTTTTAAAGACAGCTTGACCCATGAGCTATGTAAAGAAAAATAAAATTTTATTTTTTAATTCACTTAAAATATGCTTTTTTTAAAGAATAGGATTCAAAATGATTAACATCTATGCTAAATAAAATGTCTGTCATTATGGAACATTTAACAATAGCTTAATATAATGATTATCTGGTGGGCACTCAAGAAAAACTTGTTGAATGAATTAATAAGCCCTTAGAGACTACACGCACAACAAGAATGGCAACAATGTATACTGTTATTAACTTGTATGTAAAAGGAAGTCTACAATATTTTTTATATGTGTTTCTCACCTCCATGGATTTCCCAAAACTTGTTTGTTACGGACTTTGGAATAAGATAGGAGATCAAAACAAATGGGAGATTTTTCTTGATGTGAGCAGAAACGTAAAATGGCCTAGTCCTGAACTGAGCAGATATAGGCAGGGTGATTTGACTATGCCAAAGCCTTCGACTGTGTGGATCACAATAAACTGTGGAAAATTCTGAAAGAGATGGGAATACCAGACCATCTGACCTGCCTCTTGAGAAACCTGTATGCAGGTCAGAAAGCAACAGTTAGAACTGGACATGGAACAACAGACTGGTTCCAAATAGGAAAAGGAGTACGTCAAGGCTGTATATTGTCCCCCTGCTTATTTAACTTAAATGCAGAGTTCATCATGTGAAACAGTGGGCTGAATGAGGCACAAGCTGGAATCAAGAATGCCAGGAGAAGTATCAATAACCTCACCTATGCAGATGACACCACCCTCATGGCAGAAAGCGAAGAAGAACTAAAGAGCCTCTTGATGAAAGTGAAAGAGGAGAGTGGAAAAGTTGGCTTAAAACTCAACATTCAGAAAACTAGGATCATAGCATCTGGTCCCATCACTTCATTGCAAATAGGTGGGGAAATAATGGAAACAGTGACAGACTTTATTTTTTGGGGCTCCAGAATCACTGTGGATGGTGACTGCAGCCATGAAATTAAAAGACGCTTACTCCTTGGAAGGAAAGTTATGACCAACTTAGATAGCATATTAAAAAGCAGAGACATTACTTTGCCAACAAACGTCCATCTGGTCAAGGCTATGGTTTTTCCAGTGGTCATGTATGGATGTGAGAGTTGGACTGTGAAGAAAGCTGAGCGCCGAAGAATTGATGCTTTTGAACTGTAGTGTTGGAGAAGACTCTTGATAGTCCCTTGGACTGCAAGGAGATCCAACCAGTCCATCCTAAAGCAGATCAGTCCTGGGTGTTCATTGGAAGGACTGATGCTGAAGCTGAAACTCCAATACTTTGGCTGTCTGATGCGAAGAGCTGACTCATTGGAAAAGACCCTGATGCTGGGAGGGATTGGGGGCAGGAGGAGAAGGGGACACAGAGGATGAGATGGCTGGATGGCATCACCGACTCAATGGGCATGAGTCTGAGTAAACTCTGGGAGTTGGTGATGGACAGGGAGACCTGGCGTGCTGCGATTCATGGGGTCGCAAAGAGTCGGACACGACTGAGTGACTGAACTGAACTGAACTGAGGCAGGGTGAATTTAAGAAGCCATGAAGTCTTTGATACATGCTGTGCTTGGTAGTTTTTAAACTAAAGCATGATTTGGGAGTAGTTTAGTCACTCTATCATTTTCTGTTTTATATGTGATAGTTTATTTCTGTCTTTGTTGTAGGTCTATCTCATGTGTAAGTCTGTGAATATGTTCAGAATCTGCCTCACATGTTAGATGGAATATTGGGCTAGATCAGAGGTTCCCCCAATTTTTTTAGGCATGGTGGTCTTAGTGTTTTGGTAATTTTTCTGTGTCACCCCTGGACCAAAAGAAGTAACTTACTGGTCCCTTTGTAAGTCACTAGGTCCAAATAAATTAATACATAGTTATAATCTCACAACTTAATATCCATTTTTACAAATCATTAGAAAAACTGACTGTGTCGCACTTGCTTTGCAGCAATCCTAGACTCTTGTATGCCCACCTAGGTGTAGAAATGTCTTATGTGGGGATGAAGGTATAAAAAGAAATCTCTCCTCCTGACTGCAGTGGAACTAAACAGAACCAACCTGGCATTTCTCTTTCAGCCTGAGCAATGGAGAACACACTGACAATGTTAAGATCTTCTTATGAGGTCAGTGGTTTCCAGCAACCCTTCAAGATCAAGGAAATTCTGAAAAAGTCTTGAAAACTAAGGCATTTTATAACAAAATTTTCCTTTCTGAAAGCAGAGCAGATTGTGGAGAGGGAGGGAATGAGAGAGAGAGAGAATCAGCCTACACCAATATTACAGATACACATCAGGAGGAAATGAGAAAACTTGTTATACTGGCTTTTCGTATTTTTATCAGTTTGCAAATCATTTGTGATAGTTGTGCTCTGGTTGAAGAGTTGAGAGCTTAAGAGTTTCAGTCAAATCATAATTACTAGGTAAGTTTCAGATCTGACTGAAAGAGTAGGTTATTAATCATGTTTGACAATCTTTGCAGCTGTGAGACATACATTTACCAAAAGAACTGTTCCTACAAACTCTGATTTTGTAGACTCTAAAGGGTTACCACAAAGTGCTGGACCAGAGCCAGTCAGCAGCTCAGTAGCAGCTTCTGTTGATCCTGGAGGGCAGGGACTGTGAAATTATAGTGAAGGGATCACCCAGATAGAGAAGACGGCAGACACTTGTAGGACTGTGTGAAAACAAATAAGCACAGGAACCTGGAAAACAATAGTAATGGACCAGAATAATCACGTGTTCTTGGCATGAAGTCATTGGCATGAGAGCCCAGAAAAAGAAAGCAACTAGGCACCCAAAGGAAAGACAGCAGTATCCCAAGAGAAATCTAAGACTCTCTTTCTAAAATCTTGAAGAATTTATCTATGTATTTTATGTGCATTTTCCTCTACCTCTGCTGTCTCAGTGGTCTCTAAAGGGAGATTTTCCCCTCCCTTTCTCCCCACATCTACCATGGGACAACGCAGAAGCAAAAATAACGGTACAACTCTGCATCTATCAAAACCAGCAAGCATAGCCGAGACAAAGCAAAACTGAACTTTTAGAAATGAAAAAATACAGTCAGTGAAATGAAAGCTAAGTTTACAGAATAATACATTAAGAGAGAATTAATGAAGCCAGAAGATATTTATTAAGAAATATAACTGGCACCTACAAAATGATGGAAAAGTACAAAAGAGAGATTAAGAGACATGGAAGAGAGAATGAATGAGTCCAACAATGTATCTAATCAAAGCTCTGAAAAAATACTACATTAAACAGAAGGAATATTTAAATTGGTAATAGATAATAAGAATTTCATGAGTCCTAATGAATTCATTCTGAGGAATACCAACAAATCCCAAATAGAATATACTATCACTTGTAGGTACAAAATCAGAAAAACTGCAGAGCACCAAATAATATAGCAAATTTTTAGAAAAGCAGAGAGAAGAGATGGATTATGGACAAAGAAATGGCAACTAGGTTAACATTTGACTTCTCAACAGGAGCCAGAAGGCACTAGAATAACATTTTCAAAATGCTGGAAGTTTCTTTCAACCTGGAATCATATGCAGCAAAGACACCTTTCAAACAAAGACAAATTAGACATTTTTATGTACTAAGCACTCAACCACAACAAATTCTCACTGAAAGAACATCTGAAGGATATACTTCAGGAAGAAGGGAAAGGATGCTAGGTAAAAGGTCTGAGATGTATTAAAAACTGGGGCCCAAAGGGAGGTGATTGGAAAGGGTTTCCAGGACACTTCAGCAGTCCTGGTAATATTATTGTTTTGTTATATTGTTCCTTACTCTATTATTGTGTTACCTTGCTAACTCTATTATTATGCTGCACATGTTCTTTTATGTACCAAGTGTTCAATAGTGTCAAAAATTGATGAAAAACATCATATGGTCCCCATAGGGGTAAAAAAAAAAAAAGTAGCATAAATGAAGAGGAATATATTATCCTGAAAATTCAGGAAAATTACATTTCAGGGAAAAGTGATTTATGAGAGGAAGCAAAATAAACTTCTAGACAACTGTTTAGCTTGTCTAAATAGGATTCAAGAAGTTGTCATTTCTAAGAAATATGAATACCTGGTATATGTAAGGAACACGCTGAGGAGACAACTGGATGCTGTGCAAAAATAAGCTGGGAATAAAAGGGAGGTGGATGGAAAGATGACTGATAATACAAAGGCAATAGCAGAACGGGCCCTGTTAAAACACTGATGCAGAAAATTTTCATCGGTGCACTGAAGGCAATTTCAAAGCTGTCTTAGAATAAGGAATAAAAAAGGTGAAGGAGATGATGAATAGTAGACAACCGAAGAAAGTATAGACAGTGATGAGGAGGAAAGCAGATGGTAGGAACACTGACACCAGGCTTGCTGGCACCTCCTATACCAGGCCGTGAGATCACAGGTACATGTCAGAACCCTTCCTGAGTGCTAACATCTGAGCTTAGCGTGATCTCCCTCTTCACCAAAGAGGAGTGTGTGATTAGTCACTCAGTCATGTCTGACTCTTTGCAACCCAATGGACTGCAGCCTGCTAGGCTCCTCTGACCAGGGGCATTTTCCAGGCAAGAATACTGGAGTGGGTTGCCATGCCCTCCTCCAGGGAGATCTTCCCGACCCAGGGATCGAGCCCAGATCGCCCACATTGCGGGCGGATTCTTGACCATCTGGGCCAGCAGGGAAGCCCACAGAAGAGGAGATCTGGCTTCAGAGAAGCCCTGGAAGACTTGGAATCTGAACCTGAGTTTTTCTCTTTCAAGTGTTTGAACCTTTATTTTATTTTTTTCAATATTATCTAAACACTTAGAATTCAAGTTAACTTACTTTGAGAAGAGTTACTTTTTTACTCATGACAGGTAAAATATCAGTGAGGCTAAGACACAGAACACAGACTTGTGGTTGCCAAGCGACAGAGGGGATGGGGGTGGGTTGGAGTGGAGGTTTGGGATTAGCAGATACAAACTATTTTAAATAGAATGGATAAACAACAAGGTCCTACTGCATAGCATAGGGAACTATACTAAATATCTTCTAATAACCTTTAATGGAAAAGCATATAAAAATGAATATATATGTGAATCACTTTGCTATACAGCAAAAAGTAATATACTTCAATGAAAATTTTTTAAAAATCAATGAGACTAAAACAATATTAAAAATTAATATTCCAAATAATATAGTACAAAAAATTAAATATACACATACATAAATATATCCTATAGATTAAAAGAGAAAATGAGTAAGGACACCAGTATAATCTGAGCGTGAATGCATATCTCTAAAATCAAATGAAGAGCTATTGAACTCAGCAGAATTGCAAAGAAATAAAAGTTGCAAGTACAGTTTAATCTTAGGATACATTTTATATATAATTTAAATATGTCAAAGGAGAAAATGTATTGTGACTTATCATTCACATAAACCAAAGTTCAATTACGAGGTAATATCAGTTGTACCCCAAAGACATTTAATAACTTTAAAATGCCTCTATCTATAGTAAAAGGTTTCCCTGGTGGCTCAGATGGTAAAGAATCCACCAGCAACGTGGGAGACTTGGGTTCGATCCCTGGGTTGCAAAGATCCTATGGAGGAGGGCATGGCAACCCACTCCAGTATTCTGGCCTGGAGAATTCCACAGACTGTAAAGTCCATGGGGTCACAAAGAGTCGAACACAACAGCAACTTTCACTTTACTTTCATCTATAATAAAACAACTTATTAAATAAGAATACACTTACTTCATTTGTATAACAAAGAATTCTTTTAAACTATCAGGAAAATTATACTTAAGATTAAGATACTAAAATTATTTCAATAAAATAATGAAGCAAGTCACTCATATTTATTTAAAACGATTCTGGAATTGGCACCAATTCAATAAGAATTGATATAAGTGTTAAGAAATATAGTCTTGGAAAGGGTAAAGATTTATGATTATATGCAGATTGTTAATTGCAAAAAAAAAACCCTTCTAATTCAACTAATTGGAATATTTTGTATTTCTGAACATGCAAAAATATTTTGTATTTTTGTATATCTGAATATCTGTGCAGAGAAACAGGTGCCTTCTATGCTCATGATACGTAAATTTCTGAAAAAAACAAAACAAAACAGTGTTTTAAAGTTAGAGTCTTTAACTTTAGAGTTAGAGCTAGAATTCTGTGCTAAACATAACCAGAAGCATGAAAAATATGTATGTTTAAAGCTGATTATTAAAATGTTAGGGCTTCCCAGGTGGCACTAGTGGTAAAGAACCTGCCTGCCAATGCAGGAGACATAAAAGATGTAGGTTCGATCCCTGGTTTGGGAAGATCCCCTGGAGGTTGGCATGGCAAACCACTCCAGTATTCTTGACTGGAGAATCCCTAGGACAGAGGAGCCTGACAGGCTACAGTCTGTAGGGTTCCAAAGAGTTGGACATGATTGAAGCAAAGTAGCATGCACGAGTGCACTATAACATTAATTATTAACATTGCAAAATTGCAATGTTTCTATGTCCAACTAAAGAATGATTAAAGCATTGTACTACACATTCATTAAACTTGGGTTTTAAAAGATGTCAAATGACATGGAATGTAAACATGTTAGGTGCAAAAGGTATACATTAATTTTTGCTGAATTTATTATGATGGGGCTCCTGACAATCCAACAGCTGGCCTCTCCTTGGGACAGCCTGACCTCAACTTGTTGATGCAAATGAAAACTTTGTCATGTAAATTATCTGGAGTTAATTTTCACACAGCTTGGAAAGTATGATATGCATGTCATCATTTTGTAAATGAAACTGTAGATAATGGACTTGTCCAGGATCATACAGAAATGACATGGTGAAGCTGGTATTTGAACCCAGGTAGGTCCCTCTCTCTCCCTCCCTCTGCCCATGCTCCCTAGTGTATATTTACTGTCTGGCATGTGGAAGACACTCATCTCTAATCCCCAAACTAGCAGCACAAGGCAGGGATTATTAAACAAACAACACCCGTGTTCTCTTCAGTCTGTTCCAACTTTAAGACATTTATTTATCTGATTTTTGAGAGGCTAATCATTACAAAGCTGACCACCAACCATCTCAGCGAGGAAACAATATGAGAGCAAACATGTGAAATTCACAAACAAGTTTACTCAAGTGCAAAGGAATATTTAATGTGAACTGAAGTTAATATGGAAATCTTGACGGGGAACTCTCTTGAGGCAGCCTGTGAGAAAAGGTTTGGCTTACTGTGTCAAATATTAACCAGAAAAAAGAGCAATAGAAACACACACCTGAAGGGATAGGAGTAGGAGGCAGCAAAACTAGTGTGTTCTTTAGGGTAAATATAATTGTACAAAACTGTAAAGAGAGATGGAACTCAGTGGATCAGTTAATGGGAGACTTTTACGAATACTGGCCTGAGAAGTTAGTATCTGATTTTTATAGGCAATTACCTTAAGGTTCAGCTCTGATTGCTGTCTGTATTGTAAAAATGGTGTTTGACTTTTTTTTTTTTTTGACTTTGCACATCAAAATAACACGTTATCCTCTACTTCTCTCTGTTAACTCAAAAAGATACCCAGTAATAATGAATATTTTATTGCTTATTTTGAGACATTTTGTTGCAACTCTGTTGTAGATGTGATTTTTTTTTTCCCTCCATATATAGAAGACTATTGAATTCAGACTATACAACAAGATCAGATGGTTCAGTGACAAAGCTAAAAGCTCCATAAAGTGAAAGGAAAGTGAAGTCGCTCAGTCGTATCCGACTCTTTGCGAGCCCATGGACTGTAGCCTACCAGGCTCCTCTGTCCATGGGATTTTCCAGGCAAGGGTACTGGAGTGGGTTGCCATTTCCTTCTCCGATGGAAAGCACTAGTAACCTGCACATGTTTCCTGCTCCATAGGTTTCCAGAAAATAATGCTCTTTTCACAATTAGTTTGAAGTAATATCACAAGATTATTTTAATTGGCTAATTTTCTTTTCCCTGTGGTTGTTTTGGATTCAATTTCCAAGTGTATGTAAATCTGTGTGTGTTTTATTGAAACATAGTTGAAATTAAGGAAATGGAACTTTATATATTTCTCTAGCTATATGACCTTTGGCACATTAATCTCTTTGAAACCCAGTTTTACCATATGTAAACTGGAGATGATAACCTCTATCTTATTGACTTTAGTTTTAGGATTAAAAATGATGCGTGATGGTTCAGTACCTAAGACCCTGAGCTCCCATGGCAGGAGGCTGGGATTCAACCCCTGGTCAGAGAACTAGATCCCACATGCCACAACTAAAGATTCCGAGTGCTTCAACTAAGACTTGGCATAGCCAAATACATAAATAATTTTTTTTAATGATGCATATTAAGCTGCAAGGGTATTGCTAACATAAGGTAGGTAGTGAGTAACATAGCAATTGTTAATCATTTATGGGCCAATACTTAACTAGCTTGCAGTATGTTAGAGATGAAAGTGAAAGTCACTCAGTCATTTCCAACTCTTTGTGACCCCATGGACTATACAATCGTTGGACTTCTCCAGGCCAGAATACTGGAGTGGGTAGCCTTTCCCTTCTCCAGAGGATCTTCCTGACCCAGGAATCAAACCCAGGTCTTTTGCACCCAGAAGGTGCTTCTTCTGTCAGAGAAGGTGAAGCTTTGCTAATAGAGATTGGTTCAAATATTGGATTTACCACTTAATTTCTGTATATCCTAGACAACTTTATCTTAGACTTTTAGTTTCTAAATGAATAGTGTCCACTTGGGCCAGACAGATTTAAAACTAGGCTCACATTATAGAGCTTAACAATTCAATATTCTCCGTATTATATCATGCTGACATCACAACATCTAATCTCAGTGAATGAACATCTGGGAGATAAATCTGTATGACTAATGATACTTGTTTGAATAGATCAGACTTTAAGCCTTCAATTACAGGTTTGCTTTTCTCTCCCCTTTTGAGTGCACAAGAATTAGCATACACCTGACATTGACATCAAAATTCTCAGTAAACTATCATGGGGGGAAAAAAGCTAGTCAACTGAAATGACATTGTGATATTACTTCAAAGTAATTATGATAAAAAATTTGAACAGATAGGGTTATCTGCAAGCCACTGTTTGTGGTTATGCCAACATACAAAAATCAACCACAACATATTGTAAACTTCTCAATGGTAGCAATTAGGTCATGGATTTTCCTTTTGGAAAGGAAGAACTGTACCTTATATTACTTCTGTATAATCTGTGGTATGTAGAAGATTCTGAGTGCAGAGTTAGCAATAAATAAATGCTCATGATAGAGTGGTTTGATAACATTAGTTTTAGGTCTATCAAAGTTGATTTTGAATATTCAGATCTTAGATTTCTCACAGTAAACTTAGGGATGTTAGTCGTTTAGCTGTGTCCGACTTTCTGCGACCTCATGGACTGTAGCCCACTAGGCTCTTCTGTCCATGGGATTCTCCAGGCAAGAATACTGGAGTGGGTTGCCATTTCCTTCTCCAGAGGATCTTCCCCACCCAGGGATTGAACCTGGGTTTCCTACATTGTAGGCAGATTCTTTACCACTGAACCACCAGGGAAGCACTTAGGTATAAATGCAAACCAATGTGGATTTTAAAGGGAAGGTTTGTATCTGAGGGGTGAGACCAGCAAATGTAGCAGTGAGACTTCTAACACAATTTACATACCATAATTATTTATTCATGTAGAGATGAAAGTACCTTCAAATACTATGCACAATTATTTCCAACACTTCTATGTGCACTATGTTTGAGCACAAAAGTTGATTTTACAAACATAAGATTTTCTTTTGCCTGCACTAGAACCTCATTTCTTATTCATGTTTCAAAAAGAACAAAAAACACCAAACCTCCCTTTTTGAAAGCGATTTTTCAAGGAAATGCTCATTCAATGTTTTTGTGAGTTTCTGCAATCAAATAGTAAACTATGACATTGTTTCTTGGGATACAGCTTATTTTCTGTGTGCTATATTGGACAAGAATTCAAATAGGTATTATATTGCTGCTGCTGCTTGGTCGCTAAGTCATGTCTGACTCTTTGCGATCCCGTGGAGAGTAACCCTCCAGGCTCCTCCGTCCATGGGATTTTCCAGGCAAGAATACTGGAGTGGGTTGCCATTTCGTTCTCCAGGGGATTTTCCGGACCCAGTGATCAAACCTGCATCTCTTTGTGTCTCCTGCATTGGCAGGCGGATTCTTTACCACTGAGACACCTGGGAAGCCCAGGTATTATATTGAGTGAAGTGAAGTGAAGTCGCTCAGTCGTGTCCGACTCTTTGAGACCCCATGGACTGTAGCCTACTAGGCTCCTCGGTCCATGGGATTTTCCAGGCAACAGTACTGGTATTATATTAAACCCACCTAAATTTTACTTTGCTGTTTCAACTACATAAGAGGGGTTACTTCCATGATTTAATTAACACAGTGTTTATCAACAACAATTTCTTACACTGAACCAGTGCTGATTTTTGATGAGTTCTTCTTAGGGACATTACAGAATGTAATCATCATTATTGTCTCTTTTAATTTAAGATCTATAGGTGAGGAATTTTAGTGATAGCCTTGTCGCTTCTTAAGGCATGTAGGGGAGGAAAGATGATTTTCCCTCAACCCTCCAGGTTCTTGGCTGAGACCCATAAGCAGCAGTTTAATAAAATGTACACCTTCTGTATACATGGGAAATACCCAAGAAAACCGGGTAACTATCTGAAATTGCCCAGCGACCATCTTAAATATCATCTCCAGTTAAAGACAAAAGAATGATGTTGTGGTGTGGTATGGTGGTGGTGGAGGGGCAGTTATGGGAGGTTACCAGGAAAAGCATAATAAACAAGGGTATGATGCTATATAGATTTAAGTCTCTGCCTTCTCCAGTCATAAGTGTTTCCAGAGAATTCTTTCTCATCTGCTTCTTGGCACAGAGATGACCCTTAAAATCAAGCTTTCTCTTATAAATGTATAGTTCTCTTAGAAAAGGATAATTACTTGGTTTTCAGAGCTTTCCCTGTGTCTGCTGTTTCTTATAAATAACCAGCTCAAGATAATCCCTATGCCTGAGGCATATTTGGGGGTGACAAATTCTAATGACCTTCAGGGATCTGTTCTGAGCTCTGCCATTACTTGCATATTTCACAAAGTGTGAATCATCTTTCTAGTTTCTCTCTGCTTTTTTCTTTTGGGGGGTGGTGGCAGTGTCTGGGATCTTAGTTCCTGGTACAGGGATCAATCCCAGGCCCCCTCAGCTAAAGTGCTGAGTCCTAACTACTGGACTGCCAGGGAATTCTCTTTTTAAGATTTTGTAGAACTAAAGCCATTCCTGGCAATAATGTTTCTTAGACTCCTTTAATCAGAGTGAGTTAGACTTCAGTTTAAATTTCAGATTCTCCAGTCAAATTGTATATGAGGACTTTTAAATTTTAACAAAAATAAATCAAGTTGTAAATGGCTATTAGTAGGTGAATAGTCAATTAAGTTGTACGATTATTACAATTACTGGATGTTTATTGCCATAGAGGCATGTATATAACTCCTAAACATTCAAAGCATCACACTAAAGTGTAAGTGAACCAAATGCAGAGCATATCTGGTGGTGAAAATAGTTATTTGGCTGTTACGGCTCCTCTCCCTCAATTAGCATTGATAATGGAGTTTATTCTAGGAGAAAGTGATGTCTCTTCAATAGCACTTTGCAAGTGTGTTTTCTGGAAAACAAGTTCTGCTCATTAACTGAGGTTCTACTGCAAAATGGTTTTTTTTAACCAATAAATTTGAGAAATAAGCTAAACAGTATCAAACAGACTATTGCAGGAGTCTCTAGAGCCTTTAGTATACTGGTAGTCATTGTGGACCTTAAAAGGAGAAAAACAGTTTATAATTTGATGACATCCAATTATTTCACTTTGTTTCATTCATAGTACTTTTTGTCTGCTAAGAAATCTTTACCTACATCTAGATTGTGAAGCATTTTTTTCTATGCTTTCTTCTAGAAAGCTTATATATTTTTAACTTTCCCATTTAGGGCTATGAACCATTTGTGTTAATTTTCACAAATGATGTTGTTGTTATTGCTGTTGTTCAATTGCTCAGTTGTGTCTGACATTTGCGGCTCCATGGACTGCAGCACGCCAGACTTCTCTGCCTTTCACTATCTCCTGGAGTTTGCTCAAATTCATGTCCATTAAGTCGATGATGCCATCAAGCATCTCATCCTCTTTCACCCCCTTTTCCTGCCCTCAGTCTTTCTTAGCATCAGGATCTTTTCCAATGAGTTGGCTCTTCGAATCAGGTGGCCAAAGAATTGGAGCTTCAGCTTCAGCAACAGTCCTTCCAGTGAATATTCAGAGTTGATTTCCTGTAGGATTGACTGGATTGATCTCCTTGCTGTCCAAGGGACTCTCAAGAGTTTTCTCCAGCACCGTAGTTCAAAAGCATCGATTCTTCAGCACTCGACTTGTTTTTTATAGTCCAACTCTCATATCTGTATGTGACAACTGGAAAAACCTTGGCTTTGACTAGATGGATCTTTGTTGGCAAAGTGATGTCTCTGATTTTTAATATGCTGTCTAGGTTTACCATATCTTTTCTTCCAAGGAGCAAACATCTTTTAATTTCATGACTCCAGTACTGTCTTCAGTGATTATGGAGCCAAGAAAATAAAGTCTGTCACTGTTTCCATTTTTTCCCCTTCTATTTGCAATGAAGTGATGGGACCAGATGCCATGATTTTAGTTTTATGAATGTTGAGTTTTAAGCCAGCTTTTTCACTCTCCTTTTTCACCTTCATCAAGAGGTTGTTTAGTTCCTCTTCACTTTCTGCTATTTCTGAGGTTGTTGATACTTCTCCCAGTAATCTTGATTTCAGCTTGTGATTCATCCAGCCTGGCATTTTCCATGATGTTCTCTGCATGTAAGTTAAATAACCAAGGTGACAATATACAGCCTTGACATACTCCTTTCCCAATTTGAAACAAGTCCATTGTTCCATTTCTGGATCTAACTGTTGCATCTTGACCTGCATACAAGTTTCTCAGGAGGAATGTAAGCTGGTCTGGTATTCTCATTAAGAATTTTCCACAGTTTGTTGTGATCCACACAGTAAAAGTCTTTAGCATAGTCAACGAAGCAGATGTTTTTTCTGGAATTCTCTTGCTTTCTCTATTATCCAATGAATGTTGGCAATTTGATCTCTGGTTCCTCTGCCTTTTCTAAATCCAGGTTATACATCTGGAAGTTTTTGGTGCATGTACTGCTGAAGCCTAGTTTGAAGGATTTTGAGCATTACTTTGCTAGCATGTGAAGTGAGTGCAATCATACAGTAGTTTGAACATTGGTATTGGGATGAAAACTGACCTTTTCCATTTCTGTGGCCACTGCTGAGTTTTCCAAATTTGTTAGCATATTGAGTGCAGCCCTTTAACAGCATCATATTTTAGGATTTGAAATAGCTCAGCTGGAATTCCATCACCTTCACTAGCTTTGTTCATAGTGATGCTTCCTAAGGCCCACTTGACTTCAGACTCCAGGATGTCGGGCTCTCAGTGCATGACCACACCATCACAGTTTTCCAGGTCATTAAGCCTCCCCGCCCCCCTTTTTTTAAATAGTTCTTCTGGGTATTCTTGCCACCTCTTCTTAATCTCTTCTGCGTCTGTTAGGTCTTCACTGTTCATGATCTTTATTGTGCCCATCCTTGCATGAAATGTTCCCTTGATCTCCAGTTTTCTTGGAGAGATCTCTAGTCGATCCCATTCTATTGTTTTCCTCTATTTCTTTACATTGTTCATTTAAGAAGACCTTCTTATCTCTCCTTGCTGTTCTCTGGAACTCTGCATTCAGTTGGGTATATCTGTCTTTTCTCTCTTGCTTTTAACTTCTCTTCTTTTGTGTATGTATTAAATGTATACATACACATATGTATGTACAATATATATGTGTATGTGTACATATATATTTATACATGGAGAAGGCAATGGCACCCCACTCCAGTACTCTTGCCTGGAGAATCCCATGGACGGAGGAGCCTGGTGGGCTGCCGTCTATGGGGTCGCACAGAGTCAGTCATGACTGAAGCGACTTAGCAGCAGCAACAGTATTTATATACATACATACATACACACATATCTATATGTTCTCAAAGTTTTGATTTTAGCAAGAATTTAAAACCAATAAATGACAGATGAAACTATTTTTGAACATAAACTCAAATATTTATGTAGGGCATATTTGCTAGCCATATGATCAAAATCAAAATCAATGTCAGTTTAACTTGCTGATGTAGAATATTATTGGTGTTGACTTTGGTTCACACCCTTTCATTAAAATTATGACATATTGTAAAAAGTACTTCATTTAAATTAGAGGACTAACTCAAGTAATGTGTCTTTTCCATCCTCAGCAAGTATATGTGATGAAAATGAAATCCCTTTTTATAATTAGTCATTGAAATAAATGCCAAAAAGACCCAGTCATACTGTGTACATTTATAGTATTTACTCTCATAAATCTAAGTAAGGTAAGTAATGTATTTTGAACTAGATTGTGATTGATAAGATCAGTCTTTTAAGACTGTTCAGAGTAGTATTATTAGCACATTAAGTTATCTCTTGGTTCTATTTAAACCCCTTGTTCTTCTTACTACATGACAAAACATTTAAGATACTATATACTTTTAATCACATTAAGTTTCATGTCATTATTTAATTATTTTAAATTCATTTACAGCTTGACACTAGCTGCCCTTTCTCCTTCTTTGCCGTGGGCACCCTTTGACTCTGCAGTCCAAACAAAATCACTATCTTTAATGGGCATCTGCCAGAAGGTATCAGCCACTAGTTCTTCTGTTTATGACCTGCAGCAGAGCTCTGCCAGCCTGTTGTCAGTGATTTCATTCAAATAATCTATTTCATAAAGGAGTTATAAACCTCATGGCAGTTTCATTACAGAAACACAAGGAGATCAGGAAGCAGAAATTCAAGGGAACTGATGAGTTTCCTCCCTGGTGACGGCTAAAATTACTCTAGAGCAAACAAAATATGACCGTCAGATACTGCCTGAGAGCAAAGGCTTCTTTTCTCAGAAGCTGTGGAGGGTGGGTCAGTTTAGAGGTGGCAGGGGTTAGGGGCAGACCCAAGCTAGACCACCCGAGATCAGATCCTTGCAGGGGACCACCCAATTGCCTGTGAATTGCAGGCCACTTGTGAAATTTCTTGTGGCCTTGGTTTCTCCATCAGTAAAACGGAGGTAATAGTTGTTCATATTTCATAGCATTATCATGAGGATTTATTGAGCTAATATTTGCCTTAGTAGGCACACTTCTAGGAACTACAGAAATAGTAGCTAGTATTGCTCCACCTCTGAGGAAGCAGCAATTTAAGAAGCTCTTAAAAACTTTCTTTAAGAGGAAGAATGTTGCTCTTGGTTGTCAGGACCACCAGAAAGACTGAGGTGGGAAGCAACCTCGAGGTAAGGTTTTAACCAAAATGGCACCTTGAGGGGTCCCAGTCTATGTTTTACAAAGACCAGAAGGTCAGCTTTTTCTAGTTCTGTAATCTGCTCCTTCGGAGAACTATAAATAAGCTCACAATCATGGACTTTGAACACTAAGTCAGATGAGCTAAATTTCAACTGCTTCCACGTAGTTGCCAAAGCTACAGAAAACATTCGTTAGCCATTTATTTTAAAGAAAACTAGCCAATTAGGTAATATTGTCTTTCGAATGAAAAATCAAATATTAAAATTTATTCCATTATGATTTTATTATTTTTTTAATTCAAAGAAAGATTATTATCGTCACTTCTGTGAGATTTAGTTAATTTTTACTTCTTTCCACAGGGTACTTTTATTAGTTACCTTTAGGCAATTTCATCAATCTTGGCCTTTGCTTTTAATTTATACAGTGGGATTTACTTGTTCATTGGTGTGAGCAATTTTTAATACCCTGCCAAGCAGCCTGTGGCAACTGAAAATACAAGTTGCATACATTAGATTTCTCTTTTTGAGGCACTGCAACAAAAACATGCTGAAAACCCAACCTTATTGAATTGCACGAATTTATATAACCAGTTCAAATATACATTTTTGTATGTAATTGAGAAAACAAATTTGACCTACATGCTCAGGAGGCAAGTATATAGTTGAGCAAAGTCTCTCCTATGGCCATCATCAGTTTCAATTTCAATTTGTCAACTTAAAAAATATTCACAACCTAAAAGTTGAGAGTTATGTTTTTTTCAATGGGAGTTTTTAGACCTTTGAGCCTGGGAGACAGCATCTCAAGTGACGCTGAGAGAACTGCGCTGGGGAGGCAAGGGGAGGAACCAGGTTATATACAAGTTTTGCAACAAAGGGCAGGTACTCTGAACGTCACAGTCACAGTCCAGGTTATATACAAGTTTTGCAACAAAGGGCAGGTACTCTGAACGTCACAGTCACAGGATTGCTGTTAATTAAAGAAAACCAGATATCCCAAGTTAAGGAATTTAGAGCTTTCTATGTATGGGAAGCTGGAAGAGTCTGAGCTTACTGAAATCATTCCTTTCTTATGCATCTCAGCTGTCCGAAGCGTTTCCTGTGTTTTTCACATTCTGAGCTTCCTTTCCTCAGGGCTCACCATATGGTGTGGCTGTAGTCCCATGGCTGCTAGCTAACAGGTATTCTTCTCCTTCCTGAGTGCCCTTAGGGTTCACCAGCTCGCACTGGAGGGTTGCAATCACTGATGATTGTGACATCCTTGTTCACTGATGACGTGACACGTGTGTGTGCTCAGTTGTGCCTGACTCTTTATAACCCCTTTGACTGTAGATGCCAGGCTTCTCTGTCTCTGGAATTTTCCAGGCAAGAATACTAGAGTAGGTTGCCATTTCCTACTCCAGGGGGTCTTCCTGACCAAGGGATCAACCTGCTTACGATGTGTCTCCTGCATTGGCAGGCAGATTCTTTACCACTGAGCCATAGCGCAGGATATTGCATTTCTCAACTTTGTCATTTGTGTTATTTTATCTCCTAAATGCTTTATATTTCATTCAGTCCATCTTGTTCTAGAGCTTACATGTATTAGAAGATCAATCAATAGCCAGAGACCATTTATACTGATTGTATTTTAGTTTGGCTATATGAAGAAAATTCCCATCAGTTTCACAGCACGGTGAAAACTTCTCCAGTAGCTCAGAAAATACATGACGACCACGTATTACAAGTGTGCTTTCAGACACTGATGTCTCTCAGCTCTGGGGTCAGCCAGAGCCACCAGGCTAGTGAGCTTCAGCTAACAGTAACTTTTTTAAAGTGCTCTTAGGCAGCCACGTGCAGCAGGTGATGACCTGACCTCTGGCGGCAGTGATATTTCCTTCTGCTAGTTGTTGCTGAGTGAGGTCAAAGAGCGGCCTTACTATCTGGACAACTGCTTCAGCCATCAGCTGCAGATCACACAGCATCTGTAGGGGAGCTGAAGGAGGCATGGGAGTTCATCTTGCAGGAGCCAAGAAAGACTGGGGCAGTTCAAGTCGATGAGCAGACACAGATCCACTTCTCCATCATTAGTTTCCATATTCACATATACACATGCTTTGCCTTTGGGGCTGCTATGTCTATTGTAACATAATCCAATCCTGTGCAAGCCTGATCTCAGGATGCATGTTCATTCTGCAGATCACAGCTTCAGTGTATTGTTAGTCCCTTGCCTACAGATGAGTTCCATTCCGAGAGCACGTTCCTTAAGTCCAACAAAGTTAGCCTAGGTGCCCAACTAATGCAGTCAGTTATATAGTACTGTACCCTAATAGGTTTATAAAACTTTCCACTCAAATAATACATAACAAATGCAAAAAATAAACATTTTAAATCTTATAGTACAGCACCTTGAAAAGTACAGTAGCATGTATCAGTACCAACGACATCATCATTACTTTTACCTTGCTTCCGGAGATGCTAGACTTGAAATATACTGAGCTACTCTACTCTATACAGTGCTGTATGTGTAGACAATGCACATACATGACAATGTATGCCAGACAAATGAACTCACTCATATGACTGGACATGTGAACGCACATTTGCATCTTTGAAAGTTTGCAACTTGAACGTTTGTCTGTAGGGGACTTAACTTTGCCATGGACAAGTCTGATTGGATTTTAAATCACTGGCACTATCACAGGAAAAATCAGTATTACATTGTCTTGAACAGAAAAGAATAACTGCTTTATTTCTTTAAATATAATTTCTAACTATGGTAAAATTTTGAATGGTTGTAAAAGAGTATTTACATTTTCATCTCATTTTGCTGACAGTGACTACCTAGAGCATAAGCTTTTCATAAAAAGTGAAGTGATTTTATATGGAACCTTAGGTACATTTAATATTTAAATCACTTCTGTTTCTGTTTTACTTTTAACATGTGTGTAATGCAAAAGAAAGTTAAACGTTTTACCAAGCTCCAGGGAGCCTTATTTTTCCTATGACATAACTCTGAAAAATTTGGGGAAGCACCTTTCCCTTAGGGATTTTCAGTGATTCACAATGCGTGCAAGGTTCTCCAAAGTGCCTCCAAAAAACTGAAACCTTTTCTGCAGGCTTTGAGGCATTGGAATCCCTTAGCCTCAAGGAACTTGGTTCTTTCAGCAGTAACACCCTACAATAACAACATTTCACACGGTCCTATTGCAATGTGTCACACCGGACTATGTACTAGACTGGGAAAGTGGCCCGCAGACAGACTCCCTTCAAGTTCATTCACCCTCCGTGCCAACTGCCTTGGACAAAGTAGTCGCCCAAGTGTCTTCCTTCCATGGTTTCTTTAGTAGGACTTCAGAGCCTGCCTTCTTCCAGCCTACAGGGAGGGTCAAGGTCTGGAGTGGCCGCCCATCCCGACCCAACACATTTTCCCTCTCCTGCGGACCCCTGGGACCTGCGCCGCGCCCAGGTCTCAGTCGCAGCTGGGACAGCCTCGCGTGCCATGGGGCCCGTGGATGCGGCAGATGGACTTCGGGTCACCTTCTAGCTCCTTCCCTGCATGTGTCCCACGAGGGAGGGATAGGCCAAGGCCAGGGCCAGCGTCCCAGGAGGCGGGGCTGGAGCGCCTAGCCTGCCTTCCTTCCCCCTGCCCTCCAGGTTCTGCGCCCCCGGGCTTGGCGCCGGCGGACACCTCCTAGCGCGCAGGGAGCCGAGACACCTGGGGCACCCGGCCAAGAGCTGCCGCCACCCGCCCCTCCCCCAGCCTCCGCTGGGGGTGTTTATCTTCGCCGTTCCTCCTCGCTCTTTTCTGTTTCACTTTTCTTTTCGTTGGGGGTTGGGGCTCCCTGGGTTCCAGGCGCCCAGGGAAACCCCAGCTGGTTTGTTTGTGGCCGCAGAGACCTTACGCCCGGGAAGGGAGCCGGGTGGCCGCGCCCGCCCCGCTGCACGGCCTGCCGCCCCTGACCCTGCAGCCCGGAGTCGATGGAGGTACAGAGCCTGGCTTCTCTGCTTCGGGAGGGGAGGCGCTGGTGGCTGGAAAGGGCAAGGGAATTTTCCCCGAAAGCCTTCGTCTCGGTCCCCTCCCAGCACTGGCGGACCCACCCGTCTCCCGCCGAGCAGCTGCCAGCCGGGCCGCTCCGCCCTCTTACGGGGGAAACTCTTGACCGCGACTTGGGTTTTCGGTGGCGCTAGGCGCAGAGGTTTTTCCCCTTCTGACCCTTTATTTCCCGTCGCGGGCTCTCCTCGCCATCCTCCGCTTCCAGCCGAGCACAGAGCGCTCGCCCACTTGCGGGTCTCCCGCGGCCCGGCGGTGCGCTCCCCTCTCTCCGCGCCGCCGCTGCCGCGCGCTCCACCTACCCCGCGCCGGGAGGCGGAGAGCGAGGGCAGCGCGCCCGGCTGCCCGCGCCGAGCTGCGGGGTTCGGAGAAAGGGAAGTCCCGCCGCCCAGAGCGCTGAGTTCTGCACCTCATCCAGCTCAGAAAGTTCAAGTAAGGTACTGCAGTCCCCCGCTTCTTCCCTACCGCTCCAAACTCCCCACCGACCGGTGCCAACTCGTGTGTGAGCTTGCACGTCTGACTCTGTCAGTCAAATTGCCCTCCTCTGTTTGGATCAGGACACTTATCTGCCTTGGAAGAGGAATTTACAGAATGGTTAACTTTTGACAGTCAGGCCTGGCTTTATATTATTTCCAGAAAATCAGTGCTAGAAACTTCAAAGAAACGCAGGAGACTTGTACTGCCGTCAACTCCTTACTCAAAGGGGCTTTAAATGAAAATCCAGTTAATTTTTCCAAGTGTTGTTGAGATGTTGCAAGCATATACAGTGTATTTGAATTTAGCTTATAATGTATTGAATTTAACTTGATTTTCTATGCATTTAAAAGTTTGTTAACATCAAAGTATACGTAAAGCAAGGTTAATTTTTAAATGATGCTTATAATTTTTAAATAGGGTGAGTCAGAAGTTTCAAAACTGGAAGTACAGTGATTGTCACTAGCGATTTCCATTATGTTTTTAAAAACTGCTGTCTGATGTTACGACACTGGTGATGGCATCTCCTTGTAATTGATAGGCATTTTCATTTTGTCAGTGTGTTTAAAGCGGCTTAGTTGACTTGATTGAATAAACAGATGAGCTCTAGGTGGTTACAGCATCCTACTCTGCAGAGGTGGATGTTCTATGAAATGCATCAAGGTACGATATACACTAAACTCCTGTCATTTTATTGGAAAGCAGTGCGGTGGGCATGATAGATAAGAGGGAGCAGATATAAAGAGAAGAACATAAAGATATAGAAAGGAAAGGACTGATGACAAAGCAATAGCCATTTTAGAGTTAAAAAGTGATAAAACGATTAAAATTTTACTTAACAAAGTTAAGAAGTCTAGAAGATGGTGAAGCTTTGTTCTGGTAGGCAGAAAAGGCACATCCTTGTATTTTTTCCTCAGTTTTCTCTTCTCAGAGTTTTGATAATACTCAGAATGGCCTTCCCAGCAGGATTGTCTGCTCTAGGACAGGGTGACAGAGGTTGGGTGTTGGCCTGGACTTCTGGTAGGCAGAACGTTCACTGTTTTCTGCTGATTTGGACTGGGAACTCCAGAACCTGATTTGAAGCTACAGTTTCTGGAATTAGGAATTTTCCTACAGCTTACTGGTGGGTTTAAGAAAAACAATTTGATGCTTTTTCTTTTAATCCATGAAGTTGATATGTAAATGTCAACAGCTGTATCTCAGGACATAATGTTTGTCAGTGAAATTCTTGTTTATAAATTTCTTTAGAGGATGGGGGAAAGCAGTGGTCTAGAGTTTGATAATTGACGAATTTAAATCCTAGAAGGGTCTCCATCTCAGGTTTGCTATCAAACCTGGACTTCAGGAAGGCTGTGGATAAAGGGACTTTTTCTGAGGACAATAGCGATAACTCTAATGATCTTTTTAAATGGATCTCGAACACAAAATAGTTTCAAAAACATTTTGAAACTTACAAAACTGCCCTTTCTTCCTGTCTCCCATTGAGTATACTAAGTTTTATTCGTTATATAACAGTTCCTTTGCAGGTTAGTTAGTGATAATGCAGAGAGGACTGTTTCAGGTCCACAACTTGAACTATGGGAAATAATATGACTCATAGCTAACACTTGCTGACTTCTTATTATGTCCCAGATGTTGTTATAAATATGTGTGTATTTTTAAAAAAGTATCATCGTAAGCTTTTGTGGTGGTAGGGGCTGTATTTTATAACTGGAGAAATTGAACCATAGAGTAATTAAATAACTTTCCCAAAGTCACAGAGTGAGAAAGCTGTAGAGATTTAAGAACACCAGTATTTATGAAGGCTATTATTTCCATAGAAATATTTCTCACAATTTGACAGTGACAGTCAGCCATGATTTCATTGCAATGTAGAGTGAGGTAATGATGGAACACTGGTTTTATAGTAACACTTACATGGTACTTTCATACTGACATTATTAATTATATATTTAAAGATTACCTTTCGGAGCAAATAGTAGTCACATCACATGATGTCTATGTAAGTTTGGTCCTTGAAGAAAATCTTTATGGTTCCTGAATGAAAATGCTTGTCCATTTCACCTAGTTTTTGCTGATAGAGCTTGACAAATAGTAGGCAAATGTGGATTGATGTATGTCTGTATCTAGCTATCTACCTATATATCCATTCATCCAAGAAGAAGGCTGGAATTGAGGGAGTCTTCAGAAGACACTCTCATAACACAGGGGGGGTGGGTATAGTCAACTGTATGAGAAGTCTCCTTTTCAGAAGATATTTATGGTCTGAGAGTTGGCAAGAAGCCAGCTTCTTTCTTTAGCTCAATATTAACTCATATTTATTGATCCAGTGATTACAGATTATTTGTTGAGTTGAGCATTGTTTATGTGCTGGCTGGTATCCTATTTTATGGATTGGGTGGAAACATCCCATAGGAAAGTTGAGAGAACATTTGTGAGTTTTGCTAGTAGTATTTACTCCTCGTTAACGGTGAATTTTACTAAAATAGCTACAGTCAACTTCATATATGTTATTACTTACTAACTTGCTGTATGTCAGGGAATGTTACCGCTTTTTAAGTTATTCAGCGCTAGAATCAGAAATAGGAAATAAAATGCTCTTTGACCTTAGCTCAATCCTATGCTAGTATTTGTACATATTCTATATCTGGAGGCAGAGTATGTATACAGTTTTATCCCACTGAAAATCTAATGGTGCATGGCAGGTCATCTTTGGAAGTGCAGAGGACTGTATGTGGACTACGTAAAAATGAGTAAGAGAAAGTCAGAATGCCTATTAGGTGGCCATGTTGTAAGTCATGTCTTTTCCCAGTGCTGAAGGAGAGTGACAGAAAGTGTTTGGTTAAGTAAAGGATCTGAAACTGAAACTGATCCCAGAAGAGGAAAATATGATGACTGTAAGGTTGGGGGTGGGGATTCTAATGATCTTCGGGACACACGAGCCCAGCAACATAGTCAGTGAAGCCTGCACCACTGAAGTCCTCTTACTGGCTCTTTTGCTCATGTGCCTTCTGACGCAACTTTGGCAGAGGAAATACATTGGCCCTTGAATGACAGAAGTTTAAACTGTGAGATCTACTTATATGAGACTTTTTTGGGACAGTAAATGCCGCAGTGCTACAGTGTCCATGGCTGGTTGACTCTGTGATGCAGAACCATGGACACCGAGGAACTGTGGTCCCCAGGGCTTGCTGTAAATTACAGCAGATTTTCCATAGAGTGGAGTGTTGGCGCCCCAACCCTGCGTTATTCAAGCATCACCTGTATCCTTTGCACACTTTTTTCTTTCGTTTGCACACTTTTAGCACTGACTGCTAACATTTTCAAATTATTTTCTAATTGAACGTTTTAGTTAGATATTTAGCCATATATTTTTCCAATTCGTTTGCTCTCCTTACCCCTCGACGGGCTTCCCAGATCGCACAGTGGTAAAGAATTCGCCTGCCAGTGCAGGAGACACAGGTTCCATCCCTGGGTCGGGAAGATCCCCTGGAGTAGGAAATGGCAACCCATTCCAGTACTTTTCCCTGGAAAATTCCATGGACAGAGGAGCCTCGCACACTGTTCATGGAGCTTCACAGAGTCAGGTGCAGCTAAGCACACACAAATACACCTCAGCACCAAAAAGAAGCATGTACTTTGAGATTTCATTTTTAAATAAATATTTAGATTGTGAAAATTATTATTTATGTTATTTTAAGCCTAGTTATTAGTACACAACTATCCAAAATAACCCATTCACTTTTGATAAGTAATTATTGCTGCTGCTGTTGCCACTAAGTCGCTTCAGTCGTGTCCGACCCCCTGCGACCCCATAGACGGCAGCCCCCCAGGCTCCGCCGTCCCCGGGGATTCTCCAGGTAAGAACACTGGAGTGGGTTGCCATGTCCTTCTCCAATGCATGAAAGTGAAAAGGGAAAGTGAAGTCGCTTAGTCGTGTCCGACTCTTAGCAACTCCATGGACTGCAGCCCACCAGGCTCCTCCATCCATGGAATTTTCCAGGCAAGAGTATTGGAGTGGGTTGCCATTGGCTTCTGTCTCTAGTTATTAGCTTAGAACTAAACTGTATTAGAAATATATATCAGAGTAGGTGTGGACAGTGTGGATATCACTGCTTTGACTAAAGAAAGTGTCTCTAATAGCAATTTTCCCCCTTTCCCCTATGTTTGATACCCTGGACAGGCAAGGCACAAAGTAGGGTTCTGAGTGGGGGCGAGGTCCACCTTTCTTTTGTAAAACGGGACAAGCATCATTATGAAAGAGGAAGCGGGAAAAGAGAACTTGCTAGAAATCTGCTTGCTTCAGGCTCGTTTCAGGCATATCATTCATAAAAAGGGGCTCCTATGGAAGTAGTGGATCTGGAAATTCATTTCTTTAGAACTCTCTGTGGTCATGAAGACCTTGGAAAGTCATGGAGGTTCCCTGATGTGCTCTGATCTAGTTCAGCCTCATCCCCAACAGCCCTTCCCATGGTTCTGGACTGCCAGGACTCACTGCGCTTCAAAGCAAGTGTGTGTGTGTGTGTGTGTGTGTGTGTGTGTGGTGTTCACACACACGCATGATTGCACCTTGTGGGGCAGGCAGTAAAAGAGGGAATCTGGCTGTGATAGAGTCTTCCCAATGGTAGGATTGAAGAGTTGGTTCTCGTCAGGCTTAGACAGCCTTTGCAGCGTCACTTCCAGTCACCTCTTCTGTGCTCCAGACACACTTGCCTTACATGTTCCTCGTCATTCCTTGTCAGCCTTCAAGTGTCCTGCTCACAAAGCCCACCCTCTCTAACTTTGGCTGCCCCTTTCTACTGCCCAGGAAAAATTATTCTCTCCCTTCTATGTATTTATTTGGTGCTTTCTACATGCCTCTTTGGGCTTCCCAGATGGCACTGGTGTAAAGAACCTGCCTGCCAATGCAGGAGACATAAGAGATGCAGGTTCACTCCCTGGGTCGGGAAGATCCTGTGAAGGAGGGCATGGCAACCTACTCCAGTGTTCTTGCCTGGAGAATCCCATGGAGAGAGGAGCCTGGCAGGCTATAGGCCATAGGGTCGCAAAGAGTTGAACATAATTGAAGTGACTTAGCATGCACAAGATCATCCTCCAGTAATAGCTTTTCTCTCTGTGAATTTATCTTATCATGTGTCTGTCTCTACACTTACATTCTGAGTAAAGACAGGACAGTGTGTCCCATGTCCCCAGCCAGGGGTTAGACATGTAGTTGATTTGTATTGACCTCAGTGATCATTGAACAGTTTAACAGCTAAGCAGAGGCATGTAAAACAGGTAGGAAACGTAAGCAACACAGCAAAACACATTGCTGGAACATTATAATATAGGCAATATTTTAGGAAAATTAGTGTAGGATAGGATTTATTGAAGAAAAGAAAGAATTGGAGCTAAGGGAACCAGCCAGAAATCCATTCAGGGATATAGTCTTGTTCCTATCATCTACTCAAGGACCTGCATTTTGCCTGCTAAGTCACTTCAGTCATGTCCAACTCTTTGGGATCCTTTAGACTGTAGCTCACCAGGTTCCTCTGTCCATGGGATTCTCTAGACAAGAATACTGGAGTGAGTTGCCATGTCCTCCTCCACGGGATCTTCCCAACTCAGGTCTCCCGCATCTCCTGCATTGGCAGATGGCTTCATTATTACTAGTACCGCCTGGAAAACTGGGAGCTAATGCTAGTCATTCTTCTTTTTTTAAATTCGTCATCAGTTTTTCTTCTGTCTCTAATGAGTCTTTCCTTCACCATGCAGTGTCGCTATCATTTTTCCCATTAAAAAGGGAAACCAGAAAGACTCTCTTGATCTCATGTTTCTCTCCAGCTACCACCTGGTTTTTCTGTCCCATTTTATAGGACAACCTTGATAGAACAACTCTGGTCTGTATCCAGCGTGTCTTTCTCATCCTCTCTTGACCCAGCCAGATGGTCATCCCCACCACCCCGTGAAAAATGCACTTGTCAAAGGTACCAGGAACCCATGAGAAATCCAGTAACTAGTGCTTGGTTCTCTTCCTAGGTGCCACATTAGCAGAACCGGAAAGTTCTTTGTATGACTTCCAGGGAATCCCCCTTCCTCATTGTCCTTTTTCCTCACCAGCACCAAATTTAGTCTCCTTTGCCACCTTGTTTTCTTAACCTCTGAATATAGGCATCTGAGGGCTCAGTTCACAGCCTTCTCTCTATCTATGCTCACTCCCTTGGTGGGTGATCTTAGTCTCTTGGCTTTCAACACCTTCCTAAATGATGATTCATCAGTGTATCTGTTAGTCATGAGCCCTCTCTGAAATCCAGAGTTATGCATAAAAGTCCCTTCACACCCCCGACCAGATATCTAGTGCTCATTGGATTCTTGTGAAGTGAAAGTCGCCCATTTGGGACCCCGTGGACTGTAGCCTGCCAAGCTCCTCTGTCCATGGGATTTCCCAGGCGAGAATACTGCAGTAGGTTGCCATGCCCTTCTCCAGGGGATCTTCCCGACCCAGGGATCAAACCCGAATCTCCTGCATTGCAGGCAGGTGTTCTTTGCTGTTTGAGCCACCAGATGGTAAAGACCTGGTTTCCTGACTTTACCCCCCAAATTGTGACGCCCATGACAAGTCCATTCTTGTTATTGCACAGATCACCAATTAACCTATTAACTGTGAAATGTTCCTTTCTTCCCCTTTTCTCACACCCTGCCATTTAATCTGCTGAATCACTTAGCTGTGCCTTCAGAATAGATCCCGCATCTGACCTGCTTACCACCTTAACTGCTGTCTCCCGGGTCCAGGTCACTATTATCCTGGCTTGTGATATATTGGCAAGAGTGGGTCTCTCTTTTGCAACTCTTGTCCCTCCCCTTCCCCCACGAAGGTTTCAGTTACCTGTTTTTACTTATGTTTTACTTACCTACAAACAAATGAAAACCACTCCAGTATGCCATGGCTTAAAAACACAGTAACATGTTATTTGCCATGATTCCGCAATTTGGACTACATGCAGCTCCTCTCAGGCTACTGGGAGTGACACACCCAGGAAGATTTCTTCGTCTTCTTGCCACACACCCAGGCGGATCTAGCGCCTGGTGTCTGTGGTAGCACTGGACTGGCTATGAAATTAAAGGCACCTCCTTTGATTCTTCCTTTTTCATAAGAAACAGTTCTTATTAGCGGTTGAACACGCCATTTCTTTAGAGAGTTAGGGATCTAGAGACTTTCTGTGTCCTTTTTGTTTAGCTGGTGGTGCTTTATTTGGGGGTACAATTATATTATAAACCTTGGAGGCTTCCATTTTATCTATTAAGGATCGGTCCATTGGAAAAGACATACCCAGAAAACTCTTGAGACAGGCTGCAGTTGACCTTGACTGTGAGTCAGAATGCTGTAGGAGAAACTTTCAAGGTCTTTAGAAACTGCTTTTTCTCATGGACAGGGTCTATGAGGTGCCACCTTAAATCTCTTCTAGGTCTTAATGAGACATCTTCCAGCCACATGCTTGATTTAATCTTTAACCTCAGAGGACACTGTACTAATAGACCCTGGATTTGACCTTTGCCCTAAGACTGCTTCTTTGAGAATCTTGTGTTGCCTCAAGAGGCAAGAAAGATAGTAATTTTTGTTTTCCAACCTAACAAGTCCTAGTTTGAATGATTTCCTCTAAATACAACTTGAACATTTTAGTTCCTCTTTCTCTTCCTGTAAGTAATCCTAGGTCACAGAGTAAAGCCAGTTATCACATTCAGAAATTTTCTTAGTCAGGTCCACAAGTTTTTATTAGATACATTTTCTTTTGTCCATATTATTGTAGGCAGTTATGCAACATGGGTTACTTTCTCTGCAGTCTCTAATAATGATTTCATCACACCCTTTCTAGGCTCACTAACAGTAAGTATCCTTGCTACATACTCCTCAGGTGTCTCCTCCTTATGAAATTGACCTTATGTCAATTTCAGTCAATTATTAATTACTCTGTATTTAACTACCCTGAAATTTAATAGTGTAAGATAAGAATTATTGTATATTTTTGATGTTCCGAGTGTAGAAATTTGGACAGGACCCCATGGCAGTGGCTTATCTCTGTGTCAGAATGTGTGTGATCTCAGTTGTTATGACTCCAAAGGTCCAGGATTGTCTGAGATTGTACAAGAAATTGGGTCATATGTGGGGCCTCAGTTCTGCCTGTTGCCTGGGTTCCTTTGTTCTTCTCCACTTGACTTTTTCTATGTGACTAGATTGGACTCATTCACAACATGGTGGTCTTGGGGTTGTCAGACTCCTCATGCAGTATCCAGCTTCTATAAAAGAGGAAGTGGAAACTGCCAAGGCTTAGGAAGCCTAGGTCTGAAATTCCCAGACTGTCCCATTTGTCTCATTTTATCAGGAAAAGCAAGTCTGGAGGCCATCTCGATTCAAGAAGAGAGGACATAGACTCAGCCTCTTGCTGGGCTGTATGCTATGCTTGTTCATAGAAGGAAGATGTTGATTAGTGGCCACCATCTTGGAGATCATCTGTCACACTTTGTGATCCTTTTAAAGCCTTGATCTGGTCATGCCACTCCTCTATTCAGAACTCTCCACTGCCGTCTCATTTTAGTTCAGTAAAAGCCAGATTCCATTATGGTAGTCAGCAAGGCCCTCGGTGGTTTGTTCCTCTGTTACCTCATCTTCTCCTCCTCTTTTAGCTCAGGGCTTTGGTAACTCTGACAACCTTTCTTTTTAAAAATTATTTATTTAATTTTCAGTGGAAGGATAATTGCTTTACAATATTGTATTGGTTTCTGCCATCTATCAACACGAATCAGCCATAAGTACACATGTGTCCCCTCACTCTTGAACCTCATTCCCATCTCTGACCCCATCCCACCCCTCTAGTTTGTCACAGAGCACCAGTTTGAGCTTCCTGAGTCATACAGCAAATACGGTAATGTGTATGTTTCTTGAGTCATACAGCAAATATGGTAGTGTGTGTGTTTCCATGCTGTCTCCACTCGCCCCACCCTCTTCTTCCCCTTCTGTGTCCACAGGTCCGTTCTCTATGTCTGTCTCCGTTGCTGCCCTGCAGATAGGTTCATCAGTCCCATCTTTCTAGATTCCATATATATGCATTCATAAATGGCATTTGTTTCTATTCATCATGTGTACTACTGTGTTCTTGTCTCTGGGTCTTTGAACTTGCCATTCTTCTGCCTAGAATGCTTCCTCTCAGATGTGGCCCACTCCCTTACCTCGTGCGGGGCTTGGCTCAAATACCCCCGTTGCTGGGAGGCTTCCCCTGACTGTGTGCTTCCTGTTGCATTTCCACCTGCACTCTCTCCCAGCTCAAGCATTTCTCCAGACAGGAATAACTACCTGACATACCACCAGGTTTCTGCTACCTTATCCAAAACACTTAGGATCAGATGTCTTTGGAATTCAGATTTTTTTCAGCTTTTGGAAAGGTAATTGTGATAGACTGAGTTGTGTCTCTCCCTCTCTGCACCAAATCCTTGTATAGAAGTTCAACTTCCAAAACAAAAAAAAAAAGAAGTTCAACTTCCAGTGAGACAGTGCTTTGAGCAGTAATTCAGGGTAAGTGAGGTCAAAAGGGCGGGGCCCTAATGGACTAGAACTGCTGTCTTTATAAGATGAGGAAGAGACCGTAGGAGTTCACATGTACAGAGGAAAGGCTATGTGCAGACCTAGTGAGAAGGCAGCTGCCTGCAAGCCAGGAAGAAAAACCTCACCAGAAACCAACCCTTCCAGCACCTTATCTTGTACTTCCAGTCTGCAGAACTATGAGAAAATAAATTTCTGTTGTGTGACCCACCCAATCTATGGTATTCTGTAATGACAACCCTAGAAGAACAGACTAATGTAGTGACATAATGCCTTTGCTATATATCATGCAACAACTATGGTTTATAGTAAGCTTATTCAGGAAGCTACTCAAAAGTGAAACAGATACAGATTCTAAATAGTTTTATGCCAGTTCATGTTTTGTTAACCAATAAATTAAGCAAAACCTTCAGTTCTTAGAGTCTTTTCAATTTCAGATTTTCAGATGAGGGATGATGAACTTTTACATGTTTTATTCAGTCATGTTTGTTAATTCCCACCTTTCCCCATCTGCACATGAGCTACAGAAGAGCATTTTTGTGATTTTGTTCATTGGCATATCCCCATCATCTGTTGCTAAGTCACTTCGGTCGTGTCCGACTCTGTGCAACCCCATTGATGTCAGCCCACCAGGCTCCCCCGTCCCTGGGATTCTCCAGGCAAGAACACTGGAGTGGGTTGTCATTTCCTTCTCCAATGCATGGAAGTGAAAAGTGAAAGTGAAGTCGCTCAGTTGTGTCCAACTCTTAGTGACCCCATGGACTGCAGCTTACCAGGCTCCTCCGTCCGTGGGATTTTCCAGGCAAGAGTACTGGAGTGGGGTGCCATTGCCTTCTCCGCCATCATCTGTTAGTGCCTGGCAAATGGTAGTGCCTCATAAATATTTGCTGAATGAATGCTAAAGAATACGACATGTTCAAAGTAATGGAGAATGAAACAAGAGCTATGTCAAGGAAGATCTAATTTACTCATATGTTTTATTTGTTCATTGAATTTCTTTGTAATAATTTTGAGTGCCTACTATGGGCCAGGCACTCTTCGAAGCCCTTGACTGGCTTTGATTCAGAGTTTCTAAGTGCAGGAAGGATCCTGACGACTTTCAGATTTTAATCTTGGGAGTCAGGAAAAGTAAACACTGCAGGAACTGATATGGGTTGTGGCTAAAATGTGAGGGGGAGTCAGGGAAATGGATGAGTTTCATTTTGGAAAGCTCAAGATTGAGAAAAAAGTGGAACAGAAAGCCAAAAATGTCCGGTGAGTCATTAGAAGTACTGCACTAAAGATTGGGTGGGCTATTAGTCCAAGAGATGTTGGTTTATGAGTTCATTGTCAGGAGTTACTAACTGAAGCCAGTTGTAGGAATATTTCTGCAGGAGGAAAATGTATGTAGAGAAGACCAGAGACCCACTACTGACCTGGCCACTCCAGAAAAGGAAATGGTCAGAAAGGATCTTCAAGAAAGGGTTGGCCAATTTCCAGGTCTTCAAAAGAAAATGTTAGGATTTTCACATCTTCTAACCCTTGCTTGCGTGTCATAGCCACACTGTCTGCTTCTGTTGTGATGGATTCCATATCCCCCATAGGCCTACTCTTACACACAAATCTTCTTTTTCAACTGAAGTATAATTGACATGTAAATTCTACGAGTTTCAGGTGTATGACATAATGATTTGACTTTTGTTTATATGGCAAAATGATCACCACCATAAGTTTAGTTACTGTGTGTCATCATAGAGAGTTATCATTTTTTTCTTATCATGAGAACTTTTAAGATTTATTCTCGTATCAACTTTCAGTTATACACTATAGTATTGTTACCCAGGGACTTCCGCAGTGGCTCAGTGGTAAAGAATCTGCCTGCATTGCAGGAGACACAGGAGACATGAGTTCAATCCCTGGGTAAGGAAGATCTCTTGGAGATGGGCATGGCAAACCCGCTCCAGTATTCCTGCCTGGAGAATGCCATGGACAGAGGAGCCTGGCGGGCTACCGTCTCATAGAGTTGCAAAAAGTTGGACACACAGCTGAGACAGACGAGCATGGCCCAACTGTCTCATAGTCACCGTTCTGTACATTACATCCCCATGACTTACTTATGTTCTAACCACAAATTTATACCTTTTGACCCCCTGCACACGTTTTGCCTCTACCTCTGGCAACCACCCATGTGTTCTATGAGTTATTTCCTCTATGCAGTTCTCTCGACAAAACCTCAAGTTTACCTCCTATCTGTGCGTGCATTCTAAGTCGCTTCAGTCATGTCCAACTCTGTGTGACCCTATGAACTGCAGCCCGCCAGACTCCTCTGTCTGTGAAATTCTCCAGGCAAGAATGGGTTGCTTCAGGGGATCCTCCCCACCCAGGAATTAAGCCTGCATCTTGTATGTCTCCTGCATTGGCTTACCTCCTCTCTAGCCAACTGGAAACACTGATCACATCCTGCTTTGTGCTCTCTCCACTGATGGATGCTTCTCTAAGTATCTTCAGTATTTTGTATATTGATTCATGTTCTTCTTACCCCTCTCCTCAGATAAATGATACCGGTGGTGCAAAGGATGACAAGAATTATGATGGAGTTGGAAGGGCTAAAGTTTGGAAAACACTGTGTCTTTATGTGCCAGGCACTTGCCTGGTACATGATAAAACTCTAATCATGTACTTTTGTTGTCAGTAATCTTTCACATGTTGCTGAGAGGTCAGGTAATACTACTAGGTTCTGAGAAAAGGAGTTTGGCTGGAAATAAATCATGAGTGATCACATAGCTGTTAGAATGTCCCAGCACATGCTTGTATTGTCAGAATCAGGAAGGGAGATAGAATTTTCTGAGAGTCTAATTTGGGCCAAACTACAGATAGAATCTTTACATTCATTTTTAGATAATACAGATGAGCTTCTTAGATTAGTATGCAGGTTTTTAGAACTGACTGAAAAAATAGGGTTGTTTAATATTTCTTTTTCCAGTTTTATTATCTGAGAGGATAATTTTATCAGTTGCAAAGTAAATGCTTCAGTAAATGAAAGGAAGTAGAAGCAAGCCACACCCTATTTTCTAAATTCCTTCAAATAGGAATACTTTTGTTTTCCTAATTCAATAGTATTTGCTAAGTATTTCGGGGAAAAAAATTCAATAATACAAAAAAAATGAGAAAGCTTTTGTAAAAATAGTGGTAGCATTAATACTTAATTTATTTGATGCCTCTTTCCCTGGGAGGCCAAGAGAACAAATGTGCAGTCATAGCAATACTATTTGTCACTTTAAAATTTGCAGTAATTCTAAATGTGAGATTTTTTAAAAAATATGTATTTCATATTTTTAACTCTACCTCTAGAAATAAAGATCCTCATGTTCATTGTTTTGTGAAGGACCTCTAAAACTTCAGACATGTGGTTTTATGTTGGCATGTTAGATTTAATATTGATATAGTTCTCTTCTATACTTTGACCTGTCTTAATTCCAGACACATGCCTCAGCCTCTGTAGTTCATAAAGCATTGGCTTGTAGGGATGGTTTTGAATCAGGTAGGATAACAACAGACCAGAAACTCTTCCAGACAATAGCAGATATTTATGATTTATTGAATACTTTCTCTGTGCTTGGCTGTCTACCAAGTGCTGTGAGAGATAACACATGAACCAAACATGATGGCTTTTAGGAACTTATTATCTAGTGGAGCAATGGATATTTGTATATGAAGAGCCAAGTTACCCAGGACACACTGTCCGTTCTCTGAACAATCCATATTTTGTTTCATTGCTAAATGCACAGACATGCACATCCCTCATTGAGAATACTTCATCCAACATCTCTTCCTCACCTCTTTGTCCTGCCTCACTTACCTGGTCCAGGTGTCTCATTTTGATAATGTTTTCTCTGGGAATACTTCCAAGACTCCAAGATTGGGTTAGGTATCTCCCATTCTTAATTTCATGTAATAAATATTTCAGAACAGTTGGCCCTCTCTATCTGTTGGGTGATATAACCTCAGGATCAACCAACTGCAGATCAAAAATACTCAAAAAAAAAAAAAAATTCTAAAAGGTTCCATAAAACAACTTCAATTTGTGGCTCACTGGCAGCTATTTACATAGCATTCATATTTAGTTAGGTATTATAAGTAATTTATGGATGGTTCAAAGGAGAAGGAAATGGCAACCCACTCTGGTGTCTTTGCCTGGAGAATCCCATGGTCAGAGGAGCCTGGTGGGCTGCAGTCCATGGGGTTGCAAAGAGTCAGGCATGCCTGAGCGACTAACACACTTCAAAGTATACAAGAAGATGTGTTTAGGTTATAGGCCAATATTCCATCATTTTATATAAGATTAGTATGCATGGGCTTCCTTGGACTAGTCCCTGGCGTATACAGAAACAGGGCTGTGGTTAGCATTTATTGTCGGCCACGTGGGAAGCACTTCCACTTGTTTAACCCTCCCAAGCTCCTTCAGGTGTTTGCATCCTCACCACTTTTCCAGTGATGCAACTGAAGCTGCATGAGTTTAGATGACTTGGCCAGGCGCCACTGTGAGATGGAATAAGAGTTTTAACCCAGATCTCTCTCTAGAGCATGAACTCTTCACCTAGTCGGTGTTGCTCAGTGTAAAAACTAATATGAGATATAAAGATTAAGTGGGAGGAGATAAAATTATCATTGTTTATAAATGAAAATTCTGAATATTAACAAGCTACTAAAAGTAGTGGGCAAGTTCAGCAAGGCTGTCAGGCAAAAGAATAATGGAAAATCAATAACATTTTTCAACACTAAATGTTAGCTAACATAACATATAAAGTACTCAACACACCAGGAAGACACTTCTATCAAAATCAAACAGAATTTACGTGATGTTTATATGTATGGCTCAGTATTAGAAAATCAATCAATACGATATTAAGGGATGCAGAGAAAGTTCTTATCAAATTCTTATTTTTTCTTTTTAATTAATTTTTATTGGAGTATAGTTGCTTTACAATGTTCTGTTTATTTCTGCTGTATGGCAAAGTGACTCAGCTATATATATACCTTCTTTTTGGATTTCTTTCCCATTTATGTTACCGCAGAGCACTGAGGAGGGTTCCCTTAGCTATACCGTCTCTTATCCTCCTCCATCAGAGGGCAATGGAATGAAAACCACAATCACAGGAAACTAATCAATCTGATCACATGGACCACAGCCTTGTCTAACTCAATGAAACTATGAGCCATGCCATGTAGGGCCACCCAGGACGGATGGGTCATGGTGGAGAGGTCTGACAGAATGTGGCCCACAGGAGAAGGAAATGACAAACCACTTCAGTAGTCTTGCCTTGAGAACCCCATGAACAGTATGAGAAGGCAAAGTGATAGGACACTGAAAGATGAACTCCCCAGGTCGGTAGGTACCCAATATGCTACTGCAAATCAGTGGAGAAGTAACTTGAGAAAGAATAAAGAGACAGAGTCAAAGCAACAACAACACCAGTTGTGGATGTGCCTGGTGATGGAAAAAGGTCCGATGCTGTAAAGAGCAATATTGCATAGGAACCTGGGATGTTAGGTCCATGAATCAAGGCAAGTTGGAAGTGGTCAAACAGGAGATGGCAAGAGTGAATGTTGACATTTTAGGAGCCCATGAACTAAAATGAACTGGAATGGGTGACTTTAACTCAGTTGACCATTATTTCTACTACTGTGGGCAAGAATCCCTTAGAAGAAATGGAGTGGCCATCATAGTCAACAAAAGTCTGAAATGCAGTACTGGGATGCAGTCTCAAAAATGACAGAATGATCTCTGTTTATTTCCAAGGCAAACCATTCAATATCACAGTAATACAAGTCTATGCCCCGACCAGTAATGCTGAAGAAGCTGAAGTTGAATGGCTCTATGAAGACCTACAAGACCTTCTAGAACTAACACCCAAAAAAGATGTCCTTTTCATTGTAGGGGACTGGAATGCAAAAGGAGGAAATCAAGAAATACCTGGAGTAGCAGGCAAATTTGGCCTTGGAGTACAGAATGAAGCAGGGCAATGGCTAATAGAGTTTTGCCAAGAGAATGCACTGGTCGTAGCAAACATGCTTTTCCAAGAACACAAGAAAAGACTCTACACATGGACATCACCAGATGGTCAATACGAAATCAGATTGATTATATTCCTTGCACCCAGTGATGGAGAAGCTCTATACAGTCAGCAAAAACAAGACCAGGGGCTGACTGTGGCTCAGATAATGAACTCCTTATTGCCAAATTCAAACTTAAAGAAAGTAGAGAAAACCACTAGACCACTCAGGTATGACCTAAATCAAATCCCTTATGATTATACAGTGAAAGTGAGAAATAGATTAAAGGGATTAGATCTGAGAGATGGAGTGCCTGAACAACTATGGAAGGAAGTTAGTGACATTGTACCAGAGGCAGGGATCAAGACCATCCCCAAGAAAAAGAAATGCAAAAAGGCAAAATGGTTGTCTGAGGAAGCCTTACAAATAGCTGTGAAAAGAAGCTAAAGGCAAAGGAGACAAGGAAAGGTATATCCATTTGAATGCAGAGTTCCAAAGAATAGGGAGGAGAAATAAGAAAGCATTCCTCAGTGATCAATGCAAAGAAATAGAAGAAAACAATACAATGGGAAGGACTAGAGATCTCTTCAAGAAATTAGAGATACCAAGGGAACATTTCATACAAAGATGGGCTCAATAAAGGACAGCAATTGTATGGACCTAACAGAAGCAGAAGATATTAAGATGAGGTGGCAAGAATTCACAGAACTATGTAAAAAAGGTAATCATGACCCAGATAATCACAATGGTGCACTCACCTAGAGCTAGACATTCTGGATTGCGAAGTCAAGTGGGCCTTAGGGAGCATCACTACAAAGCTAGTGGAGGTGATAGAATTCCAGTTGAGCTATTTCAAATCCTAAAAGATGGTGCTGTGAAAGTGTTCCACTTGATATGCCAGCAAATTTGGAAAACTCAGCAGGGGCCACAGGACTGAAAAAAGTCAGTTTTCATTCCAATCCCAAAAAAGGCAATGCCAAAGAATGCTCAAACTACCACACAATTGCACTTATCTCACACGCTAGCAAAGTAATGCTCAGTATTCTCCAAGCCAGGCTTCAGCAGTATGTGTACCATGAACTTCCAGATTTTCAAGCTGGATTTAGAAAAGGCAGAGGAATTGGAGATCAAATTGCCAACATCTGTTGGATCATCGAAAAAGCAAGAGTTCCAGAAAACATCTACTTCTGCTTTCTTGACTATGGCAATGCCTTTGACTGTGTGGATCACAATAAACTGGAAAATTCTTCAAGAGATGGGAATACCAGCCCAGCTGACCTGCCTCATGAGAAATCTGTATGCAGCTCAGTAAGCAACAGTTACAACTGGACATGGATCAACAGACTGGTTCCAAATAAGGAAAGAAGTATGTTAAGGCTGTATATTGTCCCCCTGCTTATTTAACTTAAATGCAGAGTTCATCATGTGAAACGGTGGGCTGAATGAAGCACAAGCTGGAATCAAAAATGCCAGGAGAAATATCAATAACCTCATATACGCAGATGACACCACCCTCATGGCAGAAAGTGAAGAAGAACTAAAGAACCTCTTGATGAAACTGAAAGAGGAGAGTGAAGAGTTGGCTTAAAACTGAACATTCAGAAAACTAGGAAAACCAGTTCCATCACTTCGTTGCAAATAGGTGGGGAAATAATGGAAACAGTTACAGACTTTATTTTTTGGGCTCCAGAATCACTGCAGATGGTGACTGCAGCCATGAAATTAAAAGACGCTTACTCCTTGGAAGGAAAGTTATGACCAACCTAGATAGCATGTTAAAAAGCAGAGACATTACTTTGCCTGCAAAGGTCCATCTAGTCAAAGCTATGGTTTTTCCAGTAGTCATGTATGGATGAGAGTTGGACTATAAAGAAAGCTGAGCACTGAAGAACTGATGCTTTTGAACTGTGGTGCTGGACTCCTGAGAGTCCCTTGGACTGCCAGGAGATCCAACCAGTCCATCCTAAAGGAAATTAGTCCTGAATATTCACTGGAAGGACTGATGCTGAAGCTGAAACTCCAGTACTTTGGCCACCTGATGCAAGGAACTGACTCATTGATAAAGACCCAGATGCTGGAAAAGATTGAAGGTGGGAGGAGAAGTGGATGACAGAGGATGAGATCATTGGTTGGCATTACTGACTCAATGGATATGAATTTGAGTAAACTCCAGGAGTTGGTGATGGACAGGGAGGCCTGGTGTGCTACAGTCCATGGGGTCCCAAAGAGTGGGACACAACTGAGTGACTGAACTGAACTGAACTGAAATGAGCTATACAGTAGGTTCTCATTAGTTATCTATTTTATCTTAAATAAGAGCTTGATAAAGTTCGATGGGATCATCCAAATAAATACATGAATGGATTAACAATATCGACTAGAAAATCTGTAGTAAACATCACCCATAATATATAGAACTTTTAAAAGCATTTTCTTTATTTTTTAGAGATTTCAATGCAACTATTTAATCAGGAACTGAAGACCAAAATAATAGTAACAACTCATTTTCATGGAGTATTCACCATGTGCTAAGCCATATTTTAAGTGCTTTATCTGTTTTGCTTATTTAAATACTCTTAAAGACTCTTAAGGGTCTTCTCAATGCAATAAGCAGCCTCCTACATTTACCTTTTTATAATCCTCTATGATAACAAACAAAAAAACTCTCAAAAGAAATCTAGCATCTTAAACTACAAAAGTGCAGCCATCTTGGGCATCTTGTACAAGTACACCCAGCAGAAAGGGTCAAAATCTTAAAGACTGTAACAAATATGTAATCTCATAGAAGGAATTGAGTATTTCAATCCCGTGGAGGCACAGTAAATATTTGATGATGTCTATAGCTCCAGGAGTTGGTGATGGACAGGGAAGCCTGGCATGCTACAGTCCATGAGGTCATAAAGAGTTGGACATGACTGATCAACTGAACTGAACTGAAGTAAAAGCAGAGAAAAATGGAAAGCAAAGTTTAGAAAGAATAAAGGAATAGCAGTCTATTCATAGTAGTAGTTTTAGTAGCCATTAAATAAGAATATTTAATGATCTCATGTCTGTATCTTTAACAAAATCATCTATAACATTTTTCTAGATTTCATATATAAGTATTAATAATATACAATATTTTTTTTTCTCTTTCTGACTTACTTCACTCTGTATGATAGTCTCTAGGTCCGTCCACATCCCTGCAAATTATCCAGTTTTGTTCTTTTTCATGACCGAGTAATATTCCATTGTATATACATATCAAGGAGGAAAGGGGAAGATAGAATGAATTGGGAGGTTGAGAATTATGTATATACACTATTTATACCATGTATAAGATAGATAACTAATAAGAACCTACTGTATATCTCAGGGAACTCTACTTAATCCTTTCTGGTGACCTACACGGGAAGGAAACCCAAAATAGAGAAGATACAAGTATTTGTATAGCTGATTCACTTTGTTTACAGTAGAAACGAATACAGCATTGTAAAGGAACGATACTCCAATAAAAATTCACTCAAAAAAAGAATATTTAATGAGACCAATGAAAGAAGAGGTAGAGAGCTAAAACTGCTTTAAGTCTCCTAACTGAAGGGCAGCCATTCTGTTGACTGTTCCTGGATAATGACACACAGCTCTAGGGGAAAAGAAGGAACCCACTGGTGCTGAAAAGGTCGGGAATTTCCACTGCCCAGTCCAGGGAGGAGAAGGCCAGCAGCCCCATGGACCACATGGGACTTGGGAATGTAAGCATGCTGCCAGTTAAATAAACTTGATTGATAGATACATCCAGCCATCTAGTTTTGTAAGCTTTGCTCTGTAGACTTGAGAAGTTTAATCTACTTGTCAGGAAAGAACCTACAAGCAATGCCTTAGAAACAAGACCTTTGGGATTACCACAGCAAATCTGTGGCCATGGTGTTGATTCAGAGATTCAATGCTTGGGATAAATCATTTCACCCATTGCATAAAAAGCCCAATATTTGGAATGGGAAATATCAGAGGCCTAATATCAGCAAGAAATATATAACCATAGGAGAATGATAACCAGCTCTCGTGAACTAGAAATGGGTTGCTGAGGAATTATCAGGCTAACGTACATATGTGGTTAATAAAAGATCAAGTTTGACTTAGGTTTTTTTTCTTAATTTTAAGTGTTTCTGGGATTGTGGTAATTGTCCTTTTTGCTTCTGTTAGAGATCGGTGAGAAGCAAGAGAAATGTTTGAATCCAGTTATTTGCCAGTGGGAGATGTGCTGTATAATTAAGCTGTCATTTTCACTGATAGGTTATTATCAGCAGGTAATAAGAAATGCACATCATTATAAATTGTCACACGGCATTTCATGCCACAACAGATGAGGTATGTCTTTCACGGCAGCACCAAGCAATCATGTAGAGATTGGTGCCATTATGGCAGTTATAAATCACAACATACACTTTAATAGTTAAACAATTATCTGTAGTGGCAGTACTGGAAAATTGTTTAGTAATGATTGGCTGACTTTTATGATGAAGAATAATTTTGATATGGATTGTTTTCTATAAAACCTGAAGAAGGCAAAAGAACACTCATTTGAAACATGTACTTAGGAGCTTTTTGGTTTGGAGCTCATTTATCTTTAACTGCAAATATTTGAAGGATCAGAAAGTCACCAAAATAGCTTTCCATATATAACTTTAGAGAGTTTAAAATTACTATGTATTTCATATTTTTATTCTAGGTAGATAGATACTACATAATAGGACTAAGGACACCCAAAATCAAGTCTATCTGATTTTCTCTTTGGAAAGCCACGAGTTAGCAAGGGAATGTCTGGGCTTAAGGGATAAAAGGAAAATACTGCTTTGTTCTTGAAGGGCCAAAGCTAAAGTCTTCTCTTCCATCTTTCTGTTTCCTTTCTCTTGGTATTATTCCTTTGTTATTTTTCTTACTTCTGTCTCTTCCCTCGTCACAATTCTTATGTTATTCAAAAATGAGCTCAGGGCTACCCACTATAAAAACTTCATGTGGACTGACCCAACTTTCTTTTATCCTTTAATTGTGTTGTCTTAGACTTTGCTCTACTCATGGAAAAGTTTAATAGACCTCCTTGTGAGAATTGTATTTTTTTTTTCAGGAAGTATTCTTATTTTTTTAATAAATTTATTCATTTTAATTGGAGTCTAATTACTTTACAATATTGTATTGGTTTTGCCATACATTGATATGAATCCACCACAGGTGTACATGTGTTCCCCATCCTGAACCCCCCTCCCAGCTCCCTCCCCATCCCATCCCTCTGGGTTATCCCAGGGCACCAGCCTCGAGCACCCTGTCTCATGCATGGAACCTGGACTGGTGATCCATTTCTTTGTGGGAATTTTAAAATCATATCAAGGGGTTTATGTGTTTCTAACTAGACCATTGCAGGCCAAAGTATCAAAATGTTTATTCACAAAATTTGGCCCAGTGAAGAGCTTGCCCCAGAATGTAAATGCACCATACCACTAACATGTACTTAGTTCATCTGACTTTTTTTTCTCTAACAAGACTTTTCTGAAGAAAGATGTAGTGCATGCTTGCTTCATTATAAACTGGTATTTGAATAGCATTGACCTAGACTGTTAGCATGTTAAAGGCCACTTTGTTACTTTCCAGTCCTATAGGAGGGGTGGAAGAGCCTGTTTGGGAGGGACAAGATGACTGGCTCATGATGAGGTGTAATATTCACAGTAGTAATAGTCACTGAGAGGTAACATTTTACGTGTTCACTGTGTCCTATGAAGTCTGCATGAAAGAGCTTGTTTGAGCCTCACAATAACCCAATGAGGTAAGTTTTCTCATTTTCCCTATTCTCCAAATGAGGAAACTGAGGCTCTGAGAGACCAACTTTCCCTAAACCGTACTTCTAGTAAGTGCCTAAGTTGGAATTCAACCCATTTATGTCTGAAATCAATTTCTGTACTATACCTAGAACAGTGCTATCCAGAAGTTTCTGCAGTGATGAAAATGTTCTCTGTCTGCTGTGTCCAATATAGTACCCACTAACCATGTGTGACTTTTGAGCACTTGAAATGTGGCTGGCTCAACTAGGGATGTGAATTTCTAGTTGCATTTCATTTTAATTAATTTACATTTATATTTAAATAGCCGCATGCGGCTAGTGGCCATTGTATTGGACAGTGCCACTTCAGATGCTTTTAAGTGTTGCTGATTATAGACTTATAAGGGGAAAACTAAACCAGGAAAATATGTTAAGAGAATGTGCTAGTCTTTCTCCATTTTTAGAATTTCCCTAGATCTCAAATTAAAAAAAAAAATTTTTTTCAGGAAGGAAGGACTGCTTTAAATCTATCGCTATATAGAGGCAGTAGGATTCAATTAAAAAGCAGACAAATGATCTACCATCTCCTCTGGTTCAGACACTCCACTGGGCTTTGGGAATTATGAATAAATGAATAAAATATGATTCTTGTCTTCAAGGAGCTCACAGTACAAGTAACTTCGTAGAGGATGTTATACATTTTCCAGAGTTTCTTCATATATGATTAGAAAAAGTATTTAAATATCTGCTACCTAATATTTTGCAGTGTTTTGCTTTTAATTTTTAATAGTTTAATTGTTTGAAGAGATCATCTATTTCCATAGTTTAAAATTAAAATGTCAAAGTGCTTTTAATTTTCTTCTATAGAAACAACTAGTGCTATCATTTTCTAATGTATGCCTTTACAAATATTTTATGCATGCAGAAGAAAATGTACACATATATTTAATCCTTCCCTTTTTTTAGAACAAGTACGCACAGTCACCTAACCTTGCTGTTTGGACTAAAAATATATACTTTGGATACTTTTTCATTCCAGGACTTAAAGAATTTCTTATTTCTTTCCATGGATTCATAATATTTCATGAAATGTCATAATTTATATCAACATTCCTCTGTTGTTTTCTTTATCATTCCCCCATTGTTATTTACATTCTTTTGCCATTACAGGAGGGATTGATATGAGGAACTTTACCAATTATATTCTCATGTGAGCTAGAGTGAACTGCATTCATGTTTACCAGAGCGTATTCCATAGAGTACAGATCTCAGATGTTCAATATAAGAAGAGGGTTCTGTGGTTAAATAACTTCTGAATATTCATTGAAGATTCACAGTGCACATTGTCAAATTAAAGATCTCCCCCACCCCAATCTATGTAGGGTTGATCCAAGTGTTTCTCAGCCATACATTTTCTCAGCTAAGAGAATATAATCTTTTTGTAGACTGGCTTCCCTGGGAAGCAGACTCTGAGACAGGATTGTACATGCAAGAGTCTCATGGGGCATGTCCTCAGGAACACCCGATGGAAATGAGGGGGATGGAAGTAAGTGGGTAGAAGGACAAGTTGAACTGCGGTGCAGTTGGAAGCAAAGACCTCAGCCAGTCAGTCCCAAAAGGAGTTCTCTGAAGCTCGATGACCCTTTAGGAGTGCTCCAACTCCAGGAAAGGAGGCCAGGTCTCCAGGGAGGGGACCACTGAGGGCATCTCTGCAGAGACTCAGCTCTGAGCTCTCAGCTAGGGAGTGCCTCCATGTTCACTACAGTTCTGCCAAGCATCTTTGCACCTTTTATGGGAAGGCATAACAATCCTTAGATGGCTTTGCTGGTCAGAGGAAGGCCTTTCCTTTGGGAACCATTTATCCTCTTTGAAATATGGGTGCCTGGATGGAAGTTGTTTGGAGTATCAAACACTCTTTGATTCTATTCCATTTCAGTGTGTACAAATTGAAGTCCAAAGTAAGAGACAAAAATTTTTCCCAAACATGCATTTGGCCACAGAGAAGCCAGTGATCTGGATCGGTCAGAGGACATGCATTGTTATGGCATTTTCAAGAGTGTGTTGCATTAGTTGAGGCAGGTTGTTGGGGCAAATGGCAGCAGAGATGAGTTGAATTTGGTTTTAAATATTTTCATTATCCCTTCTTAGGTATTTCCTGAAGAAGCTTGCCTCCTATTTTCTAGAAACATTAGCCCTTGTTGCTAATAATTGCAAGATTAGGCAACGGAGGACGTGAAAGGCAGGGATCTATCTAGCTTTAAATCAGAGCTGTAGGTGCTCTTATTCATCCTCTCTTTTGAAACTTAAAAGGGTAAACATACATGTGTGTGAAGTTGCTTCAGTTGTGTCCAACTCTTTGCAACCCTGTGGACTGTAGCCCACCAGGCTTCTCTGTCCATGGGATTCTCCCGGCAAGAATACTGGAGTGGGTTGCCATTGACTTCTTTAGGGGAATCTTCCTGACCCAGGGATCAAACCCACGTCTCTTATGTCTCTTGCATTGGTAGGTTGGTCCTTTACCACTAGTGCTACCTGGGAAACCCAGGGGGTAGCCAAAAAGTCATAGCAACTCTCAGGGTCCTTCCTTTTGAGAATCAGATGGGTCTGAGTGCTCATCCTGTGCCTTTCAGCATATTTGTTGATTTCATTCTCATGCATCCTGTGGAATTCTCAGTTGTGTGCCTATCCAGGAAGCTTATTTCTTGGTTGCAGAGGGAAAATGCCAAAGGAAGAGATCTCTCTTAGGCATTTCTGATCAAGTTGATGAATGTTTGTAGAGTGGATGGGAAAATATCCAAGAAAAATCTCAAAGAATAAGTTCTTCTGAGATAACAGAGTTCAATTCAGTTCAATTCAGCCGCTCAGTCGTGTCTGACTCTTTGCGACCCCATGGACTACAACATGCCAGGTTCCCTGTCCATTGCCAACTCCTGGAGTCTACCCAAACTCATGTCCGTTGAGTTGGTGATGCCATCCAACCATCTCATTCTCTGTCGTCCCCTTCTCCACCTGCCCTCAATCTTTCCCAGCATCAGGGTCTTTTCAAATGAGTCAGTTCTTCGCATCAGGTGGCCAAAGTATTGGAGTTTCAGCTTCAGCATCAGTCCTTCCAATGAACACCCAGGACTGATCTCCTTTAGGATGGACTGGTTGGATCTCCTTGCAGTCCAAGGGACTCTCAAGAGTCTTCTCCAAGACCACAGTTCAAAAGCATCAATTCTTCAGCACTCAGCTTTCTTTATAGTCTAACTCTCACATCCATATAAGACCACTGGAAAAACCATAGCCTTGACTAGATGGACCTTTGTTGGCAAAGTAATATCTCTGCTTTTTAATATGCTATCTAAGTTGGTCATAACTTTCCTTCCAAGGAGTAAGCATCTTTTAATTTCATGGCTGCAGTCACCATCTGCAGTGATTTTGGAGCCCCCCCAAAATAAAGTCTATCACTGTTTCTACTGTTTCCCCATCTATGGCAATATGAACTGATGGGACCAGATGCCATGATCTTAGTTTTCTGAATGTTGAGCTTTAAGCCACCTTTTTCACTCTCCTCTTTCACTTTCATCAAGAGGCTCTTTAGTTCTTCTTCACTTTCTGCCATAAATGTGGTGTCATCTGCATATCTGATATTTCTTCTGGCAGTCTTGATTCCAGCTTGTGCTTCATCTATGTCATGATGTACTCTGCATATAAGTGAAATAAGCAGGGTGACAATATACAGCCTTGACGTACTCCATTTCCTATTTGGAACCAGTCTGTTCCATGTCCAGTTCTAACTGTTGCTTCCTGACCTGCATACAGATAATAGAAGTAGGAAGAAAAACCAGGACTAAGGAGTTGGCTGTTGTATGAGCATGATGCAGAGGAGAAAGCAAAAATAAGAGGGAGATAAAGGTTTGGTTAATGACTGTGTCTTAAGATCAACTTTTAAGTTGAATAAACATTTTTCTCAAAAATCTTTTTTTCTTTCAACAAAAATCTTCATAAGGATTCTTGTTATTCTTATTGTTATATAATAGTAAAGGATTAGGTGAAAGATTGTTAAAAAGGGAATTTGAAAGGGAATAAACTCTTATAGTCACTTCTAGAGAGTGGTAGAAATGATAGAATAGGAATTTGCCTTAAAGTGATCCAAAATGAGTTACTGGTTTTGAACAGTCATTGCCTCTTCCTTTTTCCTTCATAACACATGGTATCAAAGACCTAGGTATGCTGACTCTTCAGTGTTTCAGGTACAACTTCTTTCATAATCCACTTGTAATTATCCTTTCACAAAATTGTCAGATCAGGTAGCATTTTGGTCACTTCCGATTATTGATTTGTCTAGTCCGTTTAAAATTCCAGTCTCATCTCCAGATGTTCACTCAGCTCAAGGTAGGCCTATGGGACCAGTCGAGGGACGAGGGTGTGGTCCACATCTTCATGCTTTCTAACCTCCTTCTGGTTTTAAGCGCTGGAAGTTGAGGGCCTAGAGGGTGGTGAAGGTCAGACATACCAGATGGCTCCTGACTTAACTAGGCTATTCTCTGTTAGCTGTTGCTTCCCTTCCTGTCTAACAGGAACAGATTATTGATACGTTCTGTGTGGGAGGTTCCAGAATTGGGCTATTCCTGCCCTTTCAGATCCCTCCCCTGGGGGTACAGCACAAGATCAAGATGCCGGCGGATTGAGTTCTCTGGGGGAGGCCTCCCTTCCTGGCTTGCAGACGGCTGCCTTCTTGCTGTGTCCTCATGAGGTGTAGAGAGAGAGGAAGGAAACAAGTGCTCTAATACCATTTCTCATAACTCCACATTAATCCCATCATGAGGGTCCCACTCTTATAACCTCATTTAGCCCTAGTCACCTTCCAAAGCCCATCTCCAGATAGCATTACAATGGGGGCTAGGGCCTCAACACAGGAATTCTGGTGAGACCCAGTGTCTCTTGTGTTTAGTTTATAACACAGTGTCTCTTGTGTATAGTCCCGTAGTACTTTTGTCATGTTGCTGACTCTGATTCCAACCATTGCCTCTCACTTCCCATGCCAGTATTTTAGTCTTCTGTATAGGGACCAGTCATGGGGTCTTGGGGTGGAGTTGATGGTTTTGAGGTAGGAGAAGTAGAGTAAGGGTTTGCCTGCCTCTGAATTCTCACTGGAGTAGGTGTCTAGACATAGCTACAAAACTCTCCTTAGAATGTAGGGCAGCTTAATGCTTCTTTATCCCCCAGTATTTGGTTCTCATCACCAGTTCCAGGGCAAGCGTAAAAAAATCCTCCAGGGCAAAAGTGAAAAAATCCTCTTTTTAAATAATGTATGATTATTTTTTCCCCAAATAAAGCAGCTGTATTCAACATGGATGTGAGTTAAATTATGAGGAAGACTGAAGATTTTAGGGACAATTAATTTTAAAAAGTTCCTATTGTCTTCTGAAGCCCTTTCCATATGAGTCTTCCTGTCTTTTCCAGCATCATCAGATGCAGAAGTAATTATAAATTCAAGGAAGGGAAGATTATTCAGTACATAATTTTTAATCTCTTTATCCTGCCTTTGACTCCTACAGAATCCATTCCTACATATGGTCACGTGGCTCTTCAAAATAATGTCTCATCATGTGCCATGTTGGTGATGTCACAGGAAGTCAAGAAGTCAATGTTAGCAGATAGCCAGCATATAGGAGGTCATGTAAGTAAGGTTTTAAGAATTACATCATACAGTACAGACCCATTTATGTAATAATGTAATTAACAATAATGATGATGTGGCAAACTGAGAGATATTATATATGTACCTGAGATTTTTAAGAAGTGAGCATCTTAGTAAAAACTAAAATGCCATTTGTCATAGAAGGTTGAAAGCATTTTCTGAGGACAGAGAGCATTATAACAGGACAAACAACATAACAGAGGTAGGCAAATTGTCTTCTGAAAAAAGCCAGACAGTAAATATTTTAGGCTTTTCCAGCCAAATGATGTCCACTGCAACTACTCAACTCTACCCCTGTATACTGAAAGTATTGGGAAAGTATAGACATAGATGGGCATGGCTTTATCCTAACAAAGCTTTATTAACCAAAACAAATGGCAAGTGAAATTTGGCCTGTGGGTCAGTTTGCCAACCCTTGGCATATTAGTTGAAGAAATTGTGCCTCTCACTTTTTGCTGTCATTAAGTCAAGTTTAAAGAAACTAGTGTACTTAGAATTAGATAATTAGATAATAAAGGTAATGCAGCGATCCAATCTCTGAATGATTTTACAAAGGTAAGGAGATCAGAGAATAATATAGATTAGAAGTCTAGAATGACTGTTTGAAACTTTTGAAAAGTAAGAGCAATGTAAAATCAAGTAGTCTCAAGAACTAAACAAAATAAGTCACAGAAATGGAAATCCAAGGAAATAGCTTCTTTTTGATAAAGTGAACACTTGTGTTTAATTTTACTTTCAGTTATAATATATAACTCTGTTAGAAAAATTCTAGTACCATGTGTTTAGATCAGAATATGCAGTAGAGTAAATACAGCGGTTTATGAAAAGTGAAACCTTTTACAAGAATCCTAAGAGGAAAAAAGTAATTCCTTTCTTATGCAATCATTTCTGGCCTACTAAGATAATAAAGTGAATATAAATTGAAAGAAAAAGAATGAAGAAAATGTCCTTTGTTTATAATTACCTACAAAGTAAGACATATCTTCTAACTTCATGTGTTTCTTTGAAACTGCTCTGTTTCATAGAATTTTTATGAAGAATTCCCTAAACTTGAGAAACAACTTACTGACAGTCTTAGAGATAAACATCTTATATGTTGCTGCCACTGAAGGCTCAAAGAAGAAGTTGGAGAGCCCTTTGGATGTTGAGGAATCGAACTTGGGACATTTTTGTCATGGCAACATAGCTCTAAATTGCCACTGTTTATGAAAATGAATAAACATTTTAAAAATTCCATTATGATCAATTCTGGGGCAAAAACCAGGGGAATTTTCATTAAGTGAAATCATACTTGAAATATGCAAGAAATTAAGCAGGAATGTCCCCTCAGTTGTTTTGAAGTCATAACAAAAGTACTTTCTGTTTATTGGAATTTTTTATTCCTAGTTTTTGAGCAGGTGGTTTCTTGAGTTTAGGGATTCTTAATAAAAATACAGAGCAGCTTCCTTTGGGGTCCTTAAAAACAACCCTTTTGATGGTTTTATGGAGGCCTGCAATAGCGGTTCTTATCTGTGGGAGAGCGTCTCAAGATTTTTGTTTTATTGTTATCTTTCTGATTATCAAAATAACATGCTCACTATCATAAGAGTGTGAAGAGTACAGAAAGGTCTAAAGTGAGAAAAACATTACCAGTAATGCAATAAATAAGAGGCAGATTATTACATGATTCTTTCCAGGGCTATTTTTTCTACATGGTTGATATAAAAAATATTGAAAATTTGCCTTGTACTTTTGTCTAACAGCAAACTGTGACATTTCCTTGTGATATTACATAAGTTGATACTATTTTCATGTGTATATAATACTTCAATTTAAATGTATCATAACCTATTATAATGTCATTAATTTGTGATTATTAAAAGAAAATTTCAGCAAGTATATTTTTTAATAAATCTCTGACCAGATTTTTGAAATTTTTATTAGGAAAATTTTCTAGGAGAATCCAGATGTTACAAATGGTATGCAAGATATATTCCAGAAAATATGTACAGATTTATGTCTTCATCATCCCATTGTGAGTCTTGGTGACACTACATTCTCCTCAATGCTGACATTTAACAGTTTTAAAGCAATCTTTCCTGGCTCCATGATGAGCAGTGGATTGGACCAAATGTAATTCTCATCTTGGAAATCATGTATTAATAGAATGGGTCTGGGGAAAGACTCACAAATTAAGTCTAAAGCAAAACTCAGAGATAGTGAAAAAGCTGTAAAATCTGAAGTGAAAATCTGTAAAATCCAAACCCATGGGCTGTAGACTAAAGCACTGAGGCCGGTGGCATTTGCATAGGAAGTTCTGTTGCGGGACTGAGAGAAATGGAGCGATGGGGGGGCCCTGTGATGACATTTGTCAGCAATCACCAACGGGAAGAAAAGAGCCCAGTTCTGCATGGGGACTGAGCTTGAGCAGGGAGTCGTTGCCAGGAGAAATGGAGAAAGGTTCTTTGTCCCCATGAGTGGCAGATCTCAGAAAGCACATTTTTCAAAAAGGAGGGAAATGCACTGGTGCAAAGTGGCCGTGCCCCTCAGGAACAGGTGGGGTCGGGTACCAGGTCATATCCTGAGTTTCCTGCCTGGGGTTTCCTCCTGGTGGAAATGTGGGCAAGTCCACAGGCTGTCTGGCTAATCTTTGCCCAGTGGGATGTAGGAGTTACTAACACATTCTTGCAAATCTTGCCCCTTCTTCTGCCTGGGGTTGACCGCAAAGGTGCTGTTTCTGTAGCTCTGGGCACTTGAGAATGGCCAGCCTGCCTGGGCATTTGTAATTCTTGTCATTCCTTCTAGGGACTTCCTGTCCTGCAGCTTTCCCATTTTTAGTTTCTCTTGCCTTCTTGGAAGTGCAGTATTTACTAGAATCCTTTTCCTGTGCCTAATGGTGATGTCACATCTTTTTTATTTGCTTGAATTCTGTTGGAATTTCTTCAGATTCGTGAGTTCTTTAAGAAGTCTATTGTTTATTTTTCACACAATTGAGAATTGAGAAAATAAACTAAGAGTTTATTATTGATTTCACAGCCAGAATTCTATCAGATAATAAACACTGAATAATTTTTGTTCCTTAAATGTAATGACTTGCTTTGTGGTACAGCACATGGTCAGCTTTGGCAAATATTCTAGAAGTAGAAGAGTGAATTTTTCCATTTTGAGGTACAGTGCATCATACATGTCAGGTAGATCAAGTTTTTTTGTTTTTTTTTCAGGCCTACTCTATCATTGATGAATTTTCTTTCTCTGTTGTTAACTTTTGAGAGAGATATTTTAAAGTCACCCAGATGATGGTGAATTTGCCTTTTTCTCTTTTCTCTAGTTCTACTAGCTTTGCTTTATAAACTTTAAAGCTCTAACTTTTAGGAGGCTGCATTTTTTATCATGATATACCCCTGGTGGATGGACCTTTTACTGGGTATGAAATGCCCGCCTATCTTTCTAGTAAGTGACTGGCCTTCAAGTCTGCTTTATCCAAAATTAGTAGAGCTGCCCCAGCTTATTTTTTTTCAGTGTTTGCATGATACATGTTTTCCCCTCCATTTCACCCTGACATTGTCCTTATACTATAGGTGTACATCCTGTAACAAGAGGTAGCTGTGTCTTACATTTTTGTTTTTAACCTAATGTGGCAATCCTAGTCTTTTACATAGAGTATTTAGTCCACTTTTATTTAATATAATTACTGATGTAGTTAGATTCGTATCTATCAGCCTACTATTTGTTTCCACTTGACTCATCTCTTTATGTAGTTTTATCCTTCCTTTCTTGACTTTATATGGATTAATGGATTTTATGGATTCCTTTACTAATTTATTAATTAATATTATTTCACTCTTTATTTTTCCCTTAAACATTAAATGTATCTTTAAAAATTGTAGCTTAAGATATTAATTGTTACCTAGATGTTACAGTATGCATCATTTGTATATTACACCCTATCTAATGATTTTTTAAAAGAAGAGAGTACTTCAGTGTGATTTAAACCCTTCCAGAGGAATATAAACTCAGCTTGTTTTAATGAAGGGAGATTATCATTGACACCTAAACATGCTCAAAATTTCACAAGACGAAAACTGTTTTCAATTTTATTTATGAATATCAATGAAAAACTCTTCAGAAAATTATTTGCAGCTCATCCAAGGAATTATGTATTCTTGATGAAGTAAATTTCATTCCAGGGATGAAAGATTATGAAGTCTATTTAAATATTTCATCATAATAGTTGATCTAAGGGAAAAATCATATGTTAATTTCTACTCATTTGATAAAATTTAGCAAGCATTCTGGATATTTTAAACAAGAGAGACACCTCATTAAAGAAAGAGTCAAACATTTTATAACCATGACAAAACAATAAACTGTATGTTCACACATACACATACACAGACTCAGTCCAGTGACATTGTCAATAATGGCTAAATGCTAGAGGTACTTCTGTTATTTCTACTCAAAAACAAGCAAGATAATTGTGTTTACCTCTCACCCCTGTTAGTGATGTACCAGAGATATTAGTTAACAAAACCAAAAAAGGCAAAGGAATTTGAGGTATGAAATTTAGAAAAGTGTAAGTAAAGCTGTTATTTGTAAATGACTTAATACTTAAAAAGAAAAATGTAATCTAGCTGAACATTTTCTATTGCTCAGTTCCAACAACTAAGAGAGAGAGAAAAGGTAACTCTAACTCATTAAAAGAAATCATTTGGTTGGCAAAAAGCAAGCCAAAACAAAAGAAAAACTCTGGAGAAATTCTAAAGGAGACTGGTAAGCTGGGGAAAATATTTGCCTCTCAAATGACCAGGAGTTTTCTCTCTAAATATATTTTAGGAATTGTGGGAATGTTAAGAATTACAAAGCAATAAAACAGTGTGTGTTAGTCACTAAGTTGTGTCCAACTCTTTGTGATCCCATGGAGTGTAGCCCACCAGGCTCCTCTGTCCATGGGATTCTCCAGGCAAGAACACTGGAGTGGGTTGCCATTTCCTTCTCCAGGGGATCTTCCTGACCCAGGGATCAAACCCAGGTCTCCCACATCGCAGGCAGATTCTTTACCAACTGAGCCAAGTAGGCAAAGATAAATGAACATTGAAAATACAAATAGTGGGCTTCCTTGGTGGCTCCATGGTCAAGAGTCTGCCTGCCAGTACAAGAGACACAGGTTCGATCCCTGGTTCAAGAAGATCCCACCTGCCACAGGACAGCTAAGCCCGCGTGCCACACATATTGAGCCTGTGCTCTAGAGCCTACGTGCCGCAGCTGCCGAAGCCCGGACACTAGAGACTGAGCTCTGCGAGAAGAGAAGCTGCTGCAATGAGAGCCCCGTCAACCAGCTAGAGGAGCCCCCACTCTCCGCAACTGGAGAAAAGACCATTCAACAGCGAAAACCCACTTCAGTCAGATAAATAAGTAATACAACTAGCACCGTGATTCATAAACAGTGTGTTCAACCTCATGTGCAGTGCTGCTTGTTATTTAATTTTATTTGAGGAATGTAGAAATAGAGGTATGTATTACTAAATTTGCTTGCATTTCATAAGGAAACTTTTAAGTATTTGCAAGGACTAAAAATGTTTGCCTAAATCAAAACCGAAAGGTGGAGGGGAAACAGGTGAACAGGGACAGGAATCAGGGTACAGTTTCTAAAATGAATATCTTTTCTTTTCTTTTTATTTTGTTTTAAAGTATGTACATTACTTTTATAAAAAATATAACAAATGGTAATTTTTTAATTACATGAGTTTCAGCTGTACAACATTATAATTTGACATCTGTATACATAGTGATCACTTCCTAAAGTCAATAAAATGTAACTTTTCCCCCAAATTTAAAAAGCAAGAAATGCATTTGAGTCTAATTTGCTTTCTTAATTACTGTAGATATTGGATTCCATAAAGTGTTCATTTGTTGTTTGTATTTTTACTGCAATGATCTTTGTTATTTATATTTAGAGATATTTTTGTTTTTCTTATCAGATTTTATAATCCTTTAAAAATATAAGGAACAAGCACATTTTAGTCTTTTTTTTCATTTTTATTAGTGTTTACCCTATCATCTGGTTTATTGTAAGTTTATTTTTACATTTATTATTGTAAGTTTATTATTACATTTATAAGTTAATGTAACTTATAGAAATATTAATTTTTATTTTGTCAACTCTATCAATTTTATTTTGTTGAATTTTTTAAAAATTGCTTTAAATCCTATCCCCCAATCAGGCTTTTATATATTTGCTTTACATCTGTTAGGTCTGGTTCCTCTTTATTACTTTTCTACTTCAAAATTGTTCTCACTGTTTTCACCAGTAGATTTTTCCGAGAAGAATGTAAAGATTGTAATATCAATTTCATTTCCTATGAAATAATTTGGAAAAATATCTCTGTAATGCATAGCGTTTCTATCCAGGAATAAAGTATACTTCTCAAATTATTTGTCTTTTTTGCTTTTTAGTTTAGCTTTATTTATTTTTATGTAGTTTAATATAGTCTTTATCATGTTTATTTTAATTGTACACTTTTGTCAATAATGTGAGTTATTTAATTTCCTCTATATATTGCTAAAATATAGAATGATGAATATGAAAATTATGGTTATTCAGTTTTTATTTTCATTTGTTTTGCTCCAAACCATCTTAAAGAACTTGCCATTTTCAGTCTTTGTGATATCTCAAGTACTGTATTTAGCTTTGTTGTATTAAATACTTGTTGAATTTATAAAAGTGATGGTCTTATTTTTTTTGAGTAGTTTTAACTAGAATTTCTTACTTTTTCTACTTTATTAATCAGAAATTCCAAAAAAAGTTCCAAAGTATAACCACCAGGGTATTTTATTCTTACTCCTGAATACAGTGGGCATGCACTGATTTGTTAGTAGGTTAGAAGTCGGTATTAGTTTAAAGAAGACTTGATTGTGTTAAGAAGTAATTATCCTATTCCTTTTATTAAGAATTAATTTTTTTAAGAGAATGGATGCTGAACTTTGTGAAATGCATTGTGGGACACTATTAGAATTCGAGCACTTAGGAGCACTGTATCAGAGACAGGCTAGCTGCTGCTGCTCTCAGCTTTGTCATTTGTAAAACGAACACAGCAGGTGTTGTATGGTGTAATTCATACCCTGTTTTTTTCAGAACACCACTCTTAGTAAGTCACTCACCTTCAAAAAAAAGTGTACTTGCTTCTTATAGTCAGCACGATTAAGAAATAAGTTTGTCTTCTGCTTTTCAAGGCTCTGTGTATTCAGGAAGGAAGGGTGGAGTTGAGTTAGATACTGATTTTTGAGATGTTTAAGTTCTCGTAAGTAGGTGATAAGGTGGAGCGTGTTTATTTTTGTCTAGGTGTCGTAATGTGCATAATATTCAAAAGCTGACAAATTACTGGTTAGTCCTCTGCCCATAGATCTGGAGGGCTAGTCACAGTGTATATAAGCATGAACCTCACTGCCAGTCTATCACTAATAGATACCGATACTATCTATAATTGCTCATTCATCTTCTGCATGTGTGCTCAGTCCTTCCTGACTCTTTACTACCCCATGGACTGTAGCCCGCCAGGCTCTTCTGTCCATGGGTTTCTTCAGACAAGAATACTGGAGTGGGTTGCGATCCCTTCCTCCAGGGGATCTTCCTGACCCAGGGATGGAACTTGCATCTCTTATGTCTCCTGTATTGGCAGGCGGCATCTTTACCACTAACTAGTGTCACCTGGGAAGCCCCATTTATCTTCTATCTTATCTTAATTCTAATCTTCTTATACAGGTGATTATTTCAATATTCTGTGGAAATCTCATCTGAAATCTTAGCATTTTTTATGAGGCAGTGGAGATTTGTCTACTGTCAGTAGTAGTAAACTTACATTACAGAACTATAATTTGTACATTAAAATGTCCAGAAAGGAAGTATACCTTTTATTAATACATACTGTATAACTGTGGTGAAAACACTTTGTGGTTTTATTAAAGCTTGTTAAATTATTGATTTTGTGATAGAGATAATGCTTAGTACTACATATGCCAGGAAATATAAGCACATCCTTGTCAAGAGGTATTTTCTATGGAATGAAGGATCCTTTTTTTAATTTAAAGCATTTTAAAAAATTTGTTTGTTCGCTCATTTACTTTCAGCTACCCTGGGTCTTGGTTGCTGCCCACAGGCTCTCTCTAGCTGCGGCGAGCAGGGGCTTCTGTCTAGTCGTGTGGCTTCTCTTGCTATGGAGCACCGGCCCTAGCGTGCTGGCTCAGTAGTTGTGATTCAAGGGCTTAGCTGCTCTCTAGCATGTGGCATCTTCCCAGTCCAGCAATTGAACCCATGTCCCCTGCACTGACCGGAGGGTTATTTACCACTCGACACCAGGGAAGTCCAATGGAGGACCTTTTGCAAGATAGATCCTGCAGATCCTCTGAGCCTCGGTCTACCTATTCAGGCCATGCTTTTAAACTCTCTGCTTTAATTGGCTTATCTTCCTTTATGTCACCTCGCCACTGCCTCTCGCATACAAGTATGGCTCTCTCCTTAGCCATCCTCACCATTCTTTAGTGGGTTTTGGCAGAAACTTCTGGATCCCTTCCAGTGAGGAGGTTTGGGTGTGTTGATTCAGTCCTTCTCTCTGCCTAGTTAATCCTCACCTTTATTTTTCTATCACATTTGGCTGTCTGTTTAGTGGGGGTACCCTTTTTGTTGATATCCATCAGGAATTCCGAAGCCGAATGTACTCTCAACCCACTCCACCAAGGGTACCGATCCCTCAGTGGAGAGTTTATCTCACATCTGTCGTCTCCTACCTGTTTTAGCTTTCTCCCCCTCCTGGCTGAAACGTTCACTTGGATCACATCTTTCTGACCCTGAGCATTTTCTACCTGCCTCTTCCTACTTCTACTGTAAAAGGAACTCTATTTAGACAAACTTTCATTTTCAAGGAGCCTCAGGAAAGCCAAGTGGTAGGAATTTTCCAAACAGGATTTGACATTAGTTTATTTCTGAGAGGCGCATGGTGCAAGAAAGTAAGCCAGCCTTCCTGCTTTCCTGCCCTGGTGCTGACACTAACTAGCTGTGTAAATTTGGACCAGGAATCCCTGTTCCTCAGATTTCTTATCTTTAGAATGATGATAATAACAATCCTTTCCTTACAAAGTTGTTGTAACAAAATAATTCGTTTATACTATGTAAATGTAATAGCTTAGAACAGTAACTAAGTAGTCAGTACTTGATATTTGTTAGTAATTATTCTTTTATTATGATTTTAAATAATAGTTTAAAAATCCTTCTTTTTATGTATTTGAAGATGGCGAGCATAAGTAGAATAGAAGGTAGGTAAGTAAATTCTTATTTGTGCCTGCTGAGTTGCTCAGTCTTGTCTGTCTCTTTGTGACCCATTGTACTGTAGCCCACCAGGCTCCTCTGTATTTTTCAGACAAGAATACTGGAGTGGGTTGCCATTTCCTCCTCCAGGGAATGTTCCCAAGCAGGGATTGAACCTCGTCTCCTGTGTCTCCTGCATTACAGGCATATTCTTTACCACTGAACCATAAGAGAAGCCCAAATACACAGATGGAGGAGGTGGGGGTTGAACCTGGGGCCTCGTACATGCAAAGCATGCAATATACCACTGAGCTACACCCCCTGCAACTTCTTATTGGCCACAATTTAATTGGAAAATAAAGTTGGAAATGCAGGTGTCTGATTATGTAGGACTTTGAAAATGCCATATAATTTATTTATTATTTTTAAAGAAACTTTTCTGTTTATTAAAGAAACTCTTTAAATCATTCAGACTTCTTTGTTAACTCCTCCTATGGCTGTACCTCTGTCCTATAAGATCTCAACTCCTAAATAGGTTACTTTTACCTGGGGTTTATTCTCCTCTTTTTTTTTTAGCTTTTTATTTTATATTGGTGTATAGCCAGTTAACAATTATGTGATAGTTTCAAGTGAACAATAAAGGGACTCAGCCATACATATACATGTATCCATTCTTCCCACAAACCCCCCTCCCATCCAGGCTGCCACAGAACATGGAGCGGAGATCCATGTGCTATACAATAATAGGTCCTTTGTTGGTTATTTTAAATATAGCAGTGTGTACATGACCATCCCAAGCTCCCCACCTATCTCTGCCCCTCAGCAACCATAAACTCGAACGATGCTGTAAAATTTACACGTACAATAGTAAGCAATGGAAAACTTGATACAGCTTAAGTGATTTATGATGGTAATAAAGTTGTTGTTTTAAATTAACCCATTAGAGAGGCACAGACAGTGGAATTAAAGAGTGAAACAGAGATTATAATTATGGGAATTCAGCCTTAAGGTGATGCAAGTTTAAACTAAGTTGTTGAAAATAGCAATGGTGACACACAGAAGCATAGAAATGGTTATTAGGGCTCAGAGAGAGGCTCTGGCAATAGGTGTTTCTGAGCCAGGGGTCATGGTTTAAGCAAGTTTAATGAAAAGTTAGCACAGGGTGTTGTCTCCGCAGAAAAACTTTGCTTTTAGATTAATGAAGTTTGAGAAAGTGATAGCCTATTTGGATGGAAATACCATTGATAGGGATCAAACTTTTTTGTCTAAAGGTTCAAATAGCAAATATTTTAATTGTTGCGGGACAACCATTGTCTATGTTACGTAGTCTTCTTTTTTAAATTTTTTCTTTTACTAATTTTAAAATGTAGAACAGAAGCTTCAACCTGATTTTCCCCATCAAGCCATATTTTGCAAACCCCTGCTATAATTTATTGTCAGAGAACAGAACAGTGGCAGACATGTCGGGGCTAGAGATCTAGATTTCCTAATCTTTAGCATATATATGTTTTGAAAAGTCATTACTGAAGTGGGTTGCCATGTCCTCCTCCAGGAGATCTTCCCAACCCAGAGATCAGACCCACATCTCTTACATCTCCTGCATTGGCAGACTGGTTCTTTATCCCTATTGCCACCTGGGAAGCCCAAAATTAATATAGACTTTTTAAAAAATTGGTTAGAATTTAACAAAATAGTTTCTGAAAATTCTTAAGTTCATAATTCTAAGGAAATTAATATAAAGTAAAGTTTGGCTTACATTTGGTTTATGAGAGCATCATGGTTAATGATAGAACAAAACAGCACATAATCGTAGCTAGCTGCATTTGGCATCAAGGATTGGGGATTGTTTATGTTTTAACTATGGGATTAAAGGGTGTTATAATCTTTTTAAATTGACCAAAATAAATGTATTATAAAAAGCATTTAATGAAACAACTTGAGTTCTTTAATTCTATCTAAATTAACCAAAATCAATGGCACAATTTAAAGAAGCCTCTTAAACTAGCTAAAATTAATGAGTCCATTTATTCCCTCAATTCAAGTAGATCACAAGAGAATAATTATATTTTCCTGACTGAATTTTATTGATCTTAAGTTTAACCAAGGCATTTTGCTTCTTACAACAGGTTTCTAGAGAGATTCAATCTCATCCCATTAGGACCAAGACATTATTTTATTTGTTCTCTTTAACATGATACCTTATTTCAGATGAACTTTTGAAGTTTATGAAGAGTATTGATTCCTTATAGATGCAGAATTCAGATTACACAAAGGAGTTTTAGATAAATTCAATATTGTGTTTAGTTTTAGGTACTAAGTTTTAAGAAAAATATTGATATATTAGGTTTTACTTACAAGGAGACAATCAGGAATATAAGCTATCTATTACAAACTCAAGTGAAAAATAGTCAAAACACCTAGCAAAGAGACTTTGGATGGGCTATGCATGGAGGTGGGTCCATGTATATCGATTTCTTAAAATATTTATAAGAGTAGAGGAAGTAACGGGTTGATTTATCCATCCATTTATCCATGATTTATCCATCCACCCAACCATCCATCCATCCAACCTTTTAAAAATTTCCTTCTTTATGTTTGCCATCTTGCATGTGCTTGAGATTCAAAGATGAGTAAGACATCCCCCACCTAAAGAAGATCACAGACTAGTGAGGATATTCAGTTTTGTGGGCATAGTTTTAGCTAAGTTAACTAATCAGCCTTTGTTTTCTGTAAGTCTGGATATTAATAATAACTAGTTCATAAGGTTATGGTTAGGGGAAAAATTAGGTTGTGATAAGTACTACAAAGTGCTGTAGAAAGTTAGATGATTTAACATTATAGGCTGAGATTTATTGACTAGAGATTACTAACTCATATTTTCTAAATCTTATCATTTAGAAATTTGTATATGGTGAATCAGTTATCTATTGTTAGGTAACAACTTATCCAAAATCTTTGGACTTAAAGCCACAGTGCTTTATTATTTCTTACAATTCTGCTTGTTGACTGGTCAGTTTCTCTGTTAGTCTTGTCTGGACTTATTCAAGATTCCTCACTCACATGTCTGGGCCCTCGGGGCTAGCTGTGATCTGAGTTTTTGTTTCTATATGTTTATTTCATTTAGCAATCTAGCTGGATTTTCTTTCATGACAGTGGAAGCATTCAAAGATGGAGAAAACAGAGAGGCATGGCTTCCTACAAACCTAACCCTGGAAATTCCTTTTTATTTTTGCCAGTCTTCTCAATCTCAGCAAGTTATAGAGATAGGGCCAGCCCAGGTTAATGGGACAGAAAAGAGATTCCATCCCTCTATGGAAGGAGAAGTGATATCACATTGCACAAAGGCACAGGGATGAAGGGGTTGTTGTGGCCATCTTTGCAATATGGTGAGTTTTCATTTCACCTTTGATAAAATCTTTCTATATACAGAGACTGACAGTTGTATTTTTTTATTTTGGTAATCATTACTAGTAAATAATTATGTGAAATAAGATAAAGGAAATATTGCAGCTTCTTCTGACTTATGCATTCATTATGAGTAAAGGTTCTATTTGTATATGAGTAAAATCTACTAATTTGAATTTTACATCCCATTAGTTGATCTTCAGTGGTTTAACAATAGAAATAAATCCTACCTTTTACTAGCTGTCATTTTTATTACTTCATAACAAAAAGATAAATATATTTTAATTCAATTTTCCTTTTATTTCAGTGTATAACCAAGGCTTAGAGATAATAGAGTGGAGATGGGGAGCAATTTTGTTTAATTTTTTAATCTAGTAGTTTTAATGGCTTCCCCAATGACTCAGTGGGTAAAACAATCTTCCTACAATGAGGGAGACTGGGTTTGACCCCTGGGTTGGGCAGATCACCTGGAGATGGGAATGGTAACCCACTCCTGTATTCTTGCCTGAAAAATCCCGTTGGACTGAGGAATCTAGTGGGCTATAGCCTGAAGGGTCAAAAAGAGTCAGACATGACTGAGCAACTGAGCAGAGCTGAGTAATTTTAATGCCATTTCTAGTTGTCTAGTCTCCTTACTTTTTAAAAATTTTAATTGAAGGATAATTGCTTTGCAATGTAGTGTTGGTTTCTGCCATATACCAACATGAATCAGCCATGGGTATGCATACTTCCCTCTCTATTGAACCTCCCTCCCACCTCCCATCCCATCCTACCCCTCTTATGATCCTGTGTATTTCTGCATTGTCTTTTGTAATCTCTCCTTTTTTATTCCTAATTTTGTTGATTAGAGTCTTCTCCCCCCCCCCCCCCTTTTTTTTCCCTTTGAGTCTGGCTAATGGTTTGTCAATTTTGTTAAACTTCTCAAGGAACCAGCTTTTAGTTTTATTGATCTTTTCTATTGTTTCATTTCTTTTTCAGTTATTTCTGCTGTTACCTTTATGATTTCTTTCCTTCTACTAACTTTGGAGTTCTTTTGTTCTTTTTTCCAGCTGCTTTAGATGTAAGGTTAGGTTATCTGTCTGACATTTTTCTTGTTTCTTGAGGTTGGATTGTATTGCTATAAACTTCCTTCATAGAACGGATTTTGCTGCATCCCATAGGTTTTGAATCATTGTGTTTCCATTATCATTTGTTTCTAGAAATTTTTTTTATTTCCCATTTTATTTTTTCAGTAACCTGTTGGCTATTTAGAAATGCATTGGTTAATCTCAATGTGTTTGTATTTTATATATATATATTTTTTTTTTTTTTCCCCCCTATAATTGATATCTAGTCTCATAGTGTTGTGGTCAGAAAAGATGCTTGATTTGACTTCAGTTTTTCTTAAATTTACCAAGGCTTGATTTGTGACCCAAGATGTGATCTATCCTAGAGAATGTTCTGTGTGTTTCTGAATGTTTCTGAGAAGAAAATGTGTTCTTCTGTGTTTGGATGGAATGTCCTGAAGATATCAATTAGATCTAATTAGGTGGAGTATGTCATTTAAGGCTTGTGTCTCTTTGTTTTCTGTTTTGATGATCTGTCCATTGGTATCAGTGGGGTGTTAAAGTTCCCTACTATTATTGTGTTACTGTCTGTTTCCCCTTTTATGTCTGTTAGAGTTTGCCTTATGTATTGAGATGCTTGTATGTTTGGTTCATAAATGTTTACAATCGTTATGTCTTCTCCTTGTACTGATCCCTTGATCATTATGTAATATCTTTCCTTATCTCTTATAATATTCTTTATTTTAAGGTATATTTTGTCTAATGTAAGAATTGCGACTTTGGCTTTCTTTTGATTTTCATTTGCATGGAATATCTCTTTCCATCCTCTCACTTTCAGTTTGTATGTGTCTCTAGGTCTGAAGTGTGTCTCTTGCAGACAGCAAATATATATGTCTTGTTTTTGTATCCATTCAGGTAGTGTGTGTCTTTTGGTTGGACCATTTAATCCATTTACACTTAAAGTAATTATTGATATACATGTTCCTATTGGCAGTGAAAACAAATTATATATATTGATTATAGTCTCTCATGATAGGGAATGTCTTTTAATTTTCTTGAAGATGAACACAATTTCTTATCTTCTGACTTTTAACTATTCTGCTACTTTTGGATAGAATGTTTTGTGTATGTCTGTTAGGTCAGATGACTGACCTAACATGTAGTTTAAATCAAGGGTTTCCTTGTTGATTTTTTTGTCTGGATGATCTATCCATTGATATCATTGGGATTTTAAGTCCTTTGCTATTGTATTTTTTTTTCCTTTTCTCCCATTGGGTATATTAATATTTGCTTTATGTATTTAGGTGCTCCTATATTGGTGCATAAATATTTACAAATGTTTTATCTTCTTGCCAGATTGACCCTTTGTCACTGTCTAATGTCGTTTCCTTAACTCATGTCCATTTGTGTCATATGTATGTAATATTTTGCTGTCATCCTAATAGCAGTCTCATAGATTCACTTTCTTTTTAATCTTATTATATGGTTTATCCTCTTTTAAAGTATTCTAGTCTCTTTCTAACTTTATTACATGGCTTATCTTCCTTCAGAGTACTCTCATTTCTTATACTATTCCTAATATTCCAACATAATTAATTTTCTGCTTTTCTCTCAAGCCACATTTCCACTTTCATAGCTATGCATTATCTTGACTAGTCAAACCATGTAAGCAAATTGAGCATTCACAAGGCACTTAATCTTCCTGTTTGGGTCCTAGAATTGAGACAGTTTTGCTAAAATTGATATTAGCCTTGCACAGGTTTCAGGTAATTCTTCAGTTGTTCTTTATTGCAATAGTGAATCAGAACCTAGAGCACTTGTGACTTTATTTATCAGGATTCTAATTTTGTTTACAGAGAAGGCAATGGCACCCCACTCCAGGACTCTTGCCTGGACGATCCCATGGATGGAGGAGCCTGGTGACCTGGAGTCCATGGGGTCGCTAAGAGTCAGACATGACTGAGCGGCTTCACTTTCACTTTTCACTTTCATGCATTGGAGAAGGACATGGCAACCCACTCCAGTGTTCTTGCCTGGAGAATCCCAGGGACTGGGGAGCCTGATGGGCTGCCATCTATGGGATCGCACAGAGTCGGACACGACTGAAGTGACTTAGCAGCAGCAGCAATCTTGTTTAAAGATATCTTTTTTAAAAAATTATTATTTTTTATGCTCAACTGAATTGAAACATGTATAAGATGAAAATACAAATTAGCCAAAATGATTTTCAAATATACTTTGTGAATCATCTGATTAATTTAATGTGCTATCTCACATGACGTTGCATTCTAATTACACAAACCTGTTAAGTCTGTTTAAAGTATTGGGGACCTTGGCAGAAATAATAGCCAAACAGTTTTTCAGGGGATTTCAGAATAGTTGACTTCCAAAATGTGACAGATATCTTTGAAGTTTCATAAAATTAAATATTTAAAAGTACAGTAATTGCTTCTGAAATTCTTATTGCATGTTAATTACCTTGCTAGGTTTATTGTGTGCGTCATCTCTGTACTCCTCATTACAACTTCTTATGATTTATATGGTCGTCTTTGTTTTGTACAAGCTTTGGGAGGTAAGTAAATTGCCCTTTGCTGTGTAACAAATCATTACAAACTTAGTGGCTTAAAATAACATCCATTAATTATATCACAGTTAGGTAGATCAGAAGTCCAGAAAAGCTTGACTGGGTATTTTACTCAGGGTCTCACAAGGTAGATATCGAGGTGTTTTCCAGGCTGGGCTTTCATGTGGAGGCTTTGAAACTCCAAAAACATCCATTGCCAAGCATAATTCAGCATAATTCATTGTGAGCATAATTCAGTTCCTGTGGTTGTACGAGTGAGGCTGTCAGCCCTTGCTGGCTGTCAGCAGGGGCTAGATAGTAGTCCTAGAAGCCACCAGTGTTCCTTCTTACATGACTCCTTTCATCGTGATACCAGCAAAGGCGTGTGTAGTCCTTCTCATGACTTGAGTCTCTCTGGCTTCCCTTTGAGCCACCATCCAGAAAAAGTTCTGAGCTCATGTGATTAAATTAGTTGTCCTCCTCGCCCACTTCACCTCATATAATCTCCCTGTTAAGGTCAACTGTGCCATATAACATCACATAACATCTCCATATAACAGGGGTAATACCTCATCATATACACATTTTAAGGTAGGATTTGGTAGGGGGGCAGGGTGAGGTGTATAATTTTGCTTGCCATGACCTGTTCCTCAAAATAGTAATTGACTGAGTTGGAGTGCAAGCCTGGATTTGGTTGAACTACAGAACTTTGTCCCCATAGCACATTCATCAGAGGGCCTGATTTTATACACAGGCTTTATGGGAACTAACATTATTGCTACATAGCCAGACTGTGTTGGTTCTACATACTGCTGTGAAAATACTGCATTCGAGGGTGCCAGTACAAGCTTTACATGAGCACTGGTCCTGTAAAATAGGACATCCAGATGGTCAAGGGTAGCATAAATTGGGTTTTGTTATGCTCTGTATATTTCCGTGATTTGCACTGAACGTCAGTTTAAGCCACCCTATTGTATTTCAAGCTGTGGTTTCTGCTTGCTCTCTGTCTCCCCTCTGTCTATCTTATAAATGCACTTTAAAGACTTGATTAACTGAGTCAAACTCATTTTCGTTTCTTTTGGAAATCAGAGTGCAATTGTAGTTTTTCTTTTTTATTCATATTCTTTTCAAAGATAATTGAATTGAATGACTCATTCTTTTAAGAGTGTGCTAGGGGAACCGCAAAAACTATAAAGTCAATGAAGAAAATTCCCACTCTTGAAGATACCAAGCTACCGTTAACTAGAGACCACATGGAGTAGAATATTTGATCTGGTGCACACACACACATATACAGCACATAGTGTTATATTGAATATATGATATTTACTACTTAGGCTATTGAGTGTAACTTTTTCTGAGAGTACTATTGATTTCTTTGTTGACTGCTTTTGAATCTTGTTTTTTCTTCCCATTAAGACAATGAGAGAATCTATTTTCCCCCCACGATTTAGAGGTTGAACCCAGCCTCACAGTTGTGGAAACCAGCTCAGTTGTATTAGGAACAGTGTAGTTTATGTGTGAAACTGTGCATTCTGGATTTCCATAATAATTATTATTTACTCAATAATTAAGTAATTTGGGACAAGTCAGTAGATATCTCTGAACCTCACTGTCCCAACTATAAATCAAACAACCTACTTTGGCTAGTTTCCAAGTTGCTAGAGATTTTTAGTTTATTTTGGTTTGACTATCTAGAGTTTGTTGGATCTCAACAAAACGTATGAAGAAAATTTACAGATGAATGTGTGTGACTATTTCTTTTAAATTTAATTAGGTCCCATTTGTTTATTTTTATTTCCATTCCTGTGGGTGTGTGACTATTATAATAATAAAATTGATTGGAATGTGCATGGGGCCTGCCATACTTAATCAAGTTATAGGATTGTTTTTCTTTCTTCACACAGTGAAACTCTTTCTATGCTCTGCTTTTCTCAAGTGTTTCATTTTCTCTTTTCTTTTTTTGCCTTTTCTCCATTTCACCAGACATATCTTTTACACTGATTATTTGATTATTTGGTCACAAGCTAGGCATGATTATTCTTACTTTGATGAGACATCCATATTCCTGCTATCTAGGATAAATTACCAAAATATTGAGACAACAGGCATCATAATAGCAGCCCAGAGCCAAAATAGTTATCACACATTGTCTTAGCAAAGTTGTTTTTGTCTTTCTTTGTGAAATATGTTGTATGAAATACTGGTGTCATTCTGAAGGGCTCTCCCCCAAATTGATGGCCCAAGTCATAGCATCCACAGGATGTTTTAAACTGTTAAAGAAAATTAAGTGAACGGTTAAATTAGAAACGGGGTCTGAGCTATAACTTCTCTCCCTAGAGGGGAGGATATTATGAGCGACATGCATCTAGGGAATGATTTTTCTAGTAATAAAATTTGGAAAATAGCAACCCAGACAGAACAAAACCGTTCATGCTGCCATTCAGTATGTAGGGAACAAAAAGACTTTTCACAACGCAAGAACCTTTACTACTATGTGTTTGCAGCAATGCCTTCGTGCAAGGGGAAACAGCTGTTTATCTGTTTTTCTTTGGGTTTTATTTTCTTTTTACTCTGCCATTCTGTCAGCGCGTGTCTTCATAAAGCTGTAGGATTCTGATAGGAAAACTAGTGAGTCCATGTGCTTTGGAAGCCAATGTGTTGATTTTCTAGTTTGATAACAATATTTTATTATAGCTAGAGGGAGCGTGTGACTACAATCGTTAGAGGCAGGAAGCCTAATGCCACCACTATCATGTCCAGAGTGAGCTATCTCCTGTGTTTTATGTGCTTAACTCGACTGAATGAATATTGTATCACTGCTTTTATTTTTTGTTCTTTGAGTATCAGAGACTTGTCAGATGGTTCTGTTTCTGTCACATACTTGATGGAAAGTAAAGCTTCCTGCATGGAGATGGCTTTACAATTTGGCTGTAAAGGAAATCTCTTAAAAGTTGATTGGAAATTGTCTTTATGAGTTCTGCCCTCTGTGTTATTAAAAATTTCATAACTCAGCGCTGTGTTTGCCCAGTGTATTTGGACACATCCTTCATCTGATCACCTTCTTCTGACAAAACATCTGTCCCATCAGCCTTTCTTTGGGGGCTCAATAGTCTTGTTCAACTCATCCTTGTTATACATTAGAATCAAGCTTTTGGAGTGCTTTCCTTGGCTATTTGCACTGTCAAGGATCAAACATCATTTATGTTCAGTAATTCACCTCTTTTATTACTCTAGGCATAACTCCTAAGAAGTGCTTCAGACCAGGGAATCATCTCTGAGCATTAATTAAACATCTTGAAGAGGTTTTTTTTTTTTTTTTTCTTCATTGAAATGAGCATACTTTAATGCCAGTTTTTCCTTATTAAAATTTCTCATTCTCCAGTTACCCTTTGTGGTTACATCACCTGGCTATGTATCCTTACTGGCTGGCATTTCTGGTACGCAGCTCAGCTTTAACACCCTCCCAATAATTCTGTGACTCTAAGTGGTCTTGTTTTACCTTAATTAAGCCAAGCCTGAGAGAATGCCTGTTTCTCTCACTGTGCATTTTCCTTCTTTCCCCAGAATACCGCTTGATTCTTACTCAGAACTCTTACGTGAAATGCACTGTGAAACACAGTGCCTTTCTTTCTTCTGTTTTCTTAAGAGTTGGCATGTCTAATTAACCTGAGTAAAAAGAAGAAGACATTTTTTTAAAGGGTTAATAGAAGTCATAGTAATCTTTTCTTTGCCTGGAAACAAGTTGTCCAGCATCCCAATGGAATTTAACAATACAGATATTTCTTCACATTTTCCTTTAAAAAAAAATCAAAGGGTAGGTGCAGTCTAGAGGGCCTATTTCCTTGTGCCTTAATGACCCATGGTAGCCCAGATGTTGAAATGCTTTAAGTGGGGAAAGAATTTTCTTTCATCATCTGTTCTGCTAATGGTGTTTATTTGATGTAAATATTCAGTTCAAGCATGATAATGGGTGCCCAAAGGAATCAAAGTGAAAAAACAAGATTTTTAACATATTTTTCATTCCCATATAATTTATGTTTTATGTATTTCTGTTGGAAACTGAGAAAGCTTTTTTTTTTTCCAAAGGCAATTACTCTGCATGGCCATTTACCCTATTATGGGACTTTCTTTCTTTTCAGATAATAATCCACAGACTCTTCAGGAGCTCAAGTTAAGTCATTAGTTGCTTGATAAGAGATCATTAGTACAGAGCTTAATCTCCATTGGTTGTATGAAACTCCCTGACATCAAGTGATCCATTTTGTTGTTTCTGAGACCAAGAATTATTGTTTTCTCTTGGCATCATACAGATTGTGTATTTCAATAGAAGTCACAAATTTACAGCTCATGTTGAAGTAATTTATGCTGAAGACTAATTTCTCTATACAGTTGTTCAATTTTTTTAAACAATTTTTTCCACTGCTGCTTTCTGAACTTTTGTTCCAAACTCTTCTTAATTTTTTTTGGACATGCATCTAGAATGCAGAATCTTTGTTCCCCAACCAGGGATAGAACCCATGCACCCTGCAGTGGAAATACAGAATCTGAACCACCAGACCACCAGGGAAGTCCCCCAATTTTTTTTATTAAGAAAGAAAGAAAGAAAGGAAGTGAAGTCACTTAGTCATGTCCAACTCTTTGCGACCCCATGGACTGTAGCCCACCAGGCTCCTCCATCCATGGGATTCTCCAGGCAAGAATACTGGAGTGGGTTGCCATTTCCTTCTCCAGGGGATTTTCCTGATGCAGGGATCAAACCTGGGTCTCTCTCATTGCAGGCAGATGCTTTAACCTCTGAGCCACCAGGGAAGCCAACGTTAGATATGTTAGATTTATTTGAATGGTATGTTCTACTACAGAGATTATTAATGTCAATGCTTTGTTCTTTTAATGTACTTTCTTCCTTCAGGGATAGTTTGTGATGTGCTGTGAGTGTTTTCTCTTTTCTATGTTTATTTCTTTAGTCTTATTTTTTGGCTGTACTGGGTCTTCGTTGCTCTCTGTGGGCTTTCTGTAGTTGTGGTGATCAGGGGCTACTCTTTGTTCAGGTGCGTGGGCTTCTTATTGCTGCGGCTTCTCTTTTGTGGAACACAGTCTCTGGGCGCTTGGGCTCGGTAGTTGCAGCTTGTGGGCTCTAGAGCACAGGCTCAGTGGTTGTGGCAAGGGCTTATTTGCTCCGTGGCTTATAGAATCTTCTGGAACCAGGGACTGAACCTGTGTGCCCTGCATTGGCAGGCGGGGTCTTATCCACTGGGCTACCAGGGAAGTCCATTTTGAGTTTTCTCTGAACATTTATTAATGTTAACAATAAAGAAGATTCAACTATTATCTTTCTATGTAGGTGACTACAATAATAATATCCAGCTTTGTTCTCCTTCTCTATACTTTCTTCTTAAAATTCAGATCCATAAGAAATGTTAACAACTGGGTGAACTTGGCTTAATGAAATCTGAATTTTCTGTCAGGTCTAACCTTGTAAAATATTGATCAATGAATTCCACAAAAATTTTGATTTTACCTAATTACAAGTTTTTCCCCATCAAACTTTTGATCAAAACCATTTAAGGTATAAAGTACTAGCTAGAATTTTCCATCAGAAAGTCAGTGCTATATAGCTCCCCATAGCTAATAGTCACATCAAAAAGTATATAAGGTTTATAGAAGCGGAGACTTTTATCAGATTCTATGAAATGGGAAAGATATGTGTGTGTGCACATGGCATGCTAGACACACAATCGCAAGCCAACACTGGGAAGTTCCCTGGACAGTTAAGGAATAGTGAGAGATGCTGTGATGTCATAGATAAAGTGTAGGAACCTGGCATAAATTATTTAACAACTTATGGCTCACTTTTATCCTATCGATATGTTAGGACAGTATTCTCAAGTTCACTTGCACTTTCAGTCATTGGAATAGTTATTTGTTTGCCAGTGGAGAAGGTGGTGCTGAAGAGGAAGAATGAGGTTTTTGGCTGGAGAGGTGGTTGTTCAAAATGCAGAACACCATGAATACTTGATAAATCTAATGATGTGTGTGTATATATATATATAAAATGTATATTATGGGAGACAACAGTCACAACCCAGATGGAAATACTTATTGGGCATATGTACTGGGGAGGCTGGAAAATTTTATGCTGGGATCTCAACTAGTTATGACCCAGTCCTCTATTTACCCATCTAATAATTAATATGTGGGTTCAGCATGCCATCAACTATAAATTTCACTCTTAAATAATCAACAGTCTCTCTTTTCCTGGAAAAAAGGATGATTGTTGATGACCAGGAAACGAAAGCTAATTTTTTTAAAGTAGGAGCTATCACTCAGATTGAGGTAATAGTTTGTCTAATAAGTAAACACTTGGTTGAGTATCATACTAGCTGATGTTAAAAAATGATTTTTTTCTCTTCAGTTATGGATTTCATTACTGACTAATTCTTGTAAAGTATAATTGTTAGGTAACTTCACTGTCTAAGAATCTGAAGTTGTATTCTGTTGTCCAGAACAAATATCTGATTCTTCACCTCGACTTGGAAGGTCGTATGCAGTCTCACTCCAATTCACCTATTCAAATGTATTTCCTTTGACTTCCTTCATCATTTTCCAGCTGGTGACTCCTCTTAAGTTTTCTCATCCTTGCATGGTATAATTTATGCTGGGTCTATATTAGCTGGAATAGCCTTCTTCTTCCTATTTAAATTATATTCACTCTTCAGTACTAACCTCAATTGCCCCCCCATCCAAAAACCTCCATTTGCAGCAGCCTTTATCCTGTCTTATTTATTATTCATTTATTCATGTATTCACAATCCACAAATACTTGTTGAGTACTGCCTATGCTACAGGTACTCTCCTCACCTAAACATGAATTTTTATTGCATGTAGAGTTATATCCAAGTAGTTATACTGAGTTTGTAGTTTAATGTTTATTTTACTTCTGCTCTAAACCTGAACCCACAATAGCAACAATTATGTCTTTTTTTAAAAAAGGAAATTGTGAAATAGTGTCAGACACGACCAGGCAAAGAATTACAAGGACAGTCTGTGTCTTCTGTTGGCTGTTTAGCTCTTGGGTAAGTGAAATCAGTGGACATTTATTTAACTTCCATCATGTTAACTGCAACGTTAGGCACTGTAGGAGATAAACGAATGTGTTTTATGTATGTGTTATGTATATGCGTTTTAAAAAAATCGCTTTGCAGAGCCAACAATCTAGAAAAAAGGTATTCTGAAACCTCTAGCGGATTTAATGTTTTAGCTTCAGATGATTTCATCCAAATTTTTGAATATGTGTTTATATTCATTTTTCTGAGGAGAGAGTGCATAGCTTTTAAGATGTTAAAGGTGTCATTGATCATTTAAAAAAAAAAGATTAAAAAACTCATGTTTTCAATTTGTATAAAACAAGCACCCAACTAAAGAACAGAAACCTTGGAAGAACAACAATATTCTAAGCTGGGTTTTTGTCTGCATACACTCAGATTTCCTCTTTCATGTGATAATGATTCTTAATGTTGTCTATAGAGAGAATAGAAGGAAAAGTTATTCTTTCCTCTGGCAGAGTAGATTGAATTTTTTTTTTCTTTTTCTTTTTTTTTTTTTGGTCAATGGTTAAGGAAGTATTCTTTTACCTTCAGAATGCATTACCAGAAGTCCTGCATTTTTAACCTCCTCCAAGGCTTCGTGCTCAGGCTGTCCCTCTTGTTTGGAGGTAAGGCTCAGTGAAGTTCAGTTTTTGGGTTTCACTTGGCCTGATCTCAGACAGCCAATGCCTCTCCAGTGGGTCCAGCCTGGCCGCATCCTCACTGCTCCTCTTGACTCCTCATCCCCACCCTTGTGGGAAGGTTCAACTGTGAGAAGAGGGGAAAAGCTCATTAGTTCAGTTCAGTCGCTCAGTCTTGTCTGACTCTTTGCGACCCCATGGACTGCAGCACGCCAGGCTTCCCTGGCCATCACCAACTCCCAGAGTTTACTCAGACTCATGTCCATTGAGTCCGTGATGCCATCCAACCATCTCATCCTCTGTCGTCCCCTTCCCCTCCTGCCTTCAATCTTTCCCAGCATCAGGGTCTTTTCCAATGAGTCAGTTCTTCACATCAGGTGGCGAAAGTATTGGAGTTTCAGCTTCAGCATCAGTCCTTCCAATGAATATTCAGGACTGATTACCTTTAGGATTGACTGGTTTGATCTCCTTGCAGTCCAGGGGATTCTCAAGAGTCATCTCCAACACTATAGTTCAAAAGCATCAATTCTTCAGCACTCAGCTTTCTTTATAGTCAGACTCTCACATCCATATATGACTCTGGCAAAACCATCGCTTTGAATAGACGGACTTTTGTTGGTAATGTCTCTGCTTTTTAATATGCTATCTAGGTTGGTCATAACTTTTATTCCAAGGAGCAAGTGTCTTTTAATTTCATGGCTGCAGTCGCCATCTTCAGTGATTTTGGAGCCCAGAAAATAATAGTCTGTCACTGTTTCCACTGTTTCCCCATCTATTTGCCATGAAGTGATGGGACCAGGTGCCGTGATCTTAGTTTTCTGAATGTTGAGTTTTAAGCCAGCTTTTTCACTCTGCTCTTTCACTTTCATCAAGAGGCCCTTTAGTTCTTCTTCACTTTCTGCCATAAGGGTGGTGTCATCTGCATATCTGAGGTTATTGATATTTCTCCGAGCAATCTTGATTCCATCTTGAGCTTCATCCAGCCCAGTGTTTCTTGTGATGTACTCTGCATAGAAGTTAAATAAGCGGGGTGAAATATACAGCCTTGATGTACTCCTTTCCCGGTTTGGAACCAGTCTGTTGTTCCATGTCCAGTTCTGACTGTTGCTTCATTAGCACATATCTAAATAGAGTATCTGTGTTTCCTAGATGGCACTAGTGGTAAAGAACTCTCCTGCTAGTGCAGGAGACATAAGAGACATGGGTTTGATCCCTGGGTCTGGAAGATCCCCTGGGGGAGGGCATGGCAATGCACTTCAATATTCTTCCCTGGAGAATCCCAAGGACAGAGGAGCCTGCCAGACTACAGTCCTTAGGGTAGCACAGAGTCAGACATGACTGAAGGGGCTTAGCACGCATATACACAAATAGGATATCTATATGAAAGCAGCTGAAAGCCCTGAGAAACCAAGGCACCCTGCTTGGTATTCGGGCCCTTGAGAGCCATGGATAGGTTTGGATTCCCCATGAGTTCTGCTGGGGTTAGGTTGTCGTTGGAGTCGAGGTAGATTGAGGGGCATGCCGGCAGCCTGCCTGCTGATAGGACCTGCTGTTAGCCTGAGGTGACGACTAGGAGGTAGAATGTGGCTCAAGGCTGGGGTCACCCTCCAAGCCTCTGCTACAGGGCTGGGGCTGTTCCTTCCCTGCCATGTAAGATAGGAGCATTGAACTTCAGGGCTACTAATTACATGATAAATCCACCTCCTTCTAAGTGCTCAGAAAGTTAGAACTTAGCCATTATTATTTAGTCTTTTGTCCCAAATAATGTTTCAGTCTCTGGGAATTTTGCAATGAATGTCTTTTTAAAATCTTATGTATTACTTTAAATTTTCCAGAGCAATTCTCTTTCTCCACTTTATGCCAAACAGGGTGGGATTCCAGGTGACCTAACCTTTTACTAAAACAGATTTTAAAATGGCTTGTTCCAAGGAACATTTATGTTTAAAACTTCACGATCATATTAAGATCACATCACATGGAGATAAAAGTGCTGCATTTCCTTCATTCTTAAGAATCATCTGCAGCAGATGCCGTGCTGTGGCTGTATTTTCCTTAAGGAATGATGATTTTGCTGTTCCGATGGTTGGGAGTGCCACTTGCCGGACAGTCCTCTCTGGGAGAACCTCTCGTTGCCCAGGTCACAGCCACTTCTGAGGCATTGTGCACCCAGTGTTCTTTGCAGAGAGGGGAGTGTTACCACGGCCCCGTTTTCTGCAAGTTCAACAACATCAAGGGCCAGCTTCAGTGCTCCACAGAGCCCAGAGAGAGACAGAGCCTTACTGGGCTTTATTTCTTCTTCCCTACCCCATAGGGAGCGATCCCAAAGATGCTTCTCGATATACATCCTGCACATAAATCTGTTTCAGAGTCTCCTTCCCAGAGAACCTGCCTTGAGGAGCCGTCATTTTCTTTAAGAAGCACCTATCTTTTTACTATCAGCTTTTCTAGAGATGAGAATAGAGATCATTTATAAGATGGGACCCTATTTCAGAAATGTTTGAATTGAAAACATGTGCTTTGTACATGCAAACAAATCGTGCTGACTCCACAGGATAGCTATAATTGCTGGCTGGCTGATCATGTTTTTGTTGTTCAGTTGCTAAGTTGCATCCAGCTCTATTGTGACCCCATGGCCTAGCCTGCAAGCCTCCTCTGTTCATGGAATTTCTCAGATAAGAATACCGAGTGGGTTGCCATTTCCTCCTCCAGGGTATCTTCTCTACCCAGAGACTGGACCTGCATCTTCTGCATTAGCAGGTGAGTTTTTACCACTGAGCCGCCAGGGAAGCCAGTTTCAAGTTGTGGTGGTTGTTTAGTCACTCAGTCATGTCCTATTCTTTGTGACCCCATGGACTGCAGCACACCACGCTTCCCTGTCCATCACCATCTCCCTGAGGTTGCTCAAACTCATGTCCATTGAGTTGGTGATGCCATCCAACCATTTTATCCTCTCATCCCCTTCTCCTCCTGCCTTCAATCTTTCCCAGCATCAGGATATTTTCTAATGAGTTGGCTCTTTGCATCAGATGGACAAAGTATTGGAGCTTCAGCTTCAGCATCAGTCCTTCCAGTGAATATTCAGGATTGATTTCCTGTAGGATTGACTTGTTGAATCTCCTTGCAGTCCAAGGGACTCTCAAGAGTCATCAGTTCTTTGGCACTCAACCTTCTTTATGGTCCAACTCTCAGATCCATACATGACTACTGGCAAAACCAGAGCTTTGACTATATGGATCTTTGTTTGCAAAGTAAAATCTCTGCTCTTTCCTTTTTTTAAATATATATTCTGTCTAAGTTGGTCATAGCTTTTCTTCCAAGGAGAAAGCGTCTTTTAGTTTCACAGCTGCAGTCACCATCTGCAGTGATTTTGGAACCCAAGTGAATAAAGTCTTTCACTGTTTCCATTCTCCCATGATCATGTTAGGTGTGACCAATAACCCCAAGCAATTAGAAGTCTTTCACCAAAGCTATTATCTGAAGAAAGTTTAAAGATTATTTTTCCCATTTCTCACTGCAGTTTTCTCTTTATATGGTCTCCTCACTTGATCTGAACACATGGTTTTAAGCCCATGCGTTATATCTTCAGCCCTGCCATGTCTTAAGATTCTAATTTGCGTATGAATCTGTCTGCCAAACCATCATCTTTGCTATCCCACCACCCTCCCAGACTTCACCACTGAGTGAATCATCTTCCCCTCCAGCCAACCCTGTCTTATGTCCAGTCTCAATTAGCAGCCCTACTACTCGGACATTCCAAACCCCAAACCTCTGAGTCATTCTAGCCTCTTTCCACTTTTTCCCTCCACATACCTGACAGTCAGTGCAACCTGCCAATTTTTCTGGGAAATGTTACTCCAATAAGTAACACTGTTACTACTTTGGAATTCCTATTACTACTACTTCAAACATGAACTGTGTACTATAGTACATGAACTATGTACTGTAATTATGTTTGATTTGTTTTGCTACCTTCAGTCTTTCTTCCTTTAAATATATTCTCTTCAGGGTGGTCAAGATATCTAAATGAAATGTAAGTTTTGATTGTGCCTTGCACTTCTGAACACAGTGAACAGCAAGTTCTATCAGGCAAGGTTTTCCATGGCAGCTCATTTATCATTGATCATACCACTTTCATACCACTTTTGGGCTTCGCTTGTGGCTCAGCTGGTTAAGAATCTGCCTGCAATAGGGAGGCCTGGGTCTGATCTCTGGGTCGGGAAGATCCCCTGGAGACGGGAAAGGCTACCCACTCCAGTATTCTGGCCTGGAGAATTCCATGGACTGTATAGTCCATGGGGTCCCAAAGAGTCAACTGAGCCACTTTCAATTATACCACTGTTACTCTCTTTATTCACCTTGATGTGCTGGTAAAATTGAAGTGCTTGGAGTTTACCTGAATGCTTCATAATATTTCTTGCCTCCATGCCTTCTCCCATTATTTTCCTCTGCTTTCCAAGCAGAGGAAACTTTGACTAATAGGCTAACTTTAATCACCCTTTAAGGTAATCAATTTTTGTCATCTCCACTAGGATGCTTTCTCTACCCACAGACCTGTGATATCCAATCTGGTTTAGCATTTACAGTATTGGACTTCCTTAGTGGCTCAGCGGTAAAGAATCTCCTTGCCAATGCAGAAGACATGATTTTGACCCCTGGGTCAGGAAGATTGCCTGGAGAATGAAATGGCAACCCACTTCAGTATTCTTGCCTGGAAAATCCCATGGACAGAGGAGCCTGGCGGGCTACAGTTCGTGGGGTTGCAAAAGAGTCAGACATGACTTAGTGACTAAACAACAAGGAAAGTATGTTTGCTGTCTGTAATTTCTTCACCAACAGGGACTGTGGTTTTTCACCTCTGTAACCCTAGTGCCAAGCACAGAGAATGCTCAGTAAATGTCTGGTGAACCGCACTGGAGCATGAAGACAACAGCTCTCTGGTTCCCTTTATATTTACTTATTTAAAGAGTCTGCCTGCAATGCAGGAGGCCTGGGTTCTATCCCTGGGTCGGGAAGATCCCCTGAAGAAGGGAATGGCAACCCACTCTAGTATTCTTCCCTGGGAGAGCCCACGGCAGAGAAGCCAGGCAGGCTGCAGTCTTTGGAGTTGCAAAGAGTCAGACATGACTGAGTGACTAACACACACTTTATAGCTTATTTAGTATATTATCAACATTCCAATTATTCTTTTTGTGGTCTTTGTCCTGAAATCCAGCTCTCGCTGTCTTCCTAACATCTTGATAAAACTGGATACTTAACAGTTGTGAAACTTAATCTTTTCAAAACTGAACTCCTGAGTTTTCTCTTAGATATCTCTCCCCATCTCCCTAAGTTTAATAAACAGTAAACTGGCTCTGGCCATTTCAGGCCCAAATCTTCGATGTCATCCTTGACACTTCTCTTTCTTTTATACCGAACATCCAATTTAGCAGATAGTCCTGTATCTTCAAACTATATATTCTCTCTCTCTCCATTACTGTTATCTTGGATTACTGTAGCAATATTCCAAACATTTCCCCAAGCCTGTGCTTGCCCAAACAAAGTCTTTCTCAATACAGTAGCCAGAGTGTAGCTTTAAAAATCTAAACCAGTTTACATCCTTCTGTGCTCAATATGTTTCAAATGGATTTTCTAATGAAAGCTCAAGTCCTTCCCCAAGTCCATACCTCTTGCCAATTTCCCCTACTCTCGTCTCACCTGACCTCCGGAATTTCTGGCTGAATTAGAGCCTCTTTGGGACTTCCCTGGTGGTCCAGTGGTTAAGACTCCATGCTCCCACTGCAGCGGGGTAGGGGTACAGGTTCAATCCCTGGTCTGGGAATTAAAAATCCCACATGCCATGCAGCAAGGTCAAATGAATTAAAAATAGAGCCTCCTTGCCTTTCCCAGCAAGCTTTTGTCTCTTGTTACCTCTGCCTGGAAAAGTGTTTCCTCACTGTCTCCCTCTCTTCCTTTAGAACTTTGCTTCAATTTAATGTCACCTTATTAGTGAGGCCTTTCTTGCCCATCTTTTGTAAAATAGAGGTTAACTTCACAAGTACTGTATTTATTGTTTTCCATGGTAATTTTGTTTTGTCAGTCATACTTTATAATTGGCTCCTTTAATTCCTGACTTCCTGGGTTATTTCTTTTCTTTTTTCAGTGCTGTGTCCTTGGAATAATGACTGACACATTGTAGGGGCTTAATGTATTTTTGATGAATGTGTGAGTGAATGAAGGAACCAGGGATAAACTCCAGTTATGTTTCTGCTCACCATGTGTAATGTTGAGCGAATTATTTAACTTATCTGAGTTTTACTCCCTTCCTTTGTGAAGTGAGACTGGTAATAATGGTGCCTGCCATATTTTTCTCAAAGGTTGTTGATGAGATGCCAATGTAATGTTCATAGATGATGCTGTGAGTCTTCCTATGCCTTGTGCACAATATAAATTTTAATCTTCACAGTAGTCTTCACAATGATCATAAGAGGTATGTTCTATGATCATCTCCATTTTGATGATTTTTTGGGGAAAAAAAAGAACTAAGGCATGTCTTGAAGTCACCTAGAGAGTAAATGAGAGGATTCAAACCCATATAGTTGTGAGCACGTCAGTGTTGACTGGCAGCCCTGAATATGTGTCTCCTTATTCAGTGCCTGTACTTTGTGAAAATGACCCCAGATAGGAATCTTACAGGTTCGTATTAGACACTGTTTTTCAGTTGGATCTCATTTTGACATTTTAAAGATTTTGTGCTGAATTTTGTCAAATTGTTTTTTCCATCTGCAAAGGCAATCATATAACTTTTCTCTTTTTATCTGTTAATGTAGTAAATACAAAACTAAGGGCTTCCGAGGTGGCACTCTGGGAAAGAACCCATGGTCAAGAATCCGTCTGCCAACTCAGGAAACATGAGACACAGGTTCAATCCCTGGGTTGGGAGGATACACTGGAGGAGGGCATGGCAACCCATTCAAGTATTCTTACCTTACCACAGAGAGGAGCCAGGCTAGCAACAGTCCAGAGGGTTGCAAAAAGTCAGACATGACTGAAGCAACTTAGCACGCAGGCATGCACACAAGTAAACTTCCTGATGCTGACCATCTTTTTAAGAACCAAGTTATTTAATTTTATTCTGTTAAGACTCTACTTAGTAAAATTTAATATTTTGGAAATTAGTATCTGTGTTCCTATAAGAGATTGCTATATGATTTTCTTTTCTGGGTTATCATGACATAGTTTTGATGTTAGATTTTGGTGCCCATGAATTAGAATAATACTGTAATTACCGTAAGGATTTGTAAATTTCCTGAATTTTTGGTAAAAACCCTCATAAAGAATTCAGAGTCTTTTATTACATGTCTGTGTTAGTCGCTCAGTAATGTCCAACTCTGTAATCCCATGGACTGTAGCGCGCCAGGCTCCCCTGTCAATTGGATTCTGCAGGCAAGAACGCTGGGATTGCCATTTCCTTCTCAAGGGGATCTTCCCAACCTAGAGGTTGAACCCATGTCTCCTGCATTGCAGGTGGATTCCTTACCCTCGAGCCACCAGGAAGCCCCTTTTATTATGTATATTTTGACTAATCTTTAATTAGGTTTTCCTTATTTTCATGAGTCCATTTTGATAATTTTCTAGAAAGTCAGTGTTCAAATAGATTTGCATGAACATATAATTAACAAAAATTATACTACTAATGGCCTTTTTGTGTTTTAATACATATACATATAATCTGACATTTTGCTTTTTAGTTTTGATCAGATTTATTTTTCAAAGATACATCTCTTAGTTATACTAATTACCTTTTTCTACTTTATTAGCCTTTTTATCTTTAATAACAATTCTCCTCTTAAAATTATTTTATCTATTCTTGAGATTAATGAATAATAAAGTATTTCAATCTAATTATTTTCTGTGAGAGTCTATAAAATTCTATATGTTATGCTTTTGCCATAATGTTTTTTTTGATCACATGTAATTTTCAAATTGATTTTCTTTTATACCAGCTCTATTTAAAAGGGTAATTTACATTTTCAAGTGTATAATTTTTTTATTTTCTATTTTTTACTGCTTTTTAATTCAACAATATAGATATTATTTTAATTCAATATTATTCAATTCAATCATCAAATATTATTGATATTATTGATTTGTGATTATAGCAGGCATATAGAATCTGATTTCAGATTTTTATGTAATTTTTTTTGAGACATTAGGTTTAGTGCTTTGATGCTTTAGGCATATGTCATAAACAACCTCTTAGGGATGTCCCATGTGTTTATTTTTTATGTGCTATGTCTATGAGGTAGAATGTTTCATCTATCTATAGTTAATCTAATATACATATACACTACATAAAACATTGTTCATTGTATTTTAAAATTTACCACAGGCAGTGGTGTGCTAGAGCCAGCTCTAATTGGTTTGTGAGAGCCAATGATTAAATATGCAGAAATTTTGTGAACCAGTTATTAAAACACTATGACTTGAAATATGGTGAAGTACTTTCATAACAGAAATTGGCAAATACTACAAAATGATGATGTTGGTGGTGGTGATGTTTTGAGAATTAGCTAACTTGCATACCCAAACCACAGCCCTACTCATTTTTATGTTTATATTTCTGAGCAGAGTTTAAGATTTTTAAATAACTCCTTGTTTTTCTATTAGATTTTCCTTTATATAATTTGAAGCTATATTGTTATATATTTGAAACTATAGTCTTAGAAGCATAAAGCTTCATGGTTATTATATCCTCTTACAGATTGTAACTTTCATCCATATCCATTATCTTTCTATTGCTTAGAATTCTAATTGAATTTCTGTCTTGAATTCTAATTTTATGGTATTATTATTACTATACTCGTATTTGCTTAGCATATCTTTTCTTGTACTTTTATTTTCAAGCTTTTTGTAACATTTCATTTTTGTTACATTTTTTACAGATACTGTATTAAAAAAACATTATCTGTTATCTTTCTGCCTCTCATTTTTAAAACCCAATCCAAGTGTCTTTTAGTAATCAAATGTAGTTTTTAATCACACCTTTTCAGGTATGGGTGAATGTACTTGTATATTTAGATTTACTACTGCTACATTACTTTTTATATGTGAACTTCTTATTGTGATTTCTTTGTTTAATTTTCTCCTTTTATGCTTACCGTAACCTTCTGTTAGTTTGCTTAGGTTTTCCTTACCTCGTTTTACTTTATTTTATTTTTAAGCTTGAAAATTATGATATATGCAGGATTCTTTTTTCTGTATTGAACTTTTGATTTCTGCAATTAATCATCATGAATGTGCTGCCTCTTCACCAAATAAAGTAATAATCTTAGCATGAATTTTCCTCTTCTTTTCTCATAATATTTACGACATGGAATCTATCTGTGATTTCCCTTCCATGCTGCTATCTGGAAAAGTACATATTAGATCAGGAGTTGCCTGGTGCTGAGGTTGGGACTGGTATGACTGTAAAGGGGTATGGGAGAAATTTCGATGATTATAGCTATGGTTTCCGTTGTTGTTGGAGCAATTTCATGGAATCAAGATTGCTGGGAGAAATATCCATAACCTCAGATATGCAGAGGACACCACCCTTATGGCAGAAAGTGAAGAGGAACTAAAGAGCCTCTTGATGAAAGTGAAGGAGGAGAGTGAAAATGTTGGCTTAAAGCTCAACATTCAGAAAACTAAGATCATGGCATCCGGTCCCATCACTTCTTGGGAAATAGATGGGGAAACAGTGGAAACAGTGGCTGACTTTATTTTTAGGGGGCTCCAAAATCACTGGAGATGGTGATTGCAGCCATGAAATTAAAAGACGCTTATTCCTTTTAAGGAAAGTTAGGACCAACCTCAGTTCAGTTCCGTTCAGTCACTCAGTCATGTCCAACTCTTTGCAACCTCATGAATCGCAGCACACCAGGCCTCCCTGTCCATCACCAACTCCCGGAGTTTACTCAAACTCATGCCCATAGAGTCGGTGATGCCATCCAGCCATCTCATCCTCTGTCGCCCCCTTCTCCTCCTGCCTCCAATCCCTCCCAGCATCAGGGTCTTCTCCAATGAGTCAGCACTTCAAATGAGGTGGCCAACGTACTGGAGTTTCAGCTTCAGCATCAGTCCTTCCAATGAACACCCAGGACTGATCTCCTTTAGGATGGACTGGTTGGATCTCCTTGCAGTCCAAGGGACTCTCAAGAGTCTTTTCCAACACCATAGTTCAAAAGCATCAATTTTTTAGCTCTCAGCTTTCTTCACAGCCCAACTCTCACATCCATACATGACCACTGGAAAAACCATAGCTTTGACCAGACGGACCTTTGTTGGCAAAGTAACGTCTCTGCTTTTTAATATGCTATCTAGGTTGGTCATAACTTTTCTTCCAAGGAGTAAGCGTCTTTTAATTTCATGGCTGCAGTCACCATCCACAGTGATTTTGGAGCCCCCAAAAATGAAGTCTGACACTGTTTCCACTGTCTCCCCATCTATTTCCCATGAGGTGATGGGACCAGATGCCATGATCTTAGTTTTCTGAATGTTAAGCTTTAAGTCAACTTTTTCACTCTCCTCTTTCACTTTCATCAAGAGGCTTTTTGGTTCCTCTTCATTCTCTGCCATAAGGGTGGTATCATCTGCATATCTGAGGTTATTGATATTTCTCCCGGCAATCTTGATTCTAGCTTGTGCTTCTTCCAGCCCAGTGTTTCTCATGATGTACTCTGCATTTAAGTTAAATAAGCAGGGTGACAATATACAGCCTTGATGTACTCCTTTTCTGATTTGGAACCAGTCTGTTGTTCCATGTCCAGTTCTATCTGTTGCTTCCTGACCTGCATACAGGTTTCTCAACCTAGACAGCATATTAAAAAGCAGAGACGTTACTTTGCCAACAAAGGTCCGTCTGGTCAAGGCTATGGTTTTTCCAGTGGTCATGTATGGATGTGAGAGTTGGACTGTGAAGAAAGCTGAGCACTGAAAAATTGATGCTTTTGAACTGTGGTGTTGGAGAAGACTCTTGAGAGTCCCTTGGACTGCAAGGAGATCCAACCAGTCCATCCTAAAGGAGATCAGTCCTGGGTGTTCATTGGAAGGACTGATGCTGAAGCTGAAACTCCAGTTCTTTGACCACCTCATGCAAAGAATTGACTCATTGGAAAAGACCCTGATGCAGGGAGGGATCGGGGGCAGGAGGAGAAGGGGACGACAGAGGATGAGATGGCTGGATGGCATCACCGACTCTATGGGCATGAGTTTGAGTAAACTCCGGGAGTCAGTGATGGACAGGGAGGCCTGGCGTGCTGCATTTCATGGGGTCACAAAGAGTTGGACACAACTGAGCAACTGAACTGAACTGAACTGATACAGTTGTCACAACTCTGCATATCATATGCCTAAAATGGGTGTGTTTTATCACCTTGAAATTATATCAATAAAATTGATTTTAAAAGTACAGTGGGAAATGTCAGAAAGAACTCGAAATCATTAGCAAGATGTAGAGAACACCCATTAAAGATTGCATCTCAAAAAATTATAAGGGAACATTTTTTTCCAACAATGCTATGTAGTTTGGAATTGGGTACTGGCAAAATGAAAGTATCAGAAAGGTGAAATGTAGAGAAAACTTAGTGGATGAAGATTTAGATTCTCCTTAGGATAATATTACAGTGGCCGACTGGGACACCTGCTGGATAGGGAAGCAAGTGCAGGTAAGAGTCTGATAGTTCTAAGAGTGTGTGCGCGTGTGTGTGCATATGTGTGTGTGTGTGTGTGTGTGTGTGTGTGTATTATGGGGGCAGTGTAATTGTAAATAAGTGAAAAATAAAATCCAACAAACATGTAATATGTGCTCGTTATGTACCTGGTATGCTTTTTTGTTTTGGAGTACAGTAATGAACAAGATAAATAAGGTTTCTAACCACAAGAATCTCACATTTTTGCAAAATTAATGAATGAGATTTATAAAAAAAAAAAAAACTTAAAAAAAATGTGACTGTTAGTTATACCCAAGTGTGAATATTATATGTGTTGTGCTCCATAATTTCTTATATCCCATATATTTTTTTTCTTTGGTAATTTTTTTTAAATTTTCCTAGAATGTATTTTCATGTTATTATTTCACAGACATTCAGTGAATTTTAAATTTTCTGAGGTCTGGTAGCAAGAATGTTCTTTATCCTCTTTCTCAAATACTAATGTCCTTCTGTACTATGATTTCATCTTCACCAGTTTTTGGAACAAACTGCTTTTGGAAACTAAGCTAGAGGAATAGATCTTATTGACCATTTCTGGACAGTAGGTTAAGTATTAAAGTTGTGCTGCTCTGCAGAAGCTGTCTACTTGTACCTGCCCTAGGGTTAGCCTTTCTCAAAAACATTTACCCAAAACATTTTTCAACAACACTTACATCAAATGATAAAAAACGCACATGAACATATTGCTCTGTTGAACTATTATCAAAGAGTGGTAGGAGCATCGTTTGTATATGCCCCTTAGTTACATATATGTATGCTTCATTGTCTGGAGAAGGAAATGGCTACCCACTCCAGTATTCTTGCCTGGAGACTTCCATGGGCAGCGCCTGGCGGGCTAAAGCCATGGGGTTGCAGAGAGTCAGACACACTGAACAACTAACATGCATACACACACACATGCATCATTGTTGTCTTTGATGATAAACTACCTTAGGTGTTTCTATATTCATTTTCTGTAATACCATCTGTCTAGTTAAGGCCTTTTGAGTTGTCATGGTAACTAAGGTGTCCAAACTTTATGACTACCTTTGTCCTTGGCAATGCAATATTTATTTTAAATGGCTGTGATTTGTTTGGAAGCATTTCAGTATAGTTAAGCAATTTGTCTTAAGTATTCTAAGAATTTCATGTTGTTTTATTTAAAATATATATGTATATTATTTTATAGGTCTTATATGAAGTAGCATTTTTTAAATACTAAAAAAATCTTACTTAATCATTTATTTTTGTTGTTTTGATAAACTGTTGTGATTCATCGGCCTTAATAACATATTGTGTGGAGTCATGAAAGTTAAATGCCAACTTCAAATCTTGTTTTTATTTTTATTTATTTATTTATTTATTTATTTTAAATGGAGGCTAATTACTTTATAATATTGTGGTGGTTTTTGCCATATATTCACATGAATCAGTGATGGGTGTACATGTGTTCCCCATCCTGACCCTCCCTCCCACCTCCCTCCCCATCCCACCCCTCAGGGTCATCCCAGTGCACCAAATCTTGTTTTTAAATGGAAGTAATTTTTAAAAGTCACAGTAGTAACTCTTGATAACATAGTTCACATTGGATTTTTTTAGCCTCAATGCTGAACACAGATTGTATGTTTTAAGAAATTTCTTATTTGAAAATTTCGTAATATTGGTGTGAGTTGAAAACAGCTTGAAATAAGTTACTGAAAAAATGCCAGTACACTTAATGACAGGACAACTTAAGATGTTAAAGATATCACTTTCTCAACTCTACTGAAATTGGAACTGATTATGAAATCCATAAGTGTCAGAGGCTGGCCTGTGGGTCAGATCCACGGTCTGTTTTGGTAAGTTGCATTGGATACACCCATTCACTCAGGCGTTGTATATGGCTGTTTTCACATGATGTCAGCCTTAGATAGTTTAAACAGAGACTACGAGGTTTACAAAGCATGACGTTTGCTCTCTGACCCCTCACGGAGAATGTTTACCGACTCCTGCTTTATACAATAGTGACAGTTTTGTTTAGTCTCCTACCACTGCTTTCACACCGTTATCAAATGACTCACTTTTCTCTGAGCATGCAAGTCCTTGTCAGGCTCTTTTCTCCACCTAAAGTGTTGTTTCCTTTTGCTCAGATCTAAAATCTATCTGTTCTTCATGACATGATTCAATGAAAGTGTTTAGTTCCGAAGTCTTGTCCAACTCTTTGCAACCCCATGGACTGTAACCTGCTAGGCTCCTCTGTCCATGGGATTTCCCAGGCAAGAATACTGGAGTGGGTTGCCATTTTCTTCTCCAGGGAATATTCCCCACCCAGGGATCAAACCCACATCTCCTGCTTGGCAAGCAGATTATTTACCAGTGAGCCATCAGGAAATGGTTCCATGGAATCAGCCATGATTCCATTAACCCTTCCTTTATGAAGCTCCACAATTACAATTTTTAAAAAAAGCAATATTACCTAGACACGTGTCTCTTATACTCCCTTACATATACTCTAAAGTCCCTTGCCTTACTCTTGGTTGTACTTGCTTGACATATGCAGCCGTGACTAAATCCATTTCTCTACCTACTCCAAGCCTAGCTATTTTTTGTATGTAGTAATGTGGCTGTAGGTAACACGAGCGTGCTGACTAATCTTACTTTCTGGCCATTCATGACCATGAACTTTCATTAGGCTAGGCTCTTGTAAAATACTTAACATCTATTCACTGTCCTCTGTACCTTGATAGGTATTTCATGTATTCTCCTATCTTCAACCCATAACACCTCCTTCCCAGGCTGTCTGCTGATGACTTTAGTCCTAGTTAACAGAAAATCGAAGCAATGTCAAGAAATTTCACCACCACATCTACCTGCCTCTCAGTCTGTGCATCTAGGTTTCCTTCTACTCAGCCTTCCTTTCCAAGCTCATATTGAAAAGGTGACCAATTTTGGACCCCTTTGTGTATAAAATACTCTTTTGATGTTCTGAGCACTCAGTTTCAACATGAGGAGGGTGGATTTGCCCTACGACTAACAGATAATCCTCAGACACCAGTAGGATGATGTCCAAGAATTCAACTCAATTCAGATACTTTTTACCCAAATTAGGGGTCAGATCCCACAGGTTGATGGTTCAGTCATCCAGACTGGTCCCCTCCCAGCCTTCCATCGTGTGCTTTCAGTTGCCTGTTGAAAGTCTAAGTTGTTATCTATGCTTCTGACCAATTGGCTATAAATCAGGGGTCCCCAACACCCCCAGTTTATTGGTTTTTAATAAATGAATATAACTCAGGAATAGGAAGATGGAAGAGCTGAACAGGACAAGGTGTGAAGCAAGGGCGCAGAGCTCCATGGCCTCTCCACCTGGTGCCACCTCCACCTGGCCCCCAGACCCCGAAGCTCTCCAGACCCACGCTTTTGGTTTTTTATGTACGTTTCATTACATAGACATGACTGCTTAAATCGCTGATCCTTGGTGTTTGAACTCAATCTCCAGTTCCTCTCTCCTCTCCTGAGGTGGGGGCAGAAATGGGACTGAAAGTTTCAACCCTCTAATCACATAGTTGATTCTCCCTGCAACCAGCCCACATCCTTGGGTGGAGTCCAAAAGTCACTTCATTATCATAATAGAAGATCTCATCACTCTCAAAGATTCCTTATCACCCTCAACACGAGAAATTCCTAGGATTTTAGGAGCTGTGGGCCAGAAATGAGAATGAAGACCAAATACAGTTTATAAATCACAGTATCCCAGATGTCATCCTCACTTGCCTATTCAAGAATATCACTCTGACAATCGTTCCCCTCTCTTGTGTGTGTGTTAATCGCTCAGTTGTATCCAAGTCTTTGGGACTCCATGTACTGTAGCCCGCCAGGCTCCTCTGTCCATGGAATTCTCCAGGCAAGAATGCTAGAGTGGGTAGCCATGGGTACCCACCAGAGGATCTGGGTAGCCTCCAGAGGATCTTCCCGACCCAGGGATCGAACCCAGGTCTCCTGCATTGCAGGCAGGTTCTTTACCATCTGAGCCCCCAGGGAAGCCCTATGTAAGAGTGTCCCTCTGACAATTGTTCCCCTCTCTTCCATAATCAGTTTTTACCTCCGCTTACAAATGTGCTGTTATTTCCCTCACGTTCTACCATCTCTTATCACCTTTTGGAGCAATGTTCTTCAAAACACTGTCTGCACTGGCAACTTACAGTCCTCTCCCTTTCTCTGCCGCCCATGCCCTCCCAGTGCTCCTTGCAGCATCACCCATGACCCTCGTGTTGCTGAGCACTGCTCAGCACTCAGTCTGTGCGTTCCTTGACCTGTCAGCACATCGACATGGTCTTCCTTTCCTTTTCCTAAATGTACTTTTCTCACTTGACTTCTAGAACATCACCCTTCTTAAAGTTGCAACCTTGTCCTTCTTACCTGTTTTCTTCTTCCCGTCTCATTTAACTACTCTTTAATGAAATATGTAATCCATTTACTTATGTATACTATATGTAGTCCATCTTTCTTCCTGAAACCAAGGTGCTTCTATGTTCACTGATTTGCTTTGTGAACAGGAATGCCTAGGTCATGCCGAAACGTCCAACATGTAGTAAGTACTCAATAAATGCATACTAAATGGATTAAGGACAGCCAGGTAGTCTTACATTTTTTATATTCCACATAAGCATTCAACCTTGGTCTGCCTTCGGTTTTAGTTTTTTTGAGTGACTAGCTGAATATGTGTACCAAATAAACCAATACTTATAGCCCTTCTTTTCTTGCAGAGTCTATTTAAGTTTATTTTAAATGTGTGACTAGGCAGGTAAATGATTAAACAGAATCAAGCAAAAGAAAACAGCAGTATGCTAGATTGTTTTTCCTCACTGGCTTCCCAGGTGGTGCTAGTGGTAGAGAAACCACTTGCCAATGCAGGAGACTTAAGAAACATGGGTTCAGTCCCTGGGTTGAGAAGACCCCCTGGCGGGATGGCAACCCACTCTAGTATTCTTGCCTGGAGAATCCCATGGACAGAGGAGCCTGGCGAGCTACAGCCCACAGGGTCACTAAGAGTCGGACACAACTGAAGCAACTTAGCACACAGAATGTTTACAATTGTTTTCACAAGTCACTCCAGAATTAAACCTACTGGGGCCACCCCATTGTGTGGATTGTCTGCTTTTCATGATGTCTAACTCTTAGGCAGTGACATCAGATAGTATTGCTGTCATAAGTTCAGGGGGTACCCTGCAGTGAGACCCAGTCACAGGAGTCCAAAAAAAATCAGCTTAAACTCTGATAGCTCTTTGAGAGTAGGGCTTGGATTTAGTCTTTTTTATTCCTGGATCTAGGTACGCAGGTGATTGAAGGACACGTCAAAGATGCTGATTGTTAGGGCCTTTCATGACCATATGCAAACTGTGTCCCAGGATTAAACATTGCTTCCATAGTTCTCCAAAAATATGACATTATAAGGAAGTGGACAATTTATTTCATCACTACACTTGTATTCTCAGAAAGTAATTAACCTGATTTCAGCCACTTGTATCTAACAGGTACTTTGTGGGGGACAAATGAGATGATGTTTGTGAAAGGGCTCGAGTTCCGTTTTACGTCAGAACAGTGTGAAACACGTTTGTTTTCTTATTGAAGTACAGTTAATTTACAACATCTTGTTAATTTCTGCTGTACAGCAAAGTGATTCAGTTACACACACACACACACATGTATGTAAATAAACACATATGTTCTTTTTTATATTCTTTTCCATTATGGTTTACCTGAAGATACTGAATAGAGTTCCCTGTGCTATACAGTAGGACCTTGTTGTTTACCCATTCTGTGCATACTGTTTTGCATCTATTAATTCCAAACGCCCAGCGCATCCCTCTCCCACCTCCCTCCCCCCTTGGCAACCACAAATGAAGGACCTCTTTGTAAACTATCAGAGAGCAGTGGCTTCTTATGATTTACATGGGATGGATTAGCTGCTTTCCATAGTAAGGACCTCCACTTCTCAACCAGAGTTTATTATTTCTTGCATCTCTCTTCTACCTGTGCAGCCTGGATTGTGAGGTAGAATTTTGATAGCCACATTTATGACATTTATCCGAAGCAAGCCGCTTAACCTCTCAGAACCTCAATTTCTTCACTGTAAAATAAGAGTAATATCTCTCATCTAAAGATATTGCCAGGACTGAATATGATAATGTATGTGAAATACTTTTGTAGACTTAAAAGCACTTGGTAAACAGTTCCTACTCTAATTAGTATTGCCATCGTGAGTGATAATTGTATTAAGTGTTAACACTGAGTCTTACTCAAAGAGAAAGTTACAGAGTATTTTACCTTTTGGGGTCTTCTTTACACTCCTGGATTACACGCACTCACGTTCTTAGCAAAGTTGTTGATCCACATAGTATGGACTGTCGAAACTTCCAAAGCTGTTATGAAAATCTGTCTTTCTGTTAGCCAGACAACCACGTCAGTTGTTTTGCCAAATTAACAAGGCTGTAAAAATATCCTCAGTTAACACTGGTTTTTATTATCATTATTTGTTAGAAGTCTTTGAGGTCATTTCCTACTTATTCTACCATACTTGGCATGGAGCATTCAGACTAAAGCTCTTAGTTGTCCTTGACTTACACCCTGCTGGTAGTTGGGCAGGACAGTGAGAGTCTGATTGGTAAGATTTTAACATCCTGCACGTGTGGAGACACTGATGCAAAAGCCCAGGATTGAAATACTCATTGTTACTCAAGCAGCCTCCTGAGGCGTCATTAACAATTGTATCACCCTTTGTATTGCTTGGTCCCAGCTTAGTAAATCCTGCTTCTTGAACACTGTGGAGTGGGGGATCCTGCAACTAAAAAGGAAGTAGGGAATTTAAGAGAGTTTGAGTGAAATGGTGAAGATAATTTTAAAGTTTTGCAAATAGTTTGGAGTAGTGACATAACACAGGTAAAGAGAATGATTAAGATAAGAGTAACAGACGTTGCTGTAATTAAACTGATTAATGGGTGATTTAGATTATGTGTAATAGGAAGATTAGACTTAATAATTTGTTGTGAAATAGAAGGCATTTTTATTGAAAATACACTTACACTATCTTTTTTAATACTTAAATTCTAGTTTTTCTTTTAAAGAGTTATACAACATATATTATAAAGTAATCATTTTTACATTTCAAAAACATCTGAAAATAAAATAATTATTTCAGGCTACAAAACTTAATTGCAGTGAATACTTATGTTGAGAGACATGGCAGATTTTGGTTTTTGAAGGGGAAGTCAACAATACATACTATTTAAAATGATGGCCAAAATAGTTGTTTAAATTTTATATGTTTTGGTTTTAATTTTTTTTAATAAAGTGGAATTGGATATGGGAATGTGTAATCTTCATATTCTTTGGAACTCTGCATTCAAATGGGAATATCTTTCCCTTTCTCCTTTGCTTTTTGCTTCTCTTCTTTTCACAGCTATTTGTAAGGCCTCCTCAGACACCATGTTGCAGGAATGGTCTTGATCCCTGTCTCCTGTACAATGTCATGGACCTCCGTCCATAGTTCATCAGGCACTCTATCTATAAGATCTAGTCCCTTAAATCTATTTCTCACTTCCACTGTATAGTCATAAGGGATTTCATTTAGGTCATACCTGAATGGTCTAGTGGTTTTCCCTACTTTCTTCAATTTAAGTCTGACTTTGGCAATAAGGAGTTCATGATCTGAGTCACATTCAGCTCCCGGTCTTGTTTTTGCTGACTGTATAGAGCTTCTCCATCTTTGGCTGCCAAGAATATAATCAATCTGATTTCGGTGTTGACCATCTGGTGATGTCCATGTGTAGCATCTTCTCTTGTGTTGTTGGAAGAAGGTGTTTGCTATGACCAGTGCGTTCTCTTGGCAAAACTCTATTAGCCTTTGCCCTGCTTCATTCTGTCCTCCAAGGCCAAATTTGCCTGTTACTCCAGGTGTTTCTTGACTTCCTACTTTTGCATTCCAGTCCCCTATCATGAAAAGGACATCTTTTTTGGGTGTTAATTCTAAAAGATCTTGTAGGTCTTCATGGAACCATTCAACTTCAGCTTCTTCAGCCTTACTGGTTGGGGCATAGGCTTGGATTACCATGATATTGAATGTTTTGCCTTGGAAACAAACAGAGATCGTTCTGTCATTAGAATGCAGAGTTCCAAAGAATAGCAAGGAGAGATAAGAAAGCCCGCCTCAGCGATCAATGCAAAGAAATAGAGGAAAACAATGGAATGGGAAAGACTAGAGATCTCTTCAAGAAAATTAGAGATACCAAGGGAACATTTAATGCAAAGATGGGACCTATAAAGGACAGAAATGGTATGGACCTAACAGAAGCAGAAGATATTAAGAAGAGGTGACAAGAATACACAGGAGAACTGTACAAAAAAGATCTTCACGACCCAGATAATCACGATGGTGTGATCACTCACCTAGAGCCAGACATCCTGGAATATGAAGTCAAGTGGGTCTTAGGAAACATCACTACAAACAAAGCTAGTGGACGTGATGGAATTTCAGTTGAGCTATTTCAAATCCTGAAAGATCATGCTGTGAAAGTGCTGCACTCAATATGCCAGCAAATTTGGAAAACTCAGCAGTGGCCACAGGACTGGAAAAGGTCAGTTTTCATTCCAATCCCAAAGAATACTCAAACTACGGCACAATTACACTCATCTCACACGCTAGTAAAGTAATGCTCAGAATTCTCCAAGCCAGGGTTCAGCATGGTCCAGCCAGGGTGAACCGTGAACTTTCAGATGTTCAAGCTGGTTTTAGAAAAGGCAGAGGAACCAGAGATCAAATTGCCAATATCTGCTGGATCATCGAAAAAGCAAGGGAGTTCCAGAAAAACATCTATTTCTGCTTTATTGACTATGCCAAAGCCTTTGACTGTGTGGATCACAATAAATTGTGGAAGAATTCTTAAAGAGATGGGTGTACCAGACCACCTGACCTGCCTCTTGAGAAACCTGTATGCAGGTCAGGAAGCAACAGTTAGAACTGGACATGGAACAATAGACTGGTTCCAAATAGGAAAAGTAGTATGTCAAGGCTGTATATTGTCACCCTGCTTATTTTAACTTCTATGCAGAGTACATCATGAGAAACACTGGGCTGGAAGAAGCGCAAGCTGGAATCAAGATTGCCGGGAGAAATATCAATAACCTCAGATATGCAGATGACACCACCCTTATGGCCGAAAGTGAAGATGAACTAAAAAGTCTCTTGATGAAAGTGAAAGAAGAGAGTGGAAAAGTTGGCTTAAAGCTCAACATTCAGAAAACTAAGATCATGGCATCTGGTCCCGTCACTTCATGTCAAATCAATGGGGAAACAGTGGAAACAGTGTCAGACTTTTTTTTTGTGGGTTCCAAAATCACTGCAGATGGTGATTGCAGTCGCGAAATTAAAAGACGCTTACTCTTTGGAAGGAAAGTTATGACCAACCTAGATAGCATATTAAAAAGCAGAGATGTTACTTTGCCAACAAAGGTCTGTCTAGTCAAGGCTATGGTTTTTCCAGTGGTCATGTTTGGATGTGAGTTGGACTGTGAAGAAAGCTGAGCACCAAAGAATTGATGCTTTTGAACTGTGGTGTTCGAGAATACTCTTCAGAGTCCCTTGGACTGCAAGGAGATCCAACCAGTCCATCCTAAAGGAGATCAGTCCTGGGTGTTCATTGGAAGGACTGATGCTGAAGCTGAAACTCCAATACTTTGGCCACCTCATGCGAAGAGTTGACTCATTAGAAAAGACCCTGATGCTGGAGGGATTGGGAGAAGGGAGCGACAGAGGATGAGATGGCTGGATGGCATCACCAACTCGATGGGCATGAGTTTGTGTAAACTCCAGAAGTTGATGATGGGCAGGGAGGCCTGCCGTGCTGAGATTCATGGGGTCGCAAAGAGTCGGACATGACTGAGCAACTGAACTGAACTGAATCTTCATATACTTCATCACTTTAAATTAAAGAAAACAGGATTTTGTTACTTATGAAATTCTCAAATGATGTTTCAGTTAACAGTGATATAAAGACTGAAGACATCTATTCAATGTCTATAGAAGTAGCTTCTTCTGTTGTAAATTATATTAATAGTCAGTAGTTTATATGCATTAAGGTATTTGGCTGCTTCAGCTTTTCATTAATATGTCTTTGGAATTCAGTCAATTCAAGAACGTAATACAGTGGAAAGGACTTGGGCTTTGTAATCAGGCAAACCTGGTCTCAAATCATGGCTGTCTTGGACTTCCTGTGGGGCCTGGGCAGCTCACCCAAAAGTTGCCAACCCTCCATCTTAGGACTGTTCTGATGATTAAATAAGATACACATTTATAAGTGACTAATAGGGTGACTGTGAAAAAGTTGGTGCTCAATAACTGTTAATGCTATTCCCTTTCTTTCTTCCTATTAGTCCACTTGTATTTTTAATGGATCGTCTTCACTCTGGGTTGTATTGTAGGAAGTATTCTGGATGGATGGCTGCTGGAAACCCATTGCCATAGCCAGCTCTTCTTCAATACTGAAGGATTTACTCTGGCATTGAGTAATGAGAATTTTGGTAAGAGAAATTAGATGAAGATAGTATATAGACTTTTCTTAAAAGGTCACTTGTGTCTCAGATACTTCATAATAATTTATATGGCTCTCCTCTGAAGATTTGGGGATGTCACAGGTGTCTGTTGACATATGGGTTGTTTTTATTTTGAAAATAAATAAACTAGGTTTTTAAAGTCTATTAACACCTTGATGTGCTCTTCATGTTGTTTTTCACTTATCTCACTCTATTTTGTTCTTTAAATGTCTAATCAATAAGTTGTGTAGTCTTTGAAAACAAGGTCTAATTGTTATTCATTCTTTCAGTGTGAATAACATGGAGCACAGATTCTTAGAGGTTAAGTCAACACTCCTCTTTTGGGACCTCCCTGGCAGTTCAGTGGTTAAGACTCTGCCTTCCAATGCAGGGGGATGTAGGTTTGATCCCTGGTTGGGGGGCTGAGATCCCACGATGCTGCATGGCCAAAAAATGGAAAAAGCATTGCTCTCTGAAACTATAAAGACTTTGACCACATGAAAGAGGCAGGCAAAAATATAAAAACTCCAGGAAGTTCTGAGATAAGTAATCTTCCTAAATCACCCAGAAAATGTATTATATATCAGCTCTTAAGATAGTATAGGGTATCTTTGGTTGGTTCCATTTCTATTCAGTTTGTCTCCAAATTATATTAATATGTAATTAATTTTCATATTGTTATGTGAAATTAGTATATAACTAGCATACCTATATTAGTAATTCCTATAACTAACATGAACTATGTTGGACAATTGAAAAGTAAGTAAGAAAAAAAAGAAGAAAAAAGGAAATAAGGATGAGAAGGAAGTTAAGGATAATAGAAACAAATTATATTACCATATAGGTAAATTAGTAAATATACATATTTTTTATACATTATTATCATTGAAATGCAATTGGGGAAATATGTATTAAAGAACTTTGCATGTAGGAGACAGAGTTGAAGGTAGGGGAGAAAGCAAAAAAGATACATTCTAATTTCATTCATTCCAATAAGGAATTCTGAAACTTTGATATGTTTATATTTTGGAACCTAAAAATATGATAAGGTATCATTTTGAATCTCATTGTTTCACTGAGAAGTTTAACCACTTTGTCCATGATTTTATTTTTCAGAAACCATATTTGAGAAGCACTTCCATCCAATGCTACTTGTGTTTACTTCTCAACAGTCATTTTTTAACAGAGGCTGGCATTCATGTCTTCATTTGGGGGTAATTTTATCTTTCAGCATAGAATCATCATGTTAATAACCAGGATCATTGTTCTTCAATATCTTCTCTATTAAATTGGTTCATGTTCAGTTTGCTTAAATCTTTAGATTTTCAGTATGTGGGGTATGATAACAGATTATGGAGATTCAGAGGAGGTTTGGTAAACATCCTACAGAGAATTTTTATATTCTTATAAAATTCCAAACGAGTATTACATCCTGCAAATAAATTGGACTTCTTGATATCTGACTAAACTTGGAAGGAAACTCTTTATTAACATCCTGTGTGATTTTCACACCAGTAAGAAAATAGATATTGAGGGCTTACCCATGTTGCTTTTTTGTTTTACCTACCCCTGGCATTGACACTTCTTATCCTTTGAGCCCTATCTTAGTTCAGTTTGAAACATTTATTTCTTCATTTAGGCCTTTTGATTTTCCTCCTAATAAACATTCATATTTTCCTATGCCTGTTAACTTTTTCCTTCTCTGTTAGATGCAACTAATACACTGCACTCACCCAACTTGTAGTTTTGCGATCTGACTTGCAGTTCAGTTTTATTCTGCTAATGCCTTCATGTTATGGGGAACCACAGATTTGTGCAGGTAACTCCTCCTCTCAAAAAAAGAATAGTTTTGACTTGCATGCTTCTGTCCTGGATCCATCAGGGGGCAACAGTTTTCCCTGAAGCTCCAAGAATTATGCTGCAGTTACTTGGTCAGTGTATGTATCTTTTGTCCTGATATTAAATTTCCATTTTACAAAAATACATAAGTTGCATGATCTAGTTTTGTGACCAGGCCCAAGTCCATAATGTTTATGGAGAAAGCTGCTATAAGGTGCATGTAAGGGGCATATATTTACTCTCAAAATCCTTACATCAAAAAGATGAGTGCTTATTTAATAATTTTACCCATTTATTAGACTTAAAAGTCTGACCGGACCTCTACTTAAAGGAAAGTAATAATTCATTCAAAAACATATTCTGGGCACTGCCACACATCAAGCAATGTTTTTATTTTGATGTGATAAATTGCACCAACTTATCTATAAGTTATCCCTCCAAATTAGATTTTTCTGTAATCCAGGTTGGTCATCAAGCTAGAGTAAAGCGCCAAAATTGTACTATATATTCAGTGTTTCTATTCATCTACAAGGCTGTGGAATGCCCAAAGGCAAAGATAGCACTCATTTTTTCACTTGTTGGAATAAAAAGATCTTGATTGCTCTTTTGCCTATAGTATTCAGCAAGACAATATTATGTTGATTCAAAATGCTTTGCTCTTTGGTTTTGCTTTCAGCTGTATCAGTGCAGGTCTTCCCAAAACAGAAGCAAACTGGCAGTATGTAATAAATGATTTGAAAAAAGTTGAACATCTTCTTCAAGTAAGTACTCATTCCATAAAATCTTTCATATAATTGCTATGGAGTCTGTTACTCCCTGTGTTTTCCTGTCAGTCTTAATGAAATCTCGCTTGAAACAGTAATGTTTCTGTAGAATTGGTATGCCTCATAGAACCTCCAATGAAATCTTGTATTTAGAATTTTCAGATAGCAATTACCTTTAAACCTCAATTTATGAGTGGCCTAGCGTGAAGAACTCTCTGTGACCACAAGCCAGAGAGACTCCCTTTTCCTGTGAGATACATAACAGATATATCCTCCAGATATCAAACAGACTGGAGAGCTCGTTAGCAGAAAAACCAGGTGACTTGGTGACCCTTGTAGGGGAAATAGGCTGACCCAGGGAAGGACTGTCTGTTCCATGGACTAGAAAACCCCCTCTGGACACACCGGTTGTTTTGGCAGAACCTGTAGAGGAAAGAAATAAGGGCTGTATTATTGTGTGGGCAACACAAGAGGGACCAGTGAGCATCTCAGGGGCAGCAGGTGTACCCAACCTTCCAAATTTGCACCAGAAAGATTCTGAAAACTAAACCATCACTAGAATCACAGCATACAAACATAGGTCAGCACGTCTGTGCTAAGCCTACACAGAGTGGCTGCACGCTAAGCTACAAGACTTTAAGTAGGACCAGGGTCTCCTTACATAATATCCTAAATACCAGAATATATTGAAAACTCAGTTTTCAAACCAAAAAGCAGGAAATTCACAACTTGAATGAGAAGAGAGTCTGAAACAGGCTCTTAAACTGAGATGGATTAGATGTTGGAATTATTTGACAAGAATTTCAAAGCAGCCATTGCGAAGATGTGCCAGCAAGCAACTGTGGATATCCTTCAAACAACTGAAAATAAAACAAAAAACAACCCAGAGAGTCTTAGCGAAGAAATACAATATGTAAAAACACACCAAATGGAAATTACAGAACTAAAAAATACAATAGCTGAGATATAAAACAGACTGAAGAGGCTCATTAGCAGAATGAATATGACAGAGGAAAGATAGTCAACTCCAGGGTAGAATAGAGAGGAAACAGATTGAAAAAGAGTAAATAAAGCCTCAGGGATTTTGGGGACAATAAAAGATCCAGCCTTCCTTTCATTATCCTCCTAGAAGGAGAGGAGAAAAAGAATACTAACCAAAAGACATAGATCAGCCAAATTGATGACAAAATACAAACTGACTTTGTGCTGTCTACAATGAATTCACTTCAAATGGGTAGATTGAAATTAAGAAAGAGAAAAGAATATGTCATGTTGAGTAGATTGAATAGTGTCCACCCCTAAATTCGCATTCACCTAGACCTCGGAAGTCTTTGCAAATATACTCAGTTAAGATGAGATTACAGTGAGGTAAGGTGGGCCCTAAATCCTTGACTATTGTCCTTATAAGAAAACAGGATACATAGACACAGGGAAGAAGGCCCTGTGAAAACAGACAGCCACGAGCCAAAGAAGACTGGAATGACTGGCATGATGCAGCAAGGGTTTGGGTGCCACAGGGAGTGACAGTTCTCTCGTACCTCCAGAGGGAGCAGGCTCAGTTGAATCCTTGGCTTTGAACTGTAAGAGTATAAATTGTTACTTGAAGGCCCTCGCTTTGGGGTACCTTGCTACAGAAGCTCTAGGAAGCGGAGGCACACACACACAGTCATTCACACAATAATTTTTAAAGCTAGAAATGGCTATATTCATATCAGATAATGCAAACTTAATAGCAGATAAAATTACTAGAGTCAGGAGAGACATTCCATCTTGGTAAAAGAGATTAATCACCAGGAAAATATAATGATCTTAAATGTGTACCCACCAAACAGCAGAGCCTCAAAATTTAAGAAGCAAAAACAAATAATAGAACCAAAAGGAGAAGCAGATGAATCCACAAATATAGTTGATTTTAGCACTTTCTCAGTGACAAATAGAACTACTGGACAGAAAATCAGAAAGTATGTAGAAGAACTGGATGGCACAGTCTACCAACAATATCTAATGTCATGGATAGAACACTTCACACAACAACAGCTAATAAACATTCTTCTCACCAAGACTGGACATATCCTGAGCCATAAAATAAACTTGAACACATTTATCAGAACTGAAATCATGCATCACATGTTGTCCAACCACAGTGAACTCAAGTAGAAGTCAATTACATAGATATAACAGAAGATCTCTAAATACTTGTAAATTAAATTATACGCTTAGAAACATTCCATGGGTCAAAGAGCAAGTCTCAAAGGATACTAAAATATAGAACTGAATGCAGACAAACATGCACCATAGGAAGATCTGTGGGATGTAGCTATAGCATTACTGAGTAGAAAACTGATAAAATTAAATGATTACGTTAGAAAACAGGAAAGATCTCAGATCACCAATCTAAATTAGTGCCTCAAGAAACTGGGGAAGGAAGAGCAAAATAAATCTAACCCATGCAGAAGGAAGGAAGTAATAAAGACAAAAACAAAAAGTAATGAAATTCAAGTTAGGAAAGCAATAGAGAGAAATCAACTAAATATAAAGCTCATTACTTGTGGAAAAAATAAATTGATAAACCTTTAGAAATCCTGACAAAGATAAGAGATGACAGATACCATTAATATCAGGGCTGAAATTGGGGTCTTATTACAGAACCTACAAACCTTAAAAGGATACTAAAGAAAAACCATGGACAACTTGATTCTCATAAATTTGATAATTTAGAGGAAATGGACAATTTTCTCACAAACCACAACCTATCGAAATGTAGCCGAGATCAAATAGATAATGTGAACTCTCCTATAACTACTAGATACTTTGAATTCACCATATACAAGCTCCCCAAAGAGAATCTCCAGATCAGCTGGTTTCAGTGGCAATCCACACACAGCTGTGTAAAAAGTCAACGGGGTAACAAACTGTAGTTCATCCATACAATGGAACGTTACTCAGTGGATAAAAAGAAATGAGCTACTTAGCCATGAAAAGGTAGAGGATCCTTAAAACCCATTTGCTAAGTGAAAGAAGCCAATCAAAATAGGCTACATACTGTATATGATTGCAACTATATGACATTCTGGAAAATGTTGGATACAATAAAGTCATCAGTGATTACCAGTGGTTAGGAAAAAGGGACAGATGAAAGACTGGAGAACAGGTGATTTTTAGGGGCAGTGGAAGTATTTTGTATGCAACTATAATGATCAATGCATATCATTACACATTTTCAATAACTATAGGGATACAATACCAACAGTGAACCTTAACGTAATCTATGGACTTTAGTTGAAAATGTATCAGTATTGACTCATCAGCTATAATAGATGTACCATCCTAATATAAGATATTGATAATAGGGGGAACTTGGGAAGGGGCTGGGAGCCATACGGGAACTTTTCTGGTCATGTCCTGCAAACCTACAACTGCTTAAAAAATAAAGTCTATTAACTTTTTTAATAAGTCAGTTTCAAAAGGTTACCTACTGTATGATTCCATTTATATAATATTCTTGAAATGATATCATAGGAATGAAGAGCAGAGAAGTGGTTGAGAGGATATAGAAGGATGAAGAGGGGACTATGAATGTTTCGGGAGGAAGGTGATTTTAGCTATAAAAGAGTAACAGAAGCTTTCTTATGGTAATGGATTGTTCTGTATCTTAAATATGGTAGTGGTTACATGAATGTAGACATCTGATAAAATTGTAAAGAACTATACACATACACACAAAAACTGGTGAAATCTGAACAAAGTGGGTGGGCTGTATCCATGTCAATCTCCTCACTATGATATTGTACCATGTCATGCAGGGCAAAATGTGGTTTACTGGATAAGGAAATGGCAAACCACTATTCTTGCTTTGAGAACCCCATGAATGGTATGAAAAGGCAAAAGGATAGGACACTGAAAGATGAACTCCCCAGGTCAGTAGGTGCCCAATATGCTACTGGAGATCAGTGGAGAAATAACTCAAGAAAGAATGAAGAGATGGAACCAAAGCAGAAATAGCACCTAGTTGTGAATGTGACTGGTGATGGAAGTAAAGTCCGATGCTGTAAAGAACAGTATTGCAAAAAAAAAAAACCAGTATTGCTTAGGAACCTGGAATGTTAGGTCCATGAATCAAGGCAAATTGGAAGTGATCAACCAGGAGATGGCAAGAGTGAACATCAACATTTTAGGAAGCAATGGACTAAAATGGACTGGAATGGGTGAATTTAACTCAGATGACCATTATATCTACTATTGTGGGCAAGAATCCCTTAGAAGAAACGGAGTAGCCATCGTAGTCAACAAAAGAGTCTGAAATGCAGTACTTGGAGGCAATCTCAAAAATTACAGAATGATATCTGTTCATTTCCAAGGCAAACCATTCATTATCACAGTAATCCAAGTCTATGCCCTGACCAGTAATGCTGAAGAAGCTGAAGTTGAATGGTTCTATGAAGACCTACAAGACCTTCTAGAACTTAACACCCAAAAAAGATGTCCTTTTATTTATAGGGGACTGGAATGCAAAAGTAGGAAGTCAAGAGATACCTGGGGTAACAGGCAAACCTGGCCTTAGAGTACAGAACGAAGCAGGTCAAGTCTGATAGAGTTTTGCCAAGAGAATGCACTGGTCATAGCAAAAACTGTCCTCCAAGAACACAAAAGAAGACTACACATGGATACCTACATATAGTCAATATCAAAACCAGACTGATTATATTCTTTACAGCCAAAGATGGAGAAGCTCTATATAGTAAGCAAAAACAAGACCGGAAGCTGACTGTGGCTCAGATCATGAACTCCTTATTGCCAAATTCAGACTTAAATTGAAGAAAGTAGGGAAAATCACTGGACCATTCATGTATGACCTAAACCAAATCCCTTACAATTTTACAGTGGAAGTGACAAATAGATTCAAGGAGTTAGATCTGATAGACAGAGTGCCTGAAGAACTATGGATCAAGGTTTGTGACATTGTACAGGAGACAGGGATAAAGACCATCCCCAAGAAAAAGAAATGCAAAAAGGCAAAATGGTTGACTGAGGAGGCCTTACAGACAGCTGAGAAAAGAAGAGAAGGTAGAAGCAAAGGAGAAAAGAAAAGATATATCCGTTTGAATGCAGAGTTCCAAAGAATAGCAAGGAGAGATAAGAAAGCCTTCCTCAGTGATCAGTGCAAATAGGGGAAAACAACAGAATGGGAAAGACTAGAGATCTCTTCAAGAAAATTAGAGATAACAAGGGAACATTTCATGTAAAGATGAGCACAATAAAGGACAGAAATTATCTGGACCTAACAGAAGCAGAAGATATTAAGAAGAGGTGGCAAGAATCACACAGAAGAACTATAGAAAAAAGATGTTCACCACCCAGATAACCATGATGGTGTGATCACTCACCTAGACATCCTGGAATGTGAAGTCAAGTGGGCCTTAGGAAGCATCGCTACGAACAAAGCTAGTGGAGGTGATGGAATTCCAGTTGAGCTATTTTAAATCCTATAAGATGATGCTATGAAAGTACTGCACTCAATAAGCCAGCAAATTTGGAATACTCGGCAGTGGTCACAGGCCAAAGGTCAGTTTTCATTACAATTCCAAAGAAAGGCAATCCCAAAGAAGGCTCAAACTACTGCACAAGTGCACTCATCTCACACACTAGCAAAGTAATGCTCAAAATTCTCCAAGCCAGGCTTCAGCAATACGTGAACTGTGAACTTCCAGATGTTCAAGCTGGTTTTAGAAAAGGCAGAGGAACCAGAGATCAAATTGCCAACATCCACCAGATCATTGAAGAAGCACTAGAGTTCCAGAAAAGCATCTACTTCTGCTTTATTGACTACTCCAAAGCCTTTGACTGTGTGGATCACAACAAACTATGGGAAATTCTTCAACAGATGGGAATACCAGACCACCTGACCTGCCTCCTGAGAAATCTGTATGCAGGCTTAAAGCACCATTTAGAACTGGACATGAAACAACAGACTTTTTCCAAATCAGGAAAGGAGTATGCCAAGGCTGTACATTGTCACCCTTCTTATTTAATTTATATCCTGGGTATATCATGCAAAATACAGGCTGGATAAAGCACAAGCTGGAATCAAGATTTCTGGGAGAAATATCAATAACCTCAAATATGTGTATGACACCACCCTTATGGCAGAAAGCGAAGAACTAAAGAGCCTCTTGATGAAAGTGAAAGAGGAGAGTTAAAAAGTTGGCTTAAAAACCGACGTTCAGAAAACTAAGATCATGGCATCTGGTCCCGTCACTTCATGGCAAATAGGTGGGGAAATAAAGGAAACAGTGACAGACTTTATTTTTGGGAGCTCCAAAATCACTGCAGATGGTGACTGCAACCTTAAAATCAAAAGACGGTTGCTCCTTGGAAGAAAAACTATGACCAATCTAGACAGCATATTAAAAAGCAGAGACATTACTTTGCCAACAAAAGTCTGTATAGCCAAAACTGTGGTTTTTCCAAGTAGTTATGTATGGATATGAGAGTTGGACTATAAAGAAAACTGAGTGCTAAAGAATTGATGCTTTTGAACTGTGGTCTTGGAGAAGACTCTTGAGAGTCCCTTGGACTGCAAGGAGATCCAACCAGTCCATCCTACAGGAGATCAGTCCTGGGTGTTCATTGGAAGGACTGATGCTGAAGCTGAAACTCTGATACTATGGCCACCTGATGTGAAGAACTGATTCATTTGAAAAGACCTGATGCTGGGAAAGATTGAAGGTGGGAGACGGGGATGACAGAGGATGAAATGGTTAGATGGCATCACTGACTTGATGGACATGAGTCTGAGCAAGCTCCAGGAGTTGATGATGGACAGGGAAGCCTGGCATGCTGCAGTCCATGGGGTCGCAAATAGTCGGCCGTGACTGAGTGACTGAACTAAACTAATGATCCTGCATCATCACTGGGGGAATTGGTGAAGGGGCACACAGGATCTTGCTGTATTTTTCTTATAACTTAAAATGAATAAAATTATCTTAAAATAAAGACTTTAATTTAGAAAGTTTAATTTAATGTTTTCAGTAGGTTGTTCCCATTATATCTAAAGCAGGGAGTAGTTTCTCATATTGCTTCATTTTGTTTCTTTTCAGTCTGCACATATAGATGCCACTTTATATACTGAAAGTGATGCTCATGTGAGTATATTTTGTTTTCAACATTGCTGTCTTTTTCAATGTTCAAATGCTTGGAGATATATTTTTATAAATTTACTGAAACATGTATAATTTTAAAATCTAATGTTTGGCGTGTTCATATGATCAATGAATTTTACATGCAATTGTTGAGATTATAGCACTTTAGGGAGAAAGAGCTACATAGATAATATTTACATTGTAGCATCTTTGTCAAATCGAGACATAAAAAAACCTTTTCTATCAATGTCAAACAAAAAAAGGTACATATTTCTGTGATGCAAGTAAAACATAATGCAATTGATGCAAGAATCAAGTTAGTCAATTTGAAAATATCCTACATATCAATTTTATCCAGTGCTATCACTTTTAATCATATATTTTACAAATTGTTTAAATATATTCCTGTTCTACATTTTGCCTGAATCTTTACAGTTGTCAGAAAAGGATTCTGACTGGTTATTCTTTATGTGAGAAAAGAAACAAACACAACCCATAAAATCTATCAGAATTCAAAAATGACCTTAAATCGCTTCATTAATATGCTGACATTGCTTAAGGCATATAGAATTTCTGTTGAATTGCTGGTCCATTCTGTCTGAACTGGTTACTAAAACCAAGACACAAATCCCTGACATCTTCTCTTCTTGGAAAATAAACTCTGTGTTGTGTGTATTCACAACAGTGAGTCTTCTGTTATTCCTTAATTAGAACTTCTCTTAAATAGAAGGTTTACCCTACCGAGACTTTTTAAGCATTGGAAAGAAGCCACAGCCAGACACGGGGAGGCAGGGAGGGTGGGGGGGAGGGGTGGAGAGCAGGTATCTATCAATCACTTGGAGATAGTGCTGCTGCACTAGAAATAGTATTCTCTTTTGGCTTCAACATGTTTTCCATTTTTCTTTGCATTTTCTTCAAAGTAGAAAGCCGTCAATTAACCGCCAACACTCAGAATCCTGAGATTGCTGTTTTTGTAAGAAGATAACCTTGCCACTCCTGCGGTTGTAGCTAGCAAGAAGCTGAGACTGAAATTTAGATTTAAACCCTGACTCAGCCACTTCCTAGCTTTGTTGCCTTGGAAGACACTAAATACTTCTGAAGCTCAGTTTTATTATTTGCATTTTAGTTGTTGTTTATTTTATTGACGTGGTGACAGCATTTACCCTTTCAATCCAGGGCAGCTGCTGTGGGAGGATAAGGGGTATTTCCAGCGCCAGACAGGTGTCTGTGTCCTTTCCTCCTTCCCTTCCTTCCCTCCTTCATTCATTCAGTAAGCACTTGCGAAGGGCCTGCAGGGTTCCGGGCACCATGCATGGCATCGAGAACAAGAGACAGTCTTTGTCAAATCCCCACAAGCTCATTAAATGCTTTGGTTTGAAGTTTAGGTTTTTGTTAAAGAAATCATCTTGGGAAATGTATTTTTATGGGACCTGAAAAGTATCTTTCTGATTTGGCCAGCCTGTGCACAGGCCATAGTCCTGCTTTGATTTTTCTAAGAAGTTTCTTGGAATTATGTGTGCCACTGGAACTTGCAGGAATAGTATGATTAGCAGCTACCAGTATTTAAAATGTTAACAATACAGTCTTATTCTAAAAAATTCTTCCATATGCACCATCTTTATTCATGTTTTGAGAGTTCCAGGTCAATATTATCACCCCTCTATACAGAGGAAATGTGCTTAGTGGGAAAAAGTGGTGTATTATTTCTACGTTTTCTAGTTTTATGTTCTTTCTTCTGCACAGTATCCCCATCTTTCCTGACTGTTTTGTTATCAGTTTGTTTTGGTTTTGATTTCAAAGCCAAAAGAGAAAAATAAGTCAAGCTGCTTCCTATGTAAAATGTCTTAGGATTATTGTGTTTCTTTATAAAATAGTTGGATTGACTTTTTACAAAATCAGAATTGCATCTGTGTGAAACTGAAATAATGGGAAAATAATTGTTTTCAAAAATGATTCTTTGTAATTCTGTTTTAGCCCAATTGCAAGGTAACAGCGATGCGGTGCTTTCTCCTGGAGTTACGTGTTATTTTGCACGAGTCCAAAAATGCCACCATTTATGAAATAATAGAAAATCTTACCATGCTAGCAAACAGCAGTTTATCTTCTATGGAGGTGAGTTATGCAGTAGTTGTCCAGAGTTACATCGGATGCTCTTGGATTGACTGGAGGAAATCATTAGCTGGATGGGAATGGACAAGGAGACTCTTGGAGGGAGCACTTGGGAAAAGGAGTTAATTGCAGCAGAATGGCTGCCAGAAGCTGCACCATCACGCATGTGCACACAATCCTAAGCTTTTTATTGATTTATTCATTCAACAATCATTTACTACATGTTCCACAGCTTGTGCTTCATTGCACACAGGGTGTGCTGAAATGTTTGAAATGACAAAGGTGAACTAGACAAACAGGTCACTGACCTCAAGGTGTTGATCACCAGGTATAGTTACATAGTTGTTAAGCGTGTGTGTATGTGTCCGTGTGTGTTAGTCACTCCATCCTGTCCAACTGTTTTCGACCCTGTGGACTTCTCTGTCTATGGAATTCTATACTGCAGTGGGTAGCCATTCCCTTCTCCAGGGAATCTTCCCAACCCAGGGATCGAACCTGGATCTCCTGCATTGCAGGAAGATTCTTTATGTCTGAGCCAGCAGGGACACCCAAATGTTGAGCATTCACAGAGTAATACTTGGGTTATTACTCTGTGCCAGCTACTGTTCTTCCAGGGTCTCATGGTAACCCATTGAATTCTCGCAGTCAATCTGTGAGATATGGTTATCACTGTTTCTGTTTTGAGGCTCTCATGCAGTTAGTAAAATGAGGAGTCAGGAATCCCCAAGCAGTTTCTCTCCAGAGTCTGCCTTCTAATCTACCCAAAGGATTAATGTTGCAAAAAGATAATAATAAAAATCTGGATACTTGAAGTAAAAGGTATACTCCAAGGTAGCAAGAACGGTATAGGGCTCCTGGAGAGCAAATGCCAGGGACCCGTATGCTAGGCTGGAGCATCAATTGTGCAAGGCCCTGAAGTACAGAAGATTATGGCTAGCATGACAAAACACTAGTGGCCAAAGGAAAGTGGACAGAAAAAGTTTCATAAACAAACAAAGCCATCATCATAATTTGTTCATTTAACAAATACTCTTTGGGGCCCATTGTAGGCCCTCGGGATATCAGAAGTTAAAGCACACGTGCCGTTCCTGTTCTTACGGGAGGAGGAGGCATGTAGTAATCACTAGGCAAATAAATAGGAGGTCAGGTGTTTATTAATAACTGTAGTGGCCACAAAAGAGGCAGGTAAGGGGACTGAGACTCTAGAGAAGGTTTGCTTACAAAGCTGACAATTGGCGAAAACATGAGAGAGAATGTGCTTCAAGGATGCTATGGGGAAGTATGTTCAGTCAGAGACAACTGAAAGAGCAGAGACCCTGAGCTAGTGTGGCTGGACACTGTTGATTTTCCCTAAAGTACCAAGCTGCTTTAGGTCTTCATTCCAATGTCACCTTCCCACAGCAATGTCACTTCTTCACAACTGCGATCCCCCTGCAACCTCAGCATGCCTCACCCCCTTCTCTATATGTCCCACCATCTTAAATACTATATATTTTACTTGCTGCATATTGTCTAATTTTTCCTCCTAGAATTTCAGCTTCAGAGGGGCAGGTTTTTTGTTTCTGTTTTTTTGTTTGTTTGTAGTGCTGAGTCCCAACTCCTAGAACAATGCTTGACATGCACTAGAATTCTGATCTGTTTCTGAAATGAATATATTAATGTTTAAAATACTGTTGTGACATGTGCTCTCTCTGTTATTGGTGGAAAGGCTGAGCCATACAACAGATAATTCATAGCAATGTCAATGGGGAACTCTTTACTGTGCATTTTTATAGTCACCCTCAGCATGGCATAGTGTGGCCCGAATGCACAGTCAGAGGACCTGGACATGGAGAATTTCACTGATTATGTCAACTAAATGAGTCATTTAATATCTCTGCCTTCCTATCTGACATGATTATTTTCAGAATCAAATAGGACAGCATTATATGGAATATGACAGCACCTGGCAGAGGGTATGTGCTTGATAAACGCTGGTGAATTTGAATTTTAAATGCTTAATGGATGGAAAAATCTCATTTTGATTTTTTCTGAAACAGCTTTCACAGTGCAGATGATCCCTGGAAAGTTTGTTTTGTGGATTGCTACACTTGTAGACACTGTGTTTAAAGTACAATAATTTATGGTATTCATCAAAATAGTTCAAATTAACCAATAATAATTGGGTGAATATTGTGTGTCAGGCCCTATGCGAAGCAACAGTACATAGCCTTGACTTCCTGGAAGAGCCTAGAGCAAACAGTGTTCTGAGAAGCATGAAGCTCCTTAACATCAGCCTAACACATGACGTGATGTGAGAGAGAGCCTAAATACGGAGTTCTGAGAATGCAGAGATGGGACATTTAGTCTAGCCTCGGGAGCTCCCAGGTTCAGAAAAGCCTTCCCAGTGGAGACAGCACCTGAGTGATCTTAAGTGTGAGTGGTTGTAGCTAAAATAGAAGTGTGGAAGGAAGAGAGAAAAGCAAAGACAGCAGAACACCTAATAGGTTGATGTATGTATGGGACCAAAAGGCATGAACCCAGTGTTCCTAGAGCTGAATCTTTGAGCTGTAGAAAAAGTGAAAGAATTAGGTAAGGAATAGCTCAAGGAGAGCCGGCATGCCATGCAGGCACCAAGGACTTCAGGCTAGGGTAGATGACCTGAAACTACTGAAGGCCTCTCTAAGAAGGAAGTTTGTGGTTCAATAGATCTTTTTTTTTTCCCAATTATATTTTTCATTGTCTTTAATTTACTCTAGGAAAAAATCAGCCTTATCAAATCTCCCAGTTCTCTTTTCCCTTAGTTACTCCTAATAGGGTAATTAATCTGCCAAAGATTTTATGTCCGGATACCTCACCATGTGGTTCAAATGATATGATATTCACAGGAAAAGCATATTTTAGATTTTCCAATCTCATCCTTTCTTTTTATTTGCAGAATAAAACAGAATTGGGATGCAAAGAATGTGAGGAACTGGAGGAAAAAAATATCAAAGAATTTTTGAAGAGTTTTGTACATATTGTGCAAATGTTCATCAACACTTCTTGATTGCAGCTGATCCTTTTCTGCATTTCTATTATTAACAAACATCTTTCCACGGCTTAGAGGCAACAAAGCACTCAGCATTTAAAATGTGCTGCCAAAACAAATTCTTCTGGCAAAACGATGCTCAGGATCTTGGTTGGGATGGATTCATAAAGGTGAAAGTCGAAACATCACACTGAGACCACGTTATCTGCCAGGGACAGACTTGTTTTGTTCATTTATTTTTAATTTATTATTGAAATTGTACATATTTGTAGCATAATGTAAAATGTTGAATAAAACGGTGTACATATTTTATCCTTTGAAATTGCACTGATATTTTACATCTTATAAGAAAATAGAGGGTGTTTGGTTCAAGGGCGACTGTCCAATTATTAAACAACCTGTACCACTTGGTACTACAGCTATAGGCATAGAGGATGCCCCAACCAATGTGGAAATTGACTACCAGCCTTCATTTACTTCTTTAGGTGGAGCACTTGGAGGGAGAATTGACTACCAACAGGAAAGGAGGAACTGGGTAGAAACCAATAATTTCATTACTGATATATAAAGCCCTTCTTCTTGCTATTGTTGTTGTTTAGTCGCAAAGTCATGTCCAACATTTTTTGAGACCCCATAGTCTTTAGCCCTAGAACATGGCATCCAGTCCCAGCACTTCATGGCAAATAGAAGGGGAAAAAGTATAAGCAGTGACAGATTTTATATTCTTGGACTCCAAAATCACTCCAGACAGTGACTGCAGCCATGAAATTAAAAGACGCTTGCTCCTTGGAAGAAAAGCTATGACCAACCTAGACAGTGTATTAAAAAGCAGAGATATCACTTTGCCAATAAAGGTCCATAGAGTCAAAGCTATGGTTTTTCTAGTAGTCATGTATGGATGTGAGAGTTGAACCATAAAGAAGTCTGATCACCGAAGAATTGATGCTTTCGAATTGTTGAATTGTCGAATTGTTGAAATAGAGAAAACTCTTGAGAGTGCTTTCAACAGCAAGGAGATCAAACCAGTCAATCCTACAGGAAATCAACCCTGAATATTCATTGGAAGGACTGATGCTAAAGCTGAAGTTCCAGTACTTCGACCACCTGATGCAAAGAGCTAACTCTTTGGAAAAGACCTTGACGCTGGGAAGGATTGAAGGCAAAAGGAGAAGAGGGCAGCAGGGGACGAGATGGTCAGATAGCATCATCAACTCAATGGACATGAATTTGAGCAAACTTCAGGAGATGGTGAGGGATAAGGAAGCCTAGCGTGCTGCAATTCATGAAGTTGCAAAGAGTCAGACATGACTTAGCGTCTGAACAACAACAGTAGCCTGCCAGTTTCCTTTGTCCAGGGGATTTTCCAGGCAAGAATACTGGAGTGAGCTGCCAATTCCTTCTCTAGGGGATCTTCCTGACCCAGGGATTGAACCTGCATCTGTTGCACTGCAGGTGGGTTCTTTACCACTGAGCCACCAGTAAAGCTCTTATGAGAGCTTGCAAGTGCTTGGCGTGAAACATGCATCAGTCCACCTATAATAAACCTTTACTGTGGCTATAATAAACCTTTACTGATAGGTGAAATTGTGTATCAAAAGCTAGTGGTTGCAACAATGTTTATATTTCATTCTTCTCTCATGTACAAGTATTTTACTTTTCCTACCTTGTTTTTGTCATGTTCCTATAATAAAAAACTGCTGATGAGAGCTAACATGATGTGGCATGAAATAATTGTTTCTATTATTTTTTAGTATACTGTCTAAAATTTTCAAACTCTCTTGAAACTGAACTGACTGAAGTGAAATATGCTCATCTCATCAAAGATTTCTTGCCCCTATTTCACTTCTGGCAGACTTTACTGAGAGATCAAAGAGTAGGGATTTATCTTAAGAATTTGATTTCTTTCCATGTCATAGTGCAAACCATGTCTCTATTGAATCATTCTTTAGTAGTCAGTCCAGTGCCCCATCCACACTCATGTATCTCATTCTTTCAGTCAATGTATGCTTGATATTTTCTTTCAAGATAGTTTTGGAGAAATCTGTATTCCATTTGACCTTCAAAGAGTCATGTATTGGCTCTCAGTCCATCCCTTGACCTCAATCCAGACAAATAATATTTGGCAGCCGTTGAGCTTGTGGCATTTTTTTTTTTAAGTTTCATCTGAAAAGGAATTTTTTTGACAGGGAAATTGTTTTATTTATTGTATCAAAGGTATTAAGCAGAAATTTTAAAAGTTGAAATAGAGATGTTTGGATATTCATTAAAGATCAAATTATTTAATGTGTTAAGAAAATTTTACCACGTTCATTAAACCCAGTACATTATAGGAATTCTGTTTTTAGCTGAGTCGCCATAGAAGTGAATAATAATGTCTAAAACATGATGGTATATTTCTCTGAGATGAAAATATTCTAGATGGAATGATGGCATTTGTAAAACAGAGCCGTGATCATGCCTCCAGTTTTATTTTGGGTTTTTTGTGTCTCCATACAGATTTTAAGATTTTTATTTTGGGTCTTGTGGTACATTATGGTCTGTGACTTGGATAAAGATAGAAGGTGTGTTTATCAAATCTGTGGAGTATGCAATGAAGAGTTACAGTTCCCTCAGGCTGGAAGGGAGTGCCAGTGTAACAAGATGAAAATTAATAAGGATTTACCAAGAGTTCTGTACTTGGGCCACAATAATGAACTGCAGGGGTAAAGAATAAGGAGGATGCCGCTGGATTCAGCAAAAAAGATTTTAGGGTTTTTATGCACTAATAACTCAATGTAAGTTGACAGTTTGATGTGACTATCAAAAAGGTAATTGCAATTGTTAGCTACTTTAATATAAATATATTACTTAGGGCAGTATTTTTGAAGTATGCTTGATGACATCAAAATCACCTGGAAGGTTTTTGTTTGGGTTTTTTTTTTAACAGTTTTATTGAGAAATAAATTGGCATATATCACTATAGAAGTTTAATCATGAATTTTGATTTACATGTATTGTAAAGTGATTAACGTGATAGGTTTAGCTAATGTCACCTTCTCCTATAGATACAATAAAGAGAAAAGAAAGGAAAAAACAGGGAAAAATTTTTCTCCTTGAAATGAGAACTTACAGGATTTACTGTCAACAACTCTCCTGTATAACATACAGCAATGTCAGTTATCGTAATTATGTTGTCCATTACATCCCTAGTAATTATTCATCTTGTAACTGGAAGTTTGTATCTTTTGACCACTTTCCTTCTATTTCCCTTCCTTGCATTCTGCCTCTGGTAACTATGAGTCTGATCTCTCTCTCTCTCTCTTTTTAAAATTTTGTTTTGCTTTTAAGATTTCACAAATAAGTGAGATTATACAGTATTTGTCTTTCTCTGTGTGACTTATTTCACTAAGCATAATGTCTTCAGGTTCTACTAATGTCACAAATGGTGGAATGTCCTCATTTTTATGACTAAATAATGTTCCTCTCTCTCTCTCTTCATCCATTTCTTAGGTCATTTCCATATCTTGGTTATTATAAATAATGCTAGTATGAACATAGGGGCATATATATATTTTCAAGTTAGTCTTTTTGTTTCCTTTGGATATGTTTCTAGAAGTAGAATTGCTGGATCATATAGCAGTTCATTTATTTTTAACATTTTGAGAAACATCCATACTCTTCTCCGTAGTGGTTGCACCAGCTTAGAATCCCACTAACAGTGCATAGGTTTCCCTTTTCACTACATCCCTGCCAACACTTGATATTTGTTGTCTTTTTTATAGAAGACATTCTAATGTGTGTGGATATAATTTCTTATGGTTTTAGTTGGTGTCCCTGATGATTAGTGATTTGAGCACCTTTGTTGGTTTTGTACACATCTTTGTTGGTTTTGTACAACATCTCTGTTGGTTTTGTACATCTTCTTTGGAGAAATGTTTATTCAGGTCCTTTTCCCATTTATTAGCTGTGTTTGTTTTTTTATTGAGTTGGATGAGTTCTTTATGTATTTTGGATATGAACACTCTATCAGATATATAGTTTGCAAATATTTTCCCCAATTCTATAGGTTGCTTTTTCAGTTAGTTAGTAGTTTCTTTTGGTGTGCAGATGCTTTTTACTTTGATGTAGTCCCACCTTTTTATTTTTTAATTTTTTTGTTGCTTGTCCATTAGATGTCATATCCAAAGAATCATTACCAGGACCCCATGTAAAGTAGCTTTTGTTCATATGTTTCCTTCTGAAAGTTTTATTATTTCATATCTTACATAGAAGTTTTAAATTCATTCTATTTAGTTTTTGTGAGTGGTGTAAGATAGGGGTCCAGTTTTGTTCTTTTGTATGTGAATATCCAGCTATCCCAACACCATTTACTGAAAAGACCTTCTCTTCTCCATTGAGTGTTCTTGGCTCCTTTATCAAATATTAGTCGATATTAGCTGGTTTTATTTATGGGTTCTCAATTCTGTTTCTTTGGCCTATTGTTTTTATGCCAGTATTCTTTTATTTTGATGACTATTGTTTTATAGTACAACTTGAAATCAGGAAGTGTGATGCCTTTTGCTTTGTTTTTCTTTCTCTGAATTTCTTTAACTATTTGGAAAATCCTGTGATTCCATATAAATTTTAGGAGTGTTTTTTCTATTTCTATTTTTTAAAAAAGCCATTGGAATCTTGAGAGGGATTGTATTGAGTCTATAGATAGCTTTTGGTAGTATTGCCATTTTAAAAATATTCTTCTAGTTCATGAATATAGGATACCTTTCCATTAATTTGTTTCTTCTTCAGTTTCTTTTAGCAGTGTCTTATAGTTTACAGAGTACTTTCACCTCTTCAGCTGAATTTATTACTAAGTATTTTGTGTCTATTGTGAATGAGATTGATTTCTTTCTTGTTCAGAAAATCTATTGTTAGTGTGCAGAATACTACTGATTTTTTTTTTTCACAGTCTATCATTCTGTCATTTTTGAGACTGCACCCAAGAACTGCATTTCAGAATCTTTTATTGACTATAAGGGCTACTCCATTTCTTCTAAGGGATTCTTCCCCATAGTAGTAGATATATAGATATATAGTCATCTGAATTAAATTTGCCTATTCCTGTCCATTTTAGTTCACTGATACCTAAAATGTCTATGTTCACTCTTGCCATTTCCTGCTTGACCATGTCCAATTTATCTTGATTCATGGACCTAACATTCCAGGTTCCTATGCAATATTGTTCTTTACAACATAGTGAAGGTGATAGAATTCCAGCTGAGCTATTTAAAATTCTGAAATGCCAGCAAATTTGGAAATTTTAGCAATGGCCTGAGGACTGGAAAAGGTCAGTTTTCATTCCAATCTCAGGAGTACTGCCAAAGAATGTTCAAACTACCTTATAATTGCACTCATTTCATATCCTTGCAAGGTAATACTCAAAATCCCTCAAGCTAGGCTTCAGCAGTACATGAACTGAGAACGTCTAGATGTGCAACCTGGATTTAGAAAAAGCAGAGGAAATTGCCAACATCAGTTGGATCATAGAAAAAGCAAGGGAATTCCAGAAAAAAACATCTGCTTCATTGACCACAGTAAAACCTTTCACTGTGTGGATCACAACCAACTGTGGAAGATTCCTAAAGAGATAGGAATACAAGACCACCTTACCTGCCTTCTGAGAAACCTGTATGCTGGTCGAGATGCAACAGTTAGAACCAGACATGGATCAACAAACTGGCTCAAAATTGGGAAGGGACTATGTCAAGGCTGTATATTGTCACTCTGCTTAGGTAACTTATTTGCAGTGTACATAATGTGAAATTCTGGGTTGGATGAATCACAAGCTGGAATCAAGATTGCCAGGAGACTGATATGGTTGATTCATGGTGATATTTGGCAAACAATACAGTTCTGTAAAGCAATTATCCTTCAATTAAAAAAAAGTTATAAATTAAAAAAAAAAGATTGTAAGGAGAAATAACAACCTCAGATATGCAGATAATACCAGTCTAATTATAGAGAGTGAAGAGGAACTAAAGACCCTCTTGGTAAGGGTGAAAGAGGAGAGTGAAAAAGTTGGCTTAAAATTCAGCATTCAAAAAACTAAGATAATGGCATCTGGTCCATTCACTTCATGGCAAGTAGATGGGGAGAAAGTGGAAACAGCGATATATTTTATTTCCTTGAGCTCCAAATCACTGTAGACAGTAACTGCAGCCATGAAATTAAAAGACACTTGCTCCTTGGAAGAAAAGCTATGACAAACCTAGACAGTGTATTAAAAAACAGAGACATCACTTTTCCAACAAAGATCCATATAGTCAAAGCTATGATTTTTCCAGTGGTCATGTACAAATATGAGAACAGGGCCATAAAGAAAGCTTTGAGTGCCAAAGAACTGGTGTTTTCAAACTGTGGTGCTATAAAAGACTCTTAAGAGTCCCTTGGATAGCAAGATCAAGCCAGTCAATCCTATAGGAAATCAACCTGAATATTCACTGAAAAGAATGATACTGAAGCTAAAGCTCCAATACTTTGGCCACCTGATGCAAAGAGCCAACTCATTGCAAAGACTCTAATGCCAGGAAAGATTGAGGGCAGGAGGAGAAAGGGGAAACAGAGGATGAGACAGTTGGATGGTGTCACCAACTCATTGGACATGAGTTTGAGCAAACTCCAGGAGAGAGTGAAAGGGAAGCTGGCATGCTGCAGTTCATGGGGTCACAAAGAGTCAGACGCGACTTAGGCACTGAATTATAACAACAAATCTTTTATTGATATATTAAAATTTCAGTGGATGTAGTATAGCTTAATTAACTGGAGTGGTTATAGTCCCCTAGACAGTTTAATAAAAATTTTCTACATGCATAAAAGGAAAATTTTACAATTCAGATATAAACTGCTATCTTAAAATTAAAATTAAGTTGAATTTAGATGTGAATATTTTAAGAAGTGGGCTTCCCAGGGGGCTCAGTGGTAAAGAATCCGCTTACCAAGCAGGAGACACGTATTTGATCCCTGGGTTGGAAAGATCCCCTGGAGAAGGAAATGACTACCCACTCCAATAGTCTTGTCTAGAAAATCCCATAGACAGAGGAGCCTGGCAAGGCTATGGTTCACAGGGTCTCAAAAGAGTCAAACATGACTTAGTAAATAAACAACACAGAAACATGAGAAGTGTTACCAATGATATGGGAATACATTTTTGTGACATTAAACTAATGTTTTCTCTTCAAAAAATTTCCATTAAAAATAAGGATGAGTAAGCTTGTGTCCTTTGTAGAAATTTATTATATGATTTACTGAGTTATATTAAGATCCTACAAAAAAATGACACATATGGGATGATTTTTTATTTGAATTTTTGTTTCTTATACCAGACTTCATCAAGATGAAGTTGTATTTATTCCTCTGATTAATGACAAGTCAAACTTCTAATTTGAGTATCAATTTATGCTCAAGTTGGCAACTGAAGAATGAAACAGCTATCTAGACAACAGGCAAAATTGATTTTTATCCATCCTCTTTGTATTCCAGTAAATGTTTTCCAAATGTGCTTTTCTGTTTCCAGCAAACTAAAGATTATAATTTTATTTCTCTCAGCCATTAATTATTTACTTCTGAGAGTGAAGAACTTCTTAAAGCACAAGAGTGCTTTTTTTGTATTTTAATTTTGTATTCTGGAACTTTACTGAACTTATTGATTAGATCTAACAGCTTTTTTGGTTGAGTTTTTGGGATTTTCTGTATATAAAATCATGTCATCTGCAAACACAGAGAGTTTTACTTCTTCCTTTACAATTCTGGGGGGCTTCCCCATGGTTCAGATGGTAAAGAGTCTTCCTGCAATGTGGGAGACCTGAATTCAATCCCTAGGTCAGGAAGATGCCCTGGAAGGAAATGACAACCAACTCCAGTATTCTTGCCTGGAAAAACCTGTGGATGGAAGACCCTGGCAGGCTACAGTCCATAAGTTCACAAAGAGTTGGACCAAAGTGAGCAACTTCACTTTTACAATTCTGATAACTTTTTATTTCTTGTCTGATTGCTCTAGTTAGGGCTTGTAGTACTCTGTTGAATAGGAGTGGCAATGTGGACAGCCTGTCTTATTCCTGATTTTAGAGGAAAAACTTTCAACCTTTTACCATTGAGTATGATGTTAACTGGGGACTTGTCACATATTGCCTTTATTATGTTGAGATATGTTCCTTCTATGCATAATTTGTTAGAATTTTTTTTAAATCATAAATGAATGAATGTTAAATTTCAAATCCAATTTCCTACATTTATTAAAATTGCCATATGGTTCTTTTATTTCATTCTATTAATGTGCTATATCATATTGATTGATTTGTATATGTGTATGTTAAATCATTCTTTCATCCCAGGGAAAAATTTCACTTGACTGTGTTATATGAGCCTTTTAATGTGATACTGAATTCTATTTAACAGTATTTTATTGAGAATGTTTGTACCTATACTCATCAGGGATATTGGTCTGTTGTTTTCTTATGTAGTAGTGTCCTTTCCTGGAGTTTTCCTGGTGGCTCAGACAGTAAATAATCTGCCTGCGATGCAGGACACCTGGGGTCGATTCCTGGATTGGAAAGATCCCCTGGAGAAAGAAATGGCAATGCACTCCAGTATTCTTGCCTGGGAAACTCCATGGATGGAGGAGCCTGGTGGGCTACAGTCCCTGAGGTCACAAAGAGTTGGACATAACTGAGCGACTAACACTGATGAGTGTCCTTTTCTGGCTTTCAGTTCAGTTCAGTCACTCAGTTGTGTCCAACTCTGTGACCCCCATGGGCTTTAGCATGCCAAGCCTCCTTGTCCATCACCAACTCCTGGAGTTTACTCAAACTCATGTCCATTGAGTCCATGATGCCATCCAACCATCTCATCCTCTGTCGTCCCCTTCGCCTCCCAGCTTCAATCTTTCCCAGCATCAGGGTCTTTTCAAATGAGTCAGTTCATTCTTCCCATCAGGTAGCCAAAGTATTGGAGTTTCAGCTTCAGCATCAGTCCTTCCAATGAATATTCCGGGCCGATATCTTTTAGAATGGACTGGTTGGATCTTCTCCCTGTCCAAGGGATTCTCAAGAGTCTTTTCCAATACCACAGTTCAAAAACATCAATTCTTTGGTGATCAGGTTTTGTTAGAGTCCAACTCTCACATCCATACCTGACTACTGGAAAAACTATCGCTTTGACTAGACAGACTTTTGTTGGCAAAGTAATGTCTCTGCTTTTTAATATGCTGTCTAGGTTGGTCATAGCTTTTCTTCCAAGGAGCGAGTGTCTTATAATTTCATGGCTGCAGTCCCCATCTGCAGTGATTTTGGAGCCCAAAAAATAAAGTCTGTCACTGTTTCCATTGCTTCCCCATCTATTTGCCATGAAGTGATGGGACCAGATGCCATGATCTTAGTTTTCTGAATGTTGAGTTTTAAGCCAACTTTTTAATGCTCCTCTTTCACTTTCATCAAGAGGCTTTTTAGTTCTTTGATTTCTGCCATAAGGGTGGTGTCATCTGCATATCTGAGGTTATTGATATTTCTCCCAGCAATCTTGATTCCAGCTTATGCTTCTTCCATCCCAGCGTTTCTCATGATGTACTCTGCATAGAAGTTAAATAAGCAGGGTGACAATATACAGCCTTGACATACTCCTTTCTCGATCTAGAACCAGTCTGTTGTTCCATGTCCAGTTCTAACTGTTGCTTCCTGACCTGCATACAGATATCTCAGGAGGCAGGTCAGGTGGGCTGCTATTCCCACCTCTTTAAAGATTTTCCAGAGTTTGTTGTGGTCCACACAGTCAAAGGATTTGGTATAGTCAATAAAGCAGAAGTAGATGTTTTTTTAGAACTCTTTTGCTTTTTCCATGATTCAGCAGATGTTGGCAATTTGATCTCTGGTTCCTCTGCCTTTTCTAAATATAGCTTTAACACCTGGAAGTTCACAGTTCACATACTGTTGAAGCCTGGCTTGGAGAATTTTGAGCATTACTTTACTAGCATGTGAGAGGAGTGCAATTGTGTGGTAGTTTGAGCATTCTTTGGGATTGCCTTTCTTTGGGATTGGAATGAAAGCTAAAGTTTTCCAGTCCTGTGGCAACTGCTGAATTTCCCAAATTTGCTGGCATATTGAGTGTATCACTTTCACAGCCTCATCTTTTAGGATTTGAAATAGCTCAACTGGAATTTCATCATATCCACTAGCTTTGTTTGTAGTGATATTTCCTAAGGCCCACTTGACTTCACAATGCAGGATGTCTGGCTCTAGGTGAGTGATCACACCCTCATGATTATCTGGGTTGTGAAGATCTTTTTTGTCCAGTTCTTCTGTGTATTCTTGCCACCTCTTCTTAGTATCTTCTGCTTTTGTTAGGTCCATACCATTTCTGTCATTTATTGTGCCCATTTTTGCATGAAATATTCCCTTGATATCTCTTAATTTTCTTGAAGAGATCTCTAGACTTTCCCATTCCATTGTTTTCCTATATTTCTTTGCATTGATTGGTGAGGAAGGCTTTCTTATCTCTCCTTGCTATTTTTTGAAACTCTGCATTCAAATGGGTTTATCTTTCCTTTTTTCCTTTACCTTTCTCCTCTCTTTTATTCACAGCTATTTGTAAGGCCTCAGACAACCATTTTGCCTTTTTGCATTTCTTTTCCTTGGGGATGGTCTTGATCCCTTCCTCCTGTACAGTGTCATGAACCTCTATCCATAGTTCTTCAGGCACTCTTGTCTGTCAGATCTAATCCCTTGAATCTATTTGTCACTTCCACTGTATAATCATAAGGGATTTGATTTAGGTCATATCTGAATGGTCTAGTGGTTTTCCCTACTTTCTTCAATTTAAATCTGAATTTGGCAATAATGAGTCACAGTCAGCTCCCAGTCTTGTTTTTGCTGACTGTATAGAGCTTCTCCATCTTTGGCTGCAAAGAATGCACCAGGACCCAGTAGAAAGGAGAAGTGACCTCACAAGAGACTGGCCCAGACTTGTCTGTAAGTGTCCAGGAGTCTCCGGCAGAGGCATTGGTCAGCAGTGACCTGCTGCAGGGCTGGGGATGTTGTAGCCATGCATTCTGGGAAACAAACTCACTCAGAAAGATGATGCAGATAGTGGAGTGTGGTTTATTACACCGATGGGCCCAAGGCAGAGTCTCCTCTTAGCCAAGGACCCTGACCAGCTTCTGTGAAAATCTTTTATACGCTACTTGTATGTGTTCAAACCCATCTCCCTAAATTCCTGGAAACTTGTATACACAAAGAAAGGTAGATACAATCACAATAGCCCCATCACTGATGCGTCATGTGCTTAAACAGTTAAAGAGTTGGTCATTAATCAATAAGCCCAAGGTTATACTCTGATAAGTACAGAAAAAAAAAAAAAGTATGACCTGTCCAGAGACAGGGGTGATTAGTGTATGTTTTCTCTTAGGTGATGACTAACCTAGATAGGACTCTCAAGATTCCTTTGTCCAGGGGGGGTCTTATCCGTCTGTTGGTCTGTCGTTTCCATAGGCACTGAGCAGAGAGTTCAGAGTCCATGGAAAAGGCAGCGGAGCATGGCCAGCATTGAACAGGCCTAAGATGGAGTCCAGGCCCTACGGTCTCCTTCAGGGCACTGAGTGTAGCAGTGCATGCTGGGACCTTGTAAAGGAGGTCGCCATTATCTTCATTACCTCCACCATAGTTTGGCCCCTGGTAAATAACAGGGAGGGAACACAGCCCCGCCCATCTACAGAAAATTGGATTAAAGATTTACTGAACATGGTACCGCCCATCAGAACAAGACCTAGTTTCCCCCTCAGCTGGTCTCTCCCATCAGGAAGCTTCCATAAGCCTCTTACCCTTCTCCATCTGAGGGCAGACAGACTGAAAATCGCAATCAAAGAAAACTAACCAGACTGATCACATGGACCACAGCCTTGTCTCAATGAAACTATGAGCCATGCCCTGTAGGGCCACCCAAGATGGACAGATCATGGTGGAGGGTTCTGACAAAACGTGGTCCACTGGAGAAGGGAAAGGCAAACAACTTCAGTATTCTTGTATTCTTGCCTTGATAACACCATGAACAGTATGAAAAGGCAAAAAGATAGGACACTGAAAGATGAACTCCCCAGGCCGGTACTGGAGGCCAGTCAGGCCAGCTACTGCAGATCAGTGGAGAAGTAGCTCCAAAAAGAATGAAGGGATAGAGCCAAAGCAAAAATGACACCCAGTTGTGGATGTGACTGGGGAAGGAAGTGAAGTCCGGTGCTGTAAAGAGCAATATTGCATAGGAACCTGAAATGTTAGGTCCTTGAATCAAGGCAAATTGGAAGTGGTCAAACAGGCGATGGCAAGAGTGAACATTGACATTTTAGGAAATCAGCGAACTAAAATGGACCGGAATGGGTGAATTTAACTCAGATGACCATTATATCTACTATTGTTGGCAAGAATCCCTTAGAAGAAATGGACTAGCCCTCATAGTCAACAAGAGTCCAAAATGCAGTACTTGGATGCAATCTCAAAAATGACAGAATGATCTCTGTTCGTTTCCAAGGCAAACCATTCATTATCACAGTAATCCAAGTCTATGTCCTGACCAGTAATACTGAAGAAGCTAAAGTTGAATGGTTCTATGAAGACCTACAAGACCTTCTAGAACTAACACCCCCCAAAAGATGTTCTTTTCATTTTAGGGTACTGCAATGCAAAAGTAGGAAGTCAAGAGATATCTTGGTTAACAGGCAAATTTGGCCTTGGAGTACAGAATGAAGCAGGGCAAAGACTAATAGAGTTTTGCCAAGAGAACGCACTGGTCATAGCATCACCCTCTTCCAACAACACAAGAGAAGACTCTACACATGGACATCACCAGATGGTCAACATTGGACTTAGCTACTTCTTTTTCTAGGTCCTTAAGACATAGAGTCAGGTTTTTATTTGGAATCATTCTTGCTTCTTAGTGTAGGTGTTTATTGCTCTGGACTTCCTTCTTAGAACTGCTTTTACCACATCCCACAAGTTCTGGTATGTTGTGTTTCCTTTTTTGTCTTAAACTTTTGATTTTAAAGTCCATTTTGTCTTTCAAGTATAGCTATGCCTACTTTTTAAGAAAAAATTGTTTATTTTTAATTGGAGGATAACTGTTTTATGATATCGTGTTGGTTTCTGCTCTGCTTTTCTGTTGTTGCTACTATTTGCTTGAAATATATTTTTCCATCCTTTCACTGTCAATTTATGCATAACTTTAAAGTGAGTTTTTGGTAGGCAGCATATTTTTGCATCTTTAAAAAAAAAAATCCTTTCAGTCATTTTGTGTCCTTTAGTTGGAAAATTTAACCTGTTTATGTTTAAGGTAATTATTGATTGGTAAGGACTTACTATTGCCATTTTGTTCATCATTTCCTTACTGCATTGTATATTTCCTTGTTTCTTATCTTTTTATCTGTGTATGTGTATGTTTTGGTATCAGAATGCTTTGACTTCTTTATCTTGCTATTTTTGTAATTACTAGAGGACTTTCTCTTGTTATTACTATGGGGCTTACATAAAATATATTAAACTTAAAATAATCTCTTTTAAACCAATGGCAAGCTAACTTCAATAACTCATAAACTTTACAATTTTCCTCTCCCTCGGGTATTTTAGATATTGCTGTTACAATTTATATGGTTTTTATATCTTATAACTAATAACAGATGGTTGTAATTATGGTTATGTTTACTACATTGGCTTCTTTTTAACATTTAAACTAGAGTTGTAAGTGAATTAGGCACCACTATTACCATATTACAAAATTTCACTATGACTGTGTATTTAGTGTCACCAGTGAGAGCTGGATTGCTGCTGCTAAGTCACTTCAGTTGTGTCCGACTCTGTGCGACCCCATCCCTGGGATTCTCCAGGCAAGAACACTGGAGTGGGTTGCCATTTCCTTCTCCAATGCATAAAAGTGAAAAGTGAAAGTGAAGTCGCTCAGTCATGTCTGACTCTTCTCGACCCCGTGGACTGCAGCCTACCAGGCTCCTCCGTCCATGGGATTTTCCAGGCAAGAGTACTGGAGTGGGGTGCCATTGCCTTCTACAGAGAGAGCTGTGCAACTTTTTCATATTTCCATTATGTTAACTAACATTATTTTTCTTCCACTCAAAAAACTCCCTTTAGTATTTCTGATAAGGCAGGTCCCTCAGATTTTGTTTGTTTGGGAAATTTGTTATTTCTCCTTTGTATCTGAAGGACAGCTTTGCCAGGTGTAGAAATCTTGGTTGATAGTTATTTGCTTTAAATATTTTGAATATGTCATTCCATTCTCTTCTGGCCTGAAAAGTTTCTATTGAGAAATCATCTAGTCTTATAGGAGTTCGCTTGTATATAACTTCTCTTCTGCTTCTATTGAAATTCTTTTTTTGTCTTTGACTTTTGACAATTTAATTATAGTTTATCTTGGTGCAGCCCTAATCAGGTTAACCTACTTAGGATCTTTTACACCTCATATATTTGGATGCCCATTTCTTTTCCCAGGTTCAGGAAATTTTCAGCCATCATTGCTTTAAATATATTTTCTATTCTTTTCTCATTCTCATCTCATTCTGGAATTTCCGTAATGCAAATATTGTTTCTTTTCATGATAGCCCATAATTTCTGTAAGGTTTCTTCATGCTTTCTCATTCTTTTCTCTTTTTGCTTCTCTGACTGGGGAATAGCAAATGTCCTATCCTCTGGTTTGTGATTCTTTTTTCTGCATGGTTGAGTTTACTTTTGAAAGTCAGTTGAATTCTTCCGTTTAGTTTTTGCATTTTTCAACTTAGGATTTCGGTTTGTGTTTTGAAGGCTACTAGTTCCTTGTCTAAACAAGAAACGTTGTGTTCATGCACTGTTTTCCTAATTTCATTTATTTGCCTGTCTCTAAACTTCCTTAAGAGGATTATTCTGAATTCTTTGATAAATCTTCCTTTCTTTAGGGTTTGTTGAAGCTTTAGTCTCCTTTGGAAGTGTCATGTTTTCCTGATTTTTTTATGGTCTTTGATTCTTTAATTTAGTGTCTGTGCACTGAGTAATCCGGCTCCTTCTCCAGATTGCACAGGTTGCTTTGGCAGAGATAGTTCTTCAACAATCAGCTCGGATTGGGTTTCTGGATGTGTCTGCTGCTCATGTCCTTGTGCAGATAGGCGCTGCTTTTATGGTCTGTTTTGGAGCAAGGCAACTTTGAGTATGGGGCTTGATGGAATGTGCCACTGGCTGAGCACAGCTGGACAGGACCACTCACTTGGTTTCCTACCAAGTTGCGGCTGTAGAATGGGCTCTGCAGTTGCCTACATCCTCTGGTCAGGCTTTCTAGATGGTCCGGAATGGGTACCATTGTCAGTAGCACATGAAGTTATAAATTAGTTTCCCTATCCTGGCAGCAGAATGGGACCCAGGGCCTGCACAGCTCATTGTTTGAGGACCGAAATCAAGCCAAAGTGTGCACTGAATTCCCTGATCAGGTGAGGCCACCAGTTCTGCTCTGCAGACGGGGAAGCCAAGTGCCACTGAACATAGGCTGTTGAATGGGCTCTTCTCATCCCTGTGTGCTCCGCTTAGGGCTTCTTGGTAGGAGAGGCTGAAGGCTGTATTCAGCAATGAGTGGAGCCATCAGCTAGAATCCTTGCCAGGATGCAGTGGGAGAAGCAGCACTAAAGTCAGGAAAGCTCTTTTCTGTTTGTCTTAACTCAAGCTAACCCACACCCCCAAGTTTCTCTACAGAGTAGGGACACTGGCTTTATTTGGCAAAGTCAGCTCTGCCAACCTGCCTCTTTGCCCAAGCGCCACTGGTCTGCACCACCAGCTGTGTCCCAGTCCTTCTGGTCGGGCAGGGCGGGATCAGGACACTCTCCACGGTGGGTGGAGCTCTATCTCAGCTCCCTGGCCTGAATGAAAGGGGAGGGCTTGCTCCACTCTACTCTCAATAAGATGAAACATTTTTAAGGTTTTATTTTTTCCCTAGCCTTTTTGTTGATGGAAAATAGAAAAATGTGCCATTTTTAACTGCAACTTTCCAGTCCAGTCCTTACACAAATGTTAGCCTCCCTTCACTGCTTGTTGGGATGGAGGAAGGAAAACCATAATGGTGGTCACTTTACCAATAGCAGTTTACAGTGACCCGTAATCTATTCTGGTTATATAAGCACAGAGTGGGTTTAAAATTTGGCATTTTCCAGTGCTCAAAATTAGGATTCCTCCCACATTAGTTACTTAATATGGATCACTTCAGTTAATCTTAAGAAACTCAAAGCATATATGTGCAAATTCTCGAAACATTCTTAGCTAACTTAAGAAAGAAAGCAATCACATAAAACAATCTAAATTTTATTTTTCATGCTTGTATTCTTACCAAATTAGTCTTTCATTTGTGTTTCAAAAATTTCCTTTCTTGAGCCGTTCTCCTTAATTAACCAGCCCAATGTTATTTGCCTAGACTGGAATGCAATGTTAATGTCTCACCTGCCTTAAATGCTGACGGTATTGGTCTTATGTTACATATAATAAAGAAAGCATAAATTCATAGGCCTAGGATCTCAAATACTAAAGGCAAGTCGAATAAAAATCAGGTTTACAGCCCAAAGTCATATTGATAAATGACATTCTTGCTTTTTCTTAATTTCAGATAAAGAAAAAGATACATGAGAGAATATTATTTGTATACTCTTCCTGGCAATAAGCAAAAAGGACTAGAAGGCAGAGGACAAGGAATACAAAGAGAACCAATACATAATTTGTGAGCCCAGAGATTTTAAAGCCCAATCACAAGTTTAGTTTTATAGGCTCTCATTCTTTATCTTAGAGCAGAGAATCTGTGCTATTATTTTATTTTGCTGCTGTTGTTATGTTGTGAGAAAGACTTATATGTTTTGATGTGTTACTGTTTCTGTCCATCAAAGTCAATGGCTCCTAAGATCAAACTGACGTATGATATAAAAATCAAGGAATGTGATTGATCCTTCTCCTCTTCCCACTCTTACAAATATACTGAAAATGCATTTTCCCCTTCATCTGCATTATATCAGGCTTAGTATAAGCTCTCTGTATTCGTATGTGAGTCACGATTAACATTTGCATGTCATGTATAAATATTTTGCCCAGAAGAAATCCCATTTCCATAGAGATTTGGTTCAATGCTTCTGAATATCTGATGACTAAATTTCATCTTCACTGAGGAATTTATTATGCAAGGTAAACTTTAGCTTTATTGAGAATTCCCCTAATTGTATAATCTCTCGGATGCAACATAGAAGAAAACTTAATGAATCATTAATAAGGAGTCACAATTTTGTCCTATATTTTACTTTAATCCTGGATTTCAAACTAAGTTAACTGTTGGAGAAGTTAAAAAGAAAACTGTTACGCAGAAGCAGATTTGAAAATTGTACCTTTAATTTTTACAAACTGTATCAACACTCCCAGAAAATGCTCATCAGAGAACCCAGGGTCAGTCTCCAGGTGGTCGGTCCTCACCCCTGTCATCATGAAGGAGTTCCTTCCGTCAGTCGCGCTGTAACTCCGTTTATTGAAAACCTGCTGTGTGTGCACTTAATGCTGGGTGCCATCGCAGTTACATCTGTGAATAAGACAGCCATTATCTCTGTTCTCATGGAATTTACATTCCAACAGGAAAGTCATATCATCAAATTAATCACTCAAGTTTTTATTCAGGTATTTTGAGTTCTAGGAAGGGCACCAGTTGGGCATATGAAGAGGAAAGCAGGTGTATCCAAGGTGTCAGAGAGCTTCTTTGAGACAGTCATATCTGAGCTCTGCTATGAATTATAAAGAATCGATCAGAGAAACAGTCTGACAAACCTTCATTCAGGAAGGATGATGGCATGTTCAAAGAGCAGAAGGAAGCCCAGAAGGCTTAGGGTCACAGAAAGCACTGAAAGAAGCTGGTAAGATAGGTATCAACTGGTCTCATAGACTCTGATAAAGTCTTTCATTATACTCCAAAAAAGGGGATTCTTATTCTGACACATGTGAAAAATATATGAAGCATTGTTTCTGCCTTTGAGAGAAGAGTCAGAGTCAAAATTGCCTTACCAATAAATTCCAGCATAATAAAATTATTTCTAATGCCATCATCTTCCATGGGCCTCATGATTGCAGTTATTTAACGAATTCTTCGCAACACCTGATAGAAATCAACTTTAGCAAGTAATTGTTTGTTCACTGCCAAAAACAACAAAGCTGTTTGCAGTACCTCTGACCTGAGAGGCCAGTGTCCTGAGGATTTGCACCTAAGTCTAGCATTGGGATCCCAGGACAGTCAGTATTGATGTGTGGTCCAAATATGAACATTGGGGAGGCTTCTCGAAAGAAGGACTTTCTACATCATTTTTTAATGAAAACTATTTGAGGGAATGGAGCCCATTCATTCTCATTAAGAAAAATAGGGTAAAGGAAGGCACCAGGATATAGAGAGAGCGCTCAATAGGGCACAGTTAAAATGAGAAGTGGAAAGAAGCAAGATCAGCAGGGCCAGGTGGAGAGAGAGGAATCTGAACACACAATTTCAGCAACGCAATAAGGGACTCATCGGATCAGGCTGGACAGTGTCTTGGAAGAGACAAAAGTTGATTTTTCTAAAGGAGATAATATGAAAGAAGCAACATTTCTGAATCTTAGTGACAGCTAAGAGCCTAAAGGTAAGCCAAGAATGTCAGACAGTGATTGTCTCACATGACAAATATCATCTTTTCAAGGGTTTTAAAGATCATGGTCATCAACCAGGTTCAGTTTTTCTGAGTTGATTTAATAATGTCAAAGACCCCTCACCCCAGTGGTCTATGGATTCTGTTCTCTTTGGGACACACAGATGCTGCTGGAAATAATATGATCCTCTTACACTTTCGTGGTGCTTTCAGTTCAGTTCAGTTCAGTTCAGCCGCTCAGTTGTGTCTGCCTCTTTGCGACCCCATGGACCTCAGCACGCCAGGCCTCCCTGTCCATCACCAACTCCCAGAATTTACCCAAACTCATATCCATCAAGTCGGTGATGCCATCCAACCATCTCATCCTCTGTTGTCCCCTTAAATCTTTCCCAGCATCAGGGTCTTTTCAAATGAGTCAGCTCTTCGCATCAGGTGGCCAAAGTATTGGAGTTTCAGCTTCAGCATCAGTCCTTCCAATGAACACCCAGGACTGATCTCCTTTAGGATGGACTGGCTGGATCTCCTTGCAGTCCAAGGGACTCTCAAGAGTCTTCTCCAACACCATAGTTCAAAAGCATCAATTCTTCGGCACTCAGTTTTCTTTATAGTCCAACTCTCACATCCATACATGGTGCTTAAACATTCACAAAGCACTTTTATCTTACTATCTTATTTGATAAGAGTTTTTGTCCCTCATAGATAAAGGTGAAGAGGGGCAGAACCTATGAAAGATTTTGCTTATGTTTGTAATATATTAAAGACCAAAAAGAAGGAAAGAAAGGAACCTGAAATTGTTGTCCACATTCAACTGTGTATTTTTCTATGCCTTATTATCTTTTATATTTCTTTTCAAAGAGTCATGAGCATAATACTTGGGGTGGAAAATTATTTGTTGTTAAGGAAATCAAAACAGAGTTTAAGCGTGTATTTTTATTCCGTATTTTGATTATTTTTTCTTCACACAATTCTATTCTGGTGTTTTGTTTGCTGTGCCCAGATGGCAAATGCACCATTAAGTTTATTCAGCCTGAATTAATTATCTTTTTATAGTAAAAGAAAATCCTCTCCTTTTGACAAGTAAGATGTTTATGCTCTATTTATGAATAAATAGAGGCAGCTGTTATACACAGCATTATTAATAGCATTGTTTTAAACATCTTATCTGAAAAGAAATCCAGTCTTCAATATAAGCTCTTGGTGTCCCAGGGTTTATTAGAGAATGAAAATCCACAGACCTCTTATCCACATTAGAGCATAATAAGAAAAAGAGCATGCTTTCTGTAGACGAGGCACTGAATTCAAATTGCAGGCATAAAGCAGTGCTCTTAAATGGTTATTGTCTTTGCTGGTGGCTGGGCCCTGATTTTTCACGGTTTCTCAGGTTAAGAGTGTGGATATTGCTAAAGCTGCTCTCCCTGGAAACAGAAAGCTAACAGAAGCCAAACACCTCATCTAAATGACCACAATGATGCTATTTCTTAATTTCTCAGTTGAATGGCATTTGACATGGCCAGAGTAAAAGGGATTTTTCCTTTGGTTAAGAGTGTGTAGTTTTGCAAAGCAGAGAAAATTTTACTCCTTCAAAAAGGTCTTCTGCACTCTGAGCCAGAAAAAGTAAGACAAAGTATAACACTTTGTCACCACAATGAGATCATAACTCTCCAGGCATCTGATTGGACTTTGGAATTTTCCTCTTTGAAGGAATTTGCCTTTCCAGGAGGCCATAAAGCCAGTTTCTTTCTCAATGAAGCCAACTTGTCTAGAGATTCATTTCATTTCTTAGTCATCTTTATTTTATCTTCAACAACAAACATAAACTGTTCAAGGGAATGAATATTTGCCAGCAGTGTTATACCAAAGGCCAGGTATAGAAGTCCCACGTGTAGGTTTCAAGCGGCTACATTGTCTTTAGAGGACTAAAAACAATAATAGAACTGACTGAAAGTCTGTCTGCCTTTAGGATCACGATGTGCCAGTGATTCTATGGAATGCCAGTGGAAGAATTATTGTTGTTGTTCTGCCGTGTCTATTTGTGACTCTATGAACTGCAGCATGCCAGGCTTCCCTGTCCTTCACTATCTCTGAGAGTTTGCTCAAACTCATGTCCATGGAGTCAGTGATGCCCTTCCCTGAAAAATAATTGGGGAAATCTAAGTCTTAAATAATTGTTTGTGCTGTGCTGTGCTTAGTCACTCAGTCTTGTCCAACTCTTTGCGATCCCATGGACTGTAGCCTGCCAGACTCCTCAGTCCATGGGGATTCTCCAGGCAAGAATACTGGAGTGGGTTGCCATGCCCTCATCCAGGGGATCTTCCCAACCCAGGAATCGAACCCAGGTCTCCCACATTGCAGGCAGATTCTTTACCATCTGAGTTATCAGGGAAACCCAAGAATACTGGAAAGGGTAGCCTATCCCTTCTCCAGGGGATCTTCCCGACCCAGGAATTGAACCAGGGTCTTCTGCATTGCAGGTGGCTTCTTTACCAGCTGAGCTACCAGGGAGGCCCAAAGAATTGCTTAGGTTATAATTGCAATGATACACATGAAACCTGCAAATTGGGCTTTCCTGGTGGCTCAGATGGTAAAGAATTTACCTGCAATGCAGAAGACCTGGGTTTGATCCCCAGGTTAGGAAGATCCCCTGGAGAAGGGAACAGCTACCCACTCCAGTAATCTTGCCTGGAGAATTCCATGGACAGAGGAGCCTGGTGGGCTACAGTCCATGAGGTTGCAAAGAGGTGGATATGACTGCATGACTAAACAACAACAAAACCTGAAGATTAGCAAGTGGATTCAGCTGACCATGACTTCCAAAGAGTTCAGACTTATTCATACAGTTGATGTTTTCACCACTCTGCTCTTGCATATTCTTTAAATAGTTTGAAATAGACAATGATAACACAGTGATTGCAAAGATTAAGAAGAAAAATTTTACCTCAATTTTGATTTGTGTTTAACACTTAAAGCTGAAAAAGAGAACAAGCCATGCAGCATAATAGTTCACCAAACTGATTCGTGAAATAGTTTACTAAATGTGACCAATATCTTTAACTTTGAAATATCCTACTTTTGAGTTGTTAATTATTCCATTTAAATTTCTTTTAAAAAATCAAGAAAAGAAAATGTCCCATCTGTGGTTTGATTCATTAGTTGTATCTTTTGCAAACACTTGCTTTATTAAAATTTAATTATTAGTTATTAGTTAATTATGTGAAAATAAATAAAGGAAACATCATTTTAACCGAGTCAGGGAGGGACTTCCCTAGCAGTCCAGTGGTTAATGCTGCAGTTCCACAGCAGGGCACATGGGTTCAATCCCTTGTTGGGGAACTAAGATCACACGTGCCTCACTGCACAGCCAAAAAATTCAAAAATTAAAAATAAATGGAGTCAGGGATCCCTGATGAGGGGGTTCTCATTCAGATCCCAAACAGGAGGAAGCTTACTTTATGAGTCTCTGCAGGATAAAGAAAGAACTTCTCCTTGCCCACCAGCAGGTCTGCTAATGAGAAACCGCCATACTCAGCCAGTGAGAAATGGTAATCACTGAACTGTTTGAAACAGCCTCTCCCAACTTCCTCTTTTGCCCCTATAAAAGCAACTACTTTCCCTCTGCTCCCTAGTCTTACCTATAGTTCGCTATACTTGGCTTGGCCCAAATCACAATTACTCTATTCCCAAATAAGGGCTTCTCTCGCATCTCAGTTGGCAAAAAATCTGCCTGCAATGCAGGAGACCCTGGTTCAATTTCTGGGTTGAGAAGATCCCCTGGAGATGAAAATGGCAACCCACTCCAGTATTCTTGCCTAGAGAATGCCATGGAGAGAGGAGTCTGGTAGGTTACAGTCCATGTGGTCTCAAGAGTCAGACATGACTTAGTGACTGAACCACTCCCACTGCCATTCCCAAATAAACCCATATTTTTCTGGAAAAATAACTGGCTCTTTTGTATTTTAAGGTCAGCATTTACATAAAATGTGATTTTATGAGATTGTTAATAAAGAATCAAATTCTAAATGGTTATGTAGATTAAAATCAACTTAAAAGCTGTAGATTTTTTTTCCCCAGACATTTCAAGGTATTTATAATTATTTATAGTATTTTTTTGTGAGAGTAGCAGCTGATTCATAGTTATCCTCAGTTTTGTAAAGAAATTTATGTGAGAGATCCATAACCCACATGAAATTACGTTGACAGTGAATCCTTTTCTAGGGGCACTGATGATAAGGAAGAGAAAAGAAACATTAGCAAAATGCAAAACCAACAAGAATATTTTTTTTTTTAAATCAGGATGGGGAACACATGTAAATCCATGGCTGATTCATGTCAAAGTATAACAAAAACACTACAATATTGTAAAATAATTAGCCTCCAACTAATAAGAATTTTTTTTTATAGGGAAGAGAAAGGCAGTGGTAAAGGACAAATAAGACTAGACAAAGGCACTAGGAAAGACGTGGGCAAGATCAAAACTTTATTAAAGAAGAGAGGATGGATTCTAATCTACTTTCATATCTTTATCTATCCAGAACTGGCTTCAGATGCCTTGAGAGTTATTCTGGTTAGGAGGGAAGTGGATCTCTTCAGAATAAAAGCAAACTTTTTTTGAAGTCCAAGGAAAAGGCAAAAGGACAAAGGAGGGAGTCAACATTTGATGACTTTATGGCTTTAGAAATATTTTTAAAATGCTGAAAGGGGTTGAGCACTTGGACAACATATTCAAAATAAGAAAAGTATTTGTTTTTCCTGCAGACTTCCGTTGTTAAGACAATAGCCAAAATATCCAGCTTTATAACAGCTAGATAGTTATAAGGTAATTGAAATTTAATTTTTGAAAACATAATTGAAATTATATCCAAACATTTAAGAATGTGGTATCTGAACATCATTGTGGAAAAAAATGTTTACCAATATGAAAGATCTTGACCCTGGGACTGAAACTCCAAATAACTATGGATAAAATTCATTGAGAGGAAGTGAGTAATAAGAGAAATAAGTGGAGACAAAACATCTAGGAAAATCCATTCTGTCCACATTAAAATGAGTTAAAGAAAATGTTCTGCCAGTTTTTAGGAAGGTATACGTGGTTCAGTTTGTATATAGTGTTGATGATTTTAAGAGTAGACATTTTCTTTTGTCTTGATTTTTCACTTTTTGCATTCTTTATTATTGCTTTGATTTCTCCATTATCTTAATTGTCTTTCAAAAGGCGTCTTGAACTTGGAGTCTACAGATAACTGGGTTGCCCATGAGTGTGTTTTCAGAGGTCTCTAACACTCAGGAAATAAATCTAAGTGTGGTAAGGTGGTTTAGTTGCTAAGTCATGTCCACCTCTTTTGGACCCTAGGGGTTATAGCCCACCAGGCTCTTCTGTCCATGGTATTTCTCAGGCAAGAATACTGGAGTGGGTTGCCCTTTCTTTCTCCAGGGGATTTTCCCAACCTAGGGACTGAACCCAAGTCTCCTGCATTGCAGACAGATTCTTTACCACTTAACTGCCAAGAAAGCCCAAATCTAAGTGTGTATCCATATGCGTATATTGTTTTCAAGAGCAGGTCCTTAGTGTTCATCAGGTTCATAGAGTGTTCCAAGAATCAAAGTTTTCAAAATGCCCCTCTAAGAATCCCTTTTTTTCCCTATCAAGTCAAAGGGTCAGGCGGTTTTATATCTTGTAAAATTTGCCTTCATACTTAAAGGTACATCTCAGGATCTTGTTAAAATGCAAATTCTGACTCATTAGCTCCCAGGAGATGCAATCCTGTTGGTTCATGGATCATCCTTTGAGAAACAAGGGTTTGACATCAGAGAGCTTTTGCCTCTGGGCTTTTCCAGAATGCCATCACCATTACTGAATGGACGCCACCTAGAGAGATATGGAGCCAGGTGTGGCCTCAGTCACTGGAGCCCTGGCAAGCTGCCTAGCTGCTTTGGAATTCTTTCCTTGTTTCTGAAAAGCAATAATGATATTATTCGACTACCAGGATGGTTGTTAATTAAATTAGATGCTGACTCCAGTTCTTGGTACACAATAAATAGGAAATAACTTTATTCTGTCCCTCTTCCCCTGAGTATTTTGTAGTTTCCTTTCACTCTAGTGAGGCGATTACTTAGGAGTTATATAATCAACAAATCTGAGGATAACCTCAGGTTGAAAATAAGTACAGTATTACATATGACCAGAATTTCCTTGAAAGCATTCTATTTCAATACCCTCTGGTCTCAAGCCAAACTAGAATTCTAGTTTTCTACCTATCAACTTTCAACAGTAAAATACCAAAGCAAATTGTTTATTTGCTGTGGTTTTGGCTTAGTAACTTGTTGCCTGAGGAATGCTGCCTTTAAGCCAGTGTGACCACTTCTCTTCGACACTATTTGCACCAGTTATATTAGTTAATTGTCACCTATTACAACAAATACTGCAACATTCTCAAATTCTTATCTTTTCTCCCAACTCATTTTCAGGCTATTCTACTTGTTAGATTTCACCTGTCTCACTGCTACTGAGTGTAACTGTTTATACTGTTTATGTTAATTATTGATTTAATGTACAGCCTTGGTTACTTATTTTTTTGTCCATCTCAGATTGTCAATAATCAAACACATCTAAGTTGCATTGCATCACAGCTTCCATGAGCTAGGTGAAGCTGGGGACTTAAATGCTTTCAGTCAAGGTTATCCTTTTTGTAGTTTAGTTTACTGCCCTTGAAAATAAATGATTTCATGCTCTCATCTTTAAGGTACACAAGCAGGATAATTTGGTCGCTACTTTTTTATTAGCAAAGTAACAAAGTCATGATAAACACGAAATTTACTATCAAATTCTCACCGTTGATAAAGTCTCTTTGAAAGGGCAGTAGTAAACAAATAGGGTAGAAAACAGAGCTCCTGATTCATAATTTTTCAACTCTTTAAGTTGCCCCTTGTGAAAAAAACAGAAAACAAAAAACACAGCTTAAAAAAAGTGGAGAGAAAGAAAGACTGTTGTATTATTCTTGAAGACTATTAGGCTCAAGGTTACCAGCCAAGCATAATTCTTGTTTAATTCTTCCATTAACACCTAATCCTGTTTATGTCAAGAACACCTTTAATAGAATGTCACTTCAAATCACTGAAATACAAAGACAAGCACTGTAATTTACATTAGCTACAAAATGAATGCCCTCTCCACAGGGACCCCTCAGCTAGCAAGTACATAAATGACAATGCATGTTGCCTCTGAGAGCTCCCTAGAAGCCACAGCCATCAACGTGATGGATCCCACCCCACACACAAAGGTCAGGTCTTTTTTCTGTGACATGAGTCAGCATGTTCTCTTCTTCCTTTCTGAAGGAGGTTCTGAGTATTCATCTGGGAAAAAAACTGTGGTTTCTAGCACTATTGTTTAATTTGAGTCTCTGTCTAAAAAGAGAGGATATGACTTATTATGCAGTTCCTGGATGTTAGTTCTGTGGTGTGGGGTGTTTTGATGTTCCCAAGGGACTTTGGCTATCTTCAGTGAGTAGTGTGACCCCATGGGAGGAACTTTCAAGATAATTGACTGTCCAGATATAATTAAAGAAATCTGTACTAGCTTCTTTAATACAGCACTGCTTATATATATATATATATCCATGTATGGGCTTCTCAGGTGGTGTGAGTAGTAAAGAACCTGCCTGCCAATGCAGGAGACCTAAGAGATGTGAGCTGGATCCCTGGGTTGGGAAGATAGGCAACCCACTCCAGCATTCTTGCCTGGGAAATCTCATGGACAGAGGAGCCTGGTGGGCTGCAGTCCACAGGGTTGCAAAGAGTCAGACACAACTGAAGTGACTTAGAACACACACGGCCATTGGTAACTAGAGAAAAGAAACTATAACAGAGTAGAATTTGTTGATAGGACCTCAGAGAAACAAGTTGAGAAACAAATCTCTAAAAATGAAAACCCTTACACAAGTATCATATTATTTTTTTCACTAATTCAATTATCACCTTGATAAAGCAAGGATATAAATGGCCCACTATGCCCTCTGAGAACAAGTACAAACCCAGTGATTGGTCTTAGCCATAGATTGGGCAGCAGTATATTCTTTGATTCTAGAAATAATTGAAGTTTATGGAAATCATAGCTAGAATGGCTAATAGAATTTATTTCATGGCCAACAAATTCCCGTGGCAAATTTACCATCAGATACGTACCCTACTATTAGGCATAGTTTGCAAATACAAAATCACAACAGCATTTTCCCTTAGTCTCTATCATGTGGACTACAGGACTTTGAGTGCCATAACTCAGTTTTCTACTTTTCAAAACTCCCTAGACTTTAAAGAGGACAAGATGGGGAAAAAGGATGCAGAGTCATTCTTCCGCCTATCTCTAATTCAGTAGAGTCCTAAGGAAGTGCGCTGTAAGATTTATTCTTTGGAATGTTAGAGGAACTCAAAAGTTTTTTGTGGTTTTTTTTTTCATTTTTAAAGAATTTAGGGCACATGCCGTGGAATGTGGAGTCTTAGTTCCCTGGTCAGGGATCAAACCCTCACCCGTTGTGCTGGAAGCACAGAGTCTTAAACCTTGGACCACCAGGGAAGTCCCAGGAACTCAAGCGTCTTGAAAGGACCCTGATGGAGGGTAAAGCATCTCTTGAAAAAGGTAACATCAAAAATGTAAAGGATCAGTAGACACTGACCAAAAAACTTAGTGAAGAAGGACATTCAAAGGTCCTTTATCCTGACCTCGGGATTTTTTATCTGTCATCTCTTTGCCCTCATCACTTTCTCTTGGGTACTTTTCCTCTGTTCCTATTACTGTTTCAGGCTCCCTTACTCTTACAGAAGAGTGGAAAAAGGCAAGCATCCTTTTCGGTGTATACATCTGTCATTCTAAGCTCATACTGGAGTAAAATTTTTCTGATCTTTTGACCTTAAAAGATGGCTGCACAGATTGTTCTCTGTTAGAACAAATACAAAATTATCTTTCATTTTTTCCTCACCATTGTTTTCCCCAAGGACTTATAATTTGCCCTTTTCTGTACAGCTGTTCCCCAAATAACTTAAGGACAAAATTGTTACTCCAGATGATTTGGTTTTAATGACCAGCAATCACACACAGGAAAATTAATCAAACCCAAATGATGATTGGTGTTTGAAAAGGAAGGCAGGGTCCACAGAGAGGCTGATCCTAAACAATCTGCCAGGGAATTTGGATGGCTTCTCCAGCACCCAGCTGCTATATTCTGGGAAAAGTGATCAAGAGTGCAAGACCTATGGCTTTTCTGGTAGTCTTTGAGAGTAGCTTAAATTCTTTTGTGTCCCTGACATTTCGGACATTTCTGAAAAATGCTGTTGACTTTTTGAGGCCACTTGTGGCTATATAAAACACTCAACTTAGTCCAGCATCAATTGGATAGGCTCTCTGCCATCATAGACCCCATCACATTCCTGATTTTCACATCTATATAACTCCCTACTCTCTGTAGCCATTTGACTGTACAACCACTGAAAGGTCATGACACTTTTAATTTATGAATTTTTTTTTGAATGGAAAATTCTTTTGATTCTATAATGCTTTACAATTTTCAGAAGTTTCACACTCATGATTTCATATAATCTTGTAATAACCCCTCTCCCCCCCCATTGCCCCTCCCCTTCCTTCTCCCCAGTAGTAACCAGTAGTTTATTCTCTGCATCTGTGTCTGATTCTTTTTTTGCTATAATTAACTAGTTCATTGTACTTTTTAGATTCCACATGTAAGATCATATAGTATGAGATCATATAGTACTTGTCTTTCTCTGACTTATTTCACTTAACATATTACCTGTCAAGTCCATCTATATGGCTGCAAATGGCAACATCATTCTTTTTTTATGGCTAAGTAGTATTACATTTGTATATATGTACCACATCTTCCTGCCCATTCATCTCTTAATGGAACCTAGATTGCTTCCATGTCCTAACTACTGTAAATTGTGCTGCTGTGAACATTGGGGTGCATTTATCTTTTCAACTTAGTGTTTTTGTTTTTTTAGGATATATGCCAAGGAGTGGAATTGCTGGGTCATACGGTAATTCTATTTTTAGTTTTTTGAAAAACCTCAATACTGTTTTCCATGGTGGCTACACCCATTTACATTCCCACCAACAGTTGTATGAGGGTTCCTTTATCTCCCCATCCTTGCCAACATTTGTTATTTGTATTCTTTTTGATGACAGCCATTCTGACAGATGTGAAGTGATATCTCATTGTGGCTTTGATTTGCATTTCTCTGGATAATTAGCTATATTGAGCATTTTTTCATGTGCCCATTGCACATCTGCATTTCCTCTTTGGAAAAGTAGCTATTACATTTTTCTGCCCATTTTCTGATCGAGTTGTTTGGTTTTTTGATGTTGAGTTGTCTGAGCTGTTTATATATGTTGGACACATTTTATACTGAAGGGTCATCATAGAAACCCTGGACTCAGAGCACAAATCCTGACTGCTGGTGCCAACCCTTTCAGAGAAGTGTCTGAGAAAGAAAGTACAAAAAATGAAGGCAGGCAGTAACTTATATTAGCAGCTATCACTGGATTGGGGTTTGCCACCTCCAAGCCCCACAATGGAAGTTTTGTGAGCTATGCTGGATGATGGAACTATGGTCTCACTTACATAGTAACCTGACACTGTATGCATCCCCTGAGTCTCAATGCTCACTACCAAGACTGAGAGAGTGAAATAAACTATCCAAAAAATCAAATAAAGGATGGAACATTTCCTTAAACCCTAGCTATAGGAGAGTTAGCCTGGCTATCCAGGCCAAGAATTGTTAGGGAGGCTTATATTACCAACTTCATGAGAAGAGGAGAATCTCTAGAGAAAAGGAGAGTCAAAAAGACATCCTCCCACCCCCTAGACACACACACACACAATACATTCTTGATGACTCAGAACTTTAAATCCTCCTTAACACAGTGGTCTAGAACAAACATCTTTGAGTCTAGCCCTGCTATGTCTTGGATTTCTAGGGTGTTTTTGTATGGTTGGAGATTGTTCAGGGTTCATATTGTATGGTGGTCTCATTGGTTGGCGTTGATATTACCTAGAAGTGGTAAAATAGAAGAGCAGCAACCTTGAGCCCCCTTAGAGTCCCCAAAAATGGGCTCCATAGAACAGTTGTGGGACAACTATGGAAACTTGAATAATGGGACCAGTTCAAAATTTTTTCTTAATTTTTCAATAAAATAAAAATTCCTCAGTTTGAATTCTGCAACTTTTGATCCAATGGACCCACTTTAATTTTCCAAAAACTTTCCCCTCTATTTCCCTAAACTTTTCCCCTCCCCTAACTTCATCAGTTGCACCATCATGGAATAACTAAGTCCCTCCTTTCTGCAAATCCAAATTCTATGTACTGTGGATGCTCAGGGTAAGCCACTTCTCCTCCAAGAATATTTTACAATAATACTCTAGGACATCCAAATCTATCTCACTCTTCATGGTGCTCAGTAAAAAACTATACATCGTGCCACATTATCATATTATCTTGGGAGTGTAATCAAGTTAGTCTAAGCAAGTATGATTTGTTTCCCAAAATAAGCATCAGGTTGGCAGCAAGTTTCTTTCAGGAGAAGTCTTTCTCTTTTTTGCATCCCCAGGGCACTAGTAAATTATGCATTCATTCCACTTGCCAATATATGTGACTAGTTGGATAGATGAGTGAATCTGCAGATCTCCAGTAGTGTTCATTTGAAGGTGAGAGTGAATAACGTAAAGTCAAAAAGGAAAAGGTAAAACCAGACAATATTTACCTAAGAAAAGACACACGTAAGTGACATGTCCATAGCAATTCCTAATAGATGGTCCGAACCAAGCTTTTTGAATCGATTATTGAATTGTTTGGAAGTGGCTCCTGCATAAGTCAAATGTTTACCTTGTTCCATTGAGGAACACAATTGCACCTTTCATTGTAATTGGCCCAGTCACCTGTTCTTTCAGTAATTTTTTCTTATGTTGTGTAAGTTCTATATGTTTGTTATGGGGAGATTAGACAATTCAGATTTTAATGAAGAAAAATTAAAATCACACATAGTACTACCACTTAGAGGTGATCACTATGAAGAATTATTTTTAGAAGATTCCGTTATTGTGTATGTATGCTTCTTAAATATAAAAATAAAATGATAATATCTATAATATTTTTGAATTATTGCTACCTTATTTGTTGTAAACTTATTTTAATGGACACAAAGCAATCTATTGTATTAATGTAACATATTTTCTTGCTTAAAGCCCTTTTAAAAATATTCTGTTTTTAAACAATTTTACTGTTGGATATTGGTAATGTTATATTCTTTTGTTGCTACAAATTCTCTTCAATGAGTATCCTTGAGACAAATCTTTGTGCACACATTTAATCATTCTTTTAAGATTTTATTAAAATAAAAATGCATGAGTTTAAAGAGGCAGTATTGTTGAATGCCACCCTCCTTTTTTCCCAGTTCTGCCCATTCCCATAAGAAAGACTGAGTATGTCCCAGCTTCCTCATTTAGGGAAATGTTGGAGGAAATACACCTGACCTTTCTGCACTTCATTCTCCACAGTCTCTTAGAAGGAAGAATGGCTAATTGATCAGAAGGCTCTTTCCACTAGTAGCTTGGATCTGTAAATGAAAAATTGTGGCGAGTCTCATTCTTCCAGCACCTTGCATTTAAGTCTGGGCCTGACCATCTGTCTAGATGTTTTGTGAATCAGTCATGCTCTCGTTCTCCTTGTCCTGATTGTGACTGAGTAGGTGGGTGAGCTGAAACCACAATTCTTTGTCTTCGTTCCAGGTTCTTGTGACTAGTGGGTGAGTAGACTCAGGTTCAAAGGTTAGAGGTTAAGAAATAGAGAAGTCATACCTAATACTCCTGTCTAAGCCATGATGTCAGCTTGTTCAAGTGCGTCAGTGTTTGTGATGGGGACGAAGGCATGTTGCTATAAATCATTGGAAAATATTAACTAGACCAACAACTTTACTCTTTTTTTATCATTTCTTTTGTGCATCCTCTCTCATTAGTGAAACCTAGAGTAGAGAGCTGGAGAAGGCAATGGCACCCTACTCCACTACTCTTTCCTGGAAAATCCCATGGACAGAGGAGCCTGGTGGGCTGCAGTCCATGGGGTCACTACGAGTCGGACACGACTGAGTGACTGCACTTTCACTCTTCACTTGCATGCATTGGAGAAGGAAATGACAACCCACTCCAGTGTTCTTGCCTGGAGAATCCCAGGGACGGGAGCCTGGTGGGCTGCCATCTATGGGGTTGCACAGAGTCGGACACGACTGAAGCGACTTAGCAGCAGCAGCAGCAGCAGAGAAGAGAGTGGGTGAGTACTGAAATGTAAAAATCTATGCCTACTTCCTTCAAAAAGGCTGTGAGCATAAAAAGAATTCAGAGCATATTGAGCATATGATCAAGTACATTTGTCATGTTTTTGATAGGACATTTTTTATGTCAATATCAGTTCAGTTCAGTTCAGTCACTCAGTGTCCGAATCTCTGTGACTCCGTGAATCACAGCATGCCAGGCCTCCCTGTCCATCACCAACTCCCGGAGTTTACTCAAACCCATGTCCATCAGGTCGGTGATGCCATCCAACCATCTCATCCTCTGTCGTCCCCTTCTCCTCCTGCCCCCAATCTGTCCCAGCATCAGGGTCTTTTCCAATGAGTCAACTCTTCACACGAGGTGGTCAAAGAACTGGAGTTTCAGCTTCAGCATCAGTCCTTCCAATGAACACCCAGGACTTATCTCCTGTAGGATGGACTGGTTGGATCTCCTTGCAGTCCAAGGGACTCTCAAGAGTCTTCTCCAACACTACAGTTCAAAAGCATCAATTTTTCGGTGCTCAGCTTTCTTCACAGTCCAACTCTCACATCCATATACGACCACTGGAAAAACCATAGCCTTGACCAGACAGACCTTTGTTGGCAAAGTAATGTTTCTGCTTTTTAATATGCTACTTAGATTGGTCCTAACTTTCCTTCCAAAGAGTAAGCGTCTTTTAATTTCAGGGCTGCAGTCACCATCTGCAGTGATTATGGAGCCCAAAAAATTAAAATCTGACACTGTTTCCACTGTTTCCCCATATATTTACCATGAAGTGATGAGACCAGATGCCATGATCTTAGTTTTCTGAATGTTGAGCTTTAAGCCAACTTTTTCACTCTCCTCTTTCACTTTCATCAAGAGGCTTTTTAGTTCCTCTTCACTTTCTGCCATAAGGGTGGTGTCATCTGCATACCTGAGGTTATTGATATTTCTCCCGGCAAAACTTGATTCCAGCTTGTGCTTCTTCCAGCCCAGCATTTCTCATGATGTACTCTGCATAGAAGTTAAATAAGCAGGGTGACAATATACAGTCTTGGCGTACTCCTTTTCCTATTTGGAACCAGTCTGTTGTTCCATGTCCAGTTCTAACTGTTGCTTCCTGACCTGCATATAGGTTTCTCAAGAGGCAGGTCAGGTGGTCTGGTATTCCCATCTCTTTCAGAATTTTCCACAATTTATTGTGATCCACACAGTTGAAGGCTTTGGCATAGTCAATAAAGCAGAAATAGATGTTTTTCTGGAACTCTCTTGCTTTTTTGATGATCCAGTGGATGTTGGCAATTTGATCTCTGGTTCCTCTGCCTTTTCTAAAACCAGCTTGAACATCTGGAAGTTCACAGTTCATGTATTGCTGAAGCCTGGCTTGGAGAATTTTGAGCATTACTTTGCTAGCGTGTGAGATGAGTGCAATTGTTCAGTAGTTTGATCATTCTTTGGGACTGACTTTCTTAGGGATTGGAATGAAAACGGACCTTTTCCAGTCCTGTGGCCACTGCTGAGTTTTCCAAATTTGCTGGCATATTGGGTGCAGCACTTTCACAGCATCATCTCTCAGGGTTTGAAATAGCTCAAGTGGAATTCCATCATATCCACTAGCTTTGTTTGTGTGATGCTTTCTAAGCGCCACTTGACTTCACTTTCCAGGATGTCTGGCTCTAGGTGAGTGATCACACCATTGTGATTATCTGGGTCATGAAGATCTATTTTGTACAGTTCTCCTGTGTATTCTTGCCACCTCTTCTTAATATCTTCTGCTTCTGTTAGGTCCATACCATTTCTGTCCTTTATAGGTCCCATCTTTGCATTAAATGTTCCCTTGGTATCTCTAATTTTCTTGAAGAGATCTCTAGTCTTTCCCATTCTGTTGTTTTCCTCTATTTCTTTGCATTGATCGCTGAGGAAAGCTTTCTTATCTCTTCTGGCTATTCTTTGGAACTCTGCATTCAAATGGGAATATCTTTCCTTTCCTTCTTTGCTTTTCACTTCTCTTCTTTTCACAGCTGTATGTAAGGCCTCCTGAGACAACTATTTTGCCTTTTTGCATTTCTTTTCCATGGGGATGGTCTTGAACCCTGTCTCCTGTACAATGTCACGAACCTCCGTCCATAGTTCATCAGACTCTCTGTCTATCAGATCTAGTCCCTTAAATCTATTTCTCACTTCCACTGTATAGTCATAAGGGACTTCATTTAGGTCATACCTGAATGGTCTAGTGGTTTTTCCTACTTTCTTCAGTTTAATTCTGAATTTGGCAATAAGGAGTTCATGATCTGAGCCACAGTCAGCTCCCGGTCTTGTTTTTGCTGACTGTATAGAGCTTCTCCATCTTTGGCTGCAAAGAATATAATCAATCTGATTTCGGTGTTGACCATCTGGTGATGTCCATGTGTAGAGTCTTCTCTTGTGGAAGAGGGTGTTTGCTATGACCAGTGCGTTCTCTTGGCAAAACTCCGTCAATATAGTTGTGGTCAAATAAATCAAATATTTTATACATGGTTCAAATCATTGCATCTTGCTTGGAAAGGATTTCCTTGGCTCTAATTCAAGTAAAGTAACTTTACTACAGGTAGGTTCTGGTTATAATATAGTTTTTTGAAACAATTTTAAAATAATTCAAAGTATGATGGATAGATTCTCTGTTAATTATCCCCCATCAAATTAACCAATTGCTTTTTATTAAATATTTTTCTTCCACATATATACTTACAACCATTTCTTGACTCTCTCTTTTCTTTATTCTTCATCTATCCATTATTTTGTTATTTGAGCAGACAAAGAACATTCTGCTGGTATTAGCAAAATGAACAAATCAATATGTGGAAAAATGACTTTAAACTTTAGATTTGGAAGAAAATATAAGGGAAAAGTTTTACCCTGCAGAGAATGGTGAATTCAGAATTTTTCAAAGGCTTAAAGAGAAAAAAAAAAGCAAAGAATAGAATATAACTGAATGGATAGAGCTACCATAACTGAGAAAGGAGTGTGCTCATGATAAGAAGGTTTGGTCATAAATGGAGAAAAGATAAGAAGAATCCAGAAGCAAATAGACGTTGGGGAGGCTCATGTGTTTGCTCCCTACATAAAGTCTTCCTTGATTGAGGTTTGAATTATTCATTGCCAGAGATGGCTATATTCCTTTTTCTGTGACACATGTACCAGCTTCTCAGATCCTGAACTTCGCTAAATTTTATTTGCTCCTTTTTCACTCACTTGCTGCTCCAGGAGCAAATCTTTGAATAAAAGCTGGCTTCCTACTATCTCACCTAAAGAAAGAGAAGATGCTGGCCTGGGGATGCGTGTGTCTGGTCCCATGGCAGATACAAGTCTCCTTGTAAAACTTTAAACTGTCATCCTCTTGTGAGCTCATTGATGTTGGTGTCACTGAGATTTGGGTCTGCACCTACAGAAGCAACACAATAACTCTGAAAGAGTTTCCCTCTAAGCAGAGCCAGCAGAATTTATGTAATAATCAGATATTCAACATTCATCTCAACTGAACCAAACCATTTAGGTACCTAACAGTATACTTTCTCTATTTCTATAAATAAAATAAAGAATAAAGTCTATTCTTTATAGTCTAGTCTTTAATAAAACTCCCTCCTTTAAAGAAAATGTAAGATAAGAGCTCATAGATGTTACTTCTTTATCCCAATAAAGAATATTCAAGTTAAAAATGTATTCACTCCTCTTAGAAAAAGACTCCAAGAAAATTATCCTCGGTCAAGGCCACTTGCATTGCATCTGCTCCAAGAGGTCCTCAAGAATTAAAAAAAAAAAAAAAAAATTGTAGACTACTCAAAGAAAGAAATGTTGGCATCAATCAGTAGGAGAATCCTATTTAATTTGCTTTTTAAATCCTGAAAAACAAACAAATGGATCTAATTGCTCAGCAATTCTTGACACATCAAGTGGAAGGAGGTAAGAGAAAAGGGGAAATTTCATTGCATATATGTTTCTTTTCTTCTTGAGATCATCTAGTTCAAAGAGATGGCTCATAAAGCTCTTGTCTCTCAAATATTTTTCTCTGTGATCCAATAAATGTGAAAATATTTTTAAAGATTCATTAGGAGGATAAGGGCTTCCTTGGTGGCTAAGTGGTAAAGAATCTGCCTGCAATGCAGGAGACTCAGGGTCAATCCCTGGGTTGGGAAGATCCCCTGGGGAGGGAAATGGCAACCCACTCCAGTATTCTTGCCTGGAGAATCCCATGGACAGAGGGCCCTGGCGGGCTACAGTCCGTGGGGTTGCAAACAGTTGGACATGACAGTGACTACGCAACAGGAAGGTAAAAAAATATGGTGTTTCTTTGGTATTAAACTCTGAGGTGAGGAATGGTGCTTTGCAGCAGGTTAGTAGTACCAGAAGATGCTGAAAAATTTCTAGCTAGATCATATACTATCCCATCTTTTCCTTTCTTTTCTCATTATTTCCAAACCATTTAATTTCTTTCCTCATGAAGTCTTGTAAAAAGGATTGAGGTTGCTGCTCATAAGTATGCCTTTTCAGCTATCATTGTGACTTCTTTTCTTTTCTAGTTGTTGCCTTAATGGTGTTGTTACCTATACAACATATTAGAAAGAGGGGGCCATTTATTTAAAATGATGTCATGATGATCTAACCTTAAGAGCTGGTATTACAAATTAAAGCACAGTTCAACCTATTCATGTGATTTTTTTTCCCCTACAAATGGTTTTCCTCTCCTTACTTAAAAATAAAAGGATTAAAACCTCACTAATATTCAAAATTGAGAAATTATGTTTCAGCATAAAAATTATCAAGAAGAAAAGTTACAATGAGATCGACACAAAAGAGGGTTCTATTCTACTAAGTTTGTCTCTTTTTTAATAAAAATAATCTGTGTACATAATTTTTCACAAGCCAAATAATATACAGAGATTCACAATTGAAACAAAAGCAGCCACATATGTTTGTGTCTGAGTCCTATTCCAAGGTAACATTCACCATCAATTAATTTTAACACTTAAGTGTTTTTCTTCATATTTCTAAATGCTACATTATGTCTTATTTCTAAATAGAACAGAATTTTTAATCCTAGATTGTTTTTTGACTCTTTTCTCTGGTAAATGAAAATTTTGTACTTTCACTTACCCCCGTTCAACCACACACCTCCGCTCATGCCAGTATAGCGATACCAAAGTTTGGGGTTAATACTCAGACAGCATTAACCTTCCAAGAAAAATATTGACAAACCACACATCATCAAAACTAAATCTTGGGACTTCACTGGCTTTCCAGTGGTTAAGACTTTGCCTTCTACTGCAGGGAGTGTGGGTTTGGATTCGAGATCCCTAGTCAGGGAATTAAGATTCCATTTGCCTCACTGCCAAAAAACCAAAACATAAAAAGCAGAAACGATATTGTAACAAATTCAATAAAGACTTAAAAAAAAAAAAGACTAAATTAAATCTTCTGGTCGTAAAAGTTCCCCATTAAGAAAATAAATACGCAAGACTCAGTCTACAGAAAGTATTGGCAAAAAAATACATAACAAAGACTAACCCAGCAAGTGGGCACCTTGTCTTTGCACAACAGAAAGAATAAATACAGAGGCAAGAGTCTTTTGCAGGAGGAGAAATGGCTATACTTCCATTTCTCCAGCCAAGCAAGGAGACAGACAGCAATGCTCAGATATCTCCCCATCATCTTTCTGAGTGCAGTATTAATTGTGGAAGCAGAGAGCAGAAGGGAGAGGAGGCTTGGGAGTGACTGGTGGAAACTAATTCTAAATTTCAGGAGTTCTTTGTGCAGGTGAGACTGTCCATCATACTGTACATCACATATACAGATTCAGAAATATTTTTCGTGTTGTGTTGCATGCTGTGAGCTTTCAGCCTATGACATCTAAAGTTCACTGTGGTCATTCTAAGTCTCTCAATACACCTGGGCAAGCTCAGTGGGCTGTCAGCAAATTGTTTCTGTGGTTTCCCTATTGTTCTACAAAAGCCTGGGGGCTCTCAGTTAATCATTTTGCTTCATTTTTGTTTCTACTTCAGGGGCCTTGAGTATGCAAGATGCAGGATGTGGTTATAAAAAGATTTTTTTTCTGCCAGAATATATAAAAAACTGTCAATGAAAAATTAATCAGTTGATCTAAGAAAGAAATGAAAAATTGTATTCAAGCCAAATTGAAAATCATAACCAGGCAGCAGATTCTCAGGAAGCTCTGAGAACAGTTCTGTCCATTAGAATTCAAAGCACAATTGTATAGGTTTTTTCAAACAGAGGGCTGTACTTTAAATGACATGTTAGTGACAATTTGCACACTCCAAATCTGTAAGTACAAAGTAGTGGGTCATTGTGGTTCCCACACAAGATCAAGAAGGAATGTTATCTTAAAAGGACTTTTTCTTTAAATTTTTAATGAAATATAGTTGATTTACAACTTAGTGTTAGTTTCAGATATACGATAGAATGATTCAGTTTTATATATATATATATATATATTTCAGTTTCTTTTACATTATAGTTTATTGCAAGGTATTGAATATAGTTCCCTGTGCTATACAGTAGGTACTTGCTTTTATTTTATACATAGTAATGTGTATCTATTAATCCCAAATTCCTAATTTATCCCTCTTACCTTTTCCCCTTCGATAACCGTAAGTTGTTTTCCATGCCTGTGAGTCTATATCTGTTTTGTCAATAAATTCATTTGTATCATTTTTAAAGATTCCAGGTATAGGTAATATCATACATTTGTCTTTTTCTGTCTGACTTACTTCACTTAGCATTATCACCTCTAGACCCATTCATCTTGCTGCAAATGGCATTATTTCATTCTTTTTTTATGACTGAGTCCATTGTGTTAAATAATATAGTGTTGGGTGTTTTAAATAGTATAAAACTTCTGGAAAACAGTTTGGCGATGTTTTATGAAGTTAAGCATATACTTATCATACTTCTAAACTCAGCAACTGCACTCCTAGGTACAATAACTTTTATTTGCAATAACCCCAAGCCAGATATAAAGCAGTACACCAACAAAAAAGCAGAGTAACGAAATGTGGTATAGTCATACAGTTAAATACTACTCAATAATAAAAAGGAACAAATGGCCGAAACATCCAACAACGTGGGTGAATCTTGAGATTTGCCGCTCTAAAATTCACCAGAACTATGCTGAATGAAAGAAGAGAGACCCAACAAAGTCCTTATTGTAAGATTCTATTTAATAATGCTCTAGAGCAGGCAAAACAGATTATGCTATTTCTTCAGGCAGGGTTTTAACTGGGAAGGGACAGAGGAAAATTTCTGTGGTGATGAAAGTGTTCCGTGCCTTGCATGCATTAGTATGCATTTGTCAAAACCTTGACAGACACAATTAACATTTTGGTATTTCCCTGTATGCAAATTATATTAAACAAAAATATATTTAAAAATTTTTTTCAGTCATATTTTTGATCCAAGAGGCATGACCTGATACGTTTCCCCCTCTGTAGAGTTAATGTGGCTAGATTTAAGTTATTATTTTAAAAAGTTTTAAAATGTCTTTTTCCCCCAAAGACTTCAGGGATTTAAATAATTCATGTTCACAGCTATGTGCCCAACTTTAAATTGAACTAAGCATACTTAGTGTGTGAAGATCATTCACTAGCAGGTGTAAAGCACCTGTACAGTGGGCGAGTGTCTGAGCATTATAAGAAACCTAACTAATGGATTCATTGTCACACAGAGCATGATTTTATAGTATTTCAAAGGTGTTAAACATTTTTAAACCAGGGGACTTATTTTCTATCTTGCTGGGATGCCTTAAATAATGGGTTATTCTAAAATATTTAGTTGACATACATTTACTAAGACACAGAGGACATAGACCTACCAGAGTTGCTTTGCAAATACTAATATAGTGCTGAGACTAATTTGCTAACAAACATATCAATCTCATTTATCTAATTTAGTGTTGTCCTTGTAAGTCCTTGGATCTAGATCCTCATTTAAATGATATGCTTTTTGATTAAAACCTTGAAGGCTAGTGGTAAAAATCACATGAAAAATACTCACTACAGATTTTTTAAATTGGCTTAGTCGTATTCTTTATTCAAATATAGTTCCAGATTATACTTGATTATTTTTTAAAATTCTATTCTCAAAAGAACATGAATAATTGTGTAATAATCTATGAGAAAAGGACCTGAAAAAGAATCTATATATATGCATATATCACTTTACTGTATATCTGAAACTACCACAACTTTGTAAATCAACTACACTTCAATTAAAAAAACTTTATCCTCAAAAAATGGCAATTTAATACCACTGAAAACATTTAGGAGCTCCATTTTTAGGTACATAAAGCAGGCAGAGCCACTGAGACTTCATTTAGATATTAGTCAAAGAAGAGACCAAAGTAAGAAATATTTAGAGGACAGAATCCGTAGGACTTGGGGACCATGGGATCTTAAAGATATGAAATGGAGAATTATTCTCAAATTTTTGACAAGAATCAAACTATTTGACCTAGCGAACTGTGTTAAAACTCGCTGATAAAGCACATTTTAAAAAATTCATGTATGAAAATGGAGATGGGCAACTGCATTTGTCCATTTCAACTCCCTGGGTTGATATCAGGAGGCCTGTGCAAGCTACATATCTCAAAGGACCCCTATACATATTGGAGGCACAAACCATAAGGAAACAAATGTGGTAATGGGTAACTTTGGCAGAGCTTATCTTAAGAAATGGAAGTTTTTTGCATAGTTCGTCCTTTCTGTGCCAACCATGAATTCTTGTATGTTTATGGTTGTTGAAGCATACTGGGGACAAGCATCTTGCATTTGACCTCTACGCTGGTCAGTTCAGTCAATCAGGTGTGTCTGACTGTTTGCGACCCCATGAACTGCAACACGCCAGCCTTCCCTGTCCATCACCAACTCCCGGAGTTTACTCAAACTCATGTCCATTGAGTCAGTGATGCCATCCAACCATCTCATCCTCTGTCGTCCCCTTCTCCTCCCTCCTTAAATCTTTCCTAGCATCAGGGTCTTTTCCAATGAATCAGTTCTTCACATCAGGTGGCCAAAGTATTGGAGTTTCAGCTTCAGCATCAGTCCTTCCAATGAATATTCAAGACTGATTTCCTTTAGGGTGGATTGTTGGATCTCCTTGCAGTCCAAGGGACTCTCAGGAGTCTTGTCCAACACCACAATTCAAAAGCATCAAATCTTCAACACTCCGCTTTCTTTATAGTCCAACTCTCACATCCATATATGACTACTGGAAAAACCATCACTTTGACTAGACAGACCTTTGTTGGCAAAGAAATGCCTCTGTTGGCAAATCAATCTCAACACTGCTATTCTTTGGTTAGCTTTAATGCCAGAACCAAGAGTCTATTTGAGAGATATTGGCAAACACTAGCATTGAATAGATTCAGATTTTCCACATATTTTCAACTAGAACATAAAACTGTGTCTCCCGGGCCATTTTGTACATTTCATCAACAGACGGTGTCACAGTCAATTGCTATGCTCTTGTACCAGTATAAAATCTAAAGCAGCCATCCAAGGGTGCATTAAATATAGAACGCCTGAGTCATTCTGTCTTACACGGAAACATATGGGAATCTTTGCTTCCTAATAAAAAAAACAATGGGGGGTGGAGGCTGTTACCATGGGATTAATCTGAATCACAAGGCTTTCAGACTCAGCAAGCAGCTTGAAATGTGCAACCGTTTTAGGTTGTTAACTTTCAAGCAAAATGGAATTTTGGAGCAGGAGTATTCATTCCCCCCCAAGTTTCTAAAATTCTCAATTCCTCATTGACCCCTGAAGCCCAGATGATCTCCTCAGCTTAATATTAAGCTCCTTTAGACAGTATTTTCTTAATCATGTTCAGAGTACACTGTATTTCTCTGAAGACTAAGTTCACCACCAAATTTTAGCCATCCTCCCACACACACACACACACACACACAGTCCAGAATGAATGTACTTGATTTCACCTTCCCATTTGAATCTTTTAGTGTCAGTCTGATGTGAATGAGGCCATTTGATTCTATCTCTGAACTAAATTGTATTTGGATTCAGGGACAGAAATGCAAGAACAGAGAGTAAGTACTTTGCAACTGGAATGATTCTTTAAATTCCAGAGGTTCTGTGTGTGCCTTTAGGACAAAGAGGTGAATTCACAGATGAATGGGTGGCATCATGTTCATGGGACTGAATTTGAGGAGGTGCAAGATGAACTACACTGTTTCTACTTAGGAAAGTGCAGAGAAGTGAAAGAATATGTTTCCTTCATAGATGTAAACTTACAGAAGTTTATCCTCTGTGAATTTATGCAGACTCAATATTAAACCCTTAGGTTAGAGAATAGAGCTGATTTGTACATGTTGACCTCTCTCCCTCCCTCCTTTTCTCCTTCCTTCCTTACTTTCCCCTTTCCCCGCTTCCTCTCTTTCTTCTTCCCTCCCTTCTTCTCCCTCCCTCCCTCCTTCTTTCCCTTTCTCCTTTTGTCTGTTCCTCCTTCCATCCTTCCTTCCTTAGTGATTAAGGACGACTAAGGTGTTCATCTGCTGCTTGATACTATTGGCACATCATTGAGACCTTTAAGTCAGTTCCAACCCAATGGTCCAAAACCTTCATTTGTCACTAAAACCAAAATAAAGCTTTAGGGCTTCTAGTCCATATCCCCTACCTTTGAATTCTAGACATGAATCTCATTAATGGCATTATTTACTGTGTTCTAGTTCTAAGGATTGAGAAGCAGTTTATTTTCATGTCAGTAGTCACGTAATCGGTGCCCTCTAATGAAACAGAAAAATTTATTCCTTCCTTAAGTATTCATAATTTAAAATAATGAACTCCAAACAATTGGACCTCAGGAACATATGTAGTCAGAACATGCAATTCTAAGTTGGAGTATGGAAAATATTGGCTAAAATTGAAATGATCACAAAATATCATTTAACTCTCACAAATCCTTAGGAACTGACTTATAGCAGATAGTTTTATTTTTCCTGAAAGTATATACTCCCTATTCTACCCACTCATCAACCACCTGCAATTTCTTGGTCATCCATGCCAGTCTTGATGGCAGTACCAACATGGTTCAGTTCTGTTTATGAGAATTCAATGAATGGCAGCACAAGATGTTCAAGCTATAAACAATGGAAAGAAGAGAACAGAACTCTGCAGATAATGGGCTTTCATGGCATGCATCTGATGCAGATTGTGGCCTAACAAATAGGTTTTTTCATGCATCTGAGGTTTAAATTCCAATTACCAAAAGTCTGCTTCTTTCTTCACTTCAGGTGGGTAAATGCCAATGTGCCCTCTTGAAACAGGATATATAAACCATCAGTTTCTTGTGAATGACTTTAAGGGAGTGAAATGAATATTTTACAGCCTTCTTGGGCAGGTTAACCATCAAGAGGGAATTGATTGACTGAATAGTTGTTGGACTTTGGCTAAATGCTAGGTCCATCTGCTTGATAGTCAGACATATGTGCTCTAGAGTGGAGAGTGAAATGATTTATATCTAATGTTATAATAAGGTACTTTTACTGTTTACAGTGAAAATTAATCACAAATCAATCTTTAATGCTGATGTGTGCATCTCTGTTAGTATAAGAAACAAAAATTGTCAAAACATCGCCTCTCAGAGATTTTTGTTTTTCAAAGGTACAGAAAAACTCAATAAATTATAAATCCCAAAGAAATATATAGTACTCATAATTCTTGATTTTCATTCACATTTGGGCCCATGTGTGTAAGTTATAGTTTTCTAGAAAGGAGGTTGAACTAAAGAAGGACAATATGCTAATCAGTAGCTCCAAGGTAGCTTTTGTGTATTTGGACTCCTACAAAGCCATGAATGCTTCATTTATTAAAAAAAAAAAAAATGCTATGTTAAAAAAAAAGCTGGGGTGGTAGGGGAGGGCCTCACTACACAGCATATGGGATCTCAGCTCCTTGACCAGGGTTGAACCAGTGCACCCCGCACTGGTGAAACATGGAGTCTTAACCACTGGACCACCAAGGAAGTCCCTAAAAATATATATATATTTTTTAGCTTCTAAATATAGTCAGCCCAATCATTGTTGAAAGCTTCAAGGGAGTTTTGTGATACTCTAACAATGCAAATTCTGTGAGTATTACTATAAGAAAGGCGGTGTTTCTGTTTAAAATGACATATCTCTTCAAATGTCCATTTTAAGGTCAAGCTCTATATTTTTATCCTGATATTTTTAAATTCCAAAGGATTTTAGGAAGCATTCTAGGTCACAGGGAAGACTATGAGAGCTTCAGAGTACTAGCAATGTTCTTATGGGAAGAACGAATGTGTCAAGCTAAGCATGGTATAAAAACCAGGGCAAAAACACGAAGTAGAAAATAGAAAAGAGACTATGGAGACACCCCAAAAGATGGCTGGTCTGTAGGAAGGATAAAATAGGAAACTGTGATAATGTAACTGGAAAATTAGTCTAATTTTTTACAGTGTAGACATGTTATATGGTAAAGATATTTTCCTGTTTCTGAAGATACGAAAAACAAGGGAAAGAACGAACAAAGACACATGTAGAATGAGGTATGTTCCTCTTCTGTATTATATACAAGGATTAAAACAGACATAATGGAAAGTTCTCAGTTTTTCCTTTCTCTCTTTTTTCTTTCTTGTTTTTTGTTACCTCCATAAATTCCCTCTCATATTTTGCTCAATCAACAAAACTGAAAAAAAACAAACAAACAGCTCTGGGAAAGTACTGTTAGGTACAGGGATGGAATTCCACCAACAGTCCTGAGCAGAAGCACAAAACCTAGAAACCTCCAAGTTTCGCAGCAGTTAAGACAAAGCTGACACCAGAGCCAAACCACAGGGACACGTCATGTCCCAACCTTGTCCTCACTTTCCAAAACTCCTACCTGCTTCCACTCAGGGAGTTACCCATCTTCATGTCTTCCTTGATCCTTATCAACTGAATAAAGCCTTTAATCTTGGCCTGAGTCACATTTTCTTTTTCTAAAGAATAGTCTGTGAAAAAATGTAAAAAGGCTATCTGAAAGGAATTTAGTATTTTTTTTTTTGACTTTTTTTTTTTCCATTTATTTTTATTAGTTGGAGGCTAATTACTTTACATCATTACAGTAGTTTTTGTCGTACATTGAAATGAATTAGCCATGGATTTACATGTATTCCCCATCCCGGTCCCCCCTCCCACCTCCCTCTCCACCCGATCCCTCTGGGTCTTCCCAGTGCACCAGGCCCGAGCACTTGTCTCATGCACCCAACCTGGGCTGGTGATCTGTTTCACCCTAGATAATATACATGTTTCAATGCTGTTCTCTTGAAACATCCCACCCTCGCCTTCTCCCAGAGTCCACAAGTCTGTTCTATACATCTGAGTCTCTTTTTCTGTTTTGCATATAGGGTTATCGTTACCATCTTTCTAAAGTCCATATATATGTGTTAGTATACTGTAATGGTCTTTATCTTTCTGGCTTACTTCGCTCTGTATAATGGGCTCCAGTTTTATCCATCTCATTAGAACTGATTCAAATGAATTCTTTTTAATGGCTGAGTAATATTCCATGGTGTATATGTACCACAGCTTCCTCATCCATTCGTCTGCTGATGGGCATCTGGGTTGCTTCCATGTCCTGGCTATTATAAACAGTGCTGTGATGAACACTGGGGTGCACGTTTCTCTTTCAGATCTGGTTTCCTTGGTGTGTATGCCCAGAAGTGGGATTGCTGGGTCATATGGCAGTTCTATTTCCAGCTTTTTAAGAAATCTCCACACTGTTTTCCATAGTGGCTGTACTAGTTTGCATTCCCACCAACAGTGTAAGAGGGTTCCCTTTTCTCCACACCCTGTCCCAGCATTTATTGCTTGTAGACTTTTGGATAGCAGCCATCCTGACTGGCGTATAATGGTACCTCATTGTGGTTTTGATTTGCATTTCTCTGATAATGAGTGATGTTGATTAAGATTGCTGTAAAGAATGAAGGAAATGTGTAAGATACCTATGCCTTAAAAAGGTTTTGATTATAAATTAAAAGATTTATTAATTTATCTGGTTTTTCTCAAGCCTAGGGACATAAGTTGAATACTTCAGCTCCCAAATTATGAAAAAGCAGACTCTAACAATCATGTCTGGCTGAACTGAAAATAGCATTAAACAAAAGGTTTTATTTGTGAGTGGAAATCACAGAGTTCTTCATTCACTTGAACATCCCTATGGGAGCTTACCCATCTAAGACAGTACCTCTCAACACCTGCCAGATAATACTATGTAGAGGCAATAAACCAAACAAAAGATAGAAACTATCATCAAACTGTATAGTTTTCTTCACTGTTGCTTAGTAAGACCATTCTTTAGATCTCTATGGTATAAAATCATTTAAAGCTTTTTAAAATTATGTATAATTCTTTAGATTCATGGCACCGTAATACTGTCATATTTATACCCTTGCGGTCCTCATTCCAGGGCTTCATGAAGAGTTTCATGAAGAAATTCAGGGCTTCTCACAAGAGTTTCTAAAGAGCTTGGAAACCTCTAGGGTAAATATTGTGTTAGAAATTAATTCTCCCTTCTCATTAAAAAGTGTGTCTGTATACTTGAGGCACTTAGATCTGTTTCTAACCAACTTAGTTGCTACTATCTAGAGAAATAAAAGGGAAGATTCCATAATACCCTGCGATATACATACTTAGGAATTCATTTGGAATGTAGTTATGAGAATCAGGTTTGTCAATGCATTCTGTTGCAAGTCAGCATTGATTAAGCAATTCCAAATGGCTACTTAAAATTAAAGATTTCAATTTGGCTGTATTCTAAGAGGCCCTGGAGACTAAGTAGGAAATGAAAGAATATTCTAATGAAATGTATTTTATTAAGGTATGGATATTTTTTCCAATTGTAGGTTTACACTTCATTTGTTTTAGAAAATTAAAATTTTAACCTAACTTAGGTGAGATGGTGAACTGCAATGAACAAACAGATTTTTGATTCACTTCTAATTTTGGAAAAGTATTGATTCCATATTAAACTAGACCAGGACATCATCAATAAAGAAATGTTTCCTTATTTTGCTGTAATTTTGGTCTTGGGTAACTTTATAACAGCATGCAAAGCTCTAAAAGAGAGAGAACACCCACTGAGGGACTATTTTGTGCCAGGTAAAATTTAAGAGGGACTTCCCTGGTGGTCCAGTGGTTAAGACACTGCAGGGGGCACAGGTTCAATCCCTGGTTGGGAAACTAGGATCTCACATGTCACACAGCCAAAAAATAGAAAACAAAACAAAAATAAACTCTACAAGGCATCCCTCGTAGCTCAGTTGGTAAAGAATCTGCCTGCAAGGCAGGAGAACCTGGTTCTATCCCTGGGTCAGGCAGATCCGCTGGAGAAGGGTTAGGCTACCCACTTCAGTATTCTTGGGCTTCTTTTGTGGCTCAGCTGCAATGCAGGAGACCTGGGTTCAATCCCTGGCTTGGGAAGATCTCTTGGAGAGGGGAAAGGATACCCTCTCCAGTATTCTGGCCTGGAGAATTCCATGGACTGTATAGCCTGGAGAATTTCATGGACTCAATACTCAGAAAACTAAGATCATGGCATCTGGTCCCATCACTTCACGGCAAATAGATGGGGAATCAATGGAAACAGTGAGAGACTATTTTTGGGGGCTCCAATATCACTACAGATGGTGACTGCAGCCATGAAATTAAAAGATACTTTCTCCTTGGAAGAAAAGCTATGACCAACCTAGACAGCAAACTAAAAAGCAGAGACATTGCCAACAAAGGTCTCTCTAGTCAAAAATTTGGTTTTTCCAGTAGTCATGTATGGATGTGAGAGTTGGACTATGAAGAAAGCTGAACACCAAAGAATTGATGCTTTTGAACTGTGGTGTTGGAGAAGACTCTTCAGAGTCCCTTGGACTGCAAGGAGATCAAACCAGTCAATGTTAAAAAAATCAGTCCTGAATATTCATTGGACGGACTGATGCTGAAGCTGAAACTCCAATAGTTTGGCCACTTGATGCAAAGAACTGACTCATTTGAAAAGACTCTGATGTTGGGAAAGATAAAGGGCAGGAGGAGAAGGTGATGACAGAGGATGAGATGTTGGATGGCATCACCAACTTGTTGGACATGAGTTTGAGTAAACTTCTGGAGTTGGTAATGGATAGAGTAGCTTGGTGTGCTGTAGTCCATGGGGTCACAAAGAGTCGGACACAACTGAGCGACTGAACTGAACTGAAAATTTGAGAGGCATTTTTCTACAATCTTTAAACAGGGTTAAGAAGTAGACATTATAATCTTAAGAACATGATGCTCAGAAAGGATAAATAACTCATCCCAGGAAACAAAACTTAAAGATATAAAAATCAACATTGCAAACAAAACCTTTCTGTTTAGGCACTAATTTGACGAGGACAAGATTGCTCATGCACTCAGTCATTTCCATTGTGTCTGACTCTTTGTGACCTCATGGACTGTAGCTCACCAGGCTTTTCTGTTACGGAATTCTCCAGGCAAGAAAACAAGAGTGGGTTGTCATGCCCCTCTCCAGGGGGTCTTCCTGACCCAGGGATTGAACCCGGGTGAACCCGGTCTCCTGCATCTTCTGCATTGCAGGAGAATTCTTAACCACTGAGCCACTGGGGAAGACTTGTCTTGACAAGGACAAGACTTAAGTCTCTTGAAATGTGGACTGTGGATTTCCATTTGTTGTGTGTGTGTGTGTGTGTGTGTTAGTTGCTCAGTTGTGTCCGACTCTATGCGACCCCATGGACTATAGCCCAACAGGCTTCTCTGTCCATGGAATTTTCCAGGCAAGAATACTGGAGTGGGTTGCCATGCCCTCCTCCAGGGGATCTTCCCAACCCAGGGATTGAACCCAGATCTCCTGCATTGTAGGCAGATTCTTTGCCATCTGAGCCACAAGGGAAGCCTTAGCTCTCATTTATTTGTATTCGTGTACATACATACATATATATATATATATACACACACACATATATACATATTTATACACACACATATACATATATAGTGGAAATTATAGTATGTGCAGTTATAATTATACCATATAGTTATAATAGCACACATATTAAAATTATAATTTCCCCTAAATGATAGAAAATTATTTCTCCTGTCAAATCCATAACAAATAATCCTGATTGTCAGGTAGCTCACCTCCTAGTGATAACCCAGTCAGGCATCTCCCCTTTTACTGCTCTACCTTCCCAGCACTTGGCTTCTGAGACTTTCCTGCTAGCTGCTTCAAGATGGCAGGAGGAGAAAGAGCAGGCAAGATGTCTTCTCTTTTATAAAGTTGTTCCGTGTTTAACTAACCATTTAAGCATGCAGTTCATTGGCATTGATTATATTCACAGTGTTGTGAAATTATTAGCACTATTTCCAAAATTTTTTAGTATTTTTAAAGGGTGGAAAAAAAAGGAAAACAAAAGAGTATGCCACAGACTGTACGTTGCTCTCTAAGTCTAAAATATTTACTACCCTGGGTCTTTACATAAGAAGTTTGCAGATATTTGCTCTAGACTCAAGTAACTGTCTAAAACAAATGCCCTTGGGGCAAAAAGACTCCGAATATCTGATCCACCTTTCAGTTCTGTGGACCCTGGATAGTATTTGTTTCTTCATTTTACAAAAGGTTGTTTTTTAAGAAAGGTTATATGTTCACAGCAAAAATGAGAGGAAACTATGGAGATTTCCCATATACCTTCTCTCTCCAGAAATGCATAACCTTCTCTATTATTAATATATCCCACCAGAGTAGTACATTTGTTGCAACTGATGAACCTACACTGATTCTTCATAATCACAAAAGAATTCATAATTTACCCTAGGATTCATCTTGTTATTGCACACTCTGTGGGTTTGGACAAACGTATAATGACATATATACATCATTATATATCATATGAAGTATTTAAAATTAACCACATATCAAAACTGGTAAGTGCGTGCTAAATTGCTTCAGTCATGTCCGATTCTTTGAGACCCTATAGACTGTGGCCCACCAGGCTCCTCTATGGGATTTTCCAGACAAGAATACTGGAGTGGGTTGCCGTGCACTCCTCCAAGGGACCTTCCCGACCCAGGGATCAAAACCACGTCTCTTACATAGATTCAGCCAAAGCAACACTCAGAGGAAGAATCATACACCGAAATGCTTTCACTAGAGAACAAAACAAAACCTTCAGACAAGTACAATTACTTTTAGTCTTAAAACACTAGAAAAGGAGCAGAAAAATCACTGTCCTCTGCCAAGTTGAATGGCAGAATCGATGATAAAAGCAGAGGACTTTCAGTTAAGGTACTGGAAAATCATTACTCAGAAAACCTCATACTGCTTATAGCTAAAAATGTTGACTAAATTACTTTATGGATTTTCTTGAAAAGCGTAAAATAATTGACACCTAGTGAGAAATTATCAGAAAAAGTAAAAAGGAAAACAAAGCAAAGATTTCAGAAGTAAAGGCGGAGGCCAGAACTGATTTTGCTTTATGAATGTTCACCATTTCTAAAGATTTAAAATTTGTGTTTAGGTCCATAAAATTTAAAGAGGTAAAATAGACATCAAAATCCATGGTATGCACAAGATGGGGAGTATAATGTATATTTTAGTGTTGACTTCCTCCACAATAATTAACAATATGGACTTCTTAAATAAGCCAATGGTCACAGTCTGTTGACAATAGGAAACTCAAGCCTTGAAACTGGTGTAAAACTGTCATGACTAGTAACACCTTTAGGAAACCTTGTAAAACATTTGTAAATCCTCTCCAGACACAGCTTTCTTTTCCTTGACCTCAAATCACTTCTCCAAATAATTTTTAAGAATAATGAGCAGCAGAAAGTGAGTGATGTCTCAGCATTTCAGAACACAAGATTTTATGAGCAAGAATCAACTGACAAAAATTGAATGGAAAACCATCTCCCGGAGCTTGCTCAAACTCATGTCCACTGAGTTGGTGATGCCATCCAACCATCTCGTCCCCTGTCATCCCCCTCTCCTCCTGCCTTCTATCTTTCCCAGCATCAGGGTCTTTTCAAATGAGTTGGCTCTTCGCATCAGGTGGCCAAAGTATTGGAGCTTCAGCCTCAGCATCAGTCCTTCCAATGAATATTCAGAACTGATTTCCGTTAGGATTGACTGGTTTGATCTCTTTGAAGTCCAAGGGATGCTCAAGAGTCTTCTCCAACACCGCAGTTCAAAAGTATGGTTCCGCCTCTCACATCCATACAGGACTACTGGAAAAACCACAGTTTTAACTACATGGACACTTGTCGGCAAAGTAATGTCTCTGCTGTCTAGGTTTGTCATAGCTTATTTTCCAAGGAGCAAGCATCTTAATTTCACGGCTGCAGTCACCATCTGCAGTAATTTTGGAGCCCTAGAAAATAAAGTCTCTCACTGTTTCCATTGTTTCCCCATCTATTTGCCATTAAGTGATAGGTCTGGGTGCCATGATCTTAGTTTTTTGAATGTTGAGTTTTAAGCCAACTTTTTCACTCTCCTCTTTCATTTTCATCAAGAGGCTCTTTAGTTCCTCTTTGCTTTCTGCCATAAAAGTGGTGTCATCTGCGTATCTGAGGTTATTGATATTTCTCCCTACAATCTTGATTCCAGCTTGTACTTCACCAGTAGTTATTATGGAAAAAATGCAAATTGAAACACAATATTCTTTTCTTTATGAACTTTGGGAAAGTTTAAAAATATTGATAATAAATTGGAATAGTGTTGGAAAAATTAGCATTCTCAGACACTATTGGTGGTGCTGAATATTGTTATTCTAAAGTGTGTTTGCCAAGATCTCTCAGAATTTAAAACTCACCTATGACACAGTAATTTCATTTCTAAATTTTTTCTATATATTCACACCAAAGTATGCCAAGGTGATTACATCAACATTCTTTGCATTATTATATATAAAAGACAAAACTAGAACTGCCCAGATATTCATCATAAGAGAATGGTCAAATCTATCATCATACTCCTGTTCATTAGCTTTCTAAAGGAGCCATAAGAAGGAATGAGATAGATTTGAATGTCTTGACATGCAAGGAAATAAAAGCACTTTTAATATGAAAAAAGCAGGGAGCAAAACAGAGGTAAATTATAGTGTGATACAAAAAATTGTATACATTTTTAAGTGATAGTACATCTATTTTTTAGAGTAATACATGAAAAATGTTAACTGTGATCACCTCTGAGGAGAAGAACCAGGAGTCTGAGGGAGAAGGAAAACTTTTACTTATTGTTTATACTCTTTTGCTTTTTGTTAAAAAAAATATATGTGTGTATTTATATATATATATATATATATCTCATTTTAAGTAATTAAAACATTTATTTTAAACAATTATCTTAAAATTTAATTCTTAAACTAATAATTTCAAACATAGTTTTAACTAATTTATTTACATGAAAAAATTTATTTAAACAATGAAAACCCTAATCTCCCTCTTAAATAATCCCGTGGAGACAAACCCAAGCAAGTGTCACTCCATCCTCAGGGTCTATGTGCTCCTTGGGGACGGAAATATAAGAGCTCAGATTCTGTAATGATTCTTGAACTTCTTTCACTGCAAACTTGCAATCATTACACTTACAGAAATCTCAGGTTAGATAACACTTAGTGTTTTTCTGCAGGAAACAAGAGTAGAGTTTTTTAATTGTTCAACTGGTGGAAAGTACACAATCTGCTTATTCAAAATTTTTATATTCTCCCCAGTGACTAGGCTTCCAATCTGTTCTTTATTAATTTTTATTGGCTCCTAATTTGAATTTTATCTCTTTTTTAAGGTTATATTTATACTTCCTTTAATCAAGAAAACTATACCAATGTTCCTATGCTGAGCAGAAATTAATTTTGTGGTTTATGAAAAATTATGTAGATATTGTCTCCATTTAGGTTTTCTTTGTTTTTAATGTATTTTTCCCTCTAAAAATCTAATTTTGCAAAGCCAGTCTTTATCATTGTTCTGAGTGAAATCATATGATGACTCTAATTTGAGCTGATTCCTTGTAAGCAAGAAAAAGATTACCATATACCAAAATCAGCAGTCTGGTCCTGTCCTGCAGCCTCCCCCCACCCTCCCACCAAATAACTCCCTTTTCAGCTTTATGCCTCTGGGTGTGGTATTCTGATTTTCACTGTTCCCACTTACAGTGTTGGGCTTCAGTGGTGCAAAAATAGTTTCCCAAATGATTTCCAAACTCAATCCACCCTTCAGTAATTACATTTGTAGATAATGGAAAAGAAACCATTAACTCAGAGTGCTTTTAAGTCATAATTAATTGCACATGCAAATGCACTGCTAAATTTGGATGCTCAATTAGACAGCTAATTGCATCGAAAATGAAAGTGTGCCCTCAAATTGACTACCGTGGGCCCTGGACCACCTGTGTGCATCTTCTTGCTTAAACAAGCAGGTCTCCTTTCTCAATACAATTGTAGGTAGGTATGAACAGGGGTGAGGGGACGCAAGTACCACCTGCAGAAAGCGGAAGATGGAGCCAATCATAATTGTCACACAGTCTATTTCAAACCAGAGCCTCTGCAGATGAAGCACCCTGGGGATCTCGGGAGTCTTAGGGCTCCCCCAAAACATTCAACTCCGTAAAGGAAACACTACACTCAGACATTAGTTCTTTCTTTGAAAGCACAGGAGGTGTTTTCTCATGAGCCTTTAACTCCCTATAGTAACTTGAAGCTTCTGTGATAAGAAACTAGTGGTACAATTAGAAAATTTAAATGATTACAACCAACATTATTACTAATAGATAGGCTGCTTTATATCTGTATAACAATGACAATATATATTTTACATATATTTGCTCATCCCATCACAATTCCATGAGATAAATAGGAAACATGCAACTATGCACATGCTGAGCACAGAAGCTATGATTCAGAAAAGTGAAGTAATTTATTTCCTCAGAAAATCAACAACAGGAAAGAAACTGCCCTATTTTAAGGCAGCCTGGTGGTCATTCATGAAAATGGTAGTGAGTGCTAAAAATACACATTGCAAAATAAATGAGCCTAAAATTTCTAGCATGCTAAGATAAATTTGAAATTTTTGAGATGATTTTGTCAATTAAATCATAGGCAACCTTAAGATAAAAAGTAGTATGTTAGGCAGAATAATGGCCCCTCAGAGATACCCATGTGGAACTCCTAACCCATGAACATGTGTGTGCTTGGTCGCATCCAACTTTGTGACCTCATGGACTGTAGCCCATTAGGCTTCTATATCCATATGATTTTCCCCTCAAGAATATTGGAGTGGGTTGTCATTTCCTCCTCCATGGAATCTTCTTAACCCAGGGATCAAACCTGAGAATCCTGCATCTCCTGCGTGGCAGGCAGCTTCTTTACTGCCAAGCCACTGGGGAAGCCCCGTGAGCATGTCAGGTTACACTGAAAAGGGAAATTAAGGTTGCTGATCAGCTCATCTTTAAATAGGACCTTAAAATAAGTTCTGGATTATATGATGGATCCAGTATAATCACAAGAGTCCTTAATAGTGGAAAAGGTTGATGAATGGAGTCAGAGAGAGACATGACTCTGAGTCATGTCTCATAGTCACAGACAGATGCAACACTGCTGGTTTCCAAGACGGAAAAATGAAGCTGTGAGCAGGGAATATGGGAGACTCCAAAGAACTGGAAGAGGCAAGGAGATCCATTTGCTCCTCAGACCCCCTCCCCCTCTGAGAGGAACACAGCCCTGCTGACATCCTGATGTGAGCCTAGAGACATTTTTGTCAGAATTCTGACCTCTAGAATTGTAAGATAGAAATTTGTACTATTTTAAGCCAGTTACCTCATGGTAATTAGTTATGGCAGCAAATAAAAAGCTAACACAACTTGTGTCCAAAATGTACACAGCTGAACTGCAAACAAATGCTTGTAGAATAAATGAAGGATGTCTCCTAAGTGCTGTGACTCTGTCAGGGTGACATAACTACACGTGGCATTTGCCTCTCAATCCATCTCACTCCATTGGTTCTCAGAAACGAATCCTGACCTTCTTCTGAGCGTTTCTCTCATTTATTGAAATCTCTGGTTAGAAGAGATTCACAAGCCCTTGTTTTGCAAAGACAGTTGTTTCTGTTTTTCATTTTATCCAAATAATACGTGTCAGGCTCTGTCAGTGGAGGTCCACTGCATGCTGAAATAAACTACTCTGATGGCTGACTCTCCAATTCTCTTTTAAACATCAGATGTGGTATGTTGAATTGATTTCTCACTTATTTTTGAGAGATGTGAAAGATAACATAAAGCTTTGCTTGAGGATATGGTAAGTGGGGTAAAAGAAGCCTGATTTGCCTTCAGTTAGATTGAATCGCAACTTGAAATTAACGACTGTGTTCCAGCTATCATTGTTAGGGTAAAACTTGGAGAAAAATAGAGTTTCGTTGATTCTAAGACAGCTTTTGTATATCAACATATTAGAAATCAACAGTCATCATAGGGTCAAGGGTATCTTAGGATTATTTCCACCAGGTGGATGTAGACAACTTGGTGATAACTATTCTTTTGTCATCACTTCCATTAATTTACTGATATGTACATTGTATCCTACTGCAGATGAAATTTAATTGCTACTGAATGTAAAGTTGGTATGGAAGCAAAGAGACACAGAAACAGTACAGCAGGGCATAAATTTGCTCTTAATGACACAAATATTCATTACTGGTGGAATAACTAAAATTTTACAGTTTTTGTTTTAAGCAGAGCAAAAACCAAGGACTTAATAGATAAAATATTGACAAGTAATGAAGCTATATTACGTTTTTCTAATGAGATATGTGCAAAAGGATTGAAAGATGAGGGTGGGAATAAATTGGGAGTTTGGGACTGACATGCACACACTACTATATTTAAAATAGATAACCAACAAGGTGCTACTGTATAGCATAGAGGACTCTGCTCAATCCTCTCTAATAACCTATATGCGGAAAGAGTTTGAAAAAGAATAGATTATGTACATGTATAACTGAGTCACTTCACTGTACACCGGAAATTACACAACCTTGTAAATCAATTATACTCTAGTATAAAATTTAAAAATTAAGACAAAATAAAGGACTGTTTCATTAGATTCTAAGCAATGCAATTGAAAGTAGAAGAAATTGACAAGTGTCTCAGAAGAGATGGAAGAAATTTCAGGGCAATGAGAGGCTAGTGTGACTAATCCATGGATTGTACAGTGTATGTATTAAATTATTGCTTCATAATTTTATCAGCAGCATTCTTCTTTACCAGTAATACAATCATTGATATTTCAGACTAGGTAAAAAATAACAAGTAGAAAAATGAAGGAATAAATGGTTGGTTTATTTTATATTTTTCTCCTGTAGCATGATACAGAGGCAACTTGAATAATAGAATATGGAAAAGGAAAGGTAAGTTTTCTGAACCTTTATTCTGATCTATGGGCTTTCCAAGTGGCTCAGAAGTAAAGAATCTGCCTACCAAGCAAGAAACATGGGTTTGATCCCTGGGTGGGGAAGATGCCCTGGAGAAGGAAATTGCAACCCACTCCAGTATTCTTTCCTGAAGAATCCCTTGGACAGAGGAGCTTGATGGACTAAAGTCTATGGGTTCAGAAAGAGCCTGATATGCCTTAGTCACTAAACAACATTCTGATCTATAAAATGCTGGTAGCTCAGCTGGTGAAGAATCTGTCTGCAGTGCAGGAGACCCCAGTTCGATTCCTGAGTTGGGAAGATCCCCTGGAGAAGGGATAGGCTACCCACTCCAGTATTCTTGGATTTCCCTGGTGGTTCAGCTGGTAAAGAATCCACCTGTGATGTGGGAGACTTGAGTTCGATCCCTGAGTTGGGAAGATCCCCCAGAGAAGGGAACAGCTGCCCACTCCAGAATTCTGGCCTGGAAATTTCCATAGACTGTATAGACCACAGGGTCACAAAGAGTCGGACACAACTGAGTGACTTGCACTTTCTGTAAGGATTAAAATAGTTTTTCATCTACTTCTCTTATAATCAAAGGGAATGTTTATAGGTCAATCGTGGGGGAACTTCTGAGGATTTAGATTCGAGAGACAGGAGTTCAGTGATCTTACGCTTACATGCTGACTTCTCAGTTCCTGTGGAAGTCAGCCTCCAAGATGACCCTCAGTGAGCCCTGTGGAATCCCCTCCCTCAATGCACCGGCTTTCACCTGTGTGACCAATGATGTTTGGCAGTAATGATGTTAAGATCACTTTGAAGATGAGGTTATAAAGATGGTGGCTTCTGCCATAGGCAGCATGTGTCTTTGGAGAAACCTGCTTTCTTATCTTGCTGCTCAGGCAATTCTATGCAGAAGCCTACATGCAAGAAACTTCAGGCTTCCAGACAATAGCCAGCAAGGATCTGAGGGTTCCAGCCAATAGCCATTAGGGCGAGTCTTCTCAGAAGTAGAGCCTGGGATTCCAATCAAGGCTTTATAATATGGTGCAAATCCTCGAATATCCTAAGTCAGAAATATCCAACTAAGCCACTGTGGGATTCCAGAGTCTCAGAAATTGTGAGATAATACTTATTTGTTGCTTTAATCCCATAAATTTTTAGGTAATTATCTATATGGTAACTAATAACTGTGTGTGCTTGATTACTCATGTCCAACTCTTTGCGACCCCATGGACTGTAGCCCACCAGACTCCTCTGTCCATGGGATTCTTCAGGCAAGAATACTGGAGTGGGTTGCCATGCCCTCCTCCAGGGGATCTTCCCAACCCAGGATTGAACCCAGGTCTCATGCATTGCAGGTGGATTCTTTACCTTCTGAGCCCAGTCTTTTATTGGGCTTCCCAGGTGGTGCTAGTGGAAAAGAACCAGTCTGCCAATGCAGAAGACATAGGAGACGTGGGTTTGATCCCTGGGTCAGGAAGATCCCCTGGAAAAGGAAGTGGCAACCCACTCCAATATTCTTGCCTAGAAAATTCCATGGACAGAGAAGCCTGGTGGGCTACAGTCTATTGGGTCGAAAAGAGTTGGACATGACTTAGCGACTCAACAACAACAAACAATCTTTTATCTAAAAAAAAAAATTAACATAAGACACACTTCACAGAGTTTTGGGAGAATTGAAAGAGAACTTACTGTAAAGTATAAAGTGTTGATACAATGCTAATTCCTGTATTATCTTACTTGTCCTTTTACCACACTTTGTGTAACCCCGGTGCTCTTAAGTTTCTCCCTAATTCTAAATAAGCCATTAAGAAATATTGTGCTGGGGGTCCCAGACCACCCTCAGGTGCAGTGACTTGCTAGATGGACTCACAGAACTCAGATGTTGTTACAGTCATGGTTATGGTTTATTACAGTGAAAGGATACAGATTAAAATGAGCAAAGATAGAAGGTATGTAAGGCAGTTCAGCAAAGCCTGGATGACTAAGCACAGGCAACAGAGCACAAGGGTGAGAGCTAAAGGAATATATCCAAAATGGGTCAGGTTTGGGCTTCCCTTGTGGCTTAGCTGGTAAAGAATCTGCCTGCAATGCAGGAGACCTGGGTTTGATCCTTGGGCTGGGAAGATCCCCTGGAGAAGGGAAAGGCTACCCACTCCAGTATTCTGGCCTGGAGAATTTCATGGATTGCAAAGTCCATGGGGTTGCAAAGAGTTGGACACAACTTACTGACTTTCACTTTCACTTGTTCTTCTCTGTTACAATTTCCAGACCCCTTTTTCTTGATCTGCTGACAAATCCACATGCCTGATGTCGGGGATAGTCTCATTGCTGCTGCTGCTGCTAAGTCACTTCAGTCGTGTCCGACTCTGTGCGACCCCATAGACGGCAGCCCACCAGGCTCCCCCATCCCTGGGATTCTCTAGGCAAGAACACTGGAGTGGGTTGCCATTGCCTTCTCCAATGCATGAAAGTGAAAAATGAAAGTGAAGTCTCTCAGTCGTGTCCGACTCTTAGCGACTCCATGGATAGTCTCATTACATATAAGTAAATGAGAATTTTTATTTACACCAAACGATAGAAGGACATGGCCTTATATCTTGAGATAATCAACTTCGCATTTGAAGGTTTATTTCCTCTGTCTCCATTTATTTCCTCTGATTTCTCCTGCCCTTAGGTAGGTATCTATGAAGGATTTTATTAGGGTGAGGAAACTGGCTTGTAGCCAGAGGCCCTACATTGCCCCCACATAAAATTTATTTATAAAGGAGAGTCTCTATCCACCTTGTGGATTCCTGGTCAAGAAACATAGCCTTTATAACACATCTTTCTTGCCATTAGCCACAAAAATCCCTTTTATGAGCTACACAAAGACTACAAGGCTATCCCCATAAGCCAGACTTATATATGGATGTAGAAAGAGGTGAGGCAGAGACTGACTCGCGCAGCTCCAGTCCAGCCTGCGTGAAACCTCCCAAGCAGCTGCATGGCTCACGGGCGTGGGGCACGGATGGGCTGCCACCCAGCGGGAGGAGGAGTTCATGCCCACGTTGCCGCATGCCCATCAGAGGTTCACCTTCTGCCACTTGTTCCAGCAGTGTCTCTTTGTCTGGGCAGGGAGGGAATCCCTTCCAGAGCGCTGGGTCAAGCAAATTTAAAGCAACTGCAGCGGTTTTCACAAATGAGCAATCACGATATCAGAAAATGCCAATGGCTTAAAGTGAAATATATCATTTGTTGGAAAGATGTGGCCACTTTGAGCTTCTAGAGGGTCCTTGAGCATCCACCTTTAATAGCTCAGCGCATCTTCTCAGCTCACATGCTTCATTGGAAGTTGTTCACTTAGCTACTGGGTCTCTGTTTCAGAAGCAGACATACTCTCCATTCACTGATAATATACCTTCCCTGAGACCCCAATGTTCCTAGTAGAACAAGTCTTAAAACCTCAGGTGATTCAATGTTTGATTTGAGGTACAGCAGGGAAGCAGGATACTATGGCAAATTAGATAAGATCCTCACCTCATCTTAGAAGAATGTGCTTCCCAGAAATACCTGGCAAAGCTCAGTCACCAACGCTTTAAAGGAAAGCTCTGGATACTTGAGAAGGAAGAAAACAGTTGACAGAAAGATGGTTAAGAGGCTTGAGTGTGTGCCTGGGTGCTAAAGTAGCTTCAGTTGTGTTTGACTTCTTGCCACCCCATGGACTGTACCTGCCAGGCTTCTCTGTCCATGAGATTCTCCAGGCAAGAATATTGCAGTGGTAACCATGCCCTCCTCCAGGGGATCTTCATCGAACCCACATCTCTTAGGTCTTCTGCCTTGGCAGGTGGGTTCTTTACCACTAGCACCACCTGAGAAGCTCTAAGAGGCTTGAGTAGAGTCAGCATATGTCCCAGTTACAAACAGATTCTTCTGGTTTTAATCGTTGCCCTGGAAAGATTATTAAAATCACCTCTTTCAGTCTAAAAAGTATCCTGGATTGGATGGCAAAGTATGTGGTGGCCCTTAACTTAACTGGCAGCTGACCCTATGTGGTCACCCTCAAAGAGCTGGAAGCAGGTGGAGGACTCTGAGGAGTAGCGGAGGTGTGTGGTCCAGAAGTCTCCTGAACATCCCAGGGTTATGGACAAGCACATTTGAAACTGCAGAAAGAATTCTGACTGAGAAGACGCAATTAAATGGAGCAATTAGGAGGTCACTGGTGACTTCCAGGCAGAGGCTTTAGAGCAAAGCTGAGGCAGAGGTTGCAATTTCAGTGGAAAGAGGATGGAGTCAGAGATCTGTGCTAGCCACTTACATTGTAGAAAAATGTGATAGTTAAATGAAGGAAAAGAGTAAAAAATGGGGCAATTATATGAATGAATTGATACTAAAAAAAGAGAAACAGAAATGCAAAGGGCTCTGAAACATATGAAAAAATGCTTAACATAAAAAGGTAATTGAAGTTAGAATTATGCTACAGTGTGATTTTTTAACCATCACATTGGCAGTGGAAAGAGGTAAAAAGCACATACTAGGAGTAGAGAATAAATTAGTCTGACGGAGGATGGCTTGGCAAAAGGCAGGAATATATAAAATGAATATTCCATTTGACCTGGAGATTTCTACTTTCAGAAATTTTCCTGCAGATATTCTTGTGTAAGTGCAGAATGAGTTTATATGAGGATATTTATTATAGAATTCTTTGTAACATCAAAATATTGAAAGTAACCTAATGTCTTTTTATAGGGAACTGGATAAATAATTTTTAAAAATGTTGACTGCTTACCAAGTATCAGATATTATTTTAAGTGTTTTATTTGTGTTAATTCTTCTGTAATTCTCCTCTCAATAAAACTGAGAGCTCAGATGACTATTATCCTCCTTTTACAGATGAGGGAAATGGGACACAGAGGAGTAAGTAACTTGCCCAGGGGCATGCAGCTAGTAAATGGTAGAGCTGGGGTTTGAACTCAGAGTTTAGTCTCATGACCACTGTTGTAAACATACGTTGGTCTATTAAGAAAAAACAATGAAGTCTTTTATTGTTGCTTTTTCAAAAATTGAGGTAGACCTAAATATGGGCTTCCCTGGTGGCTCAGAAAGTAAAGAAATTGCCTGCCAGTGCAAAAGACGCGGGTTCTCACCCTGGGTCAGGAAGAGCCCCTGGAGAAAGGAATGGCTAACCACTCCAGTATTTTTGCCTGGAGAATTCTATGGACAGAGGAGCCCGCCTACAAGGCCATGGGTTTGCAAAGAGTCCAACATGACTGAGCAACTAACACTTTCACTTTCAGACTATATATAATTATATAAAATAATCTCTGAGGCAAAGGTTTAAGTGAAAAAAGGATGGTGCAAAACACTGTATTTTCAGATGTAGAGAACAAGTGTATGGACACTGATGGGGGGTAGGATGAATCGGGAGATTAAGATGGACATATATTCACTATTGATACTATGTATAAAGTAGATAACTAATGAGAACCTAGTGCATAACACAGGGAATTCCACTCAATGCTTTGTGTTGACCTAAATGCACAATTGCACTCATTTCACACGCTAGTAAAGTAATGCTCAAAATTCTCTAAGCCAGGCTTCAGCAATACGTGAACCATGAACTTTCAGATGTTCAAGCTGGTTTTAGAAAAGGCAGAGGAACCAGAGATCAAATTGCCAACATCCGCTGGATCATCAAAAAAGCAAGAGAGTTCCAGAAAGACATCTATTTCTGCTTTATTGACTATGCCAAAGCCTTCGACTGTGTGGATCACAGTAAACTGTGGAAAATCCTGAAAGAGAGGAGAATACCAGACCACCTGACCTGCCTCTTGAGAAATCTATATGCAGGTCAGGAAGCAACAGTTAGAACTGGACATGAAACAACAGACTGGTTCCAAATAGGAAAAGGACTATGTCAAGGCTGTATACTGTCACCCTGCTTGTTTAACTTATATGCAGAGTACATCATGAGAAATGCTGGGCTGAAAGAAGCACAAGCTGGAATCAAGATTGCCAGGAGAAATATCAATAACCTCAGATATGCAGATGACACCACCCTTATGGCAGAAAGTGAAGAGGAACTAAAAAGCCTCTTGATGAAAATGAAAGAGGAGAGTGAAAAAGTTGGCTTAAAGCTCAACATTAAGAAAACTAAGACCATGGCATCTGGTCCCATCACCTCATGGGAAATAGATGGGGAAACAGTGGAAACAGTGTCAGACTTTATTTTTATGGGCTCCAAAATCACTGCAGATGGTGATTGCAGCCATGAAATTAAAAGATGCTTACTCCTTGGAAGGAAAGTTATGACCAACCTAGATAGCATATTAAAAAGCAGAGACATTACTTTGCCAACAAACGTCCATCTGGTCAAGGCTATGGTTTTTCCAGTGGTCATGTATGGATGTGAGAGTTGGACTGTGAAGAAAGCTGAGCGCCAAAAAATTGATGCTTTTGAACTGTGGTGTGGAGAAGACTCTTGAAAGTCCCTTGGACTGCAAGGAGATCCAACCAGTCCATCCTAGGGAAGATCAGTCCTGGGTGTTCATTGGAAGGACTGACGCTGATCTTGAAACTCCAATACTTTGGCCACCTCATGCGAAGAGTTGACTCATTGGAAAAGACCCTGATGCTGGGAGGGATTGAGGGCAGGAGGAGAAGGGGATGACAGAGGATGAGATGGCTGGATGGCATCACTGAGTCGATGGACATGGGTTTAAGTAAACTCTGGGTGTTGGTGATAGACAGGGAGGCCTGGCATGCTGTGGTTCATGGGGTCACAAAGAATTGGATATGACTGAGCGACTGAGCTGAACTGAACTGAATTATTGGTTTAATAGATGACCATATATTTCCATATATTTCAAACCCAAAGCTTTAAGAACTGCATCTCAGACTTATTTAATTTGCTGATATCCTTTGTAATCATATGGACTTCCCCAATAGATCATTTGGTAAAGAATCCACCTACCATGAGAAAGATCTGGATTCAATCCCTGGGTTGGAAAGACACACTGGAGGAGGGAAAATCTACCCACTCCAGTATTCTGGCCTGGAGAATTTCATGGACTGTATAGCCTATTAGGTTGCAAAGAGTCAGACATGACTGAGTGACTTCCCTTTTACTATTGTAATTATAGATATCCTGTTCATGTATGCAGTTCCCTGTAAAATTAAACTTCTGCTAATAAATTGAACTAAATAATAACCATAGATTTTCACAACTGAACCCATCCAGCTTAGAAATTAAATTGCCACAGTCAAATTAAGTAAAAATATTCAAAAATTATGTGGCATGAAAAATGATGTATCTACCCCTAAATGGAGACCTCATCAAATGAATATAGAAAGATAAATCAAAATTCCAGAAGTACATTGTACATAGAGAACAGAACTACCCAAGTTTGTTTTTTTTTCCCCTATAGAAACTATTGTCTGTATTTTAATTACAAAACAAAATCAACTCTTACCCAGAATCTGTTTGGATCCTTTTAATCGCTTACCAGTATATTTTTAACCAGTATTTTTACACTAGTGATGAGTCAAAAAATATGATCTGAAACCAAGCTTATAGTGTTCATTATTTTTTCTGATTTCTGAGATGGATTCACCAGAAGCAGATTGAAATTCAATCCTATGCAAAGCATTTCAGAAGCATCTGCAGTGAACTGAAATTATAGGGAAGGAATGAAGAAAAAAATCATTCATTAGAAAAAGAAAGAGCAGGCTTTAAAATCATAACAGGAAAATATCCTGCTGTTAGCTAAGAAATGGATCATTAGGCTGAGTCCCACTAGATGGTGAAGTTATTCCTTTGTCTACAACACATATGCCTAAGTTATACATTTTTTTCTTTAGCTGATCTGATGTAATCTGTTCAAGTTTAGAAGAGACTAAGCTTTTTCTCTTGATACTGTTTGCTACCCTTTTTCTCAGAATGCCTCTCCTTCAGTTTTCTTGCTGGAGGTTTTTATAAGACTTTAAACACTGAGGGACAGAGTGTAAAGAAAAGGAATCCATAATACTCATGAATATTTAAATTACAATAGATATCCCATATCAGATTCAGTGAAAAGTCTTTGCTATTTAAAGCAGATACATGGCAAATGTCCCTTTATAAAATCAATGTGTTCTGCAAAAGAGCTTTTCCAGTACCCTGAACACATAGTTATCCGAACTGACTGAAAATAATGGGTTTGACTTTGTCATTTCACAGCTACATTTATATATACAGAAATAGAGCTGGTGGTGTCATCAGAACAGATCACATAAGGTTATACTGTTGGAGTGACAGGCAAAGCCTGCAAGTTCCTGAGGGAAGGGTGGGGATGAAGCTGACTACAGGCCAACCACAAGAAGGCACTTCTCAGTGGGGAAAATGTGAATAATTCAAGTAGGAAGTTCTCTTCTATTTTTCACCAGCCTAATATATTGGGTTGGCCAAAAAGTTTGTTTGGATTTTGCCATAACATCTTATGGAAAAACATGAACCCAACCCAAAAAGGCCATGACTGGTGAAGTGTGAGCTTAGAAAATAAAGTATAGCCTCTGTGCTGTCCACTGAGTTATTTATTGCTAAATTGCCTATTTGGAGTTGGTTAGTCTTGTCAGCCCTATGTCTCGATATTGTCTCAGCCCTCTGCCAAGAATTGGGTTTATATAATATAGACTCAGGCTTCATCTGTGGCTGAGCTGGTAAGGAACGCACCTACCAGAGCAGGAGATGCAGGAGACGAGGGCTCAATCCCTGGGCTGGGAGGAGGGCATGGAAACCCACTCCAGTGTTCTTGCCTGGAAAATTCTATGCACAGAGGAGCCTGGCGGGCTACCGTCCATGGTGTTGAAGAGAGTCAGACACGACTGGCTCCATACACACACAATATACTTTCAGATATGATGTGCTGTGTTCTGCTTAGTCGTTCATGTCCGACTCTGAGACCCCATGGACTGTAGCCCGCCAGGCTATTCCGCCCATGGGAATCCTCCAGGCAAGAATACTGGAGTGGTTTGCCTTGCTCTCCTCCTGAGGATCTTCCCTACCCAAGGATCCTACTCAGGTCTCCTGCATTGCAGGTGGATTCTTTACTGTCTGAAACATCAGGAAAGCCCAAGAATACTGGAGTGGGTAGCCTATCCCTTCTCCAGGGGAACTTCCCAATCCAGGAATAGAACTGGGCTCTCCTGCCTTGCAGGTGGATTCTTTATCAGCTGAACTACCTTGGAAGTCCATGTTCAGATATAAATCCCACTAAAAAAAATAAGATGCTTTATCAGATTCAAAACTAAGTCTCTTTAAGTCAACAATAAGAGATATGAAAATAATTTCTGTCATAATAAATACAGGTAAAATTTAAAGTTTAATGTCAGGGACCAACTGGGTGTGAAGGATATATCCCATTTCCTTTTTCTGGACTCAGTCTAATTATTGGAGAAGCTTCACCACGCACAGTCAGGTTGGGTAAAGTGTCCAGAAATCCATGGTCCTCAAGCCCAAAGTCATTCCACATCATTGGATTATTAGTGGTGAACACTGATGATTCACTATTCCTTGAACGTGTATATTTGTTTGTTTCCATGAAAGTTTGATATGTTCATGAAAGCTTCTATGTTAAACTGTACATCAATTGATATCAATATTACTTAAGTTCTATTAAAATGGGGAAGGGAGGAAGGGAATAAATTGTACTTTATTTAGCTACTTGGTCAAGTGTAGGGTTAATTTTTATCCTAATTGTCATTTCTTGTTTTCTGAGACTAGAATGCGATAGACAGTCTTAGAAGTACAAGATGTTTTCTAGGAAAATGCCTGTGAAGAGGTAGGGGAGGAAGAAGGGGAGAGAACAGAAGACAGAGAGAGCCCTTGGATGATGTTCAGGTATGATACTGTCAAAAGAGCAAGGAAATGAAGAAGGATTGGGTGAGAAGAGTCTGCAGTGCATCTTGCAGAAAGTCTAGACCAGGGCGATGAGGAACCCCAGGGCAGAGGTTGCTTAGAAGAGCCCCATGTCAACTAGAAAGTATCTGCATTTAGCACCTGAGCTGTGCTCATTCATTAGCTGGGAGAAGCCAGGTAGCTCATGGCCTAAGTATGTGTGAGCACTTCAGTGGATCCCAAAGGTGTGTGACCACTGGGTCACTCCTGAAGGGAAATCATGTACCTCCAGAACAACACCACCACTTCCATCACCCCTGATCACCATTAAACTATAAATCCACCCCTTTCTATCTATTTCCCCAAACTTGGTTAAGTCCAGAAGAGAGATGAAAAATTTACAGTAAAGCTTTCCCTGTGTGCTACGATAGACATATATGCCAGATAGTCAGTGTAATCACTCCTACTGATCTCGTGACACAGACACAAGGTTGGATGTGCCATGAGATGAAACCTAACTGCTATTTCTGGTTAGTTGAATTGCAATATTGTATTTGCTTCAGTTGTACAGTAAAGTGATTCAATGATATTTACACATGTATGTATAAAGATATACATACAGTATATAGTCTTTTCCAGATTCTTTTCCATTATAGGTTATTACAAGATATTGTATATAGTTTTCTGTGCTATATAGCAGGTTCTTGTTAGTTACTATCAACTAACAACTAACAAGAACAACAGTGTGCATATGTTAATCCTGAACTAATTTATTCCACACCCTCCCCTTTAGTAACCTTGTTTGTTTTCTGTCTGAGTCTACTTACTTTTTCAGTAACTCTCTGTACAACTTCTCTCTCTCTCTTTATATGTATATACACACACACACACACACACACACATATATATATACATACTCTCTCTATATATACTATGCTGAAAAATATTTACATGTATATATATATATATACACATATACACATGAAATATACATTTTTTTTTCAATCAAAGAAGCTAAATTAATGATCATTTCATACTTTCCTTATACCCACACCCTTTTGGTAGACAAGATCTTCAACTTCTAAACCACATTTTTTCTCACATACAGAAGGGGTTTCTCTATTTTTGAGGTGGAACACAGCTACCTACTTTTCCAAACTGCCAGCCCCAAAGCTCTGCTGACACTGCACTTCTCATCATATCTGTGTGTGTCGTTCCAAGCACAATTGGAAGCAAGTCTGCAATGACTGCCTCAAGGTTTGCAGGCTTTTGTAGAGTACTTGGCATAATCTTCACATTATGGATATTATTCTTTAATGCAAAATGGAATAATACCATTACAGTGGAGATCAAATTGGGTTTCGCCCATTTACTTCTAACATTTCTTTGAAATTTTTCATTTCCTCAAGTTCCCCCTGGTTGGGGAAAAAAAAAATTCCCTGGAGCAGCAACTCTCTAAAGAGTTATGCTTATGTATTAAATTCTTGCCACTGGGCAAATCTCCTGACCCAGAAAGATTTATTCTAAAACTTTTATAAATAATCCCCATCCCTTTTCATATATTTCTCTCTGCATTCTAATTACATTTTTAAGAAAGGGGAGAACAAATTTGATTGCCACTATTCTTATGAGATGAAGCTGGTTTAACCTGAGCTGAGAAAAGCTCCCACTGCCCTTCTCAATACTTTTCCCCAAAAATCTTTATCAATGTGTCAAGTTGAATTTATGTGGCCTGATTTGATTGGATTTTTTGAAAGGAAGAGGAGTTGGCAATACTGAATTACTCATTTATGACTCAGTGTGGGGTTATTCTGAAACATGCTGAGGTTCAAGCTGATCCAGGGATCTGGGCTGAACACCAAATTCAATTGGGTTGTCTGAGAAGTGCATTTGGCTCCTGGTCACCACAGTTAGAGGCACTTAAAATTTACATGTGAATATGTGAATAATTCTTAACAAATTAAGGCTTGACTGAATAATTAAGCAAAAAAAGAGGGAGTAGGAAAGGATTTATATCCTTGACTGGAGGGAGTGGAAAGGCTAGGTGGAAGAACAATTCTTTGTCCTGAGGATACCTACAAGACAGAATCAATGCAATATTTGCCTTAGTCATTGCATCCAAACTGATTGGCTTGTTGTATCTCGCCAGTAAGTTTGCTGTAGAGATGCCAAATTTGTGTCAAGGCTTCTTGTGTGGCATGTCTAGGAGTCCAGGGGAGTGTGGGGGCTGGGATTACCTCCTGGAGAAGCTAGTGTCTGAGATCTTCAATCATCCTGCTCTGTCCTCTGCCCCTTTCCTTTTTGTTCACTCACATCTGTGAGTTACATAGAAAGGGGAGAGGCCCGTACAACAGGAAAAGGACAAAGATCTGAATTCTGTTTTAGACTAGGCTTGAAACATACAAACGCACTCTCAGTGTGTTAACTAAAAAGATGCGCAATGTGAGAGTGGCAAGTTGAGTTTTATTTGGGGCAAAAAGAGGGCTGCATCCTGGGAGAGAGCATCTCAGATAGCTCTGAGAGACTGCTCCAAAGAACCAGTTGGGGAAGATCAATATATAAGATTTTTGAGAAAGGGGAGTTCAGAGCAATCAAGTGCTTACTTTACAAAGGTTTTCTGCCAGTCACAAGGAGCTGATGTCACCATGAAGGGATTTAGTGATTTTTCTAGATATGAAGAGATGAAAGGATTGGAATCATGAAATTAGTTCCTGAAAATGTCCAACTACCTGAAGACCTGTTCCACCAATTTCCCTGGAGCACAGAGCGCCTGCTCTCCACTCTGAATCCCCCTCAGGGCTGTTGAAAGTCAGCAGCTGCAGCAGCAGGGTTCAATCTCCTCCGAGGCAGATGGAAACGCCCCTGCTCAGTCGCCGGCAAATGCTTTTAGTGAGCGCCAATTTGTAGCTGACACATGTTTGGTTAAATGACTTTTTTATTTAACATCAACCAGGTTACAGAAGGAGTCTTAGAAGACCCTGAGAAAGAGATCTCCATAAGAGGAAAAGGGAATTTTACACACAGAGCCAGACACCATGGCAGACCCTAAACTGTAGGAAGATTGGTTTCAGATATGTGTCCAGATGCCGTACAAACAGGGCCACCTTCAGGGTGTGCAGATGTGCACAAAGATCCACCCTCAGGAGACACCCACACTTGGTTTAGGCTCTGCTATCACTGACTTAAAATTCTTAGCAATTTTGAGCAAGATGGTCTGTGTTTTCATTTTGCACTGAGTCCCATAAATTATATAGTAGTTCTGAGGGCAACCCTTACGCTAGGACCTTGCCCAGTTTCCATCTATTCGAAATAGGCCTTCACTTAATGTGTTCCTCCTGTGGAAATACTGTATGGTGGGTTAGGATTAAAGATTGACTTGCAGTGGCTTATTTCTTTCTAAAACCCAGACAGGAAAGGGATAATTGCTCAGGGGTCGGAGGGAGAAGTGATTGAATTACTATCGGATTACATTCTTTATCTTTCGTAAGTAAAATGACATAATTAAAACTAATAACAATTTTCAGGCTAGATTGCATTGATCAGTACAAGAGGAACCACTTTTCATTTTAAATTAAAGAACACAATTCAATTTTCTCAAGAACCCTTGCTGACCCAGGAACTTTTTCTACCTTATACTGAGCCTAAACCTGTCACTGTCTTCTGGACTTTCATTTCTAAGTGGAGAAAAATGTAATAATATGCCAATATAGAGTAAGAAAGTAGGTTTGAGGATCCTAGATTGGGCATGCCTTTGGACAAAGTATGAAATGAAATCTAATTTTCAGATCCCCAGTAGGATGCATGGCTGGTAAAAGAATATTTAGAGAGCTGGCACCTCAGAAACATTTTGAACCTGAAGATTTGGATGCTATAGCTATAATCTTGTTAGTGGAAACAATGACTAAACCTGCCCATCCTGGCCAGGCACCATAGTAACCATTTGCACGAGTAATTTTATGACTGAAGATCCTAGTGAGGAACAGAGTACTAATAAACCATCACCAACTGGAAGAATTCAGGAAAGGTCAAAAGAAGATGCCAGTCCATATGTCCTACCCACCTCCCAGAATCCTCCTTGCTGAAATCCATCTGGACTGAGCACCACCAGGAAGGATCCTGAGTCAGAATAATCGGCCAGAGACAACCCAGAAACTAACCCCATCACCATAAAACCTGTACTCCTAGCCACGTGGCAGAGCTGTTCTGGGTTCCTCTGTCCTGCTGCTCCCCACCCAGGAGCCCCTTCCCAATGAAGTCTCTTGCTTTGCCAGCGTGTGTGTCTCCTCGGACGATTCATTTCCAAATATGAGACAAGAGCCCACTCTTGGGCCCTGCGAGGCTCTGCCTTCCTGTAACAGTCTGAATCAGGCTTAGTTTGTGTCTGGTCAAAGTCTGTACATAATACTTTAGACCCAGCTGTCTCTGTTGGTTTTTCAATATTCTTTGTTTAGCTGTTCTAAAACAAGTGCTGTCTAAATTGCTTAGTTTCATACATGAATTTCTGTGCCACAGATTAACCTGAAATAAACTGCATCCATGCTCCTCCTCACTTCAGGCGTTGTTTTTGCCACTGACAGGAACAGTTATAAAAGGAATAAATATAAATCTTGATTCTAAGTGAAAATAGTGTTTTATTATGTCTTTGTAAAAATTAAGACTGGTGAAAATATCTTTCTTAGAGTTTTCAGTGGAAGGATGGTAACACATCAAGGGTACTTAGTGCCATCCCCAGCTATGAAATATTTCTTTTGAAGGAGAGATGTTATTGACACCATAAAAGTAAGTCTGAGGGAAGCATCGACAATGGCATCGGGATCAGAAGAAAAATAGCTGCAGCTGTGAAGTGAGACGCACCTACATAGTCATATGGATAACAACCCTTTGCAGGAATTCCATCTTTAAAAAAATAATGTCAACATAGAATTCCTCTAACATAGTTTAATGACCAAAACTCCTTTAATGCTTTAGATTGCATGAACAGATGAGCATACAAAATTTTGAAATTGTGTTAGATCTTTATGAAATATTGTGTTTATTTATTTTTTATTGCTTGGGGTAAAGGCAAAGAAAGCAAGGGACATTGCTTTTAAATCAGAATCTTATTTAAAAGAGCAAGGTTAAATTCTCTATAAAGTACTCGACAAACTACTGATTCATGTTTTCATTTTCCCACAAATTATCCTCTGCTTTTTTGTCAAAGCCTATAAGGTAGGCATGGAGATTATAAGAACAATTTGCAGAAACTCACACTTAAATCCTTTCTCCTTTATTCCTAGGCTCCCCAGGGAGAAGCTCCTGTGCTGGAGAGAGGATTTCTGAGAATTTAATTGTGTTCTTTAGCGTAAAATCAGACCCGTCTGAAACACTTCAGAACAATTAGCAAATTGTCATCCATTTTCCTCTTCTTCTGCACTGGCCCCCAGGGAAAAACAGAACTGTCACAGTGGTAATTGCAGGCATTCTTTTGCCTTTACCTTTTCCTGCTGACTTCTCATCCCAGCCTCATGCAAATACAGTGTTCAGGTTTACAGAAAAAGAGCAAAATTTAGCCTCAAAGAGCCAAACTTATTTTCCGGTCCCATGGTTTTCTCCCTCTGTATTTCACACGGGGACTGATTTCCATTTCATACCCCAGAGAAGGAGTATTATCATATCATCATGAAGAACTAAATTAGTTCCTATTATTTCTGAGCCGAGGGTCTGAGGTCGGCCAATTGGAATTTATCCTTGCTGATCTTAGAGCTTGAGCTACCCAGGAACAGTGAAGCCAGGCAGCGAACCAAGAGGTACCTAGTGATTCTCCTGAGAACTGAAAAAATGACTGTCATTCAGGTTCTGATCAAGAGAAGGGTAATTTCATGCCAAATGACATTAGCACGCTGATCTGAATCTTTTATAATTAATTATTATTTTCAAGCTCAGATGCACTTGAGACAGGTCAGCACCCCTCACTTTTCAGGGCTTATCATTACCTCCACTCTAGATGTAAAGGCCTCGCGAGGAGGCAGTAACTGCCTGGAGGCTCAGGCCTCTCTGTAGAAGCATCTCAGGAATGATCACCTCCAGGTGTTCTTTTGAGGAGCCTGCTTCTCTCCTCCTTTCTTTCCCTACCAATTTCAGTTTCTGTCTAGATTCTGCTTGGGCCAGTGGATGAGTCACAGGGGCCGGAATAGGTGTTACTTTCAAGCAAGCAAGGTGTTCAGGAACAGTGAACACAGCAGGTTTGAGACTGCTACTGTCCTTAGACAGGATGGCAAGTTGGACTGACTTGAAAGGTTGGCCCTTGGCTGACATCCGAGACTTTGGATTTTGGAAGGATTTCCCGCCCTTCCCCAAACTGTGCCAGAAGTGTTTGTATAAATAATGTGGATTATGCTGGACACCTTCTGTGCTTCTAGGAGTCTGAAATTTTGGCATGTGCTCAATAGAGGGTGCCATGTGACCAACCCCCAGTGAACGCCTTTGGGCACTGAGTTTCTAATGAGTTTCATTGGTAGACAACGTTTCACATATGCTGCTGGAGGAATTAAGCGAATCATATGTGAGTCTCCTAGGAGAGAGCCCCTGGAAGCTTACATCTGCTTTCCTCCAGACGTTGTCCCATGTACCTTATCCTTTGCTGATTTTGCTTTGTGTCCTTTCATTGTAATCACAGGGGCTTCCCAGGCGGCCCTGGTGGTAAAGAACCCACCTGTCAATGCAGGAGACTTAAGAGATGCAGGTGTGACCAGTGGGATCCAGATCTCCTGGAGGAGGGCATGACAACCCATTCCAGTACTCTTGCCCAGAGAACAGCATGGACAGAGGAGCCTGGTGGGCTACAGTCCATGGGGTCACAAAGAGTCAGACAAGACCGAAGCAACTTAGTACTCATGCGTCTAAATCACAACCATGAACATAACTATTTGCTGAGTCCTGAGACCTATGAGTCCTCCTGATGAATCATCAAAACTGAGGGTGACCTTGGGGATTCCTCACCACACAAGGTGTCACCCAAAGGATGCTCTCATACAGAGTGAAGTCAGAAAGAGAAGAACAAATATTGCATATTAACGCATATACGTGAAATCTAGAAAAATGCCACAGATGAAACTGTTTGCAAAGCAGAAATTGAGACAGAGATAAAGAACTAACTTACAGACATCACGGTGTAGGTGGAGGGGGAGATGAACTGGGAGATAGGGACTGGCATATACACTACTATGTTTGTAGTAGCCTATATGTGGAAGATAGATAACTAATGAGAACCTACTCAGAAAAGAAGAATGGAACTGGAGGAATCAACCTGCCTGACTTCAGACTATACTACAAAGCCACAGTCATCAAGACAGTATGGTACTGGCACAAAGACAGAAATATAGATCAATGGAACTTAATAGAAAGCCCAGAGATAAATCCATGAACCTATGGTCACCTTATCTTCGACAAAGGAGGCAAGGATATACAATGGAAAAAAGACAACCTCTTTAACAAGTGGTATTGGGAAAACTGGTCAACCACCTGTAAAAGAATGAAACTAGAACACTTTCTAACACCATACACAAAAATAAACTCAAAATGGATTAAAGATCTAAATGTAAGACCAGAAACTATAAAACTCCTAGAAGAGAACATAGGCAAAACACCCTCCGACATTAATCACAGCAGGATCCTCTATGACCCACATCCCAGAATTTTAGAAACAAAAGCAAAAATAAACAAATGGGACCTAATGAAACTTAAAAGCTTTTGCACAACAAAGGAAACTATAAGCAAGGTGAAAAGACAGCCCTCAGATTGGGAGAAAATAATAGCAAACGAAGCAACAGACAAAGGATTAATCTCAAAAATATACAAGCAACTCCTCCAGCTCAACTCCAGAAAAATAAATGACCCAATCAAAAAATGGACCAAAGAACTAAACAGACATTTCTCCAAGGAAGACAGAGATGGCTAACAAACACATGAAAAGATGCTCAACATCACTCATTATCAGAGAAATGCAAATCAAAACCACAATGAGGTACCATTACACGCCACTCAGGATGGCTGCTATCCAAAAGTCTACAAACAATAAATGCTGGAGAGGGTGTGGAGAAAAGGGAACCCTCTTACACTGTTGGTGGGAATGCAAATTAGTACAGCCACTATGGGAAACAGTGTGGAGATTTCTTAAAAAGCTGGAAATAGAACTGCCATATGACCCAGCAATCCCACTTCTGGGCATACACACTGAGGAAACCAGATCTGAAAGAGACACGTGCACCCCAATGTTCATCGCAGCACTGTTTATCATAGCCAGGACATGGAAGCAACCTAGATGCCCATCAGCAGACGAATGGATAAGGAAGCTGTGGTACATATACACCATGGAATATTACTCAGCCATTAAAAAGAATTCATTTGAATCAGTTCTAATGAGATGGATGAAACCAGAGCCCATTATACAGAGCGAAGTAAGCCAGAAAGATAAAGACCATTACAGTATACTAACACATATATATGGAATTTAGAAAGATGATAATGATAACCGTATATGCAAAACAGAAAGAGAGACTCAGATGTATAGAACAGACTTGTGGACTCTGTGGGAGAAGGCGAGGGTGGGATGTTTCAAGAGAACAGCATCGAAACATGTATATTATCTAGGGTGAAACAGATCACTAGCCCAGGTTGGGTGCATGAGACAAGTGCTCGGGCCTGGTGCACTGGGAAGACCCAGAGGGATCAGGTGGAGAGGGAGATGGGAGCGGGGACCGGGATGGGGAATACATGTAAATCCATGGCTAATTCATTTCAATGTATGACAAAAACCACTGCAATGTTGTAAAGTAATTAGCCTCCAACTAATAAAAATAAATGGAAAAAAAAAAAAGAGAGAGAGAACCTACTCAGAGAACTCTACTCACTGCTCTCTGGTGACCTAGGTGAGAGGGAAATCAGAAAAAGAGGGGGTATTTGTATGCATGTAAAAGTATGACTGATTCATTTTTGCTGTGCAGAAGAAACTAAAACAACATTGTAAAACAACTATACTCCGATAAAAATCTTTTAAAAAAGGATGATCACTACCCTTTTCACCTAGGCTTTAAAGTCTTAAGCTATACCCTGTTATCATTTGTATCACTTAAGATAACCTCTAAAGCAACTCAAATACAATATTATGATTTTTTAGCTCTTCCAATGTAAACTTGAATATAAGGCATCATTATTGATTCTATATTTAGCTATTCCATAATAGTGTACTGTACTCAGATATTGTGGCAGCTTTTATTTGTAAGGTTATCATATGAAACAATTATTTTCTCAGTAACCCATTAGTTTCTAGAGTGCTACACAAAAACTTGGGGTTTTGACTTAATTATTTTTCTGGAGAAGAGCGAGTTGAATTTTATGAAAAATATAAATAAAAATATTTTATCTGAGAAAATATTAGATACCAGAAGCTATAACATGCCTAGAAAATTTTTTTTGTGTGTTGTCTGATGTAAGGAATTATAAGCTTTAGGTGGTTGTATCAGATGGTGTCAAAATCCTTCATAAATTCTTCAGATGGCCACCAATATTACTTAAAATTTTGGTGAAATTTAAATTCTTAGGATGAGTGAGGGGATCTTAGATTAAGTTAGTTATACAGCAAATGAGGGGCAAAAGTGAGAAAATGATATTTATCCTAAGAATAGTCTAAAAATTTTTTTTTCTGCATTCATGAGAATCTTGATTTCATAGGCACAAGAGTATCAATGGATTGAAGCAAAGGCTCTTGTGTATATAAATGCAAATCCTGGATGTCTTGCTAACTCAGTGCCAGAATCAGAGTTTTGTTTCCAGAAGGTTGACTCTTCCAGATTCAGAGTGGATTATCTCTGCTACATGTAAGCAACATTATGTTTTAACCCTCTGTTCAAAAACAGAATTATCTAGCTCACTAACAGACTTGGAATTTGGAGCCAGATACCAAATCTGCTTGGGCTTCCCAGGTGGTGCTGTGGTGAAGGACCCACCTGTCAGTGCAGGAGTTATAAGAGATGTGGGTTTGATCCCTGGGTCGGGAAGATCCCCTGGAGGAAAGCACGGCAACCCACTCCATACAATGTGACTTAGGCCATATTGCTTATGACACTACCTAATGCACAAGGCTATAGGAATACTCAAATGAGAAACCAATATGTAAGTATAGAGCCTACATTCTATGCCTAAACCCACTCCATATGATGTGACTTAGGCCATATTGCTTATGACACTACCTAATGCACAAGGCTATAGGAATACTCAAATGAGAAACCAATATGTAAGTATAGAGCCTACATTCTATGCCTAAAACATTGTGATTAGTCTTTAAATAAATGGTAGAAATTTTGGCCTATCCCTCATTGTTTGGGAGAGATATAGCTTTTGATAGACAGATGGCCAAGAAAGCATAAATAAGTAACTATATGCATTTCTACTCAACTCACTCTAGAGCAGTTAGAGTTTCCCATGTGAGAAATAGTTTGGTTGAAAAATCATGGTTTGGGATTCAAAACATCACCTCTCATCACTTGTGATTTGAAGACTGTTTCTTTCCCCTGCATGTTTTATTTTAACAGCATGGCATTTTTATCTTGATTAATAACTATCAACCCTCACACTTTATTTTCATGAGAAAAGGAAAGTCTACTTCTTTATTACTCTTCCACTCTATGAGGGATGTCAGGACAACTTGTGTTCTGTATTTTAGGTCAGGCCAAATTGGTCAAAACCCATCTAGCCACTTTTTGGGAAGGTAGTAACAGATTAGTAGGTAGATATAAACTTCATGTCGTTTACATCGGAGATAACAGTGATCGACACAGGTGCTCGCTCTTCTACCTGTCTCTAACATACTGACAATATTCTGTGTACTTGGGGTCACTGGTACCCAAGAACAATGTGGTCCAGAGTATGGATATTAAAATTTCTTCTGAAATTTCATGCATCTCATAAAGATGTTTGAGGATAGAAACTTTCAAAAGAGGACAAGCTGTAGATAATTTAGAGCAAATAAGAATTAAATAGTAAAGGGAAAAGTGTTGTGGATAAACTGGTAAGTTCATTGAAGGTCAGAGTTCCCTCAAAGCTCAGTCAGTAAAGAATCTGTCTGCAATGCAGGACACCTGAGTTCAGTTCTTGGGTCTGGAAGAGCCCCTGGAGAAGGAAATGGCAATCCACTCCAGTGTTCTTCTTGGAGAATCCCATTGACAGAGGAGCCTGGCAGGCTATAGTCCATGGGTTGCAAGAGTTGGACATGACTTAGCAACTAAACCACCAGAGTATACCATCCCAATATGAAACCATCAATACGAAACAGAAGAGCTGAAAGTACCTGAAACCAAAGAGAAAATGCCAGTTTGCTCTTAAGAGAGATCAGACATTGAGTAACTCAGACATTGAGTAACTTATCCTTGCTACAGTCTTCTTGACTATATGCTATGATGTATGGTGCCTTGAAGGACCATGTTGATATTGCCAGGCTATTGTTGATACTGCTTCCTCAACCCTGTCTACTTAGGAAGCATGCACTCAGCACTGAAGACTCAACTCGTGTGTTACATTCTCTCTAAAGGCTTTTTCATCTTAATCCAGGTCAAACTGTTCAATAATTCCTTTGGATCACCTTTGTATTCAAATGTTTACTTGGATTAGAGAACCCATAATATACTACTGAATTTATTTCTTCAAGTGTCTCTTTCCTTCTTGTAGACTGTAATCTCCTTATAGGCTGAGAATCTAATTCATCTTTGTATGTGCCTGACACAAAAATATATTTTTTGATTAATGGCCCATGGCATGAATATATGCAATAAGAAAGGGTGGAAACAAGGAATGAAGAAAAAAAAGGAATGCAAGGGATCTTAGAAATGTAATAAAATGATAGGAAAATGGTGCTGTTTTTTTTTTCTTTTTTTTAAGTTTATTTAATGGGGCCAAAGAAGTTTCTCCTTTCAGACTAGTGTTCAAAGATGAATGCTTACAAAAAGATTTAAAAAAAAATAGGATTTTTTTTAATATCGCTAATGTGTTAAGAAAGAAACTGTAATCTAGGGGCCTGAGCATCACTATGAATGTAAATTATAAAGAAAAGTAAAACCAAAATCCTAGCATTTACATTTACAATTTTTTTTTACAAATATTTACATTTTCAAATTTTTTTTAATATGGACCACACTTAAAGTCTTTTATTTAATTTGCTACAATATTGTTTCTATTTTATATTTTGGGGTTTTTTTTTTTGGCCGTATGGCATGTAGGATCTTAGCTCCTTAGCCAGGGATTGAACCCACAGCCACTGCATTGGAAGATGAAATCTTACCTACTGGACTGCCAAGGAAGTCCCATTCACATTTTTTTAATAACAAAAACTTTCAAAGTGAAGATAGTTCTTAGACCTTTCAGTTGAAAAGTCCAAATATCTGATGGAGACATAGACTACATTTTGGCAGGAGGTTAGAAGACACTTTGCTTTCCTCAAGGCCACAATTAGCCCCTGAAATGTTTCCTTGGAATACAATGCTCTTTCACTTGTTTGTTTTTTCACTCTGAAGTTACATTTCAGGCATCAGTGATTTTCCAGGATATTAAAGTGTAGGCTTGGCAATAACGGTTCCCAAGGCCATCAGAGCCCCGCATTCCAGCATCAATCACATGAGAAGTTTATTGGCACCAAGACCCTTTCTCATAATGAAACACCCAAGAGAAAATGCTTCTTAATGAATTTGAGCCAGAGCTGGCATTTAATTTTGAAGCAAACAAACAATTTCAGCAGCCTTGTTATATGTAATTATCCATTTTGAAGCTACAGTATTAAGACCTACCATTGGGCATACCGCAACATATGGATTTGCTAGCCTCTGAGACCTTGGAAATTTTAATATCCAGCCATTACCTGCTTTTATTAGAGAGTCCTCAAGATCAGACTTGTTGTTTAACTCATTACGAAGCTGTCAAACTCTTTTCCTGAATTAAAACTAGAATAAATATTTAAAGTTTAAAGACTACATTTCTTTTTACAGATATAGTGGGATCATAATTTAATTAAAACAACATTTTAAAAGGTGCATAAAAACATATGAATTGTGTTTGCTTGTCTATAAATTTTCATTTTTGTCTTTAACTTTTAAAAATTGAAACATAGTTGATTTAAAATGTGTTAGTTGATCCAGATATATATTTTTTAGATTCCTTTTCTGTGTAGGTTATTACAAAATGTTGACTACAATTCCCTGTGGTATACAGTAAGTCTTTGTGGGTTTATTTCATACATAGTAGTGTATATATGGTAATCCCAAACTCCTGCTTTATCCCTCCTCCTCTTTTCCTTTTGATAATCATCAGTTCAGTCAGTTCAGTTGCTCAGTCATATCTAACTCTTTGCGATCCCATGGACTGCAGCACGCCAGGCTTTCCTGTCCATCACCAGCTCCCAGAGCTTGCTCAAACTCATGTCCATTGAGTTGGTGATGCCATCCAACTATTTCATCCTCTGTCGTCCCCTTCTCCTCCCACCTTCAATATTTCCCAGCATCAGGGTCTTTTCAAATGAGTCAGTTCTTTGCATCAGGCCACAGTATTGGAGTTTCAGCTTCAGCATCAGTCCTTCCAATGAACACCAGGACTGATCTCCTTTAGGATGGACTGGTTGGATCTCCTTGCAGTCCAAGGGACTCCCAAGAGTCTTCTCCATCACCACAGTTCAAAAGCATCAATTCTTCGGCTCTCAGCTTTCTTTATAGTCCAATTCTCACATCAATAAATGATTACTATAGAAACCATACCTTTGACTAGACTGACCTTTGTCGGCAAAGTAATGTTTCTGCTTTTTAATATGTTGTCTAGTTGGTCATAGTTTTTCTTTGAAGGAGCAAGTGTCTTTTAGTTTCATGGCTGCAGTCACCATCTGCAGTGATTTTGGAGCTCAAGAAAAGAAAGTCTGTCACTGTTTCCATTCTTCCCCATCTATTTGCTATTAAGTGATGGAACCAGATGCCATGATCTTTGTTTTTTGAATGTTGAGTTTTAAGCCAGCTTTTTCACTCTCCTCTTTCACTTTCATGAAGAGGCTTTTCAGTTCTTCTTCACTTTCTGCCATAAGGCTGGTGTCATCTGCGTATCTGAGGTTGTTGATATTTCTCCTGGAAATCTTGATTCCAGCTTGTGCTTCATCCAGCTTTGTCTGTAAGTTTGCCATAAGCTTGATAACCATAAGTTTGCCTTCTATGTCTGTGCATCTATTTCAGTTTTATAAATAAGTTCATTTGTATCTTTTCTTTCTTTTCAGTCAGTTCAGTTCAGTTGAGTCGCTCAGTCATGTCCGACTCTCTGAGACCCCATGAATCGCAGCATGCCAGGCCTCCCTGTCCATCACCAACTCCTGGAGTTTACTTAAACCCATGTCCATCGACTCAGTGATGCCATCCAGCCATCTCATCCTTTGCCGTCCACTTCTCCTCCTGCCCCAATCCCTCCAAGCTTCAGGGTCTTTTCCAATGAGTCAACTCTTCGCATGAGGTGGCCAAAGTATTGGAGTTTCAGCTTCAGTGTCAGTCCTTCTAATGAACACCCAGGACTGATCTCCCCTAGGATGGACTGGTTGGATCTTCTTGCAGTCCAAGGGACTCTCAAGAGTCTTCTCCAACACCACAGTTCAAAAGCATCAATTTTTTGGTGCTCAGCTTTCTTCACAGTCCAACTCTCACATCCATACATGACCACTGGAAAAACCATAGCCTCGACTCAATGGACGTTTGTTGGCAAAGTAATGTCTCTGCTTTTTAATATGCTATCTAGGTTGGTCATAACTTTCCTTCCAAGGAGTAAGCGTCTTTTAATTTCATGGCTGCAGTCACCATCTGCAGTGATTTTGGAGCCCCCAAAAATAAAGTCTGACACTGTTTCCACTGTCTCACCATCTATTTCCCATGAAGTGATGGGACCAGACCAGATGCCATGATCTTAGTTTTCTGAATGTTGAGCTTTAAGCCAACTTTTTCACTCTCCTCTTTCACTTTCATCAAGGCTTTTTAGTTCCTCTTCACTTTCTGCCATAAAAGTGGTGTCACCTGCATATCTGAGGTTATTGATATTTCTCCCAGCAACCTTGATTCCAGCTTGTGCTTCTTTCAGCCCAGCGTTTCTCATGATGTACTCTGCATAGAAGTTAAATAAGCAGGGTGACAATATACAGCCTTGATGTACTCCTTTCCCTATTTGGAACCAAGATTCCACATATAAGTGATATCATATGATATTTAAGACTATCTCTCTATTTGCCACTCCAAATGAACATTCTATGTAACTTAAATAGAAAAGAGAGATGAAATGTGCATATAGTAAACTCAAATACACCCACATAAATAAATATTCAGTGTCAGAAAGTGTGCTGAGAACTTTAAGTGATATAACAATGAATATTAGCCAGTTTTTGTTCTCAGGTACATGCAGATAATGGCTGAGGAACACAAAAATGAAACCTAGGGTGAAACATACATCTAAAGCAAGAGAGAAAATTATAGCTTTTGAGTTATAACTAATTTTATAGGAGTTCAAGGAAACAGAAATTCTCATCAATTTGGAGATGAAGGAAAGGGGATGGATAGTAAATGGAAAATGTGAGATGAAAGCTGAGGGAAAAGAAAGATTTGTAAAGCCAAAAGAGACTTTCAGAAATGCAGGCAGGGAACTATGAGGTGGAACTCATAGCAGCTCACTTTGGATGAACCATGTGAATTCAAGAACTGAAGGAAAAAAGATGGGAAAGAGGGGCTTCCTCACACTGAAAACACCAGGTTCAAAGCAGAGGAAGGTGCATTTACTTTCATATCCAAAAGGGATTTGGGGATGGTTTTTGAGAAAATTAATTACAGGTAATAAAATGATCAGAGTTGCATTTAGAAAGATTAATTTAAAATTGGAATCACTGGAGAGTGAGAAGGCAACTGTAAAACCAAGGTAAAACCTAATAAAGTTTGAACTTGGTGTTTAAGTAAAGCTGGGAAGGAGATCATTCCACTACATGACAGGAAACACAATTACTAGAGGAATCTAATCTTTGTCAAATTGGATGTAGACATTTGAGGATAAGAAAGGAATCAAAGATAATTTCAAGATTTTATTTCATACATAATCAACTATAAGGGAAGAAAGCAAAAAACATATAGAGGCTAAACAATATGAAACTAAACAACAAATGGGTCACTGAATAATCAAAGAGGAAACCCAAAAATACCTGGGAACAGTGAAGACAGAAACACAATGATACAGAAGCTACGGGACACAGCAAAAGCAACTCTAAGAGGGAATCCTATAGTGATGCAAGCCTGAGCTAGGAAACAAGAAAAAACAAACAGCTAATGAAACCAGAAAGAGAAAAACAAAGCCTAGTTTGTAGAGGAAGCAAATATTAAAGATCAGAGTGGAAATAAATAAAACAGAGGCCAAAAAACAATAGAAGTGATCCATGAAACTAAGGGATGGTTCTCTGAAAGAATAAAATTGATAAACCTTTAACCAGATTCAGAGAGAGAGAGAACTCAAATAAATCAAATGAGAAATGAAAGAAGAGCAGTTACATGTGATACCACAGAAATACAAAGGATCATAAGAAATTAATATGAGTAATCAGATTATCAATAAAATGGACAAACTAGATTTACAGAGATATACAGTTTTTCAAGACTGAATCAGGAAGAAGCAGAAACTATGAACGGATGTTTTTCCAATAATCAACTTAAATAAGTAATAAAAAAAACTCCCAACAAATGAAAATTCAGTACCACAAAGTTTCACAGATGAGTTCTACCAAACATTTCAAGAAGAGTTAACACCTATCCTTCTCAAGCTATTCCAAAAATAATCAAAGTTATTCCATAAAGCCAGCATCCATAAAGTCTCATCCTGACACCAAATCAGACAAATTGTATCACACAAAAAAGAAAATTTTAGGCTAATAACATCAAGGAAATTAGATGCAATAATCTTTAACAGAATGCTAGTGAACTGGATCCAACAATAAATTAAAAGGACTATACACTATGATCAAGTGGGGTTGACCCCAGGGCTGCAAGGATTGTTCAATATCTGCAAATTTATCAATGTAATACACCATATACATGAATATAAAGAATAGAAAGGAATAAAAATTATATGAGTATCTCAATGGATGCAGAAAGAAACATTTGATAAAATTCAACATTCATTTATGATAAAAACTCTCAACAAAGTGGGTATAGAGAGAATATATCTCAGTGTAATAAAAAGCATATATGACCAAGGCACAGCCAGCACCATACTCTATGGTGAAAAGCTGAAAGCATTCCCTCTAACATTAGGAATAAAACAAAAATGCCTACTTTCACTGCTTTTATTCAACGTAGTACTGAAAGTCCTAGCCAAAGACAAAAATAAATAAATACAAGTAATTCAAATCGAAAAGGAAGAGGTAAAATTGTCACTGACTGCAGAAGACTTGATACTCTATATAAAAAACACTGTGGACTCCACCAAAATAGCATTAGCACTCATCCAGGAATTGAGTAAAGTCACAGAATACAGAAATCTGCTGTGCTTCATACATTAATAATGATCTATTAGAAATATAAATTAAGGAAAAAATCCTCTTTACATGTGTGTTAAAAAGAAAAACATATACCTAGGAATAAATCTAAGCAAGGAAGTAAAAGACTCATACTCTGAAAACTATAAGGCACTGATGAAAGAAACTGACGATGACACAGACAAATGGAAAGACTTATAGTGATTATGCACTGAAGAATTAATACTGTTAAAATGAATTACCCAATGCAGTGTATAGATTCAGTGCAAACCCTATCAAAATACTAATGGTATTTTTCACAGAACTAGAACAATTAATTTTAAAATTTTTATAGAAACACAAAAGACCCCAATAGCCAAAGCTATCTTGAGAAAGAACAAAGTTTGAAGTATGACACTCTGTGATTTCAAGGTAATCAAAATAGTTTATTACTGGCAGACAAAAATAGATCAATGGAACAGAATTCTTTAAAAGAAAGTTTATTTTATAAACTCAAAATGGATTAAAGATCTAAATGTAAAACCAGAAACTATAAAACTCCTAGAGGAGAACATAGGCAAAACACTCTCTGACATAAATCACAGCAAGATCCTCTATGACCCACCTCCCAGAATATTAAGACAGCCTTCAGGATGGGAGAAAATAATAGCAAATTAAGCAACTGACAAAGTATTAATCTCAAAAATATACAAGCAACTCCTGCAGCTCAATTCCAGAAAAATAAAGGACCCAATCAAAAAACAGGCCAAAGATGGCTAACAAACACATGAAAAGATGCTCAACATCACTCATTATCAGAGAAATGCAAATCAAAACCACAATGAGGTACCATTACACGCCAGTCAGGATGGCTGCTATCCAAAAGTCTACAAGCTATAAATGCTGGAGAGGGTGTGGAGAAAAGGGAACCCTCTTACACTGTTGGTGGGAATGCACACTAGTACAGCCGCTATGGAGAACAGTGTGGAGATTTCTTAAAAAACTGGAAGTAGAACTGCCATGTGACCCAGCAATCCCACTCCTGGGCATACATGCCGAGGAAACCAGAACTGAAAGAGACACGTGCACCCTAATGTTCACTGAAGCACTGTTTATCATAGCCAGGACATGGAAGCAACCTAGATGCCCATCAGCAGACGAATGGATAAGAAAGCTGTGGTACATATACACAATGGGATATTACTCAGCCATTAAAAAGAATACATTTGAATCAGTTCTAATGAGATGGATAAAACTGGAGCCCATTATACAGAGTGAAGTAAGCCAGAAAGATAAAGACCATTACAGTATACTAATGCATATATATGGAATTTAGAAAGATGGTAATGATAATCCTATATGCAAGACAGAAAAAGAGACACAGATGTATAGAACAGACTTGTGGACTCTATGAGAGAAGGCGAGGGTGGGATGATCTGAGAGGACAGCATCGAAACATGTATACTATCAAGGGTGAAACAGATCACCAGTGCAGGTTGGATGCATGACACAAGTGCTCGGGACTGGTTCACTGGGATGACCCAGAGGGATGGGATGGGGAGGAAGGTGGGAGGGGGGATTGGGATGGGGGACACATGCATATCCATGGCTGATTCATGTCAATGTATGGCAAAAACCACTACAATATTGTAAAGTAATTAGCCTCCAACTAATAAAAATAAATGAAAAAAAAAGTTTAAAAGACACAACACTGTAAATCAACTATATTTCAATATAAGTAAACAATTTTTTTTAAGTTTAAAAAAAATAAAAGAAAGTTTATTTTAAAAAGAAAATTAGCTTTGGGATAATATCTATCTGCTTAGAAACAGAAGAGACTCCAGTCACAACCTCTGGTCCATAGAACAACCCCACTATTTACAAAACATATGTTTAAAGAATTGAAAGAGAGAAATAAGTAGCCAGTGAATCAAATGAATAAAAATATTTCTGTGTTATAATTTCAAAGAAGAGGAATTCTGTGCACTCAAGTGTTGGAAAAAGTTATGTAAATGTTCGTCTGAATCTTCTGGTCTTATCAAATTTCAAATCTCCCCCTGCTTAGGTTTCTTCATCTGAAAAATGGGAATTAACAATAACACTGCTCTCTTATGAGTGTTGGGAAGACTAATGGGTTAATATTGAAGAGTACTTAGAACTTGGTCTGGCAGAGATAATTCATCACCATCATTAAATTTGTTGTGAAACACGAAAGTGAACATATGAGTGTTAAAGGTGTAACATTCCCTGGTGTCTAAAAGTGAGATGGCTTCCCTAAGCTCCTTGGGCTTTTGTTAGGCATCTTTGACCGCCAAGAGCCGTGTATAAGCCTGTAAGGGACGAGCAATCACGGGGGTATTTGGAGTGGTGGATCTCCTTTGTTCTTCTGTGCAGTTGTAACTACAGTTTTTTGTTTTTGGTGTGTTTGTTGGGGTTCCCCCCCCCGATTTTGCTTTGGGATCTGTTGTTATCCAGGAAGAAGTAGAAAACTGAGTACAATTCAAATAAGCTTCGAGTTGGGTTAAAGTGTGAAGGGACAAAAGTACCCTACTTCTGACAGTAATACAAGGTGATGTGAATTTCTGCTTGAATTTTCTCTCTCTGCTCTCAGACAGGGACAAAGCTTAAAAGGACATCTTTTATCCAGGGCATGATGGCTGTTCTCCAAAGACGAGCTATTTGTGTGACATCTCTTCCCAGTTGTCACTTTCCTTTGTATCAGCTTGGCACAAACTGACAGAATCACTTAAACCATCCAATACAAACATTCACACATTGAATTAGGTAACTTTAAGGTGTCTTCCAATTCTAAGATTCTATGATTTCAGCCAACAAAAGGAACATTGAGAAAAAGTCTATTAAGTTTTATGTTCCTGCAATTCTAATTGGGGTCATTTTACAGACAACTGTAATTACCCTCACAACTAGGAAAACAGCCAGCTGGTAAAGAATCTGCCTGCAATGTGGGAGACACTGGGTCAGTTTCTGGGCTGGGAAGATCCACTGGAGAAGAGATAGGCTACCCATGGACTGTATAGTACATGGGGTCACAAAAAGTCAGACACGATTGAGTGACTTCCACTTCACTTCTTATCAGTAACACTGATGCTGAGAGTCATGCAGCAAAACTTTCAAAGATCTGAAAGGAAAACAAACCTTTATATCCATTAATGATGGGGTCTAATATTCTGAGGAATCACTGAGCATTTTCTTTTTGTTTTAATGCCTTTTCTAAACATTAGAGCAATATTTGATGCTTGGAGGAGAAAGATTTTTGCAGAGCAGTTGATTATTTTGAGGATTTAAGTACAAAATATAAGTACAACTGGATATATATGTATTAATGTATAAGAGTGTGTAAGTATTAGTTGCTCAGTCATATCTGATTCTTTGTGACCCCATGGACTGTAGCCTGCCAGGTTCCTCTATCCATGGAATTCTCCATGCAGGAGCACTGGAATGGGTAGGCATTCTTTATGTGTGTGTGTATATATATATATATATGTATGTATATATGTATGTATGTATGTATGTATATTATACATATATATTAGCTTTAAGAGGAACAACAGCAAAAATACATCTATTGATAGTCATTAACTCTCTTAAAATGAGAATGATGATCAATTGCTGTTCCTCAATGAGTCCAGGGCAAGAGGAAATGAATATTAACAAACTATTGGAGATTTCAATTTAGTATCTGAAAAAGAAATTTCTGAAAACATAATGACATTGAAGTGAGTGCCATTGTAGAGATAATTTTCCACAGAGATCATTTGAAATTGAAATAGATGTCCTGCTGATTGTATGCTTCCTGCATGACCAGATGACAATTTAGAGGATGAACTCATAGTTCTCTCCACAATTTAAGATTTATTCAAATACCTGTCAACTACCAAATTGAAACCACTGTTACAAATCTTTTGCAAATTGAAGCATATATAATAGAAATAAGATAAACACAGTTTAGGTTAAACATAATGTCACATACAAATATGCCATAATTTTTGATGGTTTCTCACTATTTCCAAATGTCACCATATCAGTATCGAAAACACAGATATATTTATATCAAAGCTTGCTGTCATTTGGTCCTATGTGATTTCTTTTTTCTTTTTTTTACTAATGAGCTAGGTGATCCATAAACAGGGTTTCCTAGGTGGCGCAGTAGTAAAGAATCCACTTGCCAATGCAGGAGATCCAGGCAACGCAAGTTAAATCCCTGGGTCAGGGAGATTCCCTCGAGTAAGAAATAGCAACCCGCTCCAGTATTCTTGCCTGGAAAAATTCCATGGACAGAGGAGCCTGGTGGGCTACAGCCCATGGGGTTGCAAAGAATCAGGCACAACTGAGTGATTGAGCACACAGTCCTATAAACACATCTCGATCCACTCTAATATGCTGGGTACTTGATATTGGAAATAGAGCACCGAAAAAAAAAATAAAATTCAATAGCCTTAACTTTACGGAGCTTATAGTTTAGTGAAGGGATAAGGCTAACAAACTCTTATGTATGCAATGTTTTTTTCTAGATGTACATACCTATGAGAAAATTTACAGATTAGGCACAGTAAAGAAATTAATAACAATAAATAACAAAATAGAACAACATATGGTAATAAAAGTTGTGTGAATATGGTTCTCTCTCTCTCTCAAGATATCACTGTACAAATGTAATGCCTTTTTCATCTTAACTAAGCACTTATGAAGCACTGTGACTGTTACATTGGCAGTCTGAGGTATAACAGCAAGGCTAGCACAAATTTCTTTGTCCTTCTTCACAATTTCATGGATAGAAGGCTTCTTATCATAGACCTCAGCAGTCTCAGCATACGTTTTTTTTTTCCTTTCCTTGTTCATTTAAGAACTTTCTCTTTTTTTCACTTAAGGAAGCACATAGCTTCTCTTGGGATTATCTAAATTGCCAGCATCACTACTCATGTGCTGTGGGGCCATTATTAAGTAAAATGAAGGCCAATTGAACAGAAGCACTGTGAACTAACACTTTGACAGTTGATCTGATAATCAAGGTGGCAACTGACAGTATTAGTGGCTCTGTCATGTCTGACTCTCTGTGACCCCATGGACTGTAGCCCACCAGCCTCCTCTGTCCATGGAATTCTCCAGGGAAGAATATTGGAGTGGGTTGCCATCCCATTCTCTAGGGGGTCTTCCTGCCCCAGGGATTGAACCCAAGTCTTCTGCATTGCAGGCAGATTCTTTACTGTCTGAGCCATCACGGAAGCTGAGGTGGTGACTAAGTGATTAATACCCTGAATGTGGGATGACTCATGTTCCAGGTGGGGCAGAGTGGGAGGGCAGGAGGTTTTATCATGCTACTCAGAATGGTGCACAGTTTAAAATTCATGAATTGTTTATTTATGGAATTTGTCATTTACTCTTGGACTGTGGTTGACCATGGTAACAGAAATCACAGAAAACGAAACCACAGAAAAGAGGAACTATAGTAACTGGAAGTGTAACATTGCCGATAACGGAGAGGGGAAAGATTGTAAGGGGCATGCACTTAGAAGGAAAATCTCAAGGGTAGTTTTGGACATTTTAAACTGAAGATACCTACACATGGATGAAAGCAGTTTGGGGAGAGGAACAGAATTTTTGGTCCATGGATGACATTTAAAACTGTGATACTGAATGAGGTGAAATTACCTAAATGGTAAGTAGAAATTAGCCAGTTCCCTGGGGACACTGATACATTAAGAGATAAGAGAGATGATGAAGATGTGTGAGCCTGGGAAGTAGGATAAAAAGCTAACGTATGCCAAAGTGAAGAGGAGAAGGGATCGCCTGCAGCAAATGCTGCTCCTAGGTCAAGTTTGACAAGGATGACAAATTGATCATGGGATTTAGCACATGGTAGGAAACTGGTGACTTTGCTAAAACAGCTTTGGTAGAATAATAAGGATGAAAGACCAATTAGAAACTATTTTAAAGAGATTTTAAATATGAAACTTCATGACTAGTTACAATTTATTAACTCAAAATCATTTAAAAAGTGTCAGAAGGTAGGCTACAAAATAATGTAAGTGGAAAATAAACAATCACTGCAAGTGATAAATATTAATTGTCATCCACCAGCTAGGAACATGCTTGGAGAATAGATGAAGTATATATGAAACTGCTGTCTGGGAAAACAAGACAAAACTGTACTAGAATTCACACTGTTGACATATGTTGGTCAGAGAGTCCTGTTTATATTCCTTGGGATGAAGCAGGGTCTAATGTCAGCATGGGGTGTGGAGAAAAATTAACCTACTGAGATTGGCTTGAAGCAGCATTTTAAATTTTTCCCAGACTGATTTGTGTTTGAAAGTTGAGATTATAGCCAGCAAAGCGTTATATTGACACCTCTGCATACTTTTAGAAAACACGGAGAACACTATTATAAATAAAACAGATAACTGATAAGAATCGACTGTACAGCACAAAGAATGAGAGTCAATGCTCTGTGATAACCTATATGGGAAAAGAATGTTAAAAAGAGTGGATACATGTGTTTGTATAACTGATTCACTTTTTTGTACAGCAGAAATGTACATAACATTGTAAGTCAACTATACTCCAATAAAAATTAATTTTAAAAAGCGGTAAATAAAACAGTCACAGAAAAAAACATCGGGAGGGGAGTTTGGGGGAGAATGGATACATGTATATGTATGGCTGAGTTCCTTCACCGTTCACCTGAAACTACCACAGTATTGTTAATTGGTTATAACCTGATACAAAATGAAAAGTTTTTAAGTTAGAAAACATAAAACACTGAAAAAACCATCTTTATATTCAGGACAATGTACATGTCCCATAAAAATATTTATGAGCAATTTATAAAGTTATGTTCTACTTAAATTTGGCAAAAATCAAAATTAACAGTGTTCAAAAAACAAAATCAAATGAACTAACATTTACTGAGTATCTGCTATTATGAAAAGCAATGTGATTATGTCTTGGAGTACAGAAATCAAATGGAAGTCCCATATTTTGCCTTTAATGAACTTAAAGTTTATTTGAAAAGAAAAAGGGGGGAAGCTAAATTACTCTATATAATTTAAAAATTAGGGAAAGAGAAAAATCTAGTACTATCATAAGGTAGGATACAGTTAATAATATAATTGAGGAGGCTTTCGTTATTATAGAATACTTTGAAAAGGCAGTGATTAACTCAATTTAATAGGTTTTGTGAAATAGGTCAAATTTTTCTGTGTTATTAAACACAGTTACCATCTTGATACCCAAGATTAACTAGGGAAAACACATGAAGAAACACATGAAGAAAAAATTTCAATAGAACTGCTAATCAATCATATATAGAGGTATATGATTAGAGCTATATAGCAAGTAACTTTCTAAAAAAGATTCAGGATTGGTTTCATAGACCCAGAGCTTTGAACTGAGTTTTGAAAAACAGATAACATCTGGAAAGGTAAACCAGAGAATGTAAAAAAGAACAGAGACAAAAATAGCCCCAAGTCTTTTTAATGGTACTCTACACAAAAGAAAGAATTTGTAGAGAATAATTCTTCATTGGAAGAATATGATAAATAAATGTAGAGTTTTTTTATGATGGTGATGTTAGTAATAAACCAGAGAGAAGATATTTAGAGCATTAAATTAGCAGTAAGTATTTGTCTTTAACCAAATATTGCACAGATTCCAAATATATTGGTGAGTGATGTGCTTGGCAACTTCAATAAAGATATCTACATAGATACAAAAAATTTAAAAACAATCAAGGGCTGTTTCCCGTATACTAGATGACATCTTACTTAAATTACAAATGTATTTAGGAACTAATAACTATGTCTGCATTGTTACATTTGCAAACTAATATATTACTCAAAGTATAAGTTTTAAAAAGTTCAAATCATGAATCACCTAAATATATAGTAAGAACATATCATATATACTTAAGTCATTAACGAGGGAACCCCTAGAACAATTAAGCTACATCAAAAAGTATAAAATAGCTAGTGAAAACTTGTTATAAAGCACAGGAAGTTCAGGGTATGTTTGATAATTGATCTGGTAATCAGTCGCTAAGAGTCGGACACGACTGAGCGACTTCACTTTCACTTTTCACTTGCATGCATTGGAGAAGGAAATGGCAACCCACTCCAGTGTTCTTGCCTGGAGAATCCCAGGGACGGGGGAGCCTGGTGGGCTGCCGTCTATGAGGTCGCATGGAGTTAGACAAGACTGAAGCGACTTAGCAGCAGCAGCTGATAATCGAAATGGTGCACAGTTTAAAATTTATGAAGTGTTTATCTCTGGAATTTTCCATTTATTTTTGGACTATGGTTGACGCATGGTGCTCTGTGATGACTTAGAGGAATAGATGGGGTTGTGAGAGACAGGTCCAAGAGGGAGGGGATGTATGTAAACATAGAGCTGGTACACTTCATTGTATAGGAGAAAGTAAAACAACATTGTAAAACAATTATACCTCTATTAAAAGGCAAAAGCATCAAAAATATTTATATGATCAACTAAGAACGGTATGTGGAAATGGAAGTTAGATGCAAAACTGGTTAATATCTTACAGGACAATAAAATGGTAAACTTTTCTAACAGTTAGCAGTCATTTGCACCACTAACAGAAGCTCTCTGACAACAAACAGACACAATTGTTGACTAAAATCTTGTTAAACATATAATTGCACAAGACTGATCTTGAGTTAAGAAGTGAATCAACTTAACTATACCATGGTCATGGTGGTTTAGTTGCTCAGTCGTGTCTGACCCTTGCAACCCCGTGGACTGTATCCCGCCAGGCTCCTCTGTTCATGGGATTTTCCAGGCAAGAATACTGGAGTGGGTTGCCATTTCCTTCTCCATAAGCATATCATGTAGAGAAGCAATTTGGGGGTAAGTCTATTAGACACTTTCCAGTGTGATATTGAAAAGGCATGCTTTTCTGTTATTTACAAATATAAGGGTAGTTTTGTTTTTTTTTTTTAACAAACTTTCCTTATGATCCTAAATAGCCATCAGAAGTTATATTGTTTATCATGAAAGTTTGGTCTCATGTTTCATCTATATAGATTTAGAAACAGACTTTAAGTAACATATGTACATGTCCTTTCTAAACGGTCTTCTAATCTAAAGTTATACAAAGTTATACAAAAACTACTAACCTCACAGAATTCAAATGGGTGGAGATTTCATGAAGAATGTAAGAATGAACTTTTAAAAGCTTCCATTATTTACCCTTCTTTTTCAGTATATCACTCAAAAAAAAAAAAAAAAAAAAGGCTAACCTCCACCAAATCTTGCTTGCAGTACATGTCATGTTGGTTAATTCCTTTCTCCTTGTGGTTTTCAAAATCTGCTGCGGGCTCAGTGTTCTACGATGGCCTAAAAGGGTGGCCTGTGAGGTTGGAGGGAGGCTCATGAGGAAGGAGATACGTGTACATGTAGCTGATTGTCATTGTTGTGCAGCAGAAGCTAGCACAACACTGTAAAGCAATTATACTGCAATTAAAAAAATCTACTGAGGTTCCTGGACTATCAGAAAATGACCTTCCTTGATATCTGTAAGGCAAAGATCCTATTTTTTAGTCCCTGGAAGGGCTGTATAGACATTGGTCACATATAAGCTATGGCCCTTTTTACTTAATTGTGGGTCATACTTAACTTTTAATGTGTCATTACTTACTTTTAATGGCCATTCATACTTTTAATGTGTGAACAAATAAGATTTAGTCTGAAACATGACACTCTAGCCGTGTCTTTGATTGTACAACTGATTTGCTTAATTATATTTTGGTTAAAAAAAGAGAACAGAACCTCAACAGATCTATATAAATAATTATATTGCCATGAACAATAGAGATTCAGTATCTGCTCCTGTCCACTGAAAGGTAAGTGAGAAAAAGAGAACATTTAAAAAAATTTCATTTTAATTTGCAGAAACATTAAATAGAAATGGTTGCTCATATAGCCATCAGAAAACAGTACATTGAACAATATTGTATATAAAATATTACATATACAAAATATTATGTGTAATACTATATATGTATAACATATTTTTAAAAATGAATAACCACAATTAAATTGTCCTCATCAGTTCATTCAGTCCTAATCAAATTTCCCATTGGATCTTGATCAGCAGCCTGCTTTCATAACGTATGCTTCTTGATGAAAAAGAGCTCTTGAAATCTTAAGTGAATCTGTCCCCAGTCTAAATGCTCTTGGCTTAGAAGCCTTTGCTCAAAAGCCTTTCCCTTGAAGTGTCACTAGTACAGTGTTTCTTTGCAGTGCTAAGAACATGCTTCTTTACTAAAGATCACATTTCTAGACTGTAGCTTATAATGAGACTTTGGACAAACATGAGAGAAAAGTGTAAACTGTCTGTTGATGACAAGACTAAATAACATTGATTGATGTATTAGGTGTGTGTGTGTGTGTGTGTGTGTGTGTGTACACACATGGACGCACTCGGTTGTGTCTGACTCTCTGTGATCCCAGGCACTGTAGCCCATCAGGCTCCTTTGTCCATGGGATTGTCCAGGCAAGAATACTGGCGTGGGTTGCCCTTTTCTACTCCAGGGGATCTTATCCACCCAGGGATCAAACTGCCTCTTGTGTCTCTTGCATTGGCAGGTAGATCCTTTACCAACAGTGCCACTTAGGGAAGCCCCAGTTTATTAAAGCAGAACCCTAAGAGATTCAACAGGAATCTCTGTTGGGTCTTTGCTGGGTCAATAATGCATAAGTGACATCTTAAGGATGGATTTAATCCAGGTTTCCCCTGTGAGTCAGACATACTGTGAACAAGAAGGGTCTTGCCTCAATCCTGGAGCCTTCTGATTCTCTCTGGAATGTGGATAACCCTTGACACCTATTTGTATTAATAATAGTTTCCTGTACAAAACTAACTTAGGGAAGGTATAGTTTCTCTGGATTTGACATCTCTTCTCAAGAAGCTCTTATAATAGTGTTTAGCTAATTAAGAAATGCTGAAAACATGAAACAACCTAATTATTACTGGTATTCCTTCTTTAATAAGATGAAATATGAATCTGTAGGTCCCCAGGATATCTGAAAAACTCCACACATTATTTACATGTTAAAGATACCTGCAAACAATTTTTATGACTCTAGAAACTTATTTTAGAAGGGCAAAATCAAAAGAATCATCAGAGGAGATTAGACACTGAATTGAGAGGAACAGAAGTGCCTAAAAAAATGATTATAACCTGACTACCTAGCAAATACAATGTCAAAAAATATTTTAAAACATATAGCAATAGGTACCCTAATTGTGAGATCCCTTCCCTCTTTCAGAAGTAATTCTTATTCTTCGGATTTTTTTTTTTTTAAATAATCAAGGGTATTATAAAGACAGCAGAACAAACCAAAAAATTATTCTGATGACATACAGAGTCTCTGCTGTCTAAAAAATTACACAGAACATAAAGAGTAACCTTTTTATTATTTCTTATTAAGAGGAGCTGAATACTTTGAGATCAGTTTAGCAGAGAGAAAATCCAGATTCTAACATTGCATTAATATAATCTTTGACAGTAAAGAATTCACAAGCCTTCTTTTCCACTGGTGAACAAACCCACTGAAACTGCGTCGACACATTGCATTGTTTCTTTTTAGACACATCCTTTTGGGTATTATGATCCAAGTCAAAGAACATTCACTTTCCTTAACTTGATATAGTCATTCAAATTTTGTCATCCATTATTTTCTTTTATATTCTAAAATGACCTGACACTTTATTTTAAGATAAACTATTCTCTAGTTCCTTTTAAAAATATAAAAACACATTCCATTGACTTGTATACACAAGTTGTATTTATGTTCTGTTATTTTTCTGCATAGAGTCATCCATACATGTTAATTACCACTTTTAACCGAAGTACCAAGTTCTGCTTCACAGCAAAAATTGAGAGGTAGGTAATTGGGAACTGTCTGATATAAGCATTTTGGCAGACCAGAGAAGTTTGTGAACACACATTATAACCTCTAAAATCACATTCTTTTATACTTTTATAGTGACAAGAATAAATATGCTAACTAAAACATCTCAAAGGTATAGACATTATAATATTTAAAAATAAAACTTACCCTTGATGATCAAATTTTTACTGTTCTATTACTTATAATCTATGCCTACAAATAAAAGTTCTATTAATTAATTCTGATATTAGTCAAAATCTTAAATTTAACTAAGCTCTTGGAAATTCTGTTTATGTTGACCAAAAAAAAAAAAAATTGGCAACAATTTGGTTTTTTGTGTGTTTATTTATTTATTTTTCCCTTTTAAAAAACTAAGTTATAGTTGATCAGTTTCTGGTGTACAACATAGTGATTCACAATTATTAGAGGTTATATTCCATTTATAGTTATTAGAAATGTTGGCTATATTCTTTGTGTTGTACAATATATCTTTGCATTGGATAAACAATCATTATCTATATTTAAAAGTTGGCTAAAATTACAATATGATTAATTGAACATTAATTTTATATTTTAAAAATTAATATTGAAGAATATTAGTTAATCAGGGCAATAAACCAGTATAAATTTTAGGACGTTCATACTAGCAGTCTCATGAGAAAACCAACCAAAATCTAAAAAACTTGTTTTTCTTATACTTTACTCTGACAAAATACAAGAAAAATACATACAACTGTTTCTAAACCCCCAAATATCCAACCAATCTCATTTTTCCAAGGGTTCATTTTGAGCAAATGAACTTAAAGTTTTATATAAAATATTTAAGTTTTTTTTTTTTCTGAGATAAGTTTTCTTTTTCCCTTTAGAAGCCTGGGATTTCTCATTTGAACCACAGGACATAGAAGATTGAGTAACTATTTTCTCAGTTTTCTCAAGGACAGTGTTTAGCTAGTGCTACTGTAAAATGCATTAGAAAAAAGTTAATAAATTACATGCAAAGGATGCCTATGAGAATCAGGATTTAGTCTCTGGTGGAAAGGAAGGACACAGTAAGAGCATATACTTTTTTCCTGGGAACTCTTGTACTTTAAAATATTCATATAAACTTTACGTTTTCTTTTGACAGCACAACACAATGACACTCAGATGAAAAAGAGAGTACTTTGTCACTTATAATTCCAAACAAAAGAGAACTGCCAGGCAGGGCCACACCGGAGGTTGTACCTGGGGACATGGGACAGCAGGCTGGTGCTATTTGGGGAAGAATATGGCAAGCTTGGTGGGGTTGCATAGGCTTCACAGACTCCCGTGTAGGTTGGCTAATGTGAATAATTTTGGCAGCCTTTAGCACATAGAAATTGTCCCTAGTTTTCTGGTACCTGGCCCCAGAGTGATCCAGAGAGATGTATAGTGACCTGGAGTTTGAAAGCCCCATAAGGGAAGTGGTCACTATGCAGACAATCAGCTGCTCAAAGCCGGGGAACTGACTGGCTTCTAGCTAGGGCCTCAAAACTGAAATAAGGTAGCATTTAAAAAATAAAAACAAATGATATTATACCTTATTTGTTTCTGTAATCCAATCAGAAACAGATTTTTAATATCATTTATAATCCTGCTTGGGCTTTCCAGGTGGTGCTAGTGGTAAAGATTCAGCCTGACAATGTAGAGACATAAGCGACACAGGTTTGATCACTGGGTTGGAAAGATCCCCTGGAGGAGGAAATAGCAACCCACTCCAGTATTATTACCTGGAGAATCCCCAGGGACAGAAAGGAGCCTGGTGGGCCACAGTCCATAGGTGGCAAAGTGTCGGGCACCACTGAATGACTTAACATGCATGAACGCACATCTAGTATTTAGGACCCTGACTATATCACAACATCTCAACAAACTGAAGTGTAATAAAATAAAAAAAGAACTTTTTGCCATTCCTTGTACCAGATAATAGAGAATCATGCTTGTGCAATGAAGAGTCCATTATATTACATTGAGCTAGCTACAGGAGATTGATATTACTCTTATTAATTTCTATACCTATTTAAGGACTAGCCTCACCTTACATATTTCACAGAAGAGCACTGAATATTTCTTAGGAAACCCTTACCTTGATAATGATTAGAGGCTACTTTTCTCACAATTCTTATACATATCATCAAGCCAGCATGTTTTCAAGAGCAGCACAATCACAATTCCAGGTTCTGATTAATGGAAAGATAACAATAAGGAAACATTTGGCAGAAATCCCAAAGTCAAGAGTACAGCAGAAAACTAAAATCGGGGACAAACAATGGTTTAATTTATTTTTTTTTAAATCTCAAAAGTTGAAAAGTTTTAATCTTTAAAAAGAAAAAAAATAAAAAGAGCTCGTAATTTGCAATTAGAATTCTTTTTTCACTCTTAAATATTCAGTAGGGAAAAGAACAGTTATGTCAATGATGTGACCTTTGAAAAAGGCTTGTAGTTCTCTGGGAGCTGCTATGACTGGTTAATAGAAGTGAGATATGGTCCAAGTGGCTAAAACGCTAAGATCAGCTTATAAAGGAAAGGAGGAATAACTTGAGAATCCTTCTTGTTCTTTTAGGAGACTTTCCCTCCCTCCCATTCCAGGGACAGAATGACAACCTGTGTGCCAGTATGAATAACATAAACTCTTCTTTACATGGTTCTCTGGTTCTGGCTCTTTCTGTAAGCTTCTCTGGTGATCACCCTGAGGAAGCCAGACCTAAACTCTGCGCAGTTGTTTTCCTTCTGCAAAGTTTTACTTCCCTGAGGGAGTAACTCTCATGTTAATTTCCCCCAAATATCACTCATGTCAGCTGGAGTATTGAAAGAAACTGTGTTAAAGCCTTAATAGCTCAGTGGTAAAGAATCTGCATGACAACACAGGGGATGCAAGAGAGTGGAGTTTGATCTCTGGGTCAGGAATATCCCCTGGAGTTGGAAACTGTGACCCACTCCAGTACTTTTGCCTGGAGGATCCCATGGACAGAGGAGGCTGGTGGGCTATAGTCCGTGGGATTGCAAAGACTCAGACATGCCTGAGCAACTGAGCATAATAATAGTAATGGACTGATTACACGGAAAATTTAAAATTGAGTATGAAGTAGTAATATTTCTGTAATCTTTTATCGATACTTGTTCCTAGAGTATTTCTTTCTATGAGTCTTTTTTCTTAGTCCTTAATTTGTTGATAGTTTCTATGTCTCACTCTTTTTTTTTTGGCTGTGCTGGATCTTTGTTACTCTGCACAAGCTTTCTCTAGGTGCAGCGAGTGAGGGCGATTCTAGTTGCAATGCACTGCACTGCATTGCACTGTCTATTCTTGTTGCAAAGCACACACGGGCCTTAGGAGTAAGGACTACAGCAGTTGTGGCACGTGTGCTCAGCAATTACAGGCCCAGGTTTAGCTGCCCCATGGCATGCGGAATCCTACCAGACCAGGGATCAAACCTGTGTCCCCTACATTGGCAGATGGATTCCTAACCATCAGGGAAGTCATGTCTCACACAACTGAAAACTAGGAAAATAATAACAACAACAATGAAGCCTCCTTTTTAATAACTCTTAGCCCAAAGCTCTAAACAGCTTTATCTGGCCCTAGGCCAAGATAGAAAAATACTGAAATTAACCTCAATAATCAGTTCTGATATGTCCCAGGCCTATGATATTCGACAACTCAGTTTGAAGCATAATGTTTGTGTTGTTTTGTTTGGCTCACAGCTTTCAAATATCTTTAATGCTCAGTCTTTCTTGTTATTTTGCCAGCACAGAGTTTTCCCAAGAAAATATTTTATCAGTGTGGTCCCTTCCAATGTAAACAAAAGGCCTCCCAAGAGTAAATTTTTATTTCATCACTGAAGTGCTGAAATCATCTCTGACCCTTAATATGCAACCTCGGCAGCTTCACCAATTTTAATCTTGAAGACACATCTCTAAAAATCAGTGGACTCTTTTGTACAAATAGGTTGCTCAGGTCTTCATGATGAAAAGGGAAAAAGAGAGTTGTTCTAGAGTTTTAGTGGCCATTTTAGTAAATGACTATTATGCAAAGATTTTTTTAAATAAAAAGACAAGTCACAGATCGGGAGAAAATATTTGGAAATTACATACCCAACAAAAGGCTAGTATCTACAATATGATATTAATATCTAGAATATAACAACAGCACAACAGTGAAAAATCAAATAATTTGGCTAAAAACAGAACAAAAGTCATGAAGATTCATTTTATCACAAACTTGCCATTTGAGGGATACTTGTGGGGATGCAAATGTCTCTATTGTAATGATCTTAATTGTATTAATGTCAGTTTCCTGGTTGTGATATTGTTCTGTAGTTTGCAAGATGTTTGCATAAAGGGAAACTGGACAAACAGTCCTTGGGGTCTCTCTGTATTATTTTGTAATAAGTGCAGGTGAATACACAATCATATCAAAATTAAAAGATTAATTTAAAAACTATGGTGCAACATTCCATTTTTTAGATCTCTTCTAAAGTCCATGATCCTATTAAAATGTTGAACCAGCAAGACTGCTTTCTTTCTCCCTTGTCAATCCCTGAACAAATATGTAGGGCAGGGTTGGGGTGGGGGACAAATAAAAAAAAAATGTAGAAAATAATTTAAAACCTCCTGGTGTCACAGGGATTGCTTTGAAGGCTTGTGGAGGGATGTGTTTTGTTTGTTTGTTTGTTTTAATTGGAGGCTAATTACTTTACAATATTGTGGTGGTTTTTTCCATACATTCACATGAATCAGCCATGTGTGTACATGTGTCCCCCAGCCTGACCCTCCCTCCCACCTTCCTCCCCATCCCATCCCTCTGGGTCTTCCCAGTGCACCAGCCCTGAGCACCCTGTCTCATGCATCGAACCTGGACTAGTGATCTGTTTCACATATGATAATAGACATGTTTCAGTGCTATTCTCTCAAATCATCCCACCCTCGCCTTCTTCCACAGGGTCCAAAAGTCTGTTCTTTACATCTGTGTCTCTTTTGCTGTCTCACATATAGGGTCATCGTTACCATCTTTCTAAATTCCATATATATGCGTTACTATACTGTATTGGCGGAGAAGGTAATGGCGCCCCACTCCAGTACTCTTGCCTGGAAAATCCCATGGATGGAGGAGCCTGGTGGGCTGCAGTCCATGGGGTCGCTAAGAGTTGGACACGACTGAGCGACTTCACTTTCACTTTCCACTTTCATGCATTGGAAAAGGAAATGGCAACCCACTCCAGTGTTCTTGCCTGGAGAATCCCAGGGATGGGGGAGCCTGGTGGGCTGCCGTCTATGGAGTCGCACAGGGTCGGACACGACTGAAGCGACTCAGCAGCAGCAGCATACTGTATTGGTGTTTTTCTTTCTGACTTACTTCGCTCTGTATAATGGGCTCCAGTTGCATCCACCTCATTAGAACTGATTCAAATGCATTCTTTTTAAAGGCTGAGTAATATTCCATGGTGTATATGTACCACACTTTTCTTATCCATTCGTCTGCTGATGGACATCTAGGTTGCTTCCATGTCTTGGCTATTGTAAACAGTGCTGCGATGAACAATGGGATACACGTGTCTCTTTCAATTCTGGTTTCCTCAGTGTGTATGCCCAGCAGTGGGATTGCTGGGTAGCATGGCTGTTCTGTTTCCAGTTTTTTAAGGAATCTGCACACTCTTCTCCATAGTGGCTGTACTAGTTTGCATTCCTACCAATGGTGTAAGAGGGTTCTTTTTTCTCCGCACCTTCTCCAGCATTTATTGTTTGTAGACTTTTTGATAGCAACCATTCTGACTAGCATGAGATGGTACCTCATTGTGGTTTTGATTTGCATTTCTCTGATAATGAGTGATGTTGAGCATCTTTTCATGTGTTTGTTAGCCATCTGTATGTCTTCTTTGGAGAAATGTCTGTTTAGTTCTTTGCCCCATTTTTTAACTGGGTCGCTTATTTTTCTGGAATTGAGCTGCAGGAGTTGCTTGTATATTTTTGAGATTAATTCTTTGTCAGTTGCTTCATTTGCTATTATTTTCTCCCATTCTGAGGGCTGTCTTTTCACCTTGCTTATAGTTTTCTTCATTGTGCAAAAGCTTTTAAGTTTAATTAGGTCCCATTTGTTTATTTTTGCTTTTATTTCCAATATTCTGGGAGGTGGGTCATAGAGGATCTTGCTATGCTTTATGTCAGAGAGTGTTTTGCCTATGTTCTCCTCTAGGAATTTTATAGTTTCTGGTCTTACACTTAGATCTTTAATCCATTTTGAGTTTATTTTTATGTATGGTGTTAGAAAGTGTTCTAGTTTCATTTTTTACAAATGGTTGACCAGTTTTCCCAGTTTTTACCTGGGGAAAGAAAGAGGCAGGTAAGATGTTAGGAGGATACAATTTAAAGGAACTGTTGGGAAAAAGAGACACAGATGTATAGAACAGACTTTTGGACTCTGTGGGAGAAGGCGAGGGTGGGATGTTTCAAGAGAACAGCATCGAAACATTTATATTATCTAGGGTGAAACAGATCACCAGCCCAGGTTGGATGCATGAGACAAGTGCTCGGACCTGGTGCTCCGGGAAGACCCAGAGGGATTGGGCGGAGAGGGAGATGGGAGGGGGGATCGGGATGGGGAATACATGTAACTCCATGGCTGATTCATGTCAATGTATGACAAAAACCACTATAATATTGTAAAGTAATTAGCCTCCAGCTAATAAAAATAAATGAAAAAAAATTTATGTAACAGGAATTAAAAAAAAAAAAAAAAGGAACTGTTGGGTAATATTCCATAGTGTATATGTACCACAGCTTTCTTATCCATTCGTCTGCTGATGGGCATCTAGGTTGCTTCCATGTCCTGGCTATGATAAACAGTGCTGCGATGAACATTGGGGTGCACGTGTCTCTTTCAGTTCTGGTTTCCTCGGCATGTATGCCCAGGAATGGGATTGCTGGGTCACATGGCAGTTCTATTTCCAGTTTTTTAAGGAATCTCCACACTGTTCTCCATAGTGGCTATACTAATTTGCATTCCCACCAACAGTGTAAGAGGGTTCCCTTTTCTCGACACCCTCTCCAATGGAATATTACTCAGCCATTAAAAAGAATACATTTGAATCAGTTCTAATGAGATGGATGAAACTGGAGCCCATTATACAGAGTAAAGTAAGCCAGAAAGATAAACGCCAGTATAGTATACTAACACATATATATGGAATTTAGAAAGATGGTAACGATAACCCTGTATGCAAGACAGAAAAAGAGACACAGATGTATAGAACAGACTTTTGGACTCTATGGGAGAAGGCAAGGGTGGGATGATCTGAGAGAACAGCATCAAAATATGAATATTATCAAGTGTGAAACAGATCGCCAGTCCAGGTTGGATTCATGAGACAAGTGCTCGGGGCTGGTGCACTGGGATGACCGAGAGGGATGGGATGGGGAGGAAGGTGGGAGGGGGGTTCAGGATGGGGAACACATGTAAATCCATGGCTGGTTCATGTCAACGTATGGCAAAAACCACTACAATATTGTAAAGTAATTAGCCTCCAACTAATAAAAATAAATGAAAAAAAAACAAAAAAAATTAAAGGAACTGTTGGAGTTCTGCTTTTGTTTGTCCCCTGACATTGCCTAATTGCCTAGGGATAAACAGTGCCTGTCCCAGCACCAGCTGCTACTCAAAGCTCCAGTTGAGCTGTCATCAAACGTAAATTTATGCCAGATGAGAAGCCTTGTGCCGTGAGCTGCAGATTTAAAAAAAGAACGACTTTTACATAGTCACTTTCCAACACATTCTTTTCCAAATTTTCCAAGGGCTGGTAAATTGAAGCTTATACAGCAGAACCTATGAGTTGTGGTCAAAGTGGTCCTTTGAGAGGGATGTATGGCCTTAACTATTTATTAGAAAAGAAGAAATATTTTGAATCAATTGTGTTAAGACATATTTTAGAATTTAGAAAATGAATACTAGAGTCAACCAAAGAAAATGGAAAAGGAAAAAGACGATAAAAAGAAGAGTTGTGATTAATGAAAGTAGAGGTGCTATTTTACCTAGAATGTGATTATAGAGAAAACACGTCATATAGAAGGAGACAATGACCGAAAAGAAGAAAAGAGCTTTTCTCCCAATCTTTCTGTTATTCAGGAAAATTGGTTCCATTTCTCCCCTTTTCTCAAGCTTAGCTCTATCCTCTGCTTCCAGGGTCTGCTGCCATTTCACCCTGCAACAAAGAGTGAAGTTGTGGGGGGTCAGAGTCACCTGCCCACCCGATACCCATGGAACTCCAGTGGAAATCACTCCTTTAAGGGTTTAACTTGCCCATGCACCACCTCATTTTTGCAGAGAAAAATGAAATTTGGAGAAATCAGAAGCCATTAAACACAGGCCCTCCAAAGGCTAGGCACCACTACCGCTGAGCTGTCTAGGAAAAGTGGTCATGAGGTGCACGGTCTTACTTCAGGCTTTGCCAGCAATACACTCTCATCCCATCATTGAGCAAGAGTCTTAAACTCCCCAAAGAACAGACCTTGTTTTGTGGGGATGGAAGAAAGATATTTAGCTTAGATTTCCATATCTTTAATTTGTGTTAAATTTAAACCCTGGCAGACATCCTTATTTTCCACTCCATTAATGCATTGCATGGTTCAACAACTCTGACTTCACCCTGACACCCTGATTATGGTAATGTGAACTCCTATTGCTTTTCATAAATGTCCTATTCTGTGTTGGGTCCAAAACAGTCTCATGTTGCAGGGAGGGTGTTTATGTGTATATATGTATTCATATATACGTATACATCTGTATACATGTATATACTTAGGTATGTGTATGTGTATATGTGGGCTTCCCTCGGGCTCAGCAGTGAAGAATCCTCTTGTCAATGCATGAGATGAGGGTTCAATTCCCGGGTGAGAAAGCTCCCCTGGAGAAGGAAATGCAACCTACTCCAGTATTCTTGCCTGGGAAATCCCATGGACAGAGGAGCCTGGAGCGCTACATCCATGGGATCACAACAGTCAGACACAACTTAGTAACTAAATCACCACCACTACCATATGTATATATACATAAATAAAATGATGTACTCTCACCCAGGAAGAGTGATGACTAAAGCACCAAGGGTTAATTGTTCTTTGTGTACATTATTAGAGAGGAAATATTCTTTTCTTCTCCTGACAGTCTGGGGTTATTTATTTAAGACAATGTTCAGGCTCCATGATTCCCAAACCTGCTAATCACTATGAGTCACCGAAGTTCTAGTTAAAAGTAGAGACTCCTAGAGTTTCCCTAGAACTTCTCAATCAAGACATCTGGGATATAGCTGAGGTTCTGTATATTGAACTTGTGCCCCCAGGGTGCTTTTATGTTTGAACAAGTTTGGGAAACATTGTTCTACCTAGTTCTGAGGTCTACAAATACTTAAACCATATGCACATACTGTCTTTGGGGAATCATCCCAACAGAAAATGTTATTCATTTGCGCGTGCATGCTAAGTCTCTCTAGCATGTCTGACTTTTCACAACCCCAGGGACTGTCACCCAGAAGGCTCCTCTGCTGTGGGCTTCTCCAGGCAAGAATACTGGAGTGGGTTGCCTTTCCTTTCTCCAGGGGATCTTCCCCACCCAGGGATTGAACCCATGTCTCTTATGTCTGCTACACTGGCAGGCAGGTTTTCAGTATATCTTTATCTCTTAGCTTCTCTAAACCTTGTTTTCTTCATCTGAAATGTGGAGATATTATTATTATTATTATACCTCCAAGAGACTTTTAGAGAATGCAATAAACTGATGCTTATAAAACTCGTAGCATAAGACTCAGAGGAGAGCAATCCCGCACTGTTAGCTAAGACTGTTATTATTTCCAGTGACAATCGTTTGCTTGCCTAATGTGACAGATTATTTAGAAAAATGTTGCAATTATTTTCCTCCCTTGTACTAAGCCTCTGTGCATTGTGGTTTTGCAGTAACTCCTGCCAGGATATGGAACCCATTTCCCCTACCCTTGAATCCAGGATGCTCTTGTCAATCTTTCTGACCAATAAAACACAGCTGCAGAAGAGAAGTTCGGCTAGTCTGAGCCTGGGCTTCAAGAGGTCTTGTGAACATGCATTCTATGAACGAGCCCATTCTAGCCTGCTGGGTGATGAGAGACCACACGGGCCAGTCAGCCAGCCAGGTGTCTAAGCCCTGGCCCCAGAGATGAATGGAGCCCAGTCAAGATCAATATGGTGCCACCCATCTTATAGCTACTTGGAGGCAAGTAAGTGGGCCTAATTAAGAGAAACAGAAATACCCAGAAGATCCAAGAACTCATGAGGAGTAAGAAGTGGGGATTGCTTTAAGGTACTAGGTTTGGGGATAATTTGTTACACAAGCATAGATAACTGATACATCTACTATATGTCAATTTTTAGGAAACATATTAGAGATGGGCTAGTGGTAAATAACCCATATGGCAATGCAGGAGACTTAAGACACACAGGTTCAATCCCTGAATGGTATGGCAACCCCCTCCAGTATTCTTGCCTGGAGAATTCTGTGAACAGAAGAACCTGGCAGGTTACAGTCCATAGCCTCCTGGGGTCACAAGGTCTATGGGGTCACAAAGAGTTGGGCACGACTGAAGCGACTTAGCATGCACAGGTGTGTTACAGAGGCAGGTAAAAAAAAAAAGGCACAATACTTGCTCTCGACAACAGGAACCATGGTTTCACAAGAAAAAAAGGCAGCTAAATATAACTACAAAACCAGAATGTGCAAGACTAACATTGGGCTAACAGTGAATCATTGAAAAAGCAAGAGAGTTCCAGAAAAACATCTACTTCTACTTTATTGACTATGCCAAAGCCTTTGACTATGTGGCTCACACCAAACTGTGGAAATCTCTTCAAGAGATGGAAATACCAGACCAACTTACCTGCCTCCTGAGAAATCTGTATGCAGTTCAAGAAGCAACAGTTAGAACTGAACATGGAACAAGAGACTGGTTCAAAACTGGGGAAGGAGTACATCAAGGCTGTATATTGTCACCCTGCTTATTTAACTTATATGCAGAGTACATCATGAGAAATGCTGGGCTGGATGGAGCACAAGCTGGAATCAAGATTGCTGGGAGAAAGATATGAGGATATGAAGATGACACCACCCTTATGGCAGAAAGTGAAGAAGAACTAAAGAGCCTCTTGATGAAAGTGAAGGAGGAGAGTGAAAAAGTTGGCTTAAAGCTCAACATTCAGAAAACTAAGATCATGGCATCTGGTCCCATCACTTTATGGCAAATAGATGGGGAAACAATGGAAACAGTGAGAGACTTAATTTTTGGGGGCTCCAAAATCACTGCAGATGGTGATTTCAGCCAAGAAATTAAAAGATGCTTACTCTTCGGAAGAAAAACTATGACCAACCTAGACAGCATATTAAAAAGCAAAGACATTACTTTGCCAACAAAGGTCCTTCTAGTCAAAGATATGGTTTTTCCAGAGTCATGTATGGATGTGAGAGTTGGACTATAAAGAAAGTTGAGCACCAAAGAATTGATGCTTTTGAACTGTGGTGTTGGAGAAGACTCTTGAGAGTCCCTTGAATTGTAAGGAGATCCAATCAGTCCATCCTAAAGGAAATCAGTGCTGAATATTCATTGCAAGGACTGGTGCTGAAGCTCCAACACTTTGGTGACCTGATGTGAAGAACTAACTCTCTGAAAAGACCCTGATGCTGGGAAAGATTGAAGACAGGAGGAGAAGGGGACAATAGAAGATGAGATGGTTGGATGACTCAATGGATATGAGTTTGAGCAAGCTCCGGGAGTTGGTGAAAGACAGGGAGGCCTAACGTGCTGCAGTCCATGGGGTCACAAACGGTCAGACACGACTGAGAGATTGAACTCACTGAACTTTGGACTTCCCAAGTGGTGCTGTGTTAAAGAATCCGCCTGCCAGTGCAGGAGACACAAGAGATGCTAGAGCAATCCCTGGATTGGGAAGATCCCCTGGAGTGGAAAATGACAAACTGCTCCAATATTCTTGCCTGGAGATTCCATAGTCACAGAAGCCTGGCGGCCTACAGTCCAGCGGGTCTCAAAGGGTCAGACTCGACTGAGCACAGCACAAAATTACAGTCTTTGTAAGCTGCATTTGTTACAAAAAATATTTGGAATGTCTGCTGTTTGTGCACTGTTCTAGGCACTTGAGCCATATCAGTAAATAAATTAAATTCCTTTCTCCAAAGGAAATACTAAACAGTAAATGTTATAAATGAATACATGGAATAGGATATATAATGTTTTGATTTACATTTCCCTGATGGGTAATAATGCTGAGCTTTTTTTCATGGACGTCATTGACTCTGTTTTTGGGGGGAGAAATATCTAGTCAGATCCTTTGTCTAATTTCTTAAACTCCGGATCTTTTTAACACTTCATTTGTTATGCCAGGACTCCTGCTAGGATTCCAACTAATACCTATCTCAAGGCCATCAGATTTATGGGATCTACTTTAAGGTACATAAATTTAGTAAAAGATTTAGGGCAACCATCTATGCTGTCTGTGCAAACAGAAAGAAGAAAATCATTTTCATATGATCACACTGACCTCAGCAATTTCTTTTGAATTAGGGCTGTATCTCAGTTTGGTCTCTTAACTGCTTTTCACTTGAATCATTTACTGTAGAAGCATCCTAAAACAAAACACAGTCCAAGTCCCAGGAAGTCAAATTTTAGGGCTCCAATGCAAAGTTTCCCAGCAAGCTGTAAAAAACCCTGACAGTGGAAACATCTGAATATAGTTATAGATGAAACTAAAAGACAGCCTCTTCTTGCCAAATTAATTCAAACTTTGGTAAAACCAGAGCTCCAGTAAAGTGGCTTCATGCCACACAGAACTGAGTTTGAGTATTTACTCTGTTATATTGGCTACGTGACTTTGGATAAGTTGCTTGACCAATTTCAGCCTGTTTTCTGATCTATGAAATTAGGACAATAGTATGACTGTATATAAAATGGCTGTGATAGATAAGTAAAACTATGCAAATAAGACACCTGGAAATAATGTTAAATAACTGTTTTCTTCTTCACTATTGTTATAATACTGTTTCAAGTTAGGCTGGTTCTGAAAAGTACTGGATTGGCCAAAATGTTTGGTTGGGTTTTCCCATATGCTTTTAAGGAAGGCTACGGTTTTTCCAGTGGTCATGTATGGATGTGAAAGTTGGACTATAAAGAAAGCTGAGCGCCAAAGAATTGATGCTTTTGAACTGTGGTGTTGGAGAAGACTCTTGAGAGTCCCTTGGACTGCAAGGAGATCCAACCAGTCTATTCTAAAGGAGACCAGTCCTGGGTGTTCACTGGAAGGACTGATGCTGAAGCTGAAACTCCAATACTTTGGCCACCTGATGCAAAGAGTTGACTCATTTGAAAAGACCCTGATGCTGGGAAAGATTGAGGGCAGAAGGAGAAGGGGGACGACAGAGGATGAGATGGTTGGATGGCATCGCTGACTCGATGGACATGGGTTTGGGTGGACTCCGGGAGTTGGTGATGGACAGGGAGGCCTGGTGTGCTGCAGTTCATGGGGTTGCAAAAAGTCAGACACAACTGAGCAACTGAACTGAACTGAAGGAAAAATCTGAATGAACTTTTTGGTCAACCCAGTATTTTTCTCTTTCAAAATGCCAAGTCCATGCCACCAGAATTTCTGCAGATATATTACATAAAGCGGCTTCTCAGGTGACAGTAGGGGTAAAGAATCCTCTTTCCAATGCAGGGGATGGAAGAGACATGGATTCGATCTATGGGTTGGAAAGATCTCCTGGAGTAGGAAGTGGCAATCTGCTCCAGTATTATTTCCTGGGAAATTCAATAGACAGAGGAGCCTAGTAGGTTACAGTTCATAGGGTTGCAAAGAGTCAGATAGGATTGAATCAACTTAGCATGTACGCATTTCTGCTTTTGCTATCTTAGTAATTTCAGGTTTTTTCACTTTCATTTCCTCCTCCCTTTTTTGCATTACTATGTTGCTTATTACCTAAAGAAAATATTTCGGGTTGATATCCAGATAGGTATTTATTGCCTATGTATCTGCCTAGCACCACTGCCATATTTGAGAAGTCTCTAAATTAGGAGACAAATTAAGAGTTAAAATTGTAGCATATCCAGCCTCTCTTGCTGCAAGGGAGCAGTCAGATGAGCTAGACGTTACCTGCTAGAATTACCTAAACGAGAATTCAATTAGCAGATACCGATGCTAAAAGCAGGCATGTCATGGACTCCTTCCTGGTGAGGATGACCTGAACAGTTGTTTTATAAGATTTAAAGGTCCTTTTGATGGCAGGATAAGAGACAATGACCCTGAGAGAGATGAAAAGCAGAACACTTCGCTATTCACAGTTCTAAATGGGAAAATGCTGCCACATAAGGGAACAGAGCAACTGCACGCTGGAACTGTAGAAGCAGACTTATCACAAAATGGGAGAGAATAGCCTGGTTTCTTGGGCTTCCTGGGGATCAACTAATTCTAATAATACACAGGTTCTGGGGCATAGAAGTGATGCTACCTGGTCCAGGGGCAACTGGTAAATTGTGCCTAGTGGTCCCAAAGGATGGGAGCCCAAGAAGGGAAGTGGTAGAGTTGGGGGCTTAATAAACTGCCCACAAAGGGGAACTGAGAGTTTTTAACCATAACTTCAATACTGGGCCAAGACAGCACCTGTGTAATATTACAGTGGAGTCATCAGCTTTCCAACAGAGCAGTGACGTAGGCAGATGTGAAAGAGTTTGGGCTTAAACTTGGGAGTTTCTAGTCCCTGCTGGCTCAGTTGGTAGGGAATCTACCTGCAATGCAGGAGCCACAGGAGACCACAGTTCAATCCCTGGGTGGGGAAGATCCCTTGGATAAGGAAATGGCAACCCACTCCAGTATTCTTGCCTGAGAAATCCCATGGACTGAGGACAGAGAAGGTTGGAAGGCTATAGTCCATGGGTTTGCAAGAATCAGACATGACCTAGTGACTAGGCCATCACCACCCCCACCGGAGGGTATAGGGTTTTGCTGAAAGAGCCCAGTAGTGTAATTTGAGGATGAGATTTTGTGTCTTCCAAACCTGATTCTCTGGACCTTCTTGAGATTCTCAAAGCTATCCTAGGAATAGTATTAGTCTGGGTAACGATATTAGTCTGGGTTCTCCACATACAAAGAGTTTCATGATAAAGAATCAGTTCATGTGATTATAGAAGGTGGCAAGTTTCAATATCTGTACGGTGAGTCAGAAAGCTGGAGACCCAGGAGAGCCCATGGTTTTGTTCTAATCTGAGTGCAAAGGTCCAAGAACTGGAGGAGTCAATGATGTGATTCCAGCCTCAACTATGTAATTCAAGCAGGCTCAAGATCCAGAAAGAGCCAGGTATCCATTTGAGTCTGAAAGCAGCAAGTAAATCGGTGTTCCAGTTCAAAGGCAGTCATGGAGAAAGGATTCTCCCTCTTGGGAAAGTCAGCCTTTTAGTCTATTTTGGCCTTCAGCCGATTAGATGAGGCTCGCTCACATTGGAAAGGGCAATCTGCTTGAGTCAGTCAGTCTACTGATTTAAATGTTAATCTCATCTAAAGACAACTTTAGCAAAATATCCAAGATAATGTTTGATCCCATATCTGGGTACCCCAGGGCCCAGTGAAGCTGACACATAAAACTAACCATCATAGATAGGGTTTCCCTGGTGGCTCAGTGGTAAAGAATCTGCTTGCCAATGCAGGAGACACACGTTTGATCCCTGATCCGGGAAGATCCCACAGGCGAGGAGCAGCTCCCTTGGGCCACAACTATAAACAACTTTAAAGCCTGTGCTTTAAAGCCCAGGAACCACAACTACTGAGCCCTTGGGCTGCAACTACTGAAGCCCCCGGGCCCTGGAGCTTGAGCTCTGCAACGGGAGAAGCCGCTGCAGGGAGAAGCCTGCTCACTGAAGCCAGACAGGAGCCCTGGCTCGCTGCAATGAGGGAAAAGCCGCCCAAGCAGCAGTGAAGACCCAGTACAGCTAATAAATAGATAAACAAAAATTAACAATCATCACGCTTTATAGATTGATTTTCCATTTTCTAGAGTAGATTCTGTGAATTTTTATGATTCCCATTTAAAATCTTGACTGCTACAAGTACCAGTTTTATTTTAATATTTAATCTTTCATGTTTAAGAATGCAAGTTACATGTAATGTTATGTATTTTTCTTTGAGAAGAGCTTTTGATATATCTACTACCCCATTCTTCCTTTATATTTTTTTGATAATTTTTCCTTTTAGGTTTAAATGCTTCTCTGATTCAACCACTATCTCAAGGTGAATTTTCTAACTTTTATGCAATAAGAGCTCCCCCCTAAACTTTATATCTTCAGGATTAGAAAACTGATTTGTAAGATTTACACTTTTTAAAATTTAAAGTTTATTGTTTTTAAGTTAGTAAATAAGATTTTTAGACATTCGGTGAACAGACACAAAATACTATTAACTCAAGTTAAAGTTCCATAAATTGCTAGCAAATTTGAGAGTTGAGTGTTATTTCTTATTTATAAAATCTGTTCCATTTTAAAGCAAATATATTAACATCTCCTATAGTAAGTCCCCTTCATTTTTAAAACAGTTTTAATTTTATATTTCTGTAGGATTAATTCAGATTTATGCTTTTTAAAAATAAACACTGCTTTTCATAGTTACATAATCTCCAGCATTTTTACAGTTTGCATTCTGGTAAGTGAATGCAACCTTCCCTATATAATATTAATACAGCCACTCCTGCTTTTTTTTGGTGGTTGCAGCTACATTTGAATAATATCTCTTTTAACATCTCTGATTTCAACTCAGATAAACTACTTTGTCTTCTATAAACAGCGTAATTTTTTTAAAAAGTAAAAATATTACGGTCGGCCTCTTTAAAGGGAACTTTAATTTACTTGATTTTGTTTATTTCACTTTACTTGTATATCTTTATTTCATTTTAATTCTTTTCTTTTTCCCTTATTTCTAATGATTCCATCAATTTATTTATCTCTTTTGTCCTTCTTGTTCATTCTTTCCATACCATCAAATGTTGTGTCTTGTCTGATATTCACACAAATTTATCTAGTGAGACATAAAAAAACAAACTAATAATTCCACACAGGATACTTTAACTTTCCCATTCTCCTTCCTGCTCTATCTCCTCACTTCTCTTCTTTTTCTGCCCTGTGCACCCCAATTTAACTGTTCTGCTAAGCTAGCTTTGTACTTTGAGGTTCCTACTTATTAATAACATTCTCTTTCACTTTCTCACATCTACCTTAAGAATTCCTTTTTAAACCATTTATATGTTTAATTTTGTTTTGGTGGTATTTAAGCAAGAATATTTTATTGAAGTTTTGCAAAGGCAAAAGCCAGAGAAGTCATGAGAGTTTGATCAAAAGCCTGTGATTCCTGAAGAGTTCACAGAATCCATGTAGACCAAAGCAGGAAGCTAGGACAGGTGCAAAGGTATAGTAGGGTGGGTTGCAGTAGCTGTCTGAAGGCTCTACAATTCTTGCACATTTCAACCCTTCCTCTCCAGGGGAAATGGATGAGTTTCTGACAGATCCTGTCCATGGGCTTTCAAAACAGGAGCATGGTCTATAGTCACTTAGATTTACCCTCAAATTTCTCCTCTGCCACATTTAACAGGGTGTTATCTGGCAGTCACCAGCCTCCAGAGCTTCAGTTTCCTATTTGTGCAAAGGAAATATGATAACCATCTCACAGGGTGGCTCTGAAAGCATAGAAGACCACACTCCTCTGAAGTGGGTATTATTAGGCACACCAGTGACATTTGGGTGTCTGTCTTTCCCTTCTTCAGAACTGTGCCTTAAGACAGTCAAATGATTTGAGACTAAAACCTCACATCCCACCTGCTGGGAAGAGGAGAATTGAAAAATAACACCTCTCCCCTCTAGCCAAGCATGTGTTTTTCCATTTTTGTATGCAGTTTCTGTCTTTATCCTGACACACATATAGAGTTGAAGGGCCTTGAACTGGCAGGTTTGTGTCTTATAGAAATATTCTTTTGACTTTGACATGCAGATATTTTTTGGCTCACCTCTTCCTAGTAAGAGATATTTATAAGTCACCAGAGTTTTAGATTTGAACCCAAGATCTAGTCAACTCCAAAGTAAAATAAAACTCAAGGTAGTCAACAGAAAAACATTAGAATTAAATTTTAACGAATCTCATATCTTATAGTGTCTCTAGGCAATGCTAACCTCCTCCTTAAGAAATAATTTATTGCCTAACACGTCAGCTTGGGAAATATATAAGTTTCAGCTCAAAGGACTCTTATAGGGCAACAGGCCCCAAACTGCCTCCAGGCACAAATTTCGAACATTATCACTACCTAAGTTCCTCTATTTTTTTCCCCTTTTTCTCGGACCTCAGGTTTGGATTTTCTTTTTTTTTTCTGGACATATATTAAATAAAAGCTCATTTCTCAAAAGGACTCCCCAGGTGGCGCTAGTGGTAAAGAGCCCGCCTGCCAGTGCAGGAGACAGAAGAGACACGGGTTCCTTTGATCCCTGGGTTGGGAAGATCTCCTGGAGAAGGGAATGGCAACCCATTCTAGTTTTCTTGCCTGGAAAATTCCATGGACAGAAGAGCCTGACGGGCTATTGTCCTTGGTGTCCCAAAGAGTCAGACACGACTGAAGCAACTTAGCACCCATGCGTTCCTCAAATGTAATTCATCAAAGAGTCTTTGGTTAGCTGCACCTAACATGTTATTGATGGAAATAGTCTCTTCTTTCCCACACAGAGGAAAGAGACTCTATATTTTAGGTAATCTTAAGGTCTTTATGAACCCACCTACCAAAGAGGTATTTGAGTTCAATATCTGGGTGGGGGAGATCCCCTGGAGAAGGGCATAGCAACCCACTCCAGCATTGTTGCCTGGAGAATCCCATGGACAGAGGAGCCTGGCAGGCTACAGTCCACAGGGTCGCAAAGAGTTAGACATGACTGAAGCCACTTAGTATATGCACACACGAGGTCCTTTCAATTTAGATGAATGCTAAGGTTTTTTTATTTTGTTAAAGCTCTTCAGTACACAACCTTGTATTAGAATCATCTCCTCCCATTGCTGGCTATGGGAGCTTGTACTGGGCATGTTATTTGGATAACCCCATGTAAGTGCAGTCATCCTCAAAGAGTGGTCCCTAGACAACCATCATTAGCATCACCTGGAATTTTTTAGCAATGCATATTTTCAGACTCCACTGGAGATCTACTGAGTTAGAAAGCCCTAAGTTTGTGTTTTCAAAACACCTTCAGGTGATCAGGATATAACTGAAAGTTTGATTAGATTAGAGACAAACCATCACATTTCTACAGTTTATTTTCCAGTCAGTGAAAAGTGCACACAAAGCAACAAACATATGGCATGGTGCACGGCAAGTGCTCCAAAATGTTAGATGGGAGCCTTGTTACTGAAAATCATTTAGAGATCCTCCACATCCCTTTTATACATCCCAGGTTGGCAATTACCAACTCAAGCCAACAAAACAGAAAATGTTTACCATTTCACAAATTAGTTTATTTATTAAATGCCAATCATACAGACTGCAAGAATCCAGGGATCCCTGTGAGGACAAGAACAGAGTCTGAGATAAGAATTCTAGCCACTAGTAGAACTGTGTTCCCAGATTCTGGAATTAAAGTTAACTGGCCTCTCCACCTAGGAAGTCATTCATTTGGGAAATCAATTCGAATTCTCTTTATCAAAGGAATAGTTTCTTACTAGTTGGGAAATTGTTGTTTATTCTGAAAAGATTGAAAGTAATCAGCAGGCAATTTTAGGTTTATTTCTTGGAAAAAATAAATGCAGTACTCTGTTAGGTGGTGGAGCCGTTTCCTGAAGGGACTAGAAGAGGATCAGCCTATGAGCAGGAGATGGCTTTCTGTCACTGTGCTACTGGTGATTTACCCTCTAACAGCCAATTAGGGGTTTGGCTCCTTAACCCATCTTCAAGTCTTCTGAGCCAGATGTTGTTCGGTCACTGAGTCATGTCTGACACTTTGTGAGCCCAAGGACTGCAGCATGCCAGGCTTCTCTGTCCTCCATTATCTCCCGGAGTTTGCTCAAAGTCATGTCCATTGACTCAGTGATGTTATCTAAGCATTTCATCTTCTGCGGCCCATCTCTTTTTGCCTTCAATCCTTCCCAGCATCAGTGTCTTTTCCAAAGAGTCAGCTCTTGGCGTCAGGTGGCCAAAGTACTGGAGCTTCAGCTTCAGCATCAGTCCTTCCAATGAATATTCAGGGTTGGTGGTACAGAAACTAGTCCTTTGAATGCAGTCCTTCCTGACTTACTGGATACTGATTGTAAGGTGCATTTAGCTCCACCTGGGCGGTTTTGAGGATGTATACCCCTCCAGCCTCCAACACTGGATTTAACCAAAAGAAAACACAAACTAAGAGGCTTCACTTATTTTCCATCTCTGCTTTTAATTTTTGTAAACTTCAAACTGGATATTTTTCCTTAAGAAACTATAGAGAAAAACAAATGGATGGACAAATGGTTATTCTAGTCCTAAAGTTTTTTCAAGTCTTCATAAGATAGTAGTACTTTTGTTATACAATTTTTTCCTCCAACTCATAAGAAAATAGTTTGTTTTACCAATTCTTCTTCCAACATCCTCTCAATCCCCTCTCTATTTTCTTTCTCTGAGAGTCCCTGACACAGTTCGGGTTTTTTTGTTTGTTTTTTTGAAGAAAGAAAAGAGATTTTTATTTGAATTAATTGAGAATTATAACCTGGGAAACAGCCTGAGAAACTCTGAGAGCTGTTCCATTACTCAGGAGGTAAGATGTAGTTTTATACATCTTTGTGACAGAGAATTTGTGTTTCCTACTCATGTGATATTATTGCACATGACATTCTTCAAAGATATTTTTGGTCAGTTATGCATGTACAGAGAAAGGCTTTAATCAATGAGACCCCCTTTATAAGTGAAAACAGCTTAAAATTTTGGCATCTGAAGAAAGAAATCATTGTTCTCAAAGGTTAAGTAGAAAAAGATTTTGATTCCTTCTTCATCAGACAGTTTTTTCAATGAGATTTTAAAAATTATTTATTTATTTATTTATTAGCTACACTGGGTCTTAGTTGTGGCATGTGGGATCGAGTTCCCTGACCAGGGATTGAACCCAGGCCCCCTGCTTTGGGAGCAGAGTCTTAGCCACCCGACCACCAGGGAAGTCCTCCCAACACAGCTTTAAAGATTTTTACAGTAAAGAAAAATGTATATCCTTTATGCCATTCAAACATTCATTCAATCTACAGAAGTGCAAGAATGAGGCTTATTTCATCACAAACATGGTGAGTAGGCAGCATATATATAAAATAAGAGGGGAAAAGAGAAGGAGTGTCAGAAGCTTGCTTTATCTATAATTCAGACTGGGCCATCTCTTGTGAAAGAACATCTAGGAAAGAAGGAAAATGTCATGACAAATAAAGCCCGTTACTTAGGAAAATCCTGCAGGGACCTCCCTGTGGGCCGGGCAGGAGTAAGAATGATTTCTTAACTTTCTCACTGGTTTTAAAGAGCAATCACTGGAGTCATTCCTACAAAAGAATCTTTCAGGATTAAAATGGGCAGGATCTTTCAGAAACCTGTCTGTATTTCCCCCATCTGTGACTAGCCTTTATTTCACCAAAAATCTGAGATTGTTCAGCACAGTCAGCTCACCCACTGCCTTAGGCATCCTCTATAGCTTCCAGGCAAAAACATGGTTGAGTTCTACTCTGATAACAGTGAATTGTTTCTGATAGAAACTAAAACCTCCTGGGCTTCACTGCTTGTTCCGAGAGTTTAGTTTCTCTCATTTTAGCAGTTTTCCTTAGCCCTCTGCTTTTGACAGATAAGAGACAGAACCAAACCCAGCAGTGAGTGGATTCTATGGAAACCAAGGGGAAAGGACTAACTCAGAAAAGGAATTATTTTCTTTCTGATAGCATGTGTGTTATTTAGATGCACCATTACAATTGTCAAAGTATTTCAAGCTGCCCTGCAGGAGCCTGGTGGCTACGATCTATGGGATCTCAGAGAGTTGAACCCACCTGAGTGATTGAGTTCTGTAGACCTAAATATTTACCTCTTGTGGTACTGGAGAAGATTCTTGAGAGTTCCTTGGACAACAAGGAGATCAAGCCCATCAATCCTAAAGGAAATCAACCCTGAATATTCATTGGAAGGACTGGGACTGAAGTTGAAGTTCCAATATTTTGGCCACCTGATAAAAGGAGATGACCCACTGGAAAAGACCCTGATGCTGGGAAAGATTGAAGGCAAGAGGAGAGAAGGGTGGCAGAGGATGAGGTGGTTGGATAGCATCACCGACTCAATTCAATGACATAAATTAGAGCAAACACTGGGAGATAGTGAAGGACAGGGAAGCCTCGTGTGCTATAGTCCGTGGGGTTTTGCAAAGAATCAGATACAACTAGTGACTGAACAACAACAAGGGACTTGGCTCGGAATTTGGGGAAACAATTAGTTCAGAACTCAACATCTCTCAAAAATGATGTTTTTTCCAAATTCACAGTTACTTCCTTTATTCAGATTCTTATCACCTGTTGTTTGCATGGCACCGTGAAATGATCTCTTGATGAATCTATAAGACTTCAAGTGGTTCTCAAACTGAAATAGGGAAAAATGTCACCACAAGAGCAGAGTCCTGTATTTTATCCCCTCGAAGTGCGAACACCAAGGAAATGCTGATGTAAGATCTCAAACTATAAATTTTACAAAATTACTAACTCCACCTCTCTGTCCATTCTTCCCATTGTGCCAGAGCACTCATTCTATAGTGCAAACTTAAGAACGTCAACGTCAACGTCCACCAAAAATACAGTTGATACTGCCCCAATGCCTTGAAGAATAAGTTCAGACCCTTAATTAGCAATAGTACATATATATATATATATATATGTATATATATATATTTGTCTGATATTTTTCCAGAAAGCATTTAAAGACAATTATAAAGTAAATAGGGCTTCCCAGGTGCCTCAGTGGTAAAAGAATCCACCTGCCAATGTAGGAGACACAGGAGACATGCAGGTTTGATCTCTGAGTCGGGAAGATGCCCTGGAGGAGGAAATGGCAACTCACTCCAGTATTCTTGCCTGGGAAATCCAGTGGCCAGAGGACCCTGGTGGGCCAGAGTCCTTGGTGTCGCCAAGAGTCAGACTTGACTTAGCGGCTGAGCATGCGTGCATAAAGTACATATACTACTACCAAAGAGATGATAGATGTAGAGTCGTTATGGAGAGAAATGTAAGTAGGAAAAATAAGCTGAAGCTAAGAGTGAAAGTAATACCCATTTGAGATATACCCAGTGAAACTGTACATTTGCCGTGAGTGGGCCCCAGATTTGGTTCTAAATGGTCTAGCAGCAAATACAAAGAGATGTACATTACTGGCTAAGTAACTCACAGTTTTCTGGAAGGGAAAAACATATCTAGTTAATAAGGAGAACTATGATTCATCTTGATATTGAGACCAGAGGGGATTTGTTCTTACAGGGCCTGAGCAAGTAGTTCCCTTGCAAAACAATGAAAAATATCCTTAAGATAAATACAGCAATGTGTTTCCTAGGGCTGTTTGTTACGTTCCTATGTGTTGATCCGTGGTATTACACCTGACAGGAAGCACAGTTCTACAAACACCTTGAAGGGATCCGGTGTTTTCCCCGTTGGCTTAATCAAAGGATATATTTTAAAGTTCCTAGAGGGAAGTGCTACAAAATTTACTAGGAGTGGGTCAAGTTAAACAAATGTATTAAATTCGAATCTACCAGCTGTAACTATTATCGCCCTTCACTGACCCTTATGTAAGTATTAAATAGCTGGAAATCCCAGGTTGTACTCAGAAAAACACCTGGAGTACAACCCTTGTGGGATATTGTTGAGTGTTGTTTGTTATTTAGTTGCTCAGTCATGTCAGACTCCTTGAGGCTCCATGGACTATAGTCCTCCAGGTTCCTCTAACCATGTGATTTCCCAGCAAGAATGCTGGAGTGGGTTGCCATCTTTCTCCAGGGGATCTTCCCACCCCAGGGATTGAGCCCCAGTCTCCTGCATTGGCAGGCGGGTTCTTCACCACTGAGCCAGCAGGGAAGCCCTGAGTGTTGTTTAGTGACCCTCAAATTTCAAGATAAGCTTGACATTCTGTTGTGAAAATTAGTAGTCTAACAACAAGGAAATTAAAAATAATTTTTTGTTGTTGAAGCATAGTTGCTTTACAATGGCAGGCTAGTTTCTTCTGTCCAGCAAAGTGATCAGCTATATGTATACATAGATCCACTTCTTCGGATTTCCTTCCCATTTACATCACCACAGAGCATTGAGCAGAGTTCTCTGTGCCCATTACTTAAATATTTTACACATAGCATCAATAGTGTGTATAAAGTGAAAGTGAAAGTGCTAGTCACTCAGTTGTGTCTGACTCTTTGTGACCCCATGGACTGTAACCCGCCAGACTCCTCTGTCCATGGAATTCTCCCGGCAAGAATACTGGAGTGGGTAGTCATTACCTTCTCCAGGGGATCTTCCTGACCCAGGGGTCAAACCCGGATCTTGTGCATTGCAGGCAGATTCTTTACCCCCTGAGTCACCAGGGAAGCCCAGTGTTTATTAGCTCATTCTAATCTCCCAACCCACAGTACTTTTCCCCTTCCCCTACTGGTGTCCGCACATCTGTTCTCTATGTGTGTTTCTATTTCTGCTTTGTAAATAAGTTTATCTATATCATTTTTCTATATTCCACATATATGTGTTAACATATGATATTTGTTTTTCTCTTTCTGACTTCACTCTGTAAGACCGTCTCTGAGTCCATCCATGTCTCTACAAACAGCACAGTTTCTTTCCAAGATGTCATGCATAGATGTGAGTGCTATTCTGTGCTAAGTCTCTTCAGTTTTGTCTGACTCTTTGCAACCTAATGACTGTAGCCCACCAGGCTCCTCTGTCCATGGGATTCTCCAGGCAAGAATACTGGAGTGGGTTGCTATGTCCTTCTCTAGGGGATCTTCCCCACCCATGAATAGAACCTGAATCACTTATGTCTCCTGCTTTGGCAGGCGGGTTCTTTACCATTAGTCCCACCTAGGAAGCCCAGGGATACCCACACACATTCAAAACAACACATGCTGGATGCATGCAACCTGCAGGTCTCAAGGTCTTCTCCTGTAACTATGCAACCAATTCAGACCTCCACCACTTTTTACTTAACAAGCATCTTCACTTCTTGCCAGCACCAATTATAATTCTTGATAAATAACTCATGTAACTAACTTCGTAGTTTTGGTCTTCATAAGTGTTGGTCTTCCCTTTTTAGTGTGGTGGAACACAATTCAAGTGTTTCTTGAATCGGTTTCCTGAGTTGCAGTCTCAACAAACCCCAGGTAAACATCTTTTTTAGTTTGATGAGGTCTTGATTTCTAAAATTTTGGTTAACAGATGTATATGTTTGTCTTTAATCTATACCATAGGGGTGGTTGGTTAGCATCTTAAAGTGTCCTAATAAATAATGGACACAACAGAGGTAGACATTTAGCACTTTGTATATTGTTGTTTGAATCTATACCAGAGAGTTTGTGAATCAGCATGAAAGGTAATTGCTGTTTAGTCGCTCAGTCATGTCTGACTCTGTAGCGATCCCATGGACTGTAGCTGCCAGGTGCCTCTGTCCATGGGATTCTAGAGGCAAGAATCCTGGAGTGGATTGCCACTCCCTCCTCCAGGGGATCTTCCTGATCCAGGGAACCAACCTGCAGCTCCTGCATTGGCAGGCAGATTCTTTACTGCTCAGCCACCAGGGAAGCCACATAAAGGATAGTACACTTCTTTTCCATGAAATCAATGCATCTCAAGATAGGTGGTGTATTAAGGCAATTTCTAAAGGCCACACTGTACTTGGATGAAAGTAGTATAAAATAAAAAATTTGGCACATTGGTGCAGTGTTTAAGTTCTAGCGCCCAGTTGGTCTTAGGATCATCTACCTTTCAGGGGCTGACTAGTCCTGCTAACAGAAGAGATACATTTCTTCCTTTAGAGTAGAACTTTTATCCAATGCTTAAGTCCTAGGAATAAGCTGTGTTTTCTTTTGTGCTTTGTTGCTGTTTTTCAGATGCTCAGTCCTGTCCAACTCTTTGTAACTCCATGAACTGCAGTATGCCAGGCTTCCCTGTCCTTTATCTCTTGGAGTTTGCTCAAACTCATGTCCATTGAATTGGTGATGCCATCCGACCATCTCATCTTCTGTCGTCCCCTTACTTGTCAATAAATGCCATAGTCAACAGTAGTCTAAGATTTGTTTTCATCTTAATGTACCACCTGGTAGTGTAATAGAGGGTGGGGAAAGTTATAGGCTCTGCTTAACCCTAATCAACCAAAAGCTACTAGATGTTTACTCAAAGAATCAAACTTCACTGATGGGCAAAACTGATGAGGTGAGTTTATAACATCGTCTTGGCTTGACCCTTCTGTGTGTAACCCAAATAATGCATTCTATTTCTACTCTGATTTCTATCTTGTGTTTAACCCCACTGGATGAATGATTATGGCTTATCCTACAACAATCTTTCTTGGCCTTTTAATACTTACAATCTATCAATACCATAAAGATTTTACTTAACTTATTAAAAATTTACAAATATAATGGGATATAGTATTACATATGCTTTTTGAAACCTCTTCAAACTATTGCTATTCCCAATATACTTATTGTGTTAGATCTTTGCTTTAACTTTAGAATGCCTGCTAGACTTACACACATGCACACATATTTCCTGACAAATTTTGAGCACCTGGGAAATATCTTATTCATGCATGCACAGCAAGTATCTAGAAACAGCTCTTATATATAAAAGACAAGCAATAAATATCTGTTTAATGGGTATATTTTAGAAATAACATGTGAGCATATATTCTGTGTCATTGGACTCTTCATCATTATCAAGGCACAAGGCAATGATTCATATTGAAGACATTTTCAGAAGACCTAATGAACCAACTTGTAGGCTGGTTCATTGAACCAACTTATCAGTGAGTCATCATTCTTTCCTTCCTTTGGCTTCCTTTTCAGCCATTGGGATCTTTGCAAAATAATTTACATGCTTTCTTCTTAACCAAAGTTTTGACTGTATTTACCTAAGATCTGTAGTATTATGTGTTTTGTAAACCAAAACTCTAGCTAACGCTGAGATTGACATCTTATTACAATTTAATTTTACCAAACCATTTGTAAATAGTAAATGCTATACAATCAATAAATCAGCTAAATGTATGCTACTCAGGTGACTAGATCTAGTGCAGGCAATCAGCAGGTAAATTAAAGCAACTGTTGCCACAGGCATAACTTAGACAGTAATAGTGAGTGCAAAGAAGGGGGAGGATAATAGTGGGCTGAAATTAGACTGTGGTATGTTAGTGGAATGATTAATATCTTGAAATATCTCAAATGAGCAACATGAATGAAGTCAGGGAGTTGCTATACATGCAGTAGTTTTCAAACTTAGCTACTCTGAAAAGACCTGCTATTCCCACTGCATCCTAGAAAATTATATCAGAATTTCAGCAATGTAGGCACTGGCATTATTTTTTTTCACTCTCCAGATGATTCCAAGGTACAGCAAAAGGTTTCAGCCACTGCTGTTATTCAAACTGACCTAAAAATGGCAAAACCCTGGATTTGGAGAACAGCATATGGTAGGGGTGAGCAGACACATTGAGAAACATATAGAGTGGCTTTGATAATCTTTCTTCAAAAGGTAGAAATCTCTCACGTGTGGGAGAGCTACATTTCAAACTTTATTAATGGTAAACTGTTTCTGTTAGAGATTTTATATGGTCTATGGTGAAAAAGAAAATGATCTGGTTTAGGATGCAGCAGGAAAGCATAGAAGTTGAGTTAGATATCTCAAAGGGCACAAGAGTCCCCTTCCCCTTTATGGAAGGACAGAGAGCTGTTTTCCAGACAGCCAGGTGGAAGGGAAAACACAGCAGATGTAATTTGTGTTGAATAAAGATCACACAATGTCCTTAATCACCACCTTTCCTTTTTATGGAGTAAGTGTAGATTATTTTCAGTTTCATCATTTGTATTGGAGCCTGAAACAGATGCTGAAGGTTTAGTTTAAGATGATATGTGTATCATATAACAACCTCCAATATGCTCTCCAAGGACTATTTACTTTCCACTTTCCATAAACTCAGTACAAGGGAATTTATTCTTAAAAGCATTGAGGTAAATTAAACACAATGATCGCAACTTCCTTCAGAGATAACATTTAGTGGAGTTATTACAGGGCTCACTGTGTCTGCTTTGAGTGGGCATTTGCCTTAACGACTTTGTTTAACCAGCTTCCATTTCCTTGCTTATATGATTCAAAGAGCTCTTGCAACTGTTTGCCCTTTGGAGTTTTGCAACCAATATGCGGTAATCACAATTTGGCTTTCTTGCTTGCCCTCTCTCTCTTTTTCTATTTATTTTTTAAACAGAATTGTATCTAAGAGAAAAATATTTACAGTTTCAATACCAAGGGTGATGGTAAAATTCTTAAGATGGTTGTTTACACTAAATATTCTTTTCTGTCTGAAACTAGGAGTTAGGGATTAGAATCTGGAATTCATAATATAAAATACCCCCATTTACAAACAGGTAGCTCACTTTACTGTGTGAGGTGTCCAGGTATAGGAGCCAGTGCTCAGGAAATGATGGCTGATAAGTAAATAAGTAAGTATAGGCAATAAAACTATTTCTGCTTTATTGACTATGCCAAAGCCTTTGACTGTGTGGATCACAATAAACTGTGGAAAATTCTGAAAGAGATGGGAATACCAGACCCTCTGACCTGTCTCTTGAGAAACCTGTATGCAGGTCAGGAAGCAACAGTTAGAACTGGACATGGAACAACAGACTGGTTCCAAATAGGAAATGGAGTACGTCAAGGCTGTATATTGTCACCCTGCTTATTTAACTTCTATGCAGAGTACATCATGAGAAATGCTGGGCTGGAAGAAGCACAAGCTGGAATCAAGATTTCCGGGAGAAATATCAATAACCTCAGATATGCAGATGACATCACTCTTATGGCAGACAGTGAAGAGGAACTGAAAAGCCTCTTGATGAAAGTGAAAGAGGAGAGTGAAAAAGTTGGCTTAAAGCTCAACATTCAGAAAACTAAGATCATGGCATCTGGTCCCATCACTTCATGGGAAATAGATGGGGAAACAGTGGAAACAGTGGCTGACTTTATTTTTGGGGGGCTCCAAAATCACTGCAGATGGTGATTGCAGCCAAGAATAAGAAGACTCTTACTCCTTGGAAGGAAAGTTATGACCAACCTAGACAGCATATTAAAAAGCAGAGACATTACTTTGCCAACAAAGGTCCATCGAGTCAAGGCTATGGTTTTTCCAGTGGTCATGCACGGATGTGAGATTTGGATGGTGAAGAAAGCTGAGCACTGAAGAATTGATGCTTTTGAACTGTGGTGTTGGAGAAGACTCTTGAGAGTCCCTTGAACTGCAAGAAGATCCAACCAGTCCATCCTAGGGGAGATCAATCCTGGGTGTTCATTGGAAGGACTGATGTTGAAGCTGAAACTCCAAAACTTTGGCCACACCATGCAAAGAGTTGACTCATTGGAATAGACCCTAATGCTGGGAAAGATTGGGGGCAGGAGCAGAAGGGAACAACAGAGGATGAGATGTCTGGATGGCATCACTGACTCGATGGACATGGGTTTGGGTGGACTCCAGAAGTTGGTGATGGACAGGGAGGCCTGGCGTGCTGCGGTTCATGGGGTTGCAAAGAGTCGGACATGACTGAGCAACTGAACTGAACTGAACTGATAGGCAATAAACAGAGGGAGAAACATAACTACTGCGTCCTTTAGATGAATCAGTGAACAACACATATTCAGAAAATACAACACTGTGGGCTTCTTTGGGGAAAGGAAGCCAGGACCAAACTCTGTGTAGGGCTTCAATGAGACTTTTAGTCTGATCCGTAATTATTTGGGTTTTTATAAGAAAATTAGATGCATGTATTTATGTAACTAGAACTAGCTTTTACAACAAGCAGAAGACTAGAAGGAAATAACATTTTAAAAAAGAAAGAAAGAAAGAGACTTTCTTTCTACCATTGTGTAATCTTGCCTCCTTTGTGTTAGATTAATTGACCATAGGTGTGTGGGTTTATGTCTGGGCTTTCTATCCTGTTCCATGGATCAATATCTCTGTTTTGTGCCAGTATCATACTGTTTTGATGACTTTGGCTTTGTAGTTTGGGGGCGACTGGGTAAACATACATGTAAGGCTGAGTCATTTTGCTGTGTACCTGAAACTATCACAACACTGTTAATCAGCTATATTCCAATAAAAAGTAAAAAGTTTTTAAAAACAGAAATAAAAAGGAAAAGGCAACAGAGAATTTAGAATCTATCTGCAAATGACTAAATTTTAGTCTTCAATAACAAGTACATGAGAACCAAGGCAATCTCAAAAAGTACTCAACAAGAGGCAGAATTCAACAAAATAAACTAAAAGGAATTTTTGAAAGGACAACCTAATCTTAATACAGAAATAAACAAAATACTAGATAACAGCAATTTTGATTCAAACATCAATTTTTAAACATTTTACTTCATTATTTTTATTTATTTATTGATATATATATAGCGTATATAAACTTTTGCTCTCCTTGCCTTTTAAAAAAAATCGACCAGGTCATCCCCCCAAAGTGGGTAACTCTAGTATTTTACATTAAAATTATCCTTTAACTGACATTTTATCCCTGTTTTCCACCATTAAGGAAAACAGTTGCTATTTAATAAAGCAGCGTTTACTGGAGAGAGATCGCAATTGGTTTATAGGAAGTATGAGGTGTTATGAACTCAATGTTGTCTCCCCAAAACATATATTGACACCCTAATCCCCAATGTCACTGTATTTGGAGAAGGGCATATTAAGAGGTCATTAAGGTTAAATGAGACCATAAGGGTGGGGTCCCAAACTCTTGAGTCTACTTCTTGGAGTACATGCATGCATGCTAAGTCTCTTCAGTCATGTTCAACTCTTTGTGACACTTTAGACTGTAGCCCACCAGGCTCCTCTTGTCCATGGAGCTTTTTTGGGCAAGAATACTGGAGTGGGTTGCCACTCCCTTCTCCAGAGGATCTTTCTGACCCAGAGATCAAACCCAGGTCTCCCTCATTGCAGGCAGATTCTTTACTATCTAAGCCAGAGAGTTAATTTTAAAACATTCAAAAACCACTACAATATTGTAAAGTAATTAGCCTCCAACTAATAAAAATAAATGGGAAAAAAAATGAAGCTAAGGAGCAGACTCCACGGAGAGAGGCTTGCCTATACCAATAGGGGGGTTGTAATTGCAATAGGCCAGGAGAAGAGTGACACTGGGCTGCTTCCATCACGATAGTGAAATAACAGCTCAGAACTTCCATGCAACAGTGAGAAAGAGCCTCAGGAAGTCCTTCTGGTTTCTGCCAGCTTGAGCATGTCAAGCAAGGGACCGGGGGTGCCCATGTGCCTGCTGAGGGGACAGAGAATTACTTGGATCTGGTTGAAGAGGCCATGGTGGGCAGATTTGGAAAATGGAGACGCATGGCCAAAATCAAGGACTCCTGCCAGTGCAGGAAGCTCAACTGCTAATGGGACCAGTTACACTCAGCAGGCACTGATCCCAGCAAGAAAGAGCCCCACCATTTTCCAGTGGAGACTGAAGGGTGCTGGGAAGTCAGGGCCAGTCTGAGGACTCCATCGCTTCTGATGCTGTGAGACCATAGAAGGTGGAGCTTGGGAAGAACACAGAAGAGAAAATGACCTGTGCAGATTGGAGTCCTTGTAGGTAGGTATAAGGAGCTTACGATCTCTTTCCATATCTATCACATGAACACATATCTGGCCAGACTACCTGTGCTGACTATCTGAGTATTGCTAAAGACAAAATCATTTCTCTCCTGGAAAGTGAATCACTGAGGGTTTGGAGTGAGGGGTAGACCTCTTTGAATTACCTTCTTTACTGTTTTCCCCCTTCTTTTCCTCATAGTTCTCTCCAGGAGGGAAGATTCTTTCATTCTCTTTGTCCTAGTCTCCCATCCTATGTCAGTAAGCCTCCTGGATTAGCTCTCATACAAAGGACAAAGGTAGGAATTCTCTCCAAAGTCCATGGAATAAACACTTGGTTCTACATCCTCCATATATATTTAACTGGGAGCTGTGGGGCATGATTTTTTTTTAAAAAATGGATCTCTGAAAATGAAAATAAGTTGACTTTTAAATATCATCTCCATTAAAAATAGAAGTAAAGAACTCATGCCAGTTGATAACAATCCCTTCCAAAATCAGAAAAGGCTGAGCTAGAAATTCTCAAAGGAAGAAGTAAACCTATTAAATAACATTTAAGCTCACAAGTAATCAAAGATGTGCACATTTAAAAGCATAAAACTGTATTAAATTTGAAATTAAAAGAAAAGCATTCCCAATGCTGGAGAAAAGTCTGTGAAAGTGTTTTTATTGTAATACTATTGGCAATGATAATTTGTTCATAATTTTCACAAAACAATTTATCACTAAGTTTTTGTATTCTCCAAATTATCTCCTTAGATCATGTGTGTTTTCATCATTAGAAAAGATAATAAATAAGCTCTTAAACAAAGCTAAGTGACTCTCCCTAGCATCAGTTGCTGTTTACCATAGCTACCTATGTAGGGCTGGTGAGTCTTCCACCTGGCATGTCATATCATCCTTATCTGCATCCACCAGACATTTATATCAGTAACTGTTGACAGGCTGCGAGAATGACAGGGGTGTTGTGCTAGGACTCTTAAGTAGCTCTAGTTTTTCTGCTTCAACTAAAATGTGACATAAATTTATTTCAAATATATGTGTAACAGTCAAATACAAAACAAACCAAACCAATGAGTTAAAAATAAGAATAGTAAAATTATTTTTCAAAGAAAATTCCAAGTTAGCAAGTAAATGAATGGTAGCAAAAGGACCTTTCCTTAAAGGTACAGCAATGTGTGGCACATATAAATGTCCATGAAGCAACTTTGTAAAAGAACCCAACAATGGCAGTGACGTGAGGAATTATCAAAATGAAGACAAAATTCCAGATTAAAGTGACAAATGTTCAAGTGAATCACTGTCTCCTTTGACAGGTGACTTCCTAGGGACTGCATTAACATCTTAGAAAAAGAAACAGACCTCCCTTCCTTCTTCAATTCAAAGATACCTTTTTCGCCAGAGAATTGGTGCAAAGTTGTCCTCACACAAATAAAGAAGAAAGAATTCAGAAGGACTGAACAGAGTCAGAAAAGTACTATCTTCATGTCTTTAACATTTTTCCATAAAACTTGAGCATGCTCTCTCCCTCTCCATATATATATCATATATGTATATAATAATTAAAATTAATTAAAATTCAAAAATATGTTTTCCCTGGGCTCTTATGTGATGCTAATGAAAAGGGCCCTATAAAAAGAAGTGTACATTTAACTGCTATGTAAAATAGGACTAAGAGAACTCTTGTTCCAAAGCTAGCTTCCTTTTACTTTAAATAAAGAAGTATTTTTTTATTTTTAGCTCTGTATTTTTCTACAAAGCATTAAAATCTTTGCTTCTCTACTGTTGAATTTTACTGAAGAAGAGAGTGAGACTGATAAAATATTTCATTGTCAAACCTGAGAAATATTTCTTTACTATTTATGTACTTAAATAGTATGTACTGTACATAAATGGTATGTACACAGGATGCTGGAGATCATGTCAGCACCTTTATTTCACCTGTGGGAGCTCAGAGGCCCTCTGAGGCACAAGCCACTATAGGGAGGTTATGCAGCTGGCCAATGAGCGGGCAAGATCTGAGCAGAACTTATGAATGTAACTCATTCAGTTGCATCACTAAACTAGGGATATTTACTCAGCAGCGAGCACAGTGTCTTCCTTTTCATTTTTCACATCATCAGGCAATGATGTGCATGTTACCCATAACTTCAGGATGGGTCTGATGAAGGGGGGTTAAAGGGCACGGATAGTGTTTCAGGCCATATGCTTCTCTCTGGTCTTTTCATTCTCTTTCCTAAGATCACCGATGTCATGATGCGTGTTACTTGAAAAATCTAATACTGATTGCAACTTTATCTCTTATAGAAGCTTGTCATGTCATTCCACAGAATGAAATAAAAAGAAAAATGCATTTCAAATAAACTCAAATCCTTCTGTGACTTTTTCTCAATATACATCACTCAACACCTATTATAATACATATGGGTTTCCCAGGTGGCACCTTCCAATGCAGGAGGTGGGTTCAATCCCTGAGTCGGGACAATTCCCTGGAGGAGGGCATGGCAACCCACTCCAGTATTTTTGCCTGGAGAGTCCCATGGACAGAGAAGCCTGGTGGGCTACAGTCCATGGAGTGCAAAGAGTCAGACACAACCAAAGTGACCTAGTATATATACACATAATACATATAGATGGGTTTAATTTGGCCTATTGGACAGATACAAATCCAGCTGATTGAAAAGAATTTGCATTTATTTTATAAATCTGATTCCTCTTCCAACAGTTGTGAGACTTTGGTATCTTTCACGGCATTTACAATCCAGACCAGGAAGCTCTTACAGTATAACTCTTAAAATTTCAGGAGAATAGGAAGATTATTTTATATCTTACTGACACATGTCAAGCTCCTACAACAGTCCCAGGTACAATATGGACTCTCAAAATATAATTCCAAATGAATTCCAGATTCCTGTAAACTATGCACATGTAAACCAAGGCTACAGCTCTGATGTCTGAAGTCCAAGTTCACAGATTAGGCAGCAGCTCAGTGGGAAGGATGGAACTTACTGCTCAGGACCAAGAAGTCTGATTAAGAAACACAGCTTGTGAGAAGTGTTTCTTACAGTGTCAGGGGAATGTGGGAAGATAAGAAATTTCAGGGAGGATTTCTATGACATTGCTTCAATTATGAAAATTTTTCAGATAATTCCTACTCCAGTCAAGATGACTCATCTTATCTTTGGGGCTGAAATTTTTAATGGATACTATTTTAAGAAGAATAACACTGGGCTCAAAACCAACAATATATTTGCTACAGGTTCATTGACTTGCAATTTGGACAATTTTCCTATCCACTAGACCAGTCTTTTCTTTTCTTTTTTCTTTATTGTTCTTTAAAGGAAGTCCTTGAGGAAGAGAGATATCTTATTTTTTAATGGCATTTAACTTACCAATGTGAATCAGATTATTTAGAAATTAACTTTAATGAGTAATAGTTCTAGATCCTTGCTTTAAGATAATTTAAAAAGTAATGACTAGATTTACTAAACTAATTTGAATTCCTTGAGTTAATTAGAAACCTTATTAGCAGATATTATTAGAAAGAAATTTCTAGTTTTCAATAAAGGTTTCTAAGCACTAATTTTGGTTTTGACCAAAAGTTTTGAGATTGTAATGATGCAAATATGACCTGTATTATGGATCTTTATAAAAGGTAATGTTGTATAAAGCAGTGCTGCCCATGAAAATAGTAGAATGTGGGCTATAGAAACCATTGCACAATTTAAAATTTTCTGGTAAATACATTAACAAAAGATGAAATCAATTTTAATAACATTTTTTTATTTAACCCAAATAGCTAAAATATTATTATTTCAACAGGTAATCAATATAAAAACCATTCCTCTTTGTCTGTCCAGGCAGTTATAAGAAAATACCACATACTGGTGGCTTATGAAAATGTGCTACTCACCATTCTGGAGGCTGAAGTCGGGTATCGGGTTGCCAGCTTGGTTAAGTGAGGGCTTTCTCCTAGGTTTTTGTATCCTCACATGGTGGAAGGTGTAAGGAAGCTCCATAGAGTCTTTAGTAAGGGCACTAATCCATGAGGCCTCCACCCTCCAAATAACATCACATTGGGCCTTAAGACTGCAACATATGAATGTGGGGGGTACATTCTGACTGTAGCACTATTAACGAAATATTTTATGTTTTTTTTAGTTTTAAGTCTTCAAAATCTCCCTTCAGATATATCACATTTCAAGTACTCAAAAGCCACAAACAGCTGGTGGTGACCATCACGGGCAGCGCAGGTCAAGAGGCTGAAAGATTTTGGAGTTTGACAGCTCTGGATATAAAACCTGGTTCAATCATTTACTAACTATTAGTCACTGAAGAAATTTAAACATTCCAAGTGCCAGTTCCAGCAACTATAAAAGGGAAGTAATTTATAGCTTGAATATTTTTGTGAAGATTAGAAATAATATATATAAAACATCTACTACAGTGCTGGGAACTCAGGAGCTATTACTTCCTGAAGAAGCTGAAGTTTCAGTGCTTGAAACATAATTTCTATTAAATGCAGCTATTACCATCGTCACTTCTTCACCTTTGAAACTGTCGAAAAAAATTCTCTTAGTTTAACTTTCTCCACCAAGAAGCCAGTTTTGCATTGATACATGGAATAGACCATCTGACTGTGGACCATCTGCAAGGTGACCTCATTAGCACACAATACAAGAGATAATACTGTTGGCACTTACTGTTAAATACGCATTTATCATGAAGGAGCTCACCTTCTTCATTATAGATCACAAGAAAAGTGACAGGAGATATATTCATTTCGTGGGTTATTATCTTTATCAAAAGGCACACAATGCCTTGGTAAAATAATACATTTCATTCTGGAATATATTAAAACTTTTCTACATGCTCTGAAATTCATTTCCTCTTGTTTCAATTCACATCTCCCATACCTCAGTTGTTTCAGTCTAATTAGATAAGCCTGATTCTTCTGGCCATTTCTCTTAAGAATATTCTCAAAGAGACCAATTGTGGTTTTCTTTGGGGAAAAGACTGGATTTACATTTCTAGAAATGGTGGAAGAGGCTGAAGATTTTGCTTGAAAATGTAATGGCAAAAGAAAGCACACTTTCCAGTCATACTTGAATACCAGCTGACTTGGTCTACATTACAGAATGCTGACAGTCAATGAAAGTGAATATTTTATGCTACTTTTTAAAGACCTCAAAGTGTTCTGATGCCAATAATTTTACTTAATCAGGAAAAAATATATAAGAATCAACACTAGCTGAATTATGGTGAAACTTGATTGTTTGATCTGTATGCAATTTGTTTTGTTTGCTTTACCCAGACTCTTTGCAACACAATGGACTGTAGCCTGCCAGGCTCCTTTGTCCATGGGACTTCCCAGGCAAGAATACTGGAGTGGGTTGCCATTTCCTTCTCCAGGAGATCTTCCTGACCCAGAGATCAACAGGAGTCTCTAGTATCTCCTGCATTGGCAGGTGAATTTTTACCATCTGAGCCACCAGGGAAGTCCTTACCCAGAAAGTTAGCTCTATAAAGAGGGAAGTATTTGTTTTTTCTATGACAAAGCATGTAACAGATTTTAGAAAATCCTACCATTCCCATGTAATGATAATTCAAGGGAAAACAACTTTTAAGTGGATCTTGGTCAGACTCAGTCTATGGGAATTTAACATCAAAAACCCGGGTTTTAAAATGGAGAATTATATCCTGGATGCTGCACTGAAGCTTACACTTAGGAGTTTTATCTTAGGAGGGGATAGAATTGTAATAGAGTCATAGCTATAGCTGAAAGTCTGAACTATCCCATCTTATTCAATTTAAAGGTGAGATTCAGAGAAATGGAGTGATTGGTCCATAAGCAAAGTGATAGCTAAGGATAGAAAGAGTGAACCTGAGCAATTTGACTCAATCTAGGACTTCTGTTAGAGCTCAGGAGAGGTTGATCTCAAATGCACCAAAGTCATCTATTGACTACATGCATGCTCAGTCACTTCAGTCAAGTCCGACTCTTAGAGCGACCCCATGGACTGTAGCCTGCCAGCCTCCTCTGTCCATGGGGATTTTCCAGGCAAGAATACTGGAGTGGGTTGCCATGTCCTCTTCCAGGGGTCTTCCTGACCTAGGGATTGACCCGTGTCTCCTGTGGCTCCTGCATTGAAGGCAGATTCTTTACTGCTGAACCACCGGGAAAGCCCCATATATTGATTATTCTGAACTAAAGTTACTTAAGAAACAGTCAGTGCAAGAAGAACACCCTGACTCTCATTTGTCCCCAGAAAGCAGGACATAAATTTCCCACGTGAAAAATACCCTCCCATCACAGGACATACGAGATATCCTTATTGCTAGAGACACAAATTCAGGGCCAAGAAGTTTGAGCAAAAAACTCTGCTTAGATTCTTCACTAATTAAGCACCCAAGCTGAAGTTTCCTTGTCTTGTCAATTCCTTACAAATCTATTGTTTCTTCATCTAAAAAGTGTAAAAGCTGCCTGCCTTGGTCACTGCTTAGGTCCTACATCTATGAGAACTCCATTACATACAAAATTAACATTTATTTTTTCCTGTTAACCTTTCTTATGTCAAGTGAAAGTGAAATTTGCTCAATTGTGTCCCATGGAATTCTCCAGGCCAGAATACTGGAGTGGGTAGCCTTTCCCTTCTCCAGCAGATCTTCCCAACTCAACTCAGGGATTGAACCGGGGTCTCTTGCATTACAGGTGGATTCTTTACCAACTGAGCTATCAGGGATGTCCTTCTTATATCGGTGTAACTATCAGATCAACCAAAAAAAAAAAAAAATGCATAGGGAGAAATTTTCCTTTCCCGAACACCTCTGAGGAAAATGATACATATGCTGTGGGAGATAGTTGAGTAAAGTAAGAAGAATGTTTCTTGACATTTTATCCCTTTGGCTGAATATGCTCACTAATAATGAAGAAATAATTAAGCTTTATTTTCAAGTACTAGAAAGCTTCAAACTGTGCTATGGAAATTATGGGTATTTGGAGTGAGAGAGGTGTGATTTATTCAAATAATTATTTCAATGCTGTGGTTTATTTTGACTAGAGATGCCATTGTCATATTTCCAGTCTGACTTTCATTGTCAATTGTTTTGTTATTCATGGATCATGGATAGAGAAAGACAAGTTATTACTACTGAAGCATCTCTAGGAAATTCTTCTGGGCAATTAAACAACCATTTCCTCCCTCATGGGTTAGCTGCAAAGCCACAATACTTAGCAAATGAATTAGATGAATACTGGTTAAGAAAATAACCAGCCGGCATTCTGGATGTCTCACAAGGAACATGTCCTCCTCTATATCGTTACTTCATTCTGAGACTCACAGATTCATGTGGGCCTTGTGAAGCCATTACAGAACCAGTTCACACCTTGCTCTGCAGTGAAGATACTGTTCCCCTCTGGCTGTAGGAATCTTGATGCCCCTGTTGTCTCTCTGTCTGGGGTCCCATTGTGATATTTGTATACAGGTGTCACTCCAAGTTATGAGAAGCAAATTTTTCCAAAGTAAATGGTGAGTGACTGTAAAATACTTCAATGTCTTAAAGCCAAGAAATGAAGTAAATTTAAGACAAAAATAAAATGCATATATGCTTTATTTTGTAGTAACCTATAACCTATAACCTATAAGGGTTCTTTTGAACCTGAAAAAGATTATACATATGTAACGCTATCACTGTGTTGTACACCCAAAACTAACATGATACTGTAAATCAACTATACTTCAATTAAAACATTTTCTTAAAAAAACAGAAAAAATATAAATAAAATGTGTATATGCTAAAAAGTACAAAATGGGAAAAGCTATATAGAGAAATGCTTGTGTGTTAGTCACATTCAGTCATGTCTGAGTCTTTATGATCCCATGGACTGTAGCTTGTCAGGCTCCTCTGTCCACAGAATTCTCTAGGCAATAATATTGGAGTGGGTAGCTATTTCCTTCTCCAGGACATCTCAGAGGATCTTCTTGACCCAGAGATCGAACCCAGGTCTCCTGCCTTGCAGGAGATGCAGTAGACGCAGGTTTAGTCTCTGGATGGGGAAATTCCCAGAGGAGGGAATGGCAACTCACTCCAGTATACTTGCCAGGAAAATCCCATGGACAGAATTTCCTTGATCACTTACCAAATTTCAATTTTCGTATGTGATGGCATTGTCTCTATGAGTAGCTATTTCTTTCATTATTGTTGACAATATCTCTCAGCCATGTTCTCTATTATATACTTCAGCAATGTTTATTTGACCCCTCTCTGAGCTCTCTAGGTCATCTGCCAATCATACCCCCTTGACTAGTAGAATTAGAGTTGGTCAACATTAGATTTTGTAAATGCAACATCTCTCTGTGTCATTCTTTTGTCTTGTTAAGTTACAAGTGTGTGCATGCTCAGTTGTGTCTCTTTGTGACCCCATGGACTGCAGACCGCCAGGCTCCTCTGTCCACGGGATTTTCCAGGCAAGAATACTGGAGTGGGTTGCCATTCCCAGTTCCAGGGGATCTTCTTGACCCAGGGATGGAACCAGCATCTCTTGCTTCTCCTACATTAGCATGCAGGTTCTTTAACCACTGTACCAACTGGGAAGCCGACTGGATCACTAAGCCTCTGTGTTAATTTAGTCCTTCCCAAGATTCTGAGACTCTCCTTGACTGCAGAGAAAGAGGAAACACATGAATATCAATGTCAAAAGCTCTTTAGGGTCAGTACCAAGCCTCTCTTATTGTTTCTCTAATTCTAGTTCCTGAGTGTGGCAAAGACTGACTAAGCCCTCAGCAAAGCCCCTTTTCTTTCTCCTGGACCCACCCTGGTAGGTCTCATTCCCCATTGTCCCTTTCCCAGTGGGCTTTCATGCCATCAGATTAAGTGTGATTGGAGTCACATGTGTCCTTTCCATCCAGGGGAAGCCCCGGTGGCTCACTTGGTAAAGAACCTGACTACTGATGCAGGAGACATAAGAGACCTGCATTCAACTTCTGGGTGGGGAAGATCCCCTGGAGAAGGAAATGGAAATCCACTCCAATATTCTTGCCTGGGAAATCCCATGGAAAGAGAAGGCTAATGGGCTACTGTTCATGGGGTCACAAAGGGTCAGACATGACTGAGTGTGCATGGCATGCAGGCCTCCCCACCCCTCCCCATGGGGGAAAAAAACCCAAAAAAACTTTCCTCCCTGGCCCAAGAAGGTCTCTTACTCATGATCCCTACATTCAGTTCTTCCTCCCTTGACTGCTGTGTGCAGACGGGCATGACAGCCTTGAAATCTTCATGATAAAACTGAGTCTTATGATGGAAAGAGTATCTATTTCTGAATCATCCCTTGAGGGAAAGACACTCATCAATCAGAAATATGCATTTAAAACTTAAGTGGAAAATAAAATCCCATAATGAAAAACCACTAATATTTAGTGCTTTATAGATTACAGTGGCTATAACTGCCGTATAGAAAACTGACATACATACTCCTGCAATAAATCCAAGTCTTAATAGCATGGTTCCTGCCCTGCCCCTGTTTACAGGCCCTAAACCTCAGTTACTCTTTGGGGACCTACCTTATTTCTCAGTCCTTCCAGGAAACTGATTTGTTCTCTGTGCTCCACAACAAGTGAAGCCACAGGAACAAGAAGCCCACTGTCCACAACTAGAAAGTAGCCCCCACTCGCCCCAACTAGAGAAAAGTCTGCACAGCAACCAAGATCTGGCACAGCCAAAAATAAATTTTAAAAAATTATAAAATTGAGCTGGCAGAATTATTTATTACAGCTAAAAAATAACATACATATTTTTCATATAGTTTTCAAAATGGAAGAAAACCTAAAATCTTTTAAATGTATGGAATAAATTATGATGCCTTGAATTAAATTAATAATACATTAATTGTGATGATGTGTTAGTCACTCAGTCGTGTCTGACTCTACCCCATGTACTGTAACCTGCTAGGCTCCTCTGTCCATGGGATTCTCCAGGCAGGAATACCGGAGTGGGTTGCCGTGCCATTCTCCAGGGGATCTTCCCAACCCAGGGATCAAACCCGCATCACCTGTGTCTCCTACATTGCAGGCAGATTCTTTATCATCTGAGCCACATGATACATTAAGTACTCAGCATTAATCACCATAAGATTAGTGAGATTTCCAGCTTCCTAAAATAAGCAATTACAAAATTAAAGTGAACAAACACAATTCTCTCTAATAAACACCCTAATAAATAGTTTCTTATAACAAATGTTTATGTTTCCAATATTACAGTTCATAGTTAAGCCCCCCTGTCCGTGTACCAAGGCCCCTGGAACTCGAGTAGTGCCCTTGCTAGTCCATAGACACTGAATGTAGACTGACCCCATAAACTACAGAATGCTGCACAAATGATGCTTCCAAGTCTAAGTCATAAGAATCCTACAACATCTGCCTTGAAATATGTGCTGGGGAGGCCAAGCACAAAGTAAGAAATCTACCTACCAGGAGACCCTCTTTTCTTCTTACATGAAGAAGGCCTACCTGGCCATGTATGAGAACCACATGGAGAAAGACAGATGATCTTTCATCTCAGCTGAGGTAGCAGACCTGTGAGTCATTGTGGGCATCCAGCTCGAGACACTTTAACTGAATCCAGTGCCTGCCACCTTCCTGCAACCACATGAGAAATGCAAGGTTAGACTTGCCTAACTGAGCCCAGTCAATGCAAAGAATCATGACGAACAACACAAACTGTTTTAATTCACTGAGTTTTGAGGTGGTTTGTTACACGGAAGTAAATAACTGGAATACAGGACAATGGTTATTTTAAAATGCAAATGCAAACTTGCAAAAATAATGCAGTTCTTTACCCTTTTCAGTATACGCTAGTGTACTTTTATTCCTTCTCTCTACATGAGTTCAGAATAAGCTGGAAGAAAAATAAAGCAGTAAATGGAAGTCAGATACCACCTTCATTATTCATAAAGGCTAACGTGGAGGCTGTGCAGGAGCCAGATAAATTTCATGACACTAAGGGCTAAATGGCAATGGCGCCCCGCTCCAGGACTCTTGCTGGAAAATCCCATGGACGGAGGAGCCTGGTGGGCTGCAGTCCATGGGGTCGCGAAGAGTCGGAGACGACTGAGCGACTTCACTTTCACTTTTCACTTTCATGCATTGGAGAAGGAAATGGCAACCCACTCCAGTGTTCTTGCCTGGAGAATCCCAGGGACGGGGGAGCCTGGTGGGCTGCCGTCTATGGGGTCGCACAGAGTTGGACACGACTGAAGCGACTTCGCAGCAAGGGCTAAATAGGGCCTCCCTGGGGGCTCAGATGGAAAAGCATCTGCCTGCAATGCAGGAGACCTGGTTTTGACCCCTGGGTCAGGAGTATCCCCTGGAGAAGAAAATGGTAACCCACTCCAGTATTCTTGCCTGGAAAATTCCATGGACAGAGGAGCCTGGTGGGCTGTTACTCCATGGGGTCACAAAGAGTTGGACACGACTGAGCTACTAACACAAGTCTAGATAGAATTGTCTACCCTTTTACAGGTAACTGGACCCAGGCAACTATGCCCACCTGGAGGGGAATCCCTGGGTAAGAGTCACAGCCCAGAAAGAGAAACTAACCTGTGGGTAGATTTGTTTCCAAGAACAAATGGCATTTGTTTTCCCTAAATTACCAGTCAGATAAGTCACTTATGTCATCTGGGGCGAGGTAAGTAAAAGACCAAGAGTTGCACCAATTTCTTCCCTCCACATGGAAAGATAAACTAGGAGGAAGGAAAAAGATTCCTTCTATCAGTAAACAGATTTGACCAAAACTGAGTTAAATGAGTATATATATAACTGAAATGACATGAAGTATGTAAATCGTCTCTATTTTCCTTTAAAGCAGAATAATGGCTATATCATGCTTTACACTCTCAAAATAGCTTGTGACAATTTCTTTGTTGAAATTTTCTGATTAAATACCTTAGAAACTTGTGCCTCTGATTTTATTTATAATTTTATCCAGCGAAACACCCAAGATTTGGTGCTTATAATTTTTCTTTCTTCATTGCCCATCAACAAGTGTAAACAAGGTATAATAAATGAAAATAAGTTACAGGTGCTTCTGAATAATACAAAGTTCTTACCATCTTACATCAGTTTTATAACTCCAGTGCAGTTAAACTCCACATCATAAACACAACTTCAAAAAGTTCGAGTGAGTTGCGAAAATAAAAAGAATCCAAGGTTCCATTTAGGCTAGACAGAGAATATACTTTAATGGGGTCATAAGTGAGTTGAAGATAAGATAGTAAGGACAATTTTGCTTCAACAATTAGATTTTCTTTGGGCTAATGAGAATGTAAAATTTAACTAGGAGGTTGCTAGAACTCTATGAGTAGGGATGATTTACTAGAATCATTTAAGAAATTGAGATTCAGTATATATTTATTTCCTTGATTGTAGGCTTCAAAAATGTGAAAATTAAAATTTTGTGTCTTTGACCACTGATCCAAATACAAATTAAACATTACCCAACAGTGGTGGGGTGGGGGATATATGTATACAAATAACTGATTCGTGTTGTTGTACAACAGAAACTAGCACAATACTGGAAAGCAACTATACTCCAATTCAAAAAAACAAGTAACATCATCCTCATGGAGGAAGAATGATAGGAATGATAAGAGATTTGCAAGGATACCCATAGCCTTAAAGATTGAATAGGGACTGTTTCCATTTTACATATGCCCATGATAAATATGCATTTAAAGGAAAGATGTTGTCTCTGCTTTCAAACCTTTCATGTGGCAATTTTGCCCTTAAATTTTCATGCATATCATAGATTTGATAGGCTCTTTACATTAACAAGCACACCTCGTTCAAGCCATAGGTTTATTTAACTTCCCATAGCTGTATTTTACTCAACAATATAGTTATATTTCATCACATAAATGACTGCTCTGATATTTCATGCATTCCCCTATGGTGAACAGGAAATGTAACATTACAGACACTGTTTGAAGTTAGAACCAATAGTTAAAGACCCACTACTTACAGCTTGAGTGTAACTTTTACTGCTCCCAGGCTAAGCATAAAAACTGATCAGAGAAAGCTTCTTCAGTGGTATTAAAAAAGACTGAGAAGTGATGCTTGAATAGCTCTGAGATCTGGGAACAGGGATGTGAATGACCTTCTAGACCTTGATACCATCACAGGCCAGATTACATGGTGACAAATGTCTTAGAAGTGGTGAAATGGTCAAATCTGCCTTGTGAAGACAACACTGAACAGTAACCCTAGTCTGGGCAACAAACCCTGGGGGAGACACAGAGTTTTTGTAAAAAGTCCATGAATTCTCATATATACTAAACATTTTGGAATCAGACATGCATGTACAAGGTAGCTCCCTGCTTGGTTAGAAAATACATTTACACCTGTTTACAGTTTTAAAATGTATAATACCTTTTGGGGGCTTCCTAGGTGGTGCAGTGCTAAAGAACCCACCTGCTGATGCAGAAGACAAGAAGACATGGGTTCAATCCCTGGGTTAGGAAGATCCCATGGAACAGGAAATGGCAACCCACTCTAGTATGCTTGCCTGGGAAATCCCATGGACAGAGGAACCTGGTGGGCTGCCATCCATGGGGTCACAAAGAGTTGCTACAACTGAATGAGCACACACACATACACACGCACGCACGCACGCACACACACACACACACACACACACACACACAAAATACCTTTTATATGCTTTTTCTCAATCAAGGGATTCTAAAACCCAGCTGCAACAGATAAGAACCTGGGAAACCATCTCATGAGGGGCAGGAAAACCATACTTAAAAGTATTAACATTTTTTTTTCTTCCTAACTTTTCACACTGTTTATCCCTAACTCTTTCACATCCATAGAACAGGTTAAGACTCTGCAACAAAAGCACATTTTTCTCGAGAGGAAGAATCTTGACAGCACCATTAAGCTGGAAATGGAGCCATTAAGGTGAAAAAGCTACCTTTGCGATTCCAAGCTGACCAGAAACAGACCCATGTGATTTCACTGGAGTCTGCAGGAAGGAGATGTGTCTATATGGGACAATTTGTAGGTAGAGAAAAAAAATGCAGTATGATTTCCAAGAGGCCCTCAAGTATTGATTCTCACTCTTGGCTGCATCTTAGGATTACCTGGGGAGTTTTTAAAGTTCTGGACGCTCGGGCTGCACATGAGGTCAATAACACAAGAAGCCAGAGGTGCGGGGTGGAGAGGGGATGGAGAGCCAGGCGTCAGACATTTTCAGGTCTGAGTGATTTCCGTGTGCTCCCGGGGCTGGCACTGGTGGCTCTGGGGGTCCTGGGGAGATCCCCTCAGCTCATCACATTACTTGGTGCCTGACAGGCTCCTCAAACAGAAGCCAACTTAAAGATTTCACACCTGCAGCCCGTTACTCAATCATCCAGTCTCTCACGAGACAGGATAACAGGATTTGTTGATTTGGCAAGAGAGGTTGTTATGGCCTCCCAGGCAACATTAAGCACATCTCACTACATTTCCACAATCACTCTGCCTGGGCTTAATTTCAGATATACTCCCTTTTACCTTTATCAGATACAGCACTTCAGAGCCTGATCTAAATCTGCTGCTAAGTGGACTATGGTTTTATTTTTAAGCCTTCCCTAACAACCTCGTTGAACCACTGCATGGCCACTGTGTGGAATTCTCTCTCTGTATATGTCTGGGAGCATTGTTTTTCTCCAGTTTTCAGCAACTGTTTCATTGGAGTGCAATCTGATTGAATGGAGATTGTGGTAAAATCAGATTTCGGTATTTAATAAGCACTCATTGTATGCAAGGCGTACTGTTATATGCACAGGAGAAAATGCATACTGTTACATGAGTTGAATTAGGAAGATATGACTTGTCTTCTTAAGGAAGTCCCACTGTAATCAAGATGGCCAAAGAGCAAAATGTGTAAGTCAAATAAAATATATTGAAATAAATTCTTATCCTTTTTATAAAGACATTTTGAAAGAACAGGGTAACTTCTGAGGAAAGGAGGAAGAACCAACACAAGTTATGGTGACAACTGAACTTAGTCATTTAAACATTGTAACTTTTTCTGATTAATGAATATACACTGAAAAAAAACTAGAAATATAAAAGGTGTAAAGAAGAGAAATACAATATTAATAGTAATCCCACAATCCAGATAAAGCAGATTTATTTTATTTTTAGGTATGAATATGTGTACATATATGTGTATGAGTGTGTATTTTTATATGCATGTTAACAAATCATATATTCAGGTATATATACATTATACATGAGTATATGATATATGTTTATATATGTGTGCATATATAGTATATTTGAACACATCCTCTTTGTGTATTATATATACATATATACTCTTTCATTTATATTTGTACTAAATATTGATGTATATTCACACACACTACTGAGGTATCTGGAGGAACAGAAAAACAGCAGCCCTCTTTCCTGACGAGGTTCTTAATCAGTTGAGAAATAAAGAATAGAAGGGGAAATCTGCAATAGTTCTACTGCTGATAAAAATTAAGTTGGAGAACACCAGTTCCGTTCAGTCACTCAGTTGTGTCTGACTCTTTGTGACCCCATGGACTGCAGTATGCCAGGCTTCCCTCTCCATCACCACCTGACAGAGCTCACTCACACTCACGTCCAAAGAGTCAGTGATCCCATCCAATCATCTCATCCTCTGTCGTCCCCTTCTCCTCCTGCCTTTAATCTCTCCCAGCATCAAGGTCTTTCTCAAGGAGTCAGTTCTTCGCATCAGGGGGCCAAAGTGTAGAAGTTGCAACCTCAGCATCAGTCCTTCCAAGGAACACCCAGGACTGATTTCCTTTAGGATGGATTGGTTTGATCTCCTTGCTGTCAGAGGGACTCTCACGAGGCTTCTCCAACACCACAGTTCAAAAGCATCAATTCTTCGGTGCTCAGCTTTCTTTAAGGTTCAACTCTCACATCCAGACATGACTACTGAAAAAACCACAGCTTTGACTAGACAGACCTTTGTTGACAAAGTAATGTCTCGGCTTTTTAATATGCTGTCTAAGTTGGTCACAGATTTTCTTCCAAGGAGAGCAAGTATCTTTTAATTTCATGGCTGCAGTCACCATCTGCAGTGATTTTGGAGCCCAAAAAATTAAAGTCTGTCACTGTTTCCATTGCTTCCCCATCTGTTTTTCATGAAGTGGTGGGACCAGATGCCATGATCTTTGTTTTACAAATGTCGAGTTTTAAGCCAGCTTTCTCACTCTCCACTTTCACTTTCCTCAAGAGGCTCTTAGTTCTTCTTCGCTTTCTGCCATAAGGGTGGTGTCATCTGCATATCAGAAGTTGTTGATATTTCTCCCAGCAATCTTGATTTCAGCTTGTGCTTCCTCCAGCCCAGCATTTCACATGATGTACTCTGCATATAAGTTAAATAAGCAGGGTGACGATATACAGCCTTGACGCACTCCTTTCCCAGTTTTGAACCAGTCTGTTGTTCCATGGCAGTTCTAATTTGCTTCTTGACCTGCATACAGATTTCTCAGGAGGCAGATCACGTGGTCTGGTATTCCTATCTCTTGAAGAATTATCCAGTTTGTTGTGATCCACACAGTCAAAGGATTTGGTGTAATCAATAAAACAGAGGTAGATGTTTTTCTGGTATTCTCTTGTTTTTTCTATGATCCAACAGATGATGGCAATTTGATCTCTGGCTCCTCTACCTTTTCTAAATACAGGTTAAACACCTGCAAGTTCACAGTTCACACACTGTTGAAGCCTGGCTTGGAGAGTTTACAGCATTACTTTGCTAGCATGTGAGATGAGTGCAGTTGTGCAGTAGTTTGAACATTCCTTATGTTCAAGCTGGTTTTAGAAAAGGCAGAGGAACCAGAGATCAAATTGCCAACATCCGCTGGATCATCAAAACAGCAAGAGAGTTCCAGAAAAGAATCTATTTCTGCTTTATTGACTATGCCAAAGCCTTTGACTGTGTGGATCACAATAAAGTGTGGAAAATCCTGAAAGAGATGGGAATACCAGACCACCTGACCTGCCTTTTGAGAAACCTATATGCAGGTCAGAAAGCAATAGTTAGAACTGGACATGGTACAACAGACTGGTTCCAAAAAGGAAAAGGAGTACGTCAAGGCTGTATGTTGTCACCCTGCTTGTTTAACTTATATTCAGAGTACATCATGAGAAACGCTGGGCTGGATGATGCACAAGCTGGAATCAAGATTGCTGGGAGAAATATCAACAACTTCAGATATGCAGATGACACCACCCTTATGACAGAAAGTGAAGAGGAACTAAAGAGCCTCTTGATGAAAGTGAAAGAGGAGAGTGAGAAAGTTGGCTTAAAGCTCAACATTCAGAAAACTAAGATCATGGCATCTGGTCCCATCACTTCATGGCAAATAGATGGAGAAACAGAAGAAACAGTGGCTGACTTTATTTTTGGGGGCTCCAAAATCACTGCAGATGGTGACTGCAGCCATGAAATTAGAAGATGCTTACTCCTTGGAAGGAAAGTTATGACCAACCTAGATAGAAAAACCTGAGACATTACTTTGTCAACAAAGGTCCATCTAGTCAAGGCTGTGGTTTTTCCAGTAGTTATGTATGGATATGGAAGTTGGACTGTGAAGAAAGCTGAGCACCAAAGAATTGATGCTTTTGAATTGTACTGTTAGAGAAGCCTCTTGAGAGTCCCTTGGACTGTAAAGAGATCCAACCAGTCCATCCTAAAGGAGATCAGTCCTGGGTGTTCATTGGAAGGACTGATGTTGAAGCTGAAACTCCAATACTTTGGCCACCTGATGCGAAGAGCTGACTCGTTTGAAAAGACCCTGATGCTGGGAAAGATTGAGGGCAGGAGGAGAAGGGGACGACCTAGGATGAGATGGTTGGATGGCATCACTGGCTCAATGGACATGAGTTTGGGTAAACTCCAGGAGTTGGTGATGGACAGGGAGGCCTGGCATGCTGTAGTTCATGGGGTTGCAAAGAGTTGGACATGACTGAGTGGCTGAACTGAAGTGAACTTGAACATTTCTTTGGCATTGCCTTTCTTTGGGACTGGAATGAAAACTCACATTTTCCAGTCCTGTGTGCACTGCTGAGTTTACCAAACTTGCTGGCATATTGAGTGCAGCACTTTCACAGCATCATCTTTTAGGATTTGAAATAGCTCAACTGGAATTCCATCACCTTCACTAGCTTTGTTCATAGTGATGCTTCCTAAGGCCCACTTGACTTTGCATTCTAGGATGTCTGGCTCTAGGTGAGTGATCACACCATCGTGGTTATCTGGGTCATTAAAATCTTTTTTGTAGAGTTGTTCTGTGTATTCTTGTCACCTCCTCTTAATATCTTCTGCTTCTCTCAGATCCATACCATTTCTGTTTCTTATTGTGCCCATCTTTGCATGAAATGTTCCCTTGGCATCTCTAATGTTCTTGAAGAAACCTCTAATTTTTCCCATTCCATTGCTTTCCTCTATTTCTTTGCATTGATCACTGAGGAAGGCTTTCTTATCTCTCCTTGCTATTCTTTGGAACTCTGTATTCAAATGGGTATATCTCTCTTTTTCTCCTTTGCCTTAACTTCTCTTCTTTTCTCAGCTATTTGTAAGGCCTCCTCAGACAACCATTTTGCATTTCTTTTTCTTGGGGATGGTCTTGACCACTGCCTCCTGTACAATGTCATGAACCTCTGTCCATAATTCTTCAAGCATTGTGCCCATCAGATCTAATCTGTTGAATTTGTTTGTCACTTCCACTAATCATAAGGGATTTGATTTAGGTCATATCTGAATGGTCTAGTGGTTTCCCTACTTTCTTCAATTTAAGTCTGAGTTTGCATTAGGAGGTCATGATCTGAGCCACAGTCAGCTCCTGAACTTGTTTTTGCTGACTGTATAGAGCTTCTCCATCTTTGGCTGCAAAGAATATAATCAATCTGATTTTTACTGACCATCTGGTGGTGTCCATGTGTAGAGTCTTCTCTTATGTTTTTAGAAAAGGATATTTGCTATGACCAGTGCGTTCCCTTGGCAAAACTCTCAGCCTTTGACCTACTTGATTTTGTATTCTAAGGCCAAATTTGCCTGTTACTCATGTATCTCTTGACTTCCTACTTTTGCATTCCAATTCCCTATGATGAAAAGGACATCTTTTAAAGGTGTTAGTTCTAGAAGGTCTTGTAGGTATTCATAGAACCATTCAACTTCAGCCTCTTTTGAATAACTGGTTGGGACATAGACTTGGATTACTGTGATATTGAATGGCTTCACCTGGAAATGAACAGAGTTCATTTGGTCATTTTTGTGTTAGCACCAAAGAACTGTATCTCGGACTATTTTGTTGATTTGGAGAACACAGTTGTGTGAGAAACCAAAGGGCTGGCTAATTGAATTCCAAAATTATATACTTACCCACTCAACCACTGGCAGTTCTGGACCTGGGGAGACCAAATGCCATTAGTAGTTGCCTTGGCCCTGGGGGAACAGAATAAAATTTAAATGTGTTGTAAGTAGGCTTGCTACCAAAAAGGAGAAAAGTATGAGCTAAATTTAGTCTTTACAAATGTACAAATGTATGTAATTACTATGGAATAGAAAGTAATGACTATATATATATTCTGTAACATAAATGTAATTACAAATATATGTGATGCAGCAATTCAATCTAGTACAAAACACATTCTCAAGTAAATAGCCATTATTAATCTAATCCTCAAGCTGAATTATGTTTACCTATATTGGCCTACATAGGTTATCAGAAGTTTTGCAATGAGATTATATGGAAACACTATGATACTCTAATCACAAAATGCATAAAGACCTCCTATTTATAAAATTTCAACAATAAAGATGCCTTAATTTCACCTCTAAGGCCTCTGTGAATATTAAATTTGTATGAAGAAATTAAAATTCAAAGATTAAATACTCTTACAAGTTAAATCCAGAGGAAACAAGGTTCAAAATAAAATCCCCTTGACTTAAAAAAGTAAAGTCCCAAAGTCCAATTTGTAATTCTGCTCAGTTAAGTCAGAGAAGTTCACCACAAATGGATAAAAATGCATACAGTTGAGTGTTTTTCTTTCAGCAGCTACAGCCTGGGATGGATGTGAATCCTTTAAGGCCTCAGAAATTTTTAGTTCACCGCCAAGACAAATCATTTTCACTCTAATGTGTGTGCATGCTAAGTAGCTTCTATCATGCCTCACTCTATGCAATTCTATGGACCATAGTCTGAAAGGCGCCAAGGTCCATGGAATTCTCCAGGCAAGAATATTGGAATGGGTTACCATGTCCTCCTCCAGGGGATCTTCCTGACCCAGGGATCTAACCTGCATCTCTTATGTCTCTTACATTGGCAGGCAGGTTCCTTACCACTAGCACCAACTGGGAAGCTCTTGCACTCTAATCAGTTCAGTACAGTTCAGTCTAGTTTGGTCACTCAGTTGTATCTGACTCTTTGCGTACCCAAGGACTTCAGCACGCCAGGTTTCCCTGTCAATCACCAATACCCAGAGCTTGCTCAAGCTCATGTCCATTGAGTCTGTGATGCCATCCAACCATCTCATTCTCTGTCATCCCCTTCTCCTCCTGCCTTCAATCTTTCCCAGCATCAGGGTCTTTTCCAATGAGTCAGTTCTTTGCATCAGGTGGTCAAACTATTAGAGCATCAGTTTCAGCATCAGTCCTTCCAATGAATATTCAGGACTGACTTCTTTTAGGATTGACTGGTTTGATCTCCTTGTAGCACAAGGGACTCTCAAGAGTCTTCTCCAACACTACAATTCAAAAGCATTAATTCTTCAGTGCTCAACATTCTTTATAGTCCAACTCTTACAGACTACTGGAAATACATGACTACTGGAAAAACCATACCTTTGACTAGATGGACTTTGTTGGCAAAGTAATGTCTCTGCTTTTTATTACACTGTCTAGATTAGTCATAACTTTTCTTCCAAGGAGCAAGTGTCTTTTAATTTCATGGCTGCAATCACCATCTGCAGTGAATTTTTGGAGCCCAAGAAAACAAAATCTGTCACTGTTTCCATTGTTTCCCCATCTATTTGCCATGAAGTGATGGGATCAGATGCCAGGATCTTTGTTTTTTGAATGTTGAGCTTTAAGCCAACTTTTTTCTTTTTTTTTTTTTTTCATTTATTTTTATTAGTTGGAGACTAATTACTTTACATCATTGCAGTGGTTTTTGTCATACATTGAAATGAATTAGCCATGGATTTACATGTATTCCCCATCCCGGTCCCCCCTCCCACCTCCCTCTCCACCCGATCCCTCTGGGTCTTCCCAGTGCTCCAGGCCTGAGCACTTGTCTCATGCACCCAACCTGGGCTGGTGATCTGTTTCACCCTAGATAATATACATGTTTCGATGCTGTTCTCTTGAAACATCCCACCCTCGCCTTCTCCCAGAGTCCACAAGTCTGTTCTATACATCTGAGTCTCTTTTTCTGTTTTGCATATAGGGTTATCGTTACCATCTTTCTAAATTCCATATATATGTGTTAGTATACTGTAATGGTCTTTATCTTTCTGTAAGCCAACTTTTTTCAATCTTGTCTGTCATATTCATCATGAAGCTCTTTACTTCCTCTTCATCTTCTGCCATAAGAGTGGTGTCATCTCCATATCAGAAGTTATTAATATTTCTCCTGGAAATCTTGACTCCAGGTTGTGTTTCATCCAGCCCAGCATTTCCAGGATGTACTCTGCATATAAGTTAAATAAGCAGAGTGACAATATACAGTCTTGACACACTCCTTTACCAGTTTTGAACCAGTCTGTTGTTCCATGGTGGTTCTAACTTGCTTCTTGACCTGCATACTGATTTCTCAGGAGGCAGGTCAGGTGGTGTGGTATTCCCATCTCTTGAAGAATTTTCCACAGTTTGTTGTGATCCACACAGTCAAAGGCTTTAGCATAGTTAATGAAGTAGACATAGATATTTTTCTGGAATTCTCTAGTTTTTTCTATGATCCAACCTATGTTGGCAATTTGATCTCTGGTTTGCTCTGCCTTTTATAAATCCAGCTTGAACATCTGAAAGTTCTTGGTTCATGTCTTGAAGCCTGGCTTGGAGAATTTTGAACATTACTTTGCTAGTGTGTGAGATGAGTGCAATTGTGGGGTAATTTGCGCTCTAATAGAGCTCTTTAAAATACTCAAAAAGTAACTCTAATCCCACATCCACCAAATTTAGAATATAAGCCAAACCCTCACTCCTAGAGCAGTGATCCATGGTAATATTTCTGTTCCCTAAACCCAGTATGTATGTTGTCAAAGACCATCCCACTAGAATCTGAGGAATAAAGGCAGATGATAGATGGTGACCACCTTGACTTGAGCTTGGCTGCTTTGCCAGTCTTCTTTTCTAGAATCCACAGCCTGTGAATGTAATTGGTAGGAACCTCCCAGCAAATGATTAATTCTGTCATTCTGAATTTACTGCATGTGGGCTGGGGGACATTCCAGAAGCCTGACGTCTCCTCAGGAGGGTGGTCTTGAGATGTTGCTGCCCTCTTTGTTTCCAGTGGCAGCAGCCCTCCCCACAAGGTATTATTTGAGAATCCTTTCTTTTTTCTTCACACAATCTATTCGCACCCTCTTAACTTCCTTTTCCCTTTATACATATCAGTCCTGAGGTTGAGCTTTATCGTTAGTACTGAATCCTAGCTATTCTTTGAAGTGTTTAGTGCCTGTGTATAGCGGCACATTTCCCTTGCCTCTTTTTAAATAACAAATGTGAATCATTTGTTCACTCAGCAAACATTTATCGAGTAACCTTTGCCTCTTGGAATAGAATTAATTTAGCCTAAAAAATACCCTGCCCCTTAGAAAAGGATTTCATCTGAGAGCCACATTTGTTTCAGCTGACAAAACAGCCTAGAATTTCTCAACTGAAGCTGCTATCGAGCTGGCCCTGAGGCCCCAGTGGGGGCAGATGCCCCAGCTGTGTGTTCCTCTAATGTCCAGACAATCTCCTTCTTTTCCATCCCAAAATCCCCTGGCTACCATGATACCTACCTGTTCAGCGACAATCATTGTTTTGAAACTCACCAAACATCATTGGAGAAGGCAATGGCACCCCACCCAGTACTCTTGCCTGGAAAATCCCATGGATGGAGGAGCCTGGTAGGCTGCAGTCCATGGGGTCGTGAAGAGTCAGACACGACTGAGCGACTTCACTTTCACTTTTCACTTTCATGCACTGGAGAAGGAAATGGCAACCCACTCCAGTGTTCTTGCCTGGAGAATCCCACGGACGGGGGAGCCTGTTGGGCTGCCGTCTATGGGGTTGCACAGAGTCAGACACGACTGAAGTGACTTAGCAGCAGCAGCAGCATACATCGTTTTCTGTTTTCATTTTCTATACGAGGTTTTGGACCAGGCACACAATTGAAGGTCAAGTGCTCCAGAGTCTCTGCCTGTACTGTGAAGGCAGAAAGGAGCACCGCCTCCTGCTGTTTAAGCCTCAGTCACAGGACGTTTCAATGATTTCAAGCTAGAAGCTCCCTAGTGTTCTGTGACTCACGTGTGACTTTGCTGCCCGGCCTTGTACATTCAGGTAACAATCTATGTTAGCCTGGCCAGCGATGGCAGGTCAGGCTGTGTCTGCACTATGATCAACTACTGCCTCCTGCCGCCCGAGGCCTTAGCACCTGCCAAAGGCACAGCTTTGCTGAGGTCCTTGCATTGCACTGCAAGTTTAAGGTCAAGCTGCAGCAGTCTGCACTCTGAGGCCATCTGTGCTGGCTGAAGGCCTGTACCTTTGGCCCTGTCTCCACAGAAGGTCTTTTAAGGTCAGAGTCACAACAAGTTGCAGCCACCTGGCAAAGCCCAAAATACCCTAATGACGAATGTTTCAAGACTCTCAGCTTCTGTCAGCAGAGCAGACTTGGCAAGGTAAAAAGTTGACCTGGCCTGGTATAAAATCTCCCCACCAGGAATGTCAAAATTCCCTGCCTAGGCATTAAACACTAAGGTCCCATCAGAAGTTCATTTCATAGGAAATTTGCTTTACAAATTCTTCTTATAGCCTTTCTCAATGTTCTCAGTCACTAAATATTAGGTTTAAACTTAAATATGTATTATAAATGCCACAGAACACATATTTCTCATGGTATGATCTTAATTTAGTAAAATAGAATAAACACCTGATATAGTTTTTCCATGTCCAGTGTTTATTTTATTTAGTGACATTCATTAAGTTGACTGTAGCCCACCAGGCTCCTCTGTCCTTGGGATTCTCCAGGTAAGAATACTGGAACAGGTTGCCATTTTATCCTCCAGGGGATCTTCCCGATCCAGGGATTGAACATGGGAATCCCGCGTTGTAGGCAGTCTCCTGCATTGCAGGAGGATTCTTTACTGACTGAGTCACCAGAGAAGCCCATGTAATATCCAATTTAGTTAAAATACATTTCAGTTCAGTTCAGTTGTTCAGTCATGTCCGACTCTTTGTGACCCCATGGACTGCAGCATGCCAGGCTTCCCTGTCGGTCACCAACTCTTGGAGCTTGCTCAAACTCATGTCCATGGAGTCAGTGATGCCATCCAACCATCTCATCCTCTGTCATCCCCTTCTCCTCCTGTCTTCAATCTTTCCCAGCATCAGGGTCTTTTCTAATAAGTCAGCTCTTCGCATCAGATAGCCAAAGTATATACAGTCAGGAAAAACAAGACTGGGAGTTGACTGTGGCTCAGACCATGAATTCCTTATTGCCAAATTCAGACTTAAATTGAAGAAAGTAAGGAAAACCACCAAACCATTCAAGTATGGACCTAACTCAAATCCCTTAGGATTTTACAGTGTGAGTGACAAATAAATTCAAGGGATTATATCTGATAGACAGAGTGCCTGAAGAACTATGGACAGAGGTTCATGGCATTGTAGAGGAGGCAATGTTCAAGACCATCCCCAAGAAAAAAAGCAAAATCCTTTTAATACACATATATTTAACTTAATATTTTAGTAAATAGAATGAATATCTGATATATTAGAAAAGACATATACATATATGCCAGGTATTTATTTTATAAAATTTATATCATACTAAAGAAAGAATTATGTATTCTGTGTTTATCCATTAAAAGTTCTTTTAAAAAATGTCCTAATATCACCAATTATAAAGTGAAAAGTCAAGACATTTTAAATCACAGTACCCCATGAACCTGGTGAAAACACTAAATAATATAGTAAAGCTTTATGCAGGCTCCTCCCCAATTTCCACTTTGGCTATTGACAGGGAACCATGTTTAATTCTTTTAGCTAACCTTCTATTTATTTTTTATTGAGATATAATTGGTATATAATATTATATTTGTTTTAGTTGTATGATGTAATGATTGGATGTTCATACATATTGTGAAATGATTACCACAGTATCTAGTTAACATGTTACCTCACATAGTTACAATTTTTTGCTTTCTTATGATAAAAAGCTTTAAAGATCTATTCTCCTAGCAGCTTTAAAATATACAATACAGCATTATTAACTATAGTCACCATGTTATACATTATATGCAAGACTTGTTTTTTTTACAACTTGAAGTTTGTAATTTTTGATTCTAGCTGATTCTTTTCTTTAATCCCCATACCCTGAATACTGTCTTGGACAGCTATTTTTCAACTATTCAGTTTTGAAAATTATTTATTTACTCTTTCATCTCTTAATCCACCAAACTTCTTGTATAGTTAAATCATTATATTTAATTAAATCAATAAGCTATGTAAATGTAGTTTACTTGAAAACCATAGTTTATTCTCGTGCAACTTTTTCATTTATCAAGAGTTTCTAATTTCCTTTTTCACCCACTATTTCTCTTTATGCAAACATTGTATGTAAACTGTTTAGCTTATCACATTCTATGGAGTGTTTGCTTGTTTTTTACTGACAGTCCCGTGGGACACTCTGCCTCACCTGTCATCTAGACAAGTCACTTTGTAGGATAGCTTCCAGGTGGTCATCCTGAGATTTCTTTTTGGGAAAGAGATTTTTCCTGGAACTTATCTTTACCTTTCTTGGATTACCGAGTTGTTTTGCTAGAGCAGAGTATGTGGGAAGTGATATTTCTGAAAACTTGTGTTTATAAAAATGTGCTTATTCCAAACATTTGACTGACAATTTGTCTAGATATAGAATTTTCATTCTACATCTGTTTCTTTCAGATCTCTGAAAAGTTTGCTTCACTACTGTCTAGCATCAGGGTTATTAATAAGAAGGCTGGTGCCAATTTGATCAGTCCCCTATAGATGACATATCTTTTTCTCTCTGGAAATTATTAGGGTCTTGTCTTTATTACTTTGGTACCAAAATCACACAAATACTTGTCTAGAAGAGGGACTTCTTAATGCATTTGTTTGGCACACAGAAGATGGTTTAAATCTGAAGACTTAAGTTCTTCAACTCGGGCAAATTCACTTGAATTGATTCTTTGATATTCTATTAGGTTGGTGTAAACATAATTACAGTTTCAGACCGTGAATTTTAAATCATTATAGTTGTTATTCAGTCACTCAGTCATGTCCACCTCTTTGCAACCCCATGGACTTCAGCACACCAGGCTTCCCTGTCCTTCACCATCTCCCAGAGCTGCTCAAACTCACATCCATTGAGTAGGTGATGCCATCCAACCATCCCTTTCTCTGTTGTCCCCTTCTCCTCCTGCCTTCAATCTTTCCCAGCATCAGGGTCTTTATAACTAGGCATAAACATGTCTTTACCAATCAAAATAGGAATCATTACAATCAACATATTTTTGCCAATGAGAAATAAGTTTGCTTATTCCTGTAGCATAAAAATTGATGCTTTGGGGCGCAATGAACTCTTGGAAAGCATTTTCTGCATCCTTCTGACTGTGGGAGCATTTGTTTTGTGAAAAGTTGTCGAGATCCTTGAAGAAGTGGTGTCCGTTGGCGAGAGGTCAGGTGAATATGGTGGATGAGGCAAAACTTTGTAGCCCAATTCATTCAACTTTTGAAGCACTGTTTGTGCAACATGCAGTCAGGCTTTGTGGTGGAGAAGAATTGGGCCCTTTCTGTTTACCAATACTGGCTGTAGGCATTGCAGTCTTCGGTGCATCTCATCAATTTGCTGAGCATACTTCTCAGATGTAACAGTCTCACTGGGATTCAGAAAGCTGTAGTGGATCAGACCAACAGCAGACCACCAGACAGTGGCCATGACCTTTTATTATTGCAAATTTGACTTTGGGAAGTGCTTTGGAGCTTCTTCTTGATCTAACCATCAGCTGGTTGCCCCTGGTTGTCATATAAAATCCACCTTTTGTTGCACATCACAATCTGATTGAGAAATGGTTTCGTGTTGTTACATAGAATAAGAGAAGATGACACTTCAAAATGGAGATTTTTTTAAAAATTTGTGATCAGCCCATGAGGCACCTGGGCTTCCTTGGCAGCTCAGACAGTAAAGAATCTGTTCACAATGCGGGAAACGTCGGTTCGATCCCTGGGTCGGAAAGATCATCTGGAGAAGGGAATGACAACCCACCTCAGTATCTTGCCTAGAAAATCCCATGGAGAGAGAAGGCTGATGGGCTACAGTCCATGGGGTTGCAAAGAGTCAGACTCTACTCACTTTCACTCATGAGGCACCCACCTATCTAACTTTTTCACCTTTCCAATTTGCTTCAAATGCCCAATGATGTGTAGTAATAAGAGGATCAGCTTTGATGGTGGCTCTAAATTGGTCGTTACCAACTTCCAATGGCTGGTCATTAAGCTCTCCATCTTCGAGGCTCTCGTCTCCTTTGCAAAATTTCTTGAACCACCACTGCACTGTACATTCGTTAGCAGTTCCTGGGTCAAATGTGTCATTGATGTTGTGAGTTGTCTCCTCTGCTTTACGACCCATTTTGAACTCAAATAAGAAAATTGCTTGAATTTGATTTTTTGTCTAACATTTCCATAGTCTAAAATAAAGTTAAAATGAGCAACCAAGTAATGAGTCATTAGCAAAAAAGCATAAAGAAATGCACATTAAGATGATGTATTATATGGCCACATTTATTTAGAATGAATTCCAGTATTAAATGGTAAATTTAAACAGTGTAAAAACCACAGTTACTTTTCTACCAACCTCACGTAAGCTTCTCTTTTCTAGGTCCTATCAATTTAAATTGCTAGCGATCAAATAAATATTGATCATTTGTTACTCAATAAAAAAATTAAAAATAAGGTACAGGTTCCATTTAGATTCTCCATCATTTTGAGTCTTAGAAAAATAAACTCTCAATAGTTCCTTGAGGGTTGAATTTTCAGACCTTCTCATAGGCAAGGTCATAGAATCTGTAACTGGATTTCTCCCAGAGGTCAGGTGGAAACCAGCTCTTTATTTTATGAGCATAGGTACCTAGATAATTAGGTCAGTTTCCCAAGATCTTACAGTCAGTTAGTGGCAGAGCCTGGATAAGACTGAATCATTCTCATTTTCTAGCTGGGTTCTTTTTCTGTCACATATTTTCTCATCTGTTACAACTCAGTGGCTTGAAGAAGAAATTCACACATCTTAAGTTCAAACATAATGTGTATGGTTTCCAAAGGAAATTCTAGGGGCTGTAATAACAAACAAACAAAAAGTGGAGAAGGGCTAGTGAGCCGGCGAAGATTAGAGACATCTTTCAGAAGGGTGGATTTTCACCTCCCCTCCTGCCATTCATCACTGCTAACAGCAACTTCCGCAACTGCTGATGAAACCATTTGCTAAGATACACAGTGGTCAGAGTACACATGTGGTATTTAAACATAACTTTGCTTTCTTGGAAATGGCAATCAAACAGGTATTCAAATTATGGAAAGCGTTAAATATATGTTTCAAAAAACGTTTGTAGTAGAACTCGGTCTTAGCATGAAGACTGAATTGTGGTGTTAAAGAAGACCCAAAAATGAAGACACAGTTTGAGCAGCCAGCCCCTACAGCCATGTAACCCAAACGTAAATTGCCCTGATTTCCCTGAATGCTAACTCTGTTTTCAAACAAAACTCAAACTTTTCCCCATGAGTCTTTCCAGCCACTCAGCTACAAACGAGCATATACAACATTACTACACTAGAAGGAATGTAAGTTTCTAGCAACCAATCACAATGGAAAACACTGCACTTCTTCATTCATGCTTTATAAACCAAGCTAAAATTGCTGAGAGTATGGCACTTTTGGTTTTGATGTTTCCCTGTTTGCAAACAGTTTGTTTCTTGTTCAATAAAATATTCATATCAACTAATACTCTCCAAGTTTTCTTTTGACAATTTCTATAATACCCACTAGCTATGCCACTATAGACAAGTTAGTTAAATTCTGCAAGTTTTCTCATTAGTAAAATGTGGAAATGGTGATAAGATTTATTACAATATTCTTTAGAACATTGGACAAAATTGTAAGATTTATTAGAATATTCTAAGCATTGGACAAAATTACGCATAAAACTGAACTAGCATAGTGGTTGGTACATGGAATACACTCATAAATATTTGTTAAATCAATGAATATTAGGCTATGCTGTTTGTCATACAGACTTTGATTTTTCACACATACAATTACTTGAGGGTATGGAGAATTTTGCTTTCATCAAAAGTTGCTGAAAAATAGTATTATTTCAGTTGACTTGCTTATAAAACAGTAAGAAAAAAGTTGTAAATGACAAATTCAGTCTGAAAGAATAATTTAGGATATGTGTCATTTTTTATATTGTAAAAGGTTAGAACATTTTGCACTAGGCTAGCGTGTTGTCTTCACTGAATAAAATGATTTTTTCCTCTAATTTTATATTCACAAGACTGTGGAATGTATATATCCTCAAAACATACTGGAAGAATTGATCATCAGTAATAAAAACAATTGTTTACATGTATGATGTAGGTGCTGCTCAATAGTCATTCACAAAATTGATTCAACTCGTCATCCATTCAACTCATTTGTTCATTTATTGATTGTGTTTTACTGAGTTTCAAATCAGTAATGCTGAGATCCTGAAGAGAAAGTCATTGCCCTGATGCTAGCAGTCTTACCTCCATTGCTTAATTCATTTGGAAAAATTAGGAACAGGAAATTAGAGCAGAAGTGGGTGAATGTTCCTTGCTGTTGCTATGTACGTAGTCCCTCCTCTTCTAAGGAACTATACCAAGCATATAAACCAGTACTGTCCAATAGAAATAAAATACAAACTACACATGTAACTTTAAATGTTCTACCAGGCACATTAGAACAAGTAGAAAGAAATAGGTGAAATGAATGTTGAAAATATATCTTAACTTCATCTTTTCAAAATATTACCATTTCAACAGGTAACTAATACTAAGGTTATTAATAAGATTGCGTACATTCTTTTTTTCATACCAAATTTTTGATATCTGATGTGTATTTCACACTAGCGATGTACCTCAATTTGGACTAGCCATATTCAAATGCTCAATAGGTTCACGTGACTGGTGGCTAACATACTAGTGCAGATGATAGGCTTTGGGATGTGGACATCTCTTTTTGGAGGTCATCATTCAACTTACTACATTGCCTTAGAGCCTCTAGAGGAATGCAGTTCATGAACACCTTGATTTTAACCCAATGATATTTATTTTGAAGTATCTAATCTCCAATTCTGATACTGTAAGATAATAAATGTGTCTTATTTTAAGCAAGTTTGTGGCAATGTGTTACAGCAGCTGTGGGCAACTACTAGAATTGATCTCAAATCTTGTTTCCTCCAGCCAGGGGTCTTTTATTGAAACCATTGAGTAATAATCATGTTAATAATCTACTAGTAGTAGAGACATGATTATTGTCTTCCCTGCTGAATGAAAAATTTCTGGTTTGGAGCTTGATAGCAAAATAAGAGTTATAAAACCATATAATTGATTCAGGAATGATAATAATCCAGACATTTGCAGTAAAAGTTGCAGTATAGTTTTGACTAAAGGTCAGTTGTCAGTATATTGTGTCTTCTGATACATTTCTGTATCTGGCCATTTTTGTTCTAGGGCAGAAAATAGCCCCAGTCTGGGGCTTTCTGAAGAAGGCACAGATAAACTTGCTTAATCTGAGGAACTACATGGAAAATCAAGGAAGGGGGGGAAAGGAGGAAGGAGGGAAGGGGAGAAGGGAAGAAAGATGGAAGGAAGGGAAGCTGGATCTGTGAAAATTCAGAATTCATCAAAATAATAACCCAAAGATCAAGTAGCTATGTCATATGACCTGGTGCCTGCTAAATAATGAGAAGCAATGTGGACCTGGGTTCATAAGATGGAAAGCTTTTACCCTATAAAACAGCATTAAAATAAAGAACATTTTGGTGGTACTTTCTAGAGACATAACATAGGCCTCATTTATAGTGTTTTTAATATCAGTATCAAATCAGTTGCTTAATTCATCTTTGTTGAAAGCAGTGTAACAAAACACCCAGGGATACACTTTTGCTTGGTTACCTAGTGTCAATTACTGCAGAAAATACATTAAAATAATAGTACGTAAGGTATAATTAAGAATTAACAATAGGAAGCAGTGAAGTTGCTCAGTCGTGTCTGACTCTTTGCGACCACATGGACTGTAGCCTACCAGGCTCCTCCATCCATGGAATTTTCCAGGCAAGAGTACTGGAGTTGGTTGCATTTCCTTCTTCAGGGGATTTTCCTGACCCAGGGATTGAACCCAGGTCTTCTGCATTACAGGCAGATGCTTTATCAGCTGAGCCACAAGGGAAGCCCAGCAATAGGAATCTAGACCAATTAATAAGACCATAGAACTCATTATTAGACAAAATATTTGCTGTTTTGCAGATTGTGGGGAACACTAATTAGGGATAATAGATAAGAAAGAATTTGGTGTTCCTATTGTCACTTGGTAATTGTTGAGAGTCACCAAGCAAGACAGCAGAAAGGACTTTATCAGATGGAGCAAAACAATAGGCCACTCTAAGGGGAGGCCAAATAAACACTGAGAACGAGATTCAAAGGAATTTATTGTCAATACACCTCTAATTAATCTATAATATGATAAAGAAACAAAATTGTGGACATATAAAGTAATGGTCATAAGGGAATCAAATATCTTAAGGTAGAATAGACTTAATTTGTGAATCCTGAGAATACTATCTTTACCATATAAAACATAAAGAAATGAACATAAATTTTCTCTAATAAGGTTCTTTTCCGAAGTAGAAAAAATTAGATTAGGATTTTTACATTATGAAATGTTTAAAAACAGTGTTTATATATTGAATTCATTGGTTACTTGCCAAAATACTTTTAAAAATCTTCATAAGATAAAGATTAGAAAGTCCAACTCTTTCTTTCCTGACTTTGATCCCAAAGGTATTCATATATAAGCTTGCCATATATAGCATTGACAATTTTTACAAAGTATATTTCAGTCATAAACATAGAGTGTAAAATGAAGAAAACTTTAGTCTCACTTATTATGATGCAAAAAACAAAACATTGATGCAAGGAAGTTTTATAAGAAAATGTAATAGATATTTCTCGGTTTATTTTGTTGTACAAACATCAGTATTCTTCAGATGTAATGTTGGGAGATGTTTGCAAATTTGGCAGAGTACAGATATCTTTCAGTAAGATTGATCCAAGAAGAGTCTATGTTTGCCACAACTCAGCCCTTTCTTGCAAAGACAAATCAATTCAATTTATTTACCCAGGTTTTAGGAGGAGATTTCCTGGTGACTCAGATGATAAAGAATCTGCCTGCAATGCAGGAGACCCAGGTTCTATCCCTGGGTCAGAAAGATCCTCTGAAGAAGGGAATGGCTACCCACTCCAGTATTCTTGCCTGGAGAATTACGTGGACAGAGGAGCCTGGTGTGCTACAGTCCATGTGGTCATAGAGTCAGACACAACTGAGCGACTAACACTTTCATACTTTAGCTTGGGCACAAAGGAGGCAGAAATGGAAAATTCCATCTCTCGTTCATTGCAGCAAAAAAAAAAAAAAGCTGAGAACTAGTCGACTTTTGTTTTATATCAAGGTAACAACATATTTTTCTGCTTTTTTTTTTCTTCCAGTATTCTTAGAATTTTACCACATTTTCTAATTCTAAAGCCAGAAATTTAGTTAAGTCTTGGTATTTCCTTAATTGAACTATTTATGCCAATATATACATAGTTACTTCCTTCATTTCTTCTATAAATATCAGTTCAGTTAGTTTTCAGATGATTGACTGAGATGGGTAGAATAATGGCTATTGAAGCAAGTTGAGACAAAGATAAGTAACTTGCCTGAAATAGTAGGCATGTATTTTTGGATTTCAATCCTCATCTGGCTAACTCCAAAGCCATCTACTTTCTATCAAGTGCCAATGAGTTTACCTTCATCACAACCACCCTTAGTTATTTGCAATCATTGAAGTTTAGATGAAAACAGTTGTTTATTGAAGAAATTTATTTTCACCTCAAGTATTTCAAAACTCCTGAGTATAAACTACCTTACCATTATATTTTATAGTTCTTATAGTCTTGCATAGTGCTTACTATGAAACCCAACACATTATCTGTTTCTTCTAGCCAGTAGGAACTGAGAATGGCCATAACATTGAAAAAAAAAAAAGACTAAATTGTGGTAAGAATGGACTATATTTTCATCATTTTGTTACTTTCATTAAATTAGAAATGTGTAAATGCTTGCATATGATATCATTTCTACTGAAGTCAATTCTGTTGTCAATGCTGAAGGCATTTTCAAAATTATTATTTGTTTATTCATCTCCTTCCTTCTCTCTCTCTTTTTCTTTTGATTGTCCATAAATTGTGACAGGCTGCTTTCTCAACTCTTTTGATTTAAATGCTTGTTAACTTAGGTGGGAAATTTAAATTGTTTCTTATAAGGAAGTCAGTGTATTAGGTAAAGCGTGCCATCTTGTTTTAGAAATTCTGCAAAAATGGGAACGCTAATTACAACTTAAATCCATGGTGGCCTTCAGGGAGGAGAGCATTTGCTATCAAAGAGAAATATACAGATTCTTAGTCTGTATAAGAATTCAGTCTTCAACCCTAGATTTGTCTCTACGGTTTATTATTTTGCCCTCTTAGCAATATGTTAGAGGAAATTAGTAGAAGAGGTGCTTTTTGTTAAAATATTTTCATGATAATGATTAAGCATAATTTGAAAAGTAAAGAAGTGAACCTATGTTATTGAAAAGGTCAAGGTTGCTTTTGTATGATTATATAATTTGAGCAGTTTAAATTGAGAGACAATTTGTCAAAAAGTCAACATTTGGCATGCTTAAACATTTCCTATTAACTCTGGTTAACCCTATTAACGACTTCAATGGAAATAAAAACCACCTATATTCACAGGAAGCCAAGAAAAGTGGGAGTCAGTACACAGAATGCCTTGGTGCTTTAAACCTTTTACATAATTGAAAATAATTAGGCCTGCCTAAGAAAGCCATTGTCACAATACAAATTTGGCAGGAAATTAATAAAATCAGCTATGCATTGTAAAACTATTTAACTTATTTTTATTTGATTAGTTGACAAATCAAATGAATTACAGAGATGATAAATTGACTTTAAAATTCTACATTAACATATGCCCTGAAGTCTGTCTTCAAAGTCCATTACTGTATAAAATATTTCTATTGAAAGAAAAAAATCTAAGTAGGAAACTTACATTTTCAAATGGGTGCTGCCTGGCTAAAAGACAAAAATAGAAATCTGTGGCTCAAAAAAGAATGTCCAGCCCACAAATCCTGAGAGATTATCAGGGGAGAGGCATTTCTGACTTTAAAGATGCTGTTATTATAAATAAATCACATGCATATACTTTAGCAAATAAATTGCTCACATACTAAATAGCAACCCCTCTTAAGTTGCTGAGGACAAGGGTGAAGTCCTCTATAGCATGAGTCTAACAATCGCTCCTTAATAAAAACAATCAATGAGTTGGAATTGACATCTGTTGTAAATGCACATTGATTAAACTAGGCTGCAGGTTAATCAATGCAACTCAAAACATCCTGGTGTGATTATCCAAGTATATGTACAACAAAGAAATCTGGGAGTCACTCTAGTTCAAAAGTCAATACCTATAGGCTGTATGGTGCTATTTTAAAAGAAAACAAAGTGATTGGCTGGATATCAAGGGATATAGCTTGTATTTGACATGGGAAAGAAATAACACAGAAGAAGCCCAGCTAATAAGGTCAAAGAAATTAATAGGATTACATAATTGTCATTTTGCAACCCCAAATGGCTTTACTGATCCAGCTAAGGATGATCACCTTAAACAATGAGGTGGATGGTCAATGGGGAACATGAAAAAATTGCAAATAAGGAATGGCAATCCACTCCAGTATTCTTGCCTGGAGAATCCCATGGACAGAAGAGCTCAGCAGCCTACATCCAATGCGATTACAAAGAGTAGGACATGACTGAGCAAGCGACTAACCTCTTTATGAATATCTCTGGCTTGCAAAAAGGGAAAATTACTTTATTAAAAAAAAAAAAACACACACCAATTTGTCAGTCCCTCAGCCTAAAGTTTAATCTTAGCAACACTCATGGCTGGCCAACCAGAAAATAAGTTTTCTGCTGCAATGCAATGTGGTATTCAGCATTACTTATTAAGTATACTTACCTCCAAATAATTCTGTTTTTTGGTTTCTGGGAATTACAGGGGATAGAGACAGAAGCTAGACAATGAGAGCGTTTGGAAAACTCTCATTGTCAAAGTTTGGGCAGGATATGGCAATGCTTTCATTTTTGCTTTTGGAAAACTTAGACCAGTGAGGGTTTGAATATATTGACATTGCAGAACCATTTAAGCTGAAGTAGAGTTTCTTCAGTACCTATCTTAGCTCCTCAGTTTTACAGATAAGAAAAGCTAAGTTCAAAGGTCACCAAAGCTAGTAAGAACCAGCCAACATTAGTAATGCCCCAGATCCTAGGCCTAGAGCTCTTTGCAAGACCTCATACAATTCTTTAGGGACGTGTTGGCACCTCATCAAGTACCGTGGTCCCAGTGACTATAGATGTTGCAGAGAAGCCTGGAGGAAAATTTGCAAACGATGCTACAGAGAAAATTAAGCAGCAAACTTATGTCTGTATTAGAAGAACATCTTTAAGGTCTTCTCTGACAGTGCGTATCTTTTTGAGCAATTCACAGCTGGATCTATCAGAGTTTAGAGGATTAATTTAGGAATCTTACCCCCATGTGTTCTTTTATCCTTAGGAGTAATTTTTGCATAAGGAATAATTTTTTTTTCTTTCTTTTTTTTTTTTTTTCATTTATTTTTATTAGTTGGAGGCTGATTACTTTACAACATTGCAGTGGTTTTTGTCATACATTGAAATGAATTAGCCATGGATTTACATGTATTCCCCATCCCAGTCCCCCCTCCCACCTCCCTCTCCACCAGATCCGCCTGGGTCTTCCCAGTGCACCAGGCCTGAGCACTTGTCTCATGCACCCAACCTGGGCTGGTGATCTGTTTCACCCTAGATAATATACATGTTTCGATGCTGTTCTCTTGAAACATCTCACCCTCACCTTCTCCCACAGAGTCCACAAGTCTGTTCTATACATCTGAGTCTCTTTTTCTGTTTTGCATATAGGGTTATCGTTACCATCTTTCTAAATTCCATATATATGTGTTAGTATACTGTAATGGTCTTTATCTTTCTGGCTTACTTCACTCTGTATAATGGGCTCCAGTTTCATCCATCTCATTAGAACTGATTCAAATGAATTCTTTTTAATGGCTGAGTAATATTCCATTGTGTATAGGTACCACAGCTTCCTTATCCATTCGTTGCTTCCACGTCCTGGCTATGATAAACAGTGCTGCGATAAACATTGGGGTGCACGTGTCTCTTTCAGATCTGGTTTCCTTGGTGTGTATGCCCAGAAGTGGGATTGCTGGGTCATATGGCAGTTCTATTTCCAGTTTTTAAAGAAATCTCCACACTGTTTTCCATAGCGGCTGTAATAGTTTGCATTCCCAACAGTGTAAGAGGGTTCCCTTTTCTCCACACCCTCTCCAGCATTTATTGCTTGTAGACTTTTGGATAGCAGCCATCCTGACTGGCGTATAATGGTATCTCATTGTGGTTTTGATTTGCATTTCTCTGATAATGAGTGATGTTGAGCATCTTTTCATGTGTTTGTTAGCCATCTGTATGTCTTCTTTGGAGAAATGTCTGTTTAGTTCTTTGGCCCATTTATTGATTGGGTCATTTATTTTTCTGGAGTTGAGCTGGAGGAGTTGCTTGTATATTTTTGAGATTAATCCTTTGTCTGTTGCTTCATTTGCTATTATTTTCTCCCAATCTGAAGGCTGTCTTTTCACCTTGCTTATAGTTATAAGGAGTAATTTTTAAGAATACCTGACTACCTTGGACCATATCATGAAATGATGAACTTCTTTTAGGCCCCTGGGAATGGATACAGCAGGCATTACTGTTTTTATTTTTCATTATTTTCTAATAATATTCACACAGAAAAATGCTATTCTGCTGTCAAATTCAGTTATGTAATCACTTCAGCTATACTTTTCTATAAGGAAAAAGAAATACCACAATCCAAATATTTGCAATCAGTCTATAACCCAGCAGCTACTCATCCTGCTTAGGTGAAAGATTGTTTTGGAAACTTGCAAAGTGGGTATTAGAAATCATTTTATTCACTTCTGCAATGACCTTCATAACTGCTTTGTACTAAAGCATGCTGGGTAACTCACACTCCCAAATGGATTTAAAACTAAGGCCCCAAGTCAACATAGTCCCCCTCAGGCTAATGAGAATCAGTAGCAAAGATGTGCCATGTGTAGTTTTAAAATGTTAAAAATGGTGTTAACAGATTAGGTCCTGAGTTTCCTCATGAGATTATTATTGCCTTTTAAAGCAAACTGTTGTTAGACATGGCTTTTTAAACCATGCTGGAAAATCAATGGCCCAACAGTTTTATTCTCTGTCTTTCATTCCAAGTGTATTGAAGATCTGTCTTCAAGAAAGGATTCTCAGAGAGGTGGCTCTTACGCTCATGGAACAGAGGAATGTGGTATTGATTTGTTTACTAAGAGAAGCAATGGTGCCTGAGAACTTTGGGTACAGGTCTACATTTCATTTTCTGCACCCATCAAAATGGAACAGAATAGGCTAAATAAAACCACAGACCACAACCAAGACAAAAATTTATTTTTGATATTAACTATAATCTCTCATTTTATGCTGTACTATAACTATGAATACAGTCCCCATAGGTGAAATGCTATTAAACAATAACATTTTTCTAACAAGGGCAACCAGGGCAGGAAAAAAGAAAGCCAAAAACATGGCTTGTCTACAGTAAGAGATTAAATAGCTTTTCTTTTCTTTTCCCCTGCTGCCCTTTACAAACCCACTACATTAATGCGCCACACTTGAAGAACTGTGTTGGAGGTTAAGCCTTTTGAATTATAAATTTGCCACTTATTTAAAATGAGATTACTGGCAACTCATTTTGTCTTTATTTTCAAAGTCATCCCGATCATACATATAATAATTCCTATTTAATTTCTATCCCTTATGTCTGAGAACATGTTGTTTCTTGTTCCATTTAATGCTCACTACTACTCCATGACATAGAAATTATCACTGTTTAACAGATGAAGAATCTGAGACCTTGCTTTGGCAAGATTCATATAGTGGGAAAGTAGAAAACTGGGATTTGAGCCGTCTCCCTGATCCAAAGTTATGTTATTTTCTCTATGCCACAGTCTTATTTCCTTAAGCAACTAGATGAACTTACAGTGAACAAACAGGCTAGATTCTATTCTATTTTAACCCTTAAAAAATGTCAATATTGTTTACTTCGAGTTTTACGTTATTGTGCATGCTAAGTTGCTTCAATCATGTCTGACTCTTTGCAACTCTATGGACCATAGCCTGCCAGGCTCCTCTGTCTATGGGATTCTCCAGGCAAGAATATTGAAGTGGGTTGCCATGCCCATCTCCAAGGGATCTTACTGACCCAGGGATTGAACCTTCATCTATTGTGTCTTCAGCATTGGCAGGCAGGTTCTTTACCACTAGCCCCACCTGGGAAGCCCTAAGTTATTAATTAGCATTACATAAATTAATACCTAAGACCATATTTGAAATATAATGAGAAAGAGCTTATAAATAGGTTATATGGAATTTTAAACAAAAAACTACCCAGATCTTTGACATTGAATTGTACTTTAAAATATATTTTCCCATCATAGTAATATCAGCTTAAATCTATACCCTAGGTATAGTCAAGTGCTCTAACCAGTACTCACTCTAGGAAAAATTAGCTAGTATTTCATCTTAAGGATGTATTCCAGATGTGGCCAACACAAATGTTCAGCTCTATTTATGAATGTTCGATATCGCAATCTTCTTAATTTGTGGAACAGATGTTAGAGATTATGTTTCTTTGGTGAGATGAATGGCTTTGAAGACTTGTGGATATGCTGAACCACAGAGAGAAAGGTGCATGGCTAAGATACAAGAATCTAGGCCTTCATCCCTGAACCACAGTGTTGACTGTCTTGATCTCACTCCTTGATGGTCCTGTGTTTAGCTAACACATTTTTGGCCTTGTGACACAGATTAACATGGTTAGCTGGAATAGGGTCAGATCTGCCTTGAGATAAAATTTTCCTGGTAGCTCAGTGGTAAAGAATTCACATGCCACTGTAGGAGATGTGATTCAATCCCTGGGTGGGGAAGATCCCCTGGAGAGGGAAATGGCAACCCACTCCAGTATTCTTGCCTGGGAAATCCCATGGACAGAGGAGCCTGGCAGATTATAGTCTATGGGATCACAAAGGATTGGACATGACTTAGAGACTAAATAACAACAAAACTTTCCATGACAAGTTTTGTCAGGACACACAAGGGACTCTAAGCATACAGAAGGGCTGATGCCCTTATTTCACACCTGCCAGCAACTCTATGTATGATGAAAGTCAGTCTGAGATTTGCTTTTATCTTATCAATGCAGGGAAAGAAAGATGTATTTTCTCACCTACCTCTAACTATTAGAAATTACTAATATTTATCAAGGGCTTCAAGACAAATATTATTCATCTCTGTGTAGTATCTCAGCATCAACTCTCCCACTACCTGGATCAATTTTTCTTCCTTCACCATTGTCACCTCTCTACCAGCAAAATGTAAAGCTAGAGGTCAGGCAGGGTGCTCTTGTATCATTTCTAAACTTGTTTTTGGATGCACTTGGTCTCTGGAAAGATTGAAAATTTAATAGGCTTCTTGAAGACACTTCCATCTACATAACTTATAGAACCAGGCCTCCAAATGGTCCAACAAGCTCTTATTCCCTTAAAGCAAGGACTCAATCCAGAATCAAAGAACAAAATACATATAAATGTGAATAAATATCCTAAATTTAGGAGCTACTCATTCAAACTGTTCAAGGTTGGTGGCAATATCTCATAAAAATTGGCAGGTATTTTCTCTCTCAACAATCCTTGAACATGGCTTTCTAAGACAGCATGTCGACATTAAATCTAGAAAAATTACCCTCTTCATTTCTTACCTCATGGTAGTGGAGAAATGAAGAAAAGCACCATAGACTCTTGTGATAGGAAATTTAGATTGATAGATAGACCTGGTATTTCGATGTGTACTCTGAGCTCCTTGGAAAGAAACAGTGTGAGCTGTTTTACTATCATAAGGCATAAAGCAGATGAAATCTCACTTTATAGAAAATAAGATTTAGTTAGGGTGTACTTAAACCACTGTCTTACAAGTGGGATTCCTATCTAGAATTTCTGATCTGGGAAACATTTGACAAAAGAACTAATTTAGGACCCATTCATTATTTGGAATGATAGACATTTTTATTATTTTTATTTTCAAAGCTCTAAATTCAAATGACTTCCCTCCTAAAGGCAGATATTTTCTTGGTTGTACAGTGGCCAGGAAAATGTACCAGGTCATAATGAGTTAAGCAGCTTTTAGTAATGAATCTCAAGTGATGGGCAGAAAGAAGTTACATGGAAAATACCTGTAGCTTGTTAGTTTTTCACTCACATACATTGTCTGTAAAGGGCGACCTCACTCACGACGTTGTTCGTGACTTTGTGACTACCGATATGTAAGAAGTTTGGGAGGAGGCTGCAATAGTTGGGAACAAAACAAGTTCTGAAATCAGACTTGGGGGCAACTTTCATATTTTTCTCTCACTAGTATAGCAACAGTATCTACCTCATATGATTGTTTTGAGGATTGAATGAGTTCATCACCATAACGCAAGCAGCACAATGCCTGGCGTGTAGTAGGTGACCTATATGTGTTTACAATAAACAAATATCTAGATTCCCTATTAAAATTCCTTTAAAAACAAATGCCTCCTAATTTTTCTATCATAAATTTGGATTTTCATAAATTTTTCTTCATGTGGTCACTGCTAAATCACATCATGGTCACTAAACCTCCATAGTGTGTGATTTTGCCGAAAGCCTCAGAGAGGCAGATAGAATGCAAAGTGTATTGGCCTATAGTCAGAAATCCTGGTTTTCATTCTAACCCTGTGACTGGCAACAAACTTCTTCACTTTTCTAGGCTTCATTTGTTCACCTTACAGTGTTGGTTCTGAAAATCAAATGAGGTCAATTATACCACACTGCCCATCACCGAGCCAGCGTGTGACAGATGCTCAACAAATAAGAATTGATTCTCACCAGCTAAGGTTTATATTTTGGGGGCGTAAGAAATAGGATATGGATTTCTCCTTATCCCTGTGTAGCCCATGGATTGGCACATCCCTGATATCTACTTAATAATTAAATATTCCCAGACTTCATGAATAAAATGTACTTCCAACTTTATTTCACTGTGTGACAAAAAGACCTGAGCGTGTGAATTTGATTGTTTTCTCACTGAAATGTCTGAAATGTTCTTCTGTACCTTATGGCTCTGAGGATGCTATTTTCTTTGTTAATGATGTCCAAACAAACACATTGTTAAAAATAAATTGCAGGGAAGCACAGTGGGAAATGAAATTTACCAGGTGGAAGATCAAGAGGAATTAAGCACAAAAGCTCCATCCTATATGTCTGTAAAATTGATTTGACTTAATAAGTTTAATGCAAATGGAGTTGTATTGTTTGGAATGTATGAATACACACAGGCACACACACACACACATTTGTAACTGTTTGAGTCCATCTTGCTGCTGTCCATTTAGAATTATGAATAAATAAATATAAATAAGTTGTTTTCATTTTTAAAAATCAGCTTTTTATCTGAAATTCCAAACTAAGCATAAATGAGCATATGAAGAGATAGACTTTAAAGAACATGGTAGATTGGGGCCTGCCCAAAGACAGGTCATGGTTGCCATATTCTTCTTGGTAAAAGAAGTACAGTATCTCTTATCTCATCTTCTAGATTAAACTTGTTTGTTGTTTACTGTCCCTGTAAATCATTTTGTTGTAGCCACTGCTAGATTTATAACATGCAGTTTCTAGTAATCAAACCAGTTTTCCACTCCAAAGCATTGCTGTGTGATTTGGTATAAAATGTTTTAGTCTGTTCACCTAGCTAACGCTGCATATAGTTCAGGATTCAGGTTGCATATCCTCCAGCAAGTTTTCCTTTATTCTTTCTTCCTATTCAGGACCAGCAAAATGACCTTTCCTTGTACTCTTAAATTACTTCTTGTAATTTACAAATTGTAGCTTTCTTGTTCGTCTTTTCCATGCAACCTTGCTTGTTCTTCAATCCAATCCCCTGCCACAATGCCTAGCACAGAGGAAATGCTTAATACTTGTTGAACCCAACTGAATCAATTCACAGGTTATTTTTGTGTAACTAAGCTTATTCCAAGGTGATTGCCAAGTTTCCACTAGTCTGAGAAGAATGTTTCATGTACAATGTCCTAAAGGAAGCATTGATATTAAGAAAGTGGTGTGTTTCCATCTTCTCACTCTGATATCTGTGACAGTGAAACATCTACTCGACGCATGAAATTTGTACCATGCAACTCCCAGTGGGCTGAGTTCAGGGATGTGAGCTCTTTAGGTATGTGAAAAGTTCCACTCAAGAGTTTTTGGTTTTCTGCTTTGCAAAATAAAAATAATGATTATACCTCCTTTTCTCACAGAAGGGACCAGGACAAGTGTCTGGCCCAGTCAGACAAATAAAAGATGAATTCTAAATTGATTATAGTTCATCTCCTCTGAGAGGATCTTTTACTTACCTGATGGTCCCACTTACCAAAATGGTAAATCTGTAAAACAAAGGTAGAAATAACGGATGACTTTAGAACTATTTGGTAACACACAAAAGGTGGTTAAGAGGGAAGAAGGATGCTAGCAGATATAAAAATACAATTCCTAGTTAGTACAAGTTCAATATACAATATTTGAACTTTCTTTCATAAATGAAAGATTTCTTTCATTTGGGAAGCAGACATCTTATTGACATTTGTAGTGATCTTACAGAAAATCAGAGGATGTATTTTTTATTCTTTATTAGAAGACTAAAACAATAAAAAAAAGCAATTTTAGTTGCTCAAATTGGCATAGATCACATCTATCAAAAATACCAGGCAGGGACTGCCCTGGGGGTCCAGTGGTTAAGATTTCACCTTCCAATGCAGGGAGCGCTGGTTTGATCCCTGGTTGGGGAGATAAGATTTCACATGCCTCAAGGCCAAGAAACCAAAACATAAAACAGAAGCAGTATTGTAACAAATTCTATAAAGACTTTAAAGAAAAGAAAGTATGTTTAAAATAATATGCAAAAAGAATTCACAAAGCAACTGAAAATATCCTATTCATAAATGATACCCAATATTCAAGGACTCCAGATCTTTTAAAATGCTATATTATTTCAAGAAAACAAGTCATTCCTTTCTGTGTGTCTTGGATCAACTGTACTAACCCCATTTAAAAATGGAGGAAACTGAGCAAAAGAGACAGAATCATTTCTGAAACCGTAACACTAGTAAACCAACAGGAGAATTAACCTAGTTCATTGTTTTACTACTTTCATATATGGGAGTCTGCTAATTTGTTTATTTCAAAATTACACTCAGAATGAACAGGAGTTAGAGCAAGAGTAAATTTCTTTTTTGGTACGATTCTTTTCAGATAAAACAATACACCCATCATTTTAGGCCAGATGACTCTCTGTCCGAGACAAAACAAACAGACCAAAAACTCCTAAAAACTAAGAAAAAATATTTTATCAATCCCTATACTGAAAGTAATTTTACAGAGAGATTCAGTACAATAAGTAGGCCCCAGCAGGAAAAGGTGTGGCAGTGTTAAAAATACAATACAACCCTTCCCAGTGAAGTCACTTATGCTAAGCCCCACATCACTAAGACCGAGATTTAATTTAATCACAGTTTTGGTTCACCCAGAAATGAAATCTTACACCAACCAGTCAATCAGGAATTGTATGGTCAGCTCTAGTGAGGTCATTTGCCTGCTAGACCCCTGCCACCTTTTAAGAGAAAGTAACCTTGCAATGACCCACCTACTTTTTGCCTAGAATAATTTCGTTGATTTCACTCCTGTCTTTCATTTTGCTCCTCAAATCTTCTTTCTGTCTATTGTGTTGGATGCTGCCCTACTCATGTATCACGGGACAAAGCTAATAAGATCTTTAAAATTGACTCAATTGAATTTTGGTTTTTAATGTATTTTTGTTGCCTTTAACTTGTTTAAGAAGAAATATATTTTACTTGGTACCTTAGCACCAAGGCAGCCTTCTCTGATCAAAGGTCAATTCAACTCATTAAGAAGTTATTGAATGCCTAATATGTATTAAAATTTGCATTGAAGTCTATGTTGAGCTTTCTAGGTAGTTAAAATTGTATCATATAAGTGAGTAACTTCTCTTTGCTAATCTTAATGACTGGATTTAATGCAAGAGCAGCAGGTGCTTTTTAGCTTTCTTGATGATTTACTCCATCGTCTTCAAATCTATTTTCTAGTGCAGCATCTGTGAGCAAAATCAATTGCATATTCCAGGCAGGTTTCTTCTTTTCTCTTTTTGAGAATTCATTATAGATCTTAATATATTAAAAAAGTTTTTTGGTAGTCTCTTATTGGTTTTATGTTCCAAGGTATTAAGAGTCAGATAATATGTTCACTTGCTTTGTCTAAGTGCTTTTCCCCCCTTGTCCAGAACATTTTTAGCATTTGGTCTAAGCTGATCTAAAGATTTTCAACTATTTTATATGCAACATGGGTGAAATTTGAATTAATTTATACAGAAAAGCTTTTTACAGTTCTCTCATTTGTAAATGTTGAGTGCTCATATTCTTTAAATGGAAAAAAAAATCCATGCTCAAAAGGATATTGGTGTAGAATTAATGTAAAGACAAAAAACCAAATGTATGTTTTTCTTAAACACACAAAGTTAAAATCTAATTTCTACTGTCATTCCTCAGGTAGAGAATAAAACATTTAATATCCTTGCAGCTTTCTCCCTCAGAAGAATATTCTAGGAAAAATAATGTAAAGAAATGCCTCAAAAATATTTTCTTATTTTTATGAGAAAGGTAAGTTTCTCTCATAAGGCATATTTTCCATTAAGAATTTTTAAATCATATTTAAACTATTAATTTTCTCTCAGGTATTTATATCAGATCTCTTGAATCAGCCTATTCCTAAAATATTTAGAAAATATGTTTACTAAAAAGATTTACAAACAGAGAAATAATTCAAATAAAATTCTCATACAAATTTTAGATGGCCTGCCAGTTTTAAAAAAGATGAGTGATAAAGTTTGTGCTAGAAAAAAAATCACTTCATCTAATATCTGTTATCACATCTAAACTAAGAATTCGAACAAAAGTTATTTTTAAGGGAGATTTTAGGGAATTAATATGTATCTCCATTTCCTGTCCATGTTCTGAACAAATTAGGAGGTAGACAATGAGTCAGGTGTCAGAGAAAGAAGTACTGAAGTTTTTCTAAATTCTGAGGTAATTTTAGACTTACAGAAGAGTTGCTAAGGTCGTACAGAGTTCCCATACAACCTCCACCTGACCCTTCCTAATGCTAACATCTTACACAAACATTGGTACGACACTAGTCACTAAAGCAGAGGCTTTATTTACATTTCCCAGTTTCTGTTCCAGGATCCCACCCGGGATCCACACCGCGTTCAGTGTCATGTCTGTTCACCTCTTGTATCACGGCTCTCTGTGTTTCTTTGTAACTCGTGAACTTGGCAATCTGAAAAGTACTGGTTAGGTGTTTTGTGATTACCTGATAGTTTTTCTATATTGGACTGAGTTGATAGATTTGAGGAGGACCAGAGTGGTGACAGTTTGTAAATGATTGATATATTTTATCGCTAATGACCATGAGAGTAATTGGGCTTTCCTGGGGGCTCAGTTGGTAAATAATCCACTTGCAATGCAGGAGACTTGGGTTTGATCCCTGAGTTGGGAAGATCCCCTGAAGGAAATGGCAACCTACTTCAGTATTCTTGCCTGGGAAATCCCATAAAGAAGCTTGGAGGGCTACAGCCCAAGGGGTTGCTAGAGTCAGAGACGACTTAGCGACTAACCACCACCGCCGTGACCGAGAGTAATTGCTAACGGTGACTTTCTGTGGTCTTTTCTCCTATATCCATCAATTGGCATCTTTTGTTAGGCTAAGTTGCTTCTTTTCCTTCATTTACTTATTGATGCAATCATTTATTTTTATCTCATGCTTATTTTATTCTGAGTCTCATAATTTAATACTATCATTATTTACTTTGTATTTCTAATTTTTCCAACTGTGGGCAGACTTGTTCAGGTTGACTTTTGTGTTCTCCTGATATCTTCCCACTGTGTTTTGTTTTGACTTTTGTTCTTTTGTTTTAGTTTGTGTTTGTCTTTACTTTCTGGCACTTCGAGATGGTCCAGATTCATCTGCGCTTTCTCTGCCCCTACCCTGGAATGAACCATTTATTCAAGTAATCTTGCTTCCTTTTATTAGAAAATGAAATTTAGAAACCAACATCGAGGTGTGTTCACTGCTACTGGTGTATGACTTCTAGGTCGTCTTAGTGCATGGAGTAAAGAAATGTGTATATGCACACTTTTCCAGGCACATACGCAAATCTGTGTTTTTATACCCACCTCTCTCTGTGTGTGTATGTATGTACATGCGTGTATGCTTATGTGTATGTGCATCTGTGGAGGTGGTGGTTTAGTAACTAAGTCACGTCTGACTCTTGTGACCCCACAGACTGTAGCCTGCAAGGCTCCTCTATCCATGGGATTTCCCAGGCAAGAATACTGGAGTGGGTTACCATTTCCTTCCCCAGGGAATCTTCCTGAACTAGGGATTGAACCCGCATCTCCTGCATTGCAGGCATTTTCTTATCACTGAGCCACCAGGGGTTATGTGTATGTACATATGCTTATAAAGATATATACAGTTAAACATAAATTTATACTGATGGTTCTGATTCCAGTCCACTACCACAGGGTTTATTGTATCCTTCCTCTTTGCTTATTTGTAACTATCTTCTCAGGACGAAACACAGCTTTCATCATCTGCAATTTATTTATTTGTTCAACCGCAGTTTTGTGAATACCTCTGGGATGACTTTATTGCCACCAGAGGGTTTTTAAATGAGCCAGCATGGAATATTAAATAACTCCAAGCTCTCTATATTTCACTCTCAACTTTGTTTCCCAAGTTATATCCATCCAGATTGCACACAATTCTGTAAGATTATTTAATAAGAATAAATAACAATGTAAAAGTGAGCCAATATAAAATTGACAACAAATAAAGATGCCCACATTTATTTCCATTACTAAAGTCCAGGGGAGATTTAAAATCTACCAATGAAATCCTCTTGTGACTTACAATACTAAGATGTCAAAATCTAAAGAATTTTAAAGTGAAAATTCAAATCATCTTGTCCTTATGAGTTACAAATCCAGGAGAATTTAGGACTTCACCAATTCATTACATGCTCAGTTTTAGCCTAAGGGGTTTTTGCATCTGGGTAAAGTTGCAGTTTCTTCAGCAGCTATAATCTAAGCAATTTTGGCAGGGAATATTTCTTTCATAGCCTCAGAGTTGTTTTAGTTTAATGCCAAATCTCTCAGAGTCTCAATTCTAAAGCATCCAGAGTTAACAGTGGATGCATATACAGTTGTCAGTGACCTGCACTTGACTGAAATGCAAGTTTCTCCCTGCGCCTAAGTTAGCATTTAGTACTCACTGTTGTCCATACAGAAACTCAAATGGCATTTAGAGATGAAAAGTTAGATGGTGAAAAATCTAGATTTTAGTCTAATCAGCATGCCCATCTGGAGTTCATGAGCTATGAAGTTAAACTCAATGAGAAGTTTCCTTCCTTTAAAGAGTAGTTAACCAGATCTGAATATAAAATTACTACATCTGTGTAAAAATTTACTACTGTATCCTTTCTCCTCTCTCGGAGAATGATGTTTCAGATGTTGCTCTAGTTTTACAGTTGTTCTTACTTTTCAATAGACTTTCTATTTCAGAGCAGTTTTTGGTTCCCAGCAACGTTGAGGGGCGGATACAGAGAATTCTCAGATACCTCCTGCCCCCCGACATACACACCCTCTCCCGTTATAGATATCCCTCTTCACAGTGATCCACCCAACGAACCTGCATTGACACATCATCATCACCCAAGATGACGCTTTACGTTAGAGTTCACCCTTGGTGTTGTACAGTTTTTGGATTGTGATAAATGCATAGCGGCATGTGTCCACCATTACTGTATTATTCAGAAGAGTTTCATTGCCCACAAACCTTCTGTGCTCTCATCTTCCTCCCTAACTCCTGGCAGTCACTTATCTTTTTCCTATAATTTTGCCTTTTCCAGAATATCATATAGCTGGAATCATACAGTACATACCCCTTTCAGATTGGCTTCTTTCACTTCGTAAGACACATTATTCCAGGTGCTTTCTTGATAGTTCATTTCTCTTTAATGTTATACATTATTAAAAAATTGTAAGGTTTTCTTCATTTTATATAGATTATGGGTTTTGACAAATGCATAGAGTGCTCTGTATATTACCACAATCAAGTTGTAGTATAGTTCAATCACCTCCAAAAACTTCCTCATGTTATCTTTTTGCAGTCAGACTCTCTTCTCACGTATAGTTCTTGGCAATCACTAATCTCTTCTCACCAAAATGCCTTGAAGCATACAGTATGTGGTCTTTTGGATCTGAATTTTTTTTAATTAGCACAATGAATTTAAGACTTATCAGTATTACTGTACAGGGAAGTAGTATGTTCTTCTATGCAGTTGAGTAGCATTGTAATGTATGAATGTATCAGTTTTTTTCTATCCATTTGGTGATTCAAAGACATTTGATTTGTTTTCAGGTTGGGGCCATAATAAATTTCCCATAAACGTGTACAGGTTTCTATGAACATGCACTTTTATTTCTCTTGAGTAAATGCCTAAGAATGAGATGGTTGAATTACACAGTAAACTTATATTAACCTTCCCTGGTGGTTCAGACGGTAAAGAATCTGCCTGCAATGAAGGAGACCTGGGTTTGATCCCTGAGTTGGGAAGATCCCCTGGCAGAGGGAATGGCACTCCACTCCAGTATTCTTGCCTGGAGAATTCCACGGATAGAGGAACCTGGCGGGGTACAGTCCATGGGGTCGCAAAGAGTCAGACACAACTGAGCGACTTTCACTTTCATACTATGTCAACCATATAGGAAACTGTCAAACTGTTTTCCAGAGAGGCTAAATCATTGTGTGTTCCCAGCAGCAGCCACTGAGAGAATTCCAGTTGTTCCACATATTTGAACATCTTATAGTGATTAATAATGTTAAGTATCATTTTGTGTCATTTTAGCCATCATGTATCTCCTTTGGTAAGGTGTGTATTCAAACACTTTGCTCATAATTTTTTAAATTGACTAGTTTTTTTCCACCTATTATTGAGTATTAAGTTACTAAATAACTTTTTAAGTACACATTCTTTGTTTGATATATGATGGACATGTATTTTCCCTCAATCTGTGACTAGACTTTTCCTTCTCTTAACAATGTAAAATGCAGCTTCTAATCAATAAATTCTAATTAATAAAATTCAATCCTTCAATTATTTTTCACAATTTGTTCTTATGATATATAAGAATTCTTTGCCTAACCTAAAGTCAAAAATACTTTCCCCTATGTTTTATCTAGAAGTTTTATAATATTATATTTTACATTTACATTTTGAGTGAATTGTTGTATAAAGTTTAAGGTATTCATGAAAGTCTTTTTGTATGAACATCCGATTGTTCCGACACCATTTATTGAAAAAAATCTTATTGACTTAACTTTATATCTTTGTAAATGGTACTTTTATTGTATTTATATTGATCGTTAGGAATACAATTAATTTTTGTACCTTGACTTTGTGTTCTGTAACCATGTTAAATTCACTTCTACATCTAGTTTTCAGTGTAGATTCCCACTGGATTTTCTACATCATGTTGTTTGCAAATAAAGGTGGTTTAACACCTTCTTTCATAACTGGGTGCCTTTTGTTTATTTTCCTTGCCTTGATCTGCTCAAAACTTTAGAAAGATTTTCAGAAGTAGTGAGAACAAACATGCTTGTCTTATTCCTGATCTCAGAGGGAAACAATGCAGCCTTTTACCATCAAGTAAAGTATTCACTGTAGGTTTTGTATAGATGCTGTCGATCAGTTGAAGAGTTTTCCCTTGTACTGCTAGTTTTATGATAGTTTTGTTTTTTAGGAATGAATTTTGCATTCTGTCAAATGATATATGAGATGATCATATAGCTTTTCTTCTCTAAGTTTGTTAATATGATGAATTATACTGATTCATTTTCAAATATCAAACTAGGTTATTTCTGTGATAAATCCCACTTGTCGCACTTGATTTGCTAAAATTTTGTTTAGAAACTTTCCATCACTTTATGAAAGATGCTGGTCCACAGTTAATTTTCTTTGCCATGTTGTTGTCTGGTTTTGATATCAGGATAATACTGGCCTCATGAAATGAATTAGGGAATACTCCTCCCTATCCCAATTTCTGAAAAAAAAAGTCACACCTGCAGGTACATGAATATCAGAAAAGAAGAGAGAGGCTAACCTATGGATATCCCCACACCAATCGGAACAGTGTATGAATTGTATGCTTATGTGTATTGTCCATGTATGAATAACAATTTGTATAATGTGTAACAAGAGACTACAAATATTTTCCTAGAGGATATTGCTCACTGGAAAACATGAAACAAAAGTGAAAGGATGTTTAGCCCTCCATTTTCTTTCTCTTTAAAGGCAAGTCAATTCAAGTCCGAGTACTTTTCTTTAGACATAAGTCAGGGACCTCTGAAATAAAAGATATTCCAGAGGCGATACATTCACTTTCCTTTCGGGTGAATTCTCTCCTTGTTCATGAAGCTAACAAGCTAAAGGCATAGAGTTACGCTATCTTCAGCTAACATGCGGGGGGAAATGGAAAATAACAATGAACTGATTCACTCGGGGTTAATGGCAAATCCAGACCTCATTAGACCTCTTGCCTCTCACTGAGGTGTTACAGTTGTCTCTTCAGTTATATTTATTTCAGTGAAATTGCTTTTCATTTTTATCTTACTAGTGACTTTAGAATCGATCTCCAAGATAAAATGCAATTTTACAGTAAAGTAACTCTTATCAAAAGCAGGCTGCTTTTACTATAGCCCAACCTTTTAATGTTAAAGTTCCTGAAGGCTTGGTCTTCGGCTTTTTTCTTACTATACTTACTCCCCAATTGAAATGGAGGTCCATTTCCCCTCTGGCTTTTCCTCTTGGGAACTGATCTTTTCCAGTGCCATATAAGGGCTACTCAGGTGATTCAGATGGTAAAGAACCCACCTGCAATGCAGGAGAGTCATGTTCAATCCCTGGGTTGGGAAGATCCCCTGGAGGAGGAAATGGCAGCCCACTCCAGCATTCTCACTTGGGAAATCCCACGGACAGAGGAGCCTGGCAGGTTACAGTTCACCGGGTCTCAAAGAGTCAGACACGACTTAGCGACTAAACAATAACAACGAAGACCATATAAAGGGATGGAGAGGTGTCCATTTCAGCTGCCACAGAGGTGGGGAAGGGCACAAAAGCGCCCCTCAGAGTCTCCACCCAGGACACACTGGCTGAAGAGAGTCCTTTTGGGCACTGAGATTATTGCTGAGAGAGAAAGGATTTCTTTCTTCTTGTGAGACGTAGGCTGAAAACACTGTACTGGCAGAGACTTTCTGAAAAATTGCATTAAGACATAGGAAAGAATAGCAAAAAAAAAAAAAAAATCATGATGGGAGGGAGTAGAGAGAGTGAGAGAGAGAGGTTGAGATAATGCAAATCATCACTTAAAGATTTAAACATCCTACAGCAGATGTGCCTATAACTCAACCCCTGCTCTTTTTCAGTTTGAGTCAAGAAATTGCCTTTTCGTTTAAGCTAGTGAAATTTTTTTGTCACTTTCAGCCAACAAGTGCTGACTACTATTCTGAGTGTTTCTATTCATTTACTCATGATGACAGCTTACACTGCTCTTCTATTCCCACTTTATACTCTCCCCGGATCCACTTCCATGAATTCCATACTTGAATTTCGGCTTGCATTGGAGGAGTTAGGCAGCTGAACTTGCCATGTTCAAAGCCAAACAACTGGCTTCCCCTCAAACCTCCTCTTGTTCTTTTTTTTTTTTTTTCATCTCAGTATGTTACCACCACTTTTCAATGACTCAAGTCAGAAATTAAACTCACCTTAATTACTTGGTCCCTCTATGCTCCCCCACTGCCAGATCATCAACAAGACTAGCCACTCTTACTTCCTAAATATTACATCAGTTACTCTCTCTACTTTTAACTTTTACTTTCTCATCCCAGTCCAACACCATCACCCATTGTATTGCAACATCTTTCCAGTGACCTCACACTTTCAGTTTTGATTTCCTATAATCCAGCCTCCACAAGCACCTGGAGTCAGCCTTTAAAACCATAAACTTAAGTCACTTTGATCTCCTGCTTGGAACCTTGTAATTTCTTCTAATTGCACATAAAATAGAACTTAAATCCTTTTCCCATAACTTTAATCTTGCTTTCTCCATGCTCCATACTCTGTGGTTCTGGCACTGGTTTTACCACACTGTTTGTCCTTATCTTCCTTTGGCTGGGTAATTCTCCTCCTTTATAGCTTGACCACCTTTTATAAATCACCTACATGGTTACTCTCTGTCAAAACTCCTAGATCAATTACTTCATATCATACAGATTCCTCATAATCACTTATTGTCATTGTTTGGCTTTATTTTTATCTACCTACATCACTAGTGTGGACTGTGAACTTCATGAATTTTAGACCCATACCTCTTGTCTCTACCCCTAAACACCTGGTATCCACCTTGTCTGCCAGCTACAAAGACACTCAAAGTATCTTTTGGTTGTTTGTTTGAAGATTCTTTGATGTGGGCCATTTTTTAAAAGACTTATATTGAATTTGTTATAATGCTTCTGTTTTATGTTTTGGGTTTTTGGCTGAGGCATGTGGGATCTTAGATCCTTCACCAGGGATCAAATCTGCACTCCCTACATTGGAATGTGAAGTTCTAACCACTGGACTACCGGGGGAGTCCCTGCAAAGGATCTTTTGAATGAATGAAAGATGGAAAAAATTAATATGCAAATGAATGAATAGATGGCACAGGGTATATTACAGAAGAATTTGAATGGTGGAGACTAATTCCATTTAGACTTATATAAGAAACTTGCTCTAGAATAAGAGACATAGGAAATTCCACTTTGAGCAATAGCTTTGGAAATGGTGAGAAGAAAGGAAATAGCCTCAGAGAAAACCTGGGAGAAAATCTGGGTGTCTGTGTGTGTGTGTGTATGAAAGACACACCAACTCCTAGTGTATATATGTATGGAGGATAAACTGCAGGAGATAGGAAATAAACCTTGGAAGAGAAGAAAGATATTCCAAATTGCGGATTTCATTGAATACCAAACTTCATTTAGTTTGAACAGAACTATAGTCATGAAGGTGATGAAGAATGCATGTGAAGAAAATAGCTGTGGCTATGAAAGGGGGAAGTAGAAGATCTGAGAGATATGGCAGTAACATGGACAGACCTTAGTGACAAATGGAATATTATATGTCAACAGAGATAGGAGACGTAAAGCTGATTCACGATTGTCAACCTGTGTAACAAGGATACAGATTCTGTTAGCAGAGACAGGAATCCAGGGAGGGCTGTGTGTAAAATGGGAAGATGGCGATGATATTAAATACATCGTAAAACATATACATACAGAAATAAGCAGCAGCTACTTGGAAAAGGTGGTGCTGAATTCCACCTGAAAAATCAAAGATAAATAAGTTAATGAGCAACAACTTCTACAAAGAAAACTGTATTGAATAAGTTCTATAGGCTGAGGGCATCAACCAGAGTTCAGTGCTTAAAATGGAATCCTGTCATCTTTAGCAGAAAATAATATAGTATATGTAATATGGGGAATTTGACATTTATATTATCATTGGAAAGGTTAGAGGAACTTCATGTCAGAAGTGGATTCTTATCAGGTTCCTGACATCAAGCCCCTTTGGTCCAGCCTTCAGGAACCACCCCGGCCCACAAGTCAGGAAAATGCTATTGCTATGGCATCACCATGCTGAAGTCACAGTCATTGCCGTTGGCAAGCTGCAGGACTGACAGCAGGTGTGGGGGTCCAACTGCGCTTACTCTCCACTTGGATGTGTCCACTTAGGTTCACGAGAGGTCAGCACTTCCCATCCCTTGCCATCTTCCTTCCCCTTTCCTGATATGGCATTGGTGGGTGTCGCTGGCAAAACCTGTAGGATAGCCTGAAGTCTCATGGGAAGGGAGCTGAGCAAATGCAGTTTTTAGTCTTCTGGCCCTCACGTTCCAGGAAGTGGGATTTCAGGGGCCTAAAGCACATTGGAAATGGAGGCTGAGGGCCAGCAGAGAAGGCCCAGCATGGGGCACAGGGCTAAACATACGTGTTCTTACCCACTTTGCATTGAGAAATACTGCGTTGTCATACTGTTGAGACAGGTCTGGGATCTGGGACACTTTGCTGCAGTGGTGCAATGCTTGGAGCTGGACACACCTCTCCATGAGCAACAACATGCAAAGAAACTGTATGGGACTAAAAATAACTGTGCATGTACGGTTAGGACAAACTCTGGACAAAGTTACAAAGATTCCAAAATACCCTACTACCATTTTCAAGAGTCTGGAGCAAAAGCTGGGTACTGAGCATGCCCCCTGCACTCAACACCACCAGAGGGGTGGGCAAAACACCTAAGCCACCCCTCCAGCCAGCCCCCTGGACACACCCCTATCCTCACACTGTATAAGAAACAAGTTCAACCCCCTTGAGGAACGAGCAAGCTGGAGAACATGTTGTTTGCTCCAGCTCCCCCTTGTTGCAGCAGGGGCCCCAATAAAGCCTTGCCTGAATTTGTCTGGCCTCTGATCAATATATTAAGGAGGCCAAGAACCCTGGTCAGTTAACACTATAACCCTCATTTTACAGATAAGAATGTGAAGACAGGGAAATGTTAAGTAACTTGACATAAGCCTGCATTATATGTCTGCATTTAACAAAGTAGGGGAATCAGATTTGCATCCAGGCATTTGGACTCAAAAGCCCACATTCCTTAGCACTGTCCTAGAATTTTCTCCTTAGAAATAACAATTGAAGACCTCAAAGGAACACATTTTGAATGAGAAAAGAACAATACTGAGTGCAGACCTTTGGGCAATCCTTCGATGTAGGAAGCAAGCAGAGGAAACAGATCACTTAAATTCAAAGGTGAATTATCACCAAGAATGCAGTGGCTTATGATCTATCTGTTTGAAAACTGAGAAGTTACCACTCTAGGCAAGCAGCAGATCATCAGCCTCACTGCTATTGTTTAATTCTGAAATGAAGGGCTATAGCAATAAACTCATATGGCTTAGGAGAGAAGGGAGCTTTTGGTAGCTCAGTGTCAAATTCTTGGTATTCTATCCCAATGTGTTTCCTCTCTCATTTTAACTTCTCAGTTAAAATGTATTTAAAAATCTGTTCTTGGGTCACCCTTACTCATCAGGATCATTGAGAGAACAGAGAACTCAGTTTTTGTTGTCATAGGGAGCCACAGAAGCATGACCATGTGGCTACTTTGGATTTTATGGGTGCTGGCTGAACACGCTCCAACTATATCCATCTACCCTCCGAACTTCCCTCTCGACAGCTCTGGAACATATTTTCGGAGTCCCTCATACTCTGACTTCATGTGCGTGTCATTTACAACACTCAAGGAACCTTTGCATGTGTGTTTAAGACAGAAGAGTATTCTTACTTCACTCACGCTACTCTACTGGTTTTATGGCAGGTATCATTTTGCTATAATTTGCTATGAATTGTTTCACCATGGAGCTACCTCTAGTACTGTTCCTGATCAGATGTAGAAAGACACATGTACTGATGAACATGTACATGTGTGTAATATGAACATGTACTGATGATGATGACATTACTAAGAGTTTCTTGCTACAGGATCAGATATGCTCTTGAATTCTCCAGATGGTAAAACTCCTTTCTTTCTTTACATGTCTCATTGTTTAATTTTTTTTTTCTATAACATGGAATTAAAACTCTTTGGGATTTACCTTCTACTATCAACTGCTATAATGAATTATAATTGATCAGATCCAAAGATCCAATAAGGAAAAGTTATCTTATGTACTCAAATGACTAATATAATCAGGATTACAAAGATCAGTGATTTGCCCAAAGATGAAGCATCTGGTTATTGCATCTTCTAAAATTATAGTTGATTTTAGTCCCATAGAATAGCAACCCTGAAAGATGCATTCTGCTATTAATAGTTACTAACCTAGTATCAATGTAAAATTTGCACTGCATTTACACTTCATCAGAAAGTTAGTCTATGTTCTTTGAAATACTATTTAGGCTACACTTCTGCTATTTTAATAAAGTTTTAGAGATTTCTACATTGACAAAAATGAAAAAAAAGTATAATTTGATATTTGAAATGAAAAAGACAGAAACATAAAAAATAAAAATCACATTTATTAAAAAAATATACACAATGTACAATGAATATGGTTTTCACAGAACAATAAAACAAAATGATTTTTCTTCAAATGACAATATAAAGTGATCTAACCTATTTGTGCCTCATTTCTTAGGACTACACATTATTGGTTGATCTGGAATATATATTTAACACTAAAAGAAAACAAATGCAAATGTTTCAGCTAAGTACCACAAGAATCTGAAAATCACATATTAGGTTAAATAAAATAATAAAATATGCACAAGAGTGTATGTGTACAAAGGATTGCACATGTGAGGTGAAATGGGAGTGTCTATACAGTTACAGAAATGTAGCATCTGCCTTTTAAAATCTGAAAGCTCTCTGACATGAAATGGCTTTTAATATTTATAGTGATATAACAGCATCATAAGAGCTACTAATATAGAGATAATAGAGCAATCTTGCTAATATTTGAGTCAATACTGCCTGCCAGTCAATAAAATTGCACCTAGTCATCATTAAAGATGTACTGTTGAGCTGCACCCTTGTATGACCTTAGAATATTCTGATAATTTAGGAAGACTATGAATGTTTCATACCATGAGTACGAAAGTGCAACATCTTAAAGAAAGACTAAAAGATAAGTGGCTTAGTGGTAACGACTATACCTGCCAATGCTGGAGCTGCAGGAGACATCTCTAGGTCAGGAATATCCCCTGGAGGAGGAAATGGCAACCCTCTCAAGTATTCTTACCTGGGGAATCCCATGGAGAGAGAAACCTGGTGGGCTACAGCCCACGGGATTGCAAAGAGCTAGGCACGACAGAGCAACTGAAGACAGCATGAAAGATAAGCAACATTCGGTTTACCAGGCAACAACACTTGTAGTAGGTCTTCTCTCTAATGTTCAGTCTCTCTGCCTATCCTACTTAACTGTGAGTCATGTTTTCCTTTTTAAATTTAAAATTGTGACTATTCATGCAATCTAGAAAAGTTTATGCTCAGGAGAGCTGGTGGCATGTACATCTTTTAAGTTAATACTACCTTACAATGTTTTCCTACCTCCTTGATACTAATAGCCAGATATGATTTATTTCTTTGACATCAGAAATGCTTTAGATTTCCTCTTACATGCTTAGAAATAAAACTAAGAGTGTTTAATCTGCACTATAACTCAGAAAGAAAAAGCCCAAATGTCCATACCTTAACTTTATACCTAATTGGCCCTCCATATTTTATCTAAAACATTAACTGCATTTTTCTGTTCTTGAAGCTTTTGCTAGAGATAACGTCTGTTTGGAAAGTTGTAACAAATTTCTTCCAAAGAAACAAAAGATCTAATACACTGGTAGTTTCTTTATAAAGTAATGAAACATAAATATGGAGGGGGAAAAAAGCAAAACTCTTGCAGATTGCAGCTGGGCTAAATGAATGTGGATTCTGTGAATTTACCTAAAATTGTCAATCCACTATACAACTCTCAGCAAATTCTTCTCTTAAGTGGCACATAATCTGTAAAGCCTCCAGCTATTAGAGATGCCTTGTGTTTAATATATTTGCTTCACTATGCAACTGCTGATCACAGTTTTTCTCAGACCAGTTTCTTAAACCTGTGATGAAAGTTGATTTATTTCTCCAAAGATTATAAAAGGTGGCCTATATGTTGAATGAAACCACTGATAGACCATCCTGTTTGGAAATCAAACACCTAAACATTTGTGTGATTTAGTATACTGCCAGAGTTTAATTTGTTTAATCTAACAGTTTGGTTTCCAATTGAGCTATATTTATTAGAATCTGGGCCTGGTAGTATGTTACTGCTTTTCCAGCATTTAGGAAATGCTAAAATTATAAACTTAAAACTGACACTGAAGTGCATTTTAGTGATTTTCTAATTAGGCTAACATTTCCCTGAATTTTTCCTGAAGTTGTTATTGCTTAGGCGAAAGCTGCATTGCTCAGATTTCCCTTGCAGAACATCACAGAGAGATACATTTTTATCTATTTATTTTTTAAAATTTCACTTTTTGGCCACATAGCAGGGCATTAGTTTCCTGACCAGGGATCCAATCTGTGCTCTGTGAATTGGAAGCATAGAGTCCAGTGGAGCGGAGCAACTAGGCCACCAAGAGAGTCCCCAAGAGATACATTTTTAAATGAATTTCTATGACTGTTTTAAATATGAATAAACATAAACAGCAAATATTACTTATAGTCTAACAGGAGTCTTTAAAGAGGGCATAAACCAAGTCAAAACTGTAGCCCTCTGAGGGTGACTGCACTTAGTATCATTTTAATAATTTAATACTGCTTCCAAGTAGTGATTATTTTCTGGAGAAAAAGTGAAGGAGGTATCCAGTTTTGCACTGGTCAATGTTTAACACGTGGTTTTCCAGGAATTCAAAGTATGGGTTGGTAGCATTTGGCAGTTTCCAGGGTGTAACACCCACCATGGTCAATTTCAAGCTACCTATGTGATGTTACTGCATGCGGAGTCAGGAAGTGAGGCCCAGTTAGCACTTTATAAACATCATGTTTCCACTGATACAATTGGCATAAATAACCTCAGCAGCAGATATAAACAGTACAATATAGTAAAATAATTAGGCTGCATTAAGCTTTGATTATCATTTTTAATAAGATTTATTCAATTGTGTTCTGTAATTTAATATTTAATGATGGTTGTGTTTTGAAAACCGGCCTACAGGATTTAATGGTCAAGTATCGTGAGTCAGCACCAGCCAGTTTCTAGCACACCACTATTATCCTATTCTCAGCACCTAGCAAACTTTACATAGGAGGGGCCTGGATTTGCTTGGGAAGAAAAGCATGAATCTTCTTCTCTCCCACTGTCTTATTGTAGGCAAAACACCATACTTAGTTGAGAGAAAAAAAAGGGACGTATCTCCCACCCGGATGCTTGCTTTTAAGACCTCACATCCTCAGAACAAGAGGTCATAGTCTTATAAAGTAAAGACTGGAGCTTAGTTACCTGGTGTCCTGCTCCCACTGGGCAGCTGGTCATTTCAGTACAATCTGTCAGCAGGATCAAATATTTGCTCTGACACATGGGATTACTGGGTTGACCAAACTGTTTACATCAAAGGATTGTTTGGGCAGAGTGTTGACAAAACCCAAGTTAATACTGACAAAAAAGAAACAACCACACAAGAAATAAATGCAAGGGTACATCTAAAATATGGGTCTGCTTCAATAAAATATTTCAAACTTTTACATTGAGCTATTCTGGAGAACATTTTTCAGGCTCTGGATCTTAGGTCACTGGGTCAAACATAACTAGGATTGCATTTTCCCTTGTTTTTAAGTATGTTTTCTGTAGGACTTTGTAAATAGCTAATACTGAAGTATTATCTACTTTTGATGACATCAGAGGGCAAACATGTTTCTGAGCAAAAAAATTATCTTGTTTGGAAATGTTTTCTTGGTTCAGTGTCTGACTCAATGGGATCTCTTCAAATAGAATGACTGGTGCATCTTTTAAATGAAAATGGAAACAGAGAAGCATGACTTAGCCTGTGTTTGTACACAAGAGATTTTAAAACTTTTTGTATAACATTTCCTCTTTGATTTAGAAAGGTTTAGTAACTTAAGAAATAATGAAGTAGTTTTCCAAGCATACTTGAAATATCTCTCAGGAAAGGGGTGACATTATTGTAGCTATGAAAAAACATTTCCTTGATGAAATCTACTTTTAGAACATGAACAAATACAGGTTTCCATTAGAGGAATACAGAAAACTATGTTAATAATAAACGAGAAAGTACATTACTTTCATTTGTATTATAGTAAGTTCTATTCTTTGAGAACTTCTATAATAGTACTTCATAGAAAAGAAAAAAAAAAAACAAAACAAACACAAAACTTTGAAATGTCTTCCACAAATAGAAAACCCTACAGTTGGTTTTCTGGTTAATAAATATTTTTTTCCATATTTGAATCAAGAGGTTTCATTTTTAAAAATACGAACAAAACTATTGCTCATAAGACTATTTACAAGATATAAATCACTTAAGGTATCTTGGAACTCAAGACTGCCATCTGATATACTGAATGTGGCTTCATGGTTACTCAAGGGAATCACTGTCATACCAACCACTTTACCTTAAATCCAGTGGGATAATGAAAATAACCACAAACCCTACCATTTTTAAATGAAACTGAACAATTCGAAGATTATATTTACTCAGTGAAATTGAGAATGAGGTATAAAGGAGAACAAGATAACCTGTCCATGAATAGATCCACAGCACACAGCATCATTTCATGAAAAACGCAGTAAATATTTTGACAACTGCCTCAAGTATAATGCCCACAAGTCCTTAGCTAAAATAACAGATAGACAATTCTAGCATTAAAAGCCCCAGAGGCTTATCTAAAATTGCAGCAATTTAAAAAGCCCAACATGAGCCTGGAGATCTGCTTGGAATCTTTATTTCAATAGGTGTCTTGGTTGAGGAGCTATCATATCAGCTAGGAAAGCTACAGATGATTTGTTGAATGTGGTCATTGCTAAGAGGTTTCTATGTAACAAGTCTTTGGCATTTCCAAGGGAGACTGATGCTCTGGATCGCCAGCTCCTCTGATGAGAAAAGAAAACATATAAATTCTTAATAAATGTCATTTATTTAGACCTTTGTACTCTAAGTTTCAATTACAGCAATACATGCCAAGGCCTATTTAACCAGTATCCTTCCCAAATTTTCATGTATATATTTAGGGTGGCAATTCACAGATCAGATAAGCCACAACCTACAAGGTAAGAAGGGATTGTAACCAGGGTTCTAAAATCATCTAGCTGAGTAATTGGGGACACAGCTTCCTTGTACTTTAGTTTAGTCATTTATAATATTTAAATTGTTATACATGATGATCTCTAAGGCAATTTCTGACTTGTAGTTTTAGGAAACTCATGGTGTTATTTTACCAAGTAAGGGCAAATTTGAAATTCAGTTTAGGAGAAATAATTGTTTTGGTTTATCATTAATTACGGTAGCATAAGATTTAAAAGGTTCATTCACATATACTAATCTATGCCAGGCAGTGCATACTTACATCATTGATCGATACATATTAAGATAAATGCTAGAAAACACCTCAAAGACATTTGACAGTCTTTCATGAGCTTAACTGCATGAAGTTTAGGCTGATGGGGTAAATCAATCCAAGTCAGAGTTTTGAAAAGATACCATGTTTTTGAAAAGTATTTTTATTGCTTTATTAACACTGTCCATCAACATTTTTAGGAGGACCAGTCACACCTTCACAGGATGACAGTCTTTACAAGCACATAGGAACTGCTTCTGTAGTCAGGTTCAACAGGTATCTTGGTTAGGTATCCACAAGCTAACACTTCCTAATTTCCATTCACTAGAAAAATATTTTTAAAGCCTGCAAATGGGCTCTCAGGTTGTATATGAGAAAGGATGGGGGATATCTCAAAGCCTCTCTCCTCTAGACACTCTCCTATCATCGCTTTGGAGTGGAGAATGCCACTCTCTGAATCACCTCCAGGGCCCCTGAAGCAACTTAGGTTTTCTCAGAACGTCTTTCATTAAAAATCCCATGAATGAAATGTACACTTTTTGAACTGATCTCAACCAGCGAGGATCAATACATAGAAGCTTGGCACTAGAAACACAATATGATTTAAGATTTGTTTAATGGATTTCTTTCAGAGTCATATGCTGATAACTAATTCAAGTAATTCCTAGATTTGGGTGAACATTCCTGATCACCTCCCTCCACAGATTCATGACAATGAAAACAGAAAAACAGTGGAGATTTTCCAACGGAAGCGTATTTGTGTTCCTGTTTATTTACATGTTGGTAAACTTAGGTGTCAGCTTTTCCATAAGTCCCCTCTGGAGGTCTGTAGTACTTGGGGAAAGCCATCAGCTGTAGCATGTTGAAAGCATACTTCCTGCATTTGATATTCTTCAGTACATTTTCTATGCGGCATCCTTCTCTGGTGAAAGGGGAAAAAGCACAACTTCATGAAACACAGAATAAATAAATATGCTTTATTTGTTCAATGCAGAGTTGCAGCAACAGTCCAAGTAAAAATAACAAAGATTCAACTCTACATTTTTTTTTTTCACAAGTGATGATACATCTTACAAAATTAAATCCTAGGCCAGGCCCAATACCATTATTGCCCTCGGAAAAAAGATGAGTAGAGTCCCTTTGCTCTTAACATATATTTAAGGTTTAATAAACTCTTTAAATATAATTTGATCCACGATACAGCTTCATTTTCATTTCATAAATATATCTGCCTTTTTATAACTTTTCCACAAATGAATTTCTCAGTCTCTTTAAAACACATGAACATCTACACGTAGCCCTAAGGATGTAGGTTCTAGGAATAAGGCATTTAATTAAGTCTGGCCCTATAGATTTTTAAAGGAAAGTTTCATCTCTATTTGACTGCATTATTTTAGCTGTGCAACAAGGAGGAAAATGGCTTTCCAAACAGCCTGGTCCAAGTCTCAGCTTTATCAAGAGGAGTGCTTGTGGACAGATAGTACAAAAGTCACAGGTGCTGAAAATGGGGCATCGAGACGCAAACAAGACTTGGTTAAAAAGAATAGAAAAGTACAGTGAGCGCCAAACCAACCCAAACCATAGTTACAAATGGATTCATTTAATTACAAAACAGAAATAGCCATTCTCTCCAGAAAGTTACTTGACAGAAAAAAGGTTAATTGCAGCAAAGAAATCACAGAACTAACAGGTTAAGAAATCGAACAGAGGGTTCTATCAGCTGACGGCGACAATGAGATCAGCACAGTGGAAATCGAGTCTGGATGGAAGGAACCTCCCACATCTGTAGGACTTATCTCAGGGTTCCGGGGTGTTGTGCAAATTCAGTCTTAATTTCTTTAAATAAACGGAAATGGGAAGAGGAACAGGAGGCGCAGAACTTCAAGCTTTCAGGATTCTGTTCTTTGTCTTATTCCAAAGACAGGAATTTAAAAATTCTTCTTGAGCTAGTTAACAGTTGGGAAATGCTTTTCCGTGAACAAAAGAGCGAAATAATTCACTTAATGCATAGTACTTCTTTTCTTTTAGCTTTTAGGAAAAACAAATAAAACACAATTCAAACATTTGCTTGTTCTTTTTTTTTTTTTAAATTCTGTGAATCTGAAAATGTAGAAATTACAGCATTGTCCCCATAATTTAAAGTCCATTGTCAGTTGTAGAAAAGAAAGGAATGCAACATAAAACTTATTGGTATTTGGCTAAAAGTAATGCAAGACTTAAAATAAGCCACACGACTAGCAGGTGTGAGCTGACAAGCAGCAAGGCGACAGGATAGAAGTGTCGAGAAGTTGGCTTGTTATCAGTTAGACAGCCTGTTTCAGGATCGTCAGATTCATTCAGTGCTCCCTGGGTTTGTCTGCTGTTAAACAGGGAGGGGGGCAAGGAGTTAGGGGAGAAAAGAAAATAGTAGAGCATTCACACAGTAAAGAAACTCAACCTTAGATATCCTGAAATACAACACATTATCTTATATCATATGGAAGTTTCAGATGAAGTTTTTATGCTAAATAGACCCAAATGCATCCTGTGTGCTTTTTCTACCTGGACTACAGTGACAAATATATTTAAAAAAAGAAGATTCTTTTTGCTTTTTGTGCAAAAAGGAGGAGAGAGATGCTATGGTGATATTCACATAGGGCGAATATATATGCACAAGGAAAAACTCAAGAAGCATAACAGCACCAATAGAGAATATGACATGGATAAAACTAAAGTATGGATCAGCCCATAAAAAATAATCTGATAAATCAATACATCTTCGGAAAATGAAATGAGAAACACAGTATGTAGTGAAGGAAACAGATGTGTTTGGCACATTCAAACACACTGTCTATTGTTTATGTACCTATATAATGTATTTAAAGTTATAAAAATGATTTATGGAAATGGCTTGGTATTTTAAACGGATTAAACACCTGACATGTCATCCTTGCCAGCCATAAGATTAGTTTAACAAAACCTGACTCAGCACCCTTCCACTAGGTCAGCTCATAAATTATGTTGTCTCCCGCTATCTTCCTAAAATGAGGCCAAATATATCTCCTATAGACTCCTAAGCTTAAAGGAGATTATATTTGCAGAGTGACACATCAAAAAAGAAAAGATTCTAGATTTCCAGGTTGTGTATTTTCTGTGTAAGTGAAAAACGAGCATTTGTAATTGGGCTGAAAAGCAGTTCCAATTATGCCATATTTGTAATATGCCATACTGATGTGAGTTGAAAACACAAATTCTTTTCTATGGCATAGTTCATCAGTATTCAGAGTATTCAGAATTTCAGTCACTCAGTTGTCAAGGCATTTTTGATTTCTATCAGCTCTTCCAGGTTTTAAAGCAGAAAAACAGGGTTTGCTCAGTCGATGAACAGTGCTATGTATGCAAAGGTACCTTCTAAATAAGCCCCTTACCATCCATGACCCCTTTTCAACCAGTGGCAGCCTCTGAAGACCTCCTACACAAGAGATTTTTGACCTGATGTCCACTACAACCAGTGGCCACACGTGGACAAACAGCAGTCTTAATGATTTTAAACAGTGATCTGACCTCATTTAAATCAGTCATGCCTGGCTGGGTTCTAGTGTTCCCTTGTTGTTGGGTGAAGACCTAAGGGTTTTGTAGCCAGTGACAAAGTGAAATACTCTTATCTGGAAAATGAGTAGCTTATTGTGTGAAATGGAGTACTATTTAATTCCTATTGTCAGTTGTACTTGGTTACCTGTTCAACTCTTACTGCTTACTAGGTAGGAAATATGTAGTAGATTTTAAAGTATGGATACTCCCCCCCCTTTACCCCTTGGTATCCACATGTGGGAATGGGAGATTGGGATTGACATATATGCACTCTTGATACTATGTATGAAATAGATAACAAATGAGAAAATACTGTATATTCCAGGGAGGTCTACTTAGTGCTCTGTGGTGAACTAAATGGGAAGGAAATCCAAAAAAGAGGGGATATATGTATATGTACAGCTGATTCACTTTGCTGGACAACAGAAGCTGACATGACATTGTAAAGCAACTATGCTTCAATAAAGATTGATTGAAATATACATTTTGTGGGAGGTGGGAGGGAGGTTCAAGAGGCAGGGGACATATTGCACACTTATGGCTAATTCATGTTGATGTATGACAGAAATCAAACCAATATTGTAAAGCAATTATTTTTCAATTACATTTAAATAAATTAAAAAAATTAGATATAGATACCTTTGAATGTGACTAACAAAAGCTTCCTTGCCCAATATTATTTCTCGAATATCACCTTTACTAACACTCACTCCTGTCCACTATTAAGATGTAGGTTATCTGTAGCAAATTAACTTTGTTAAAACCTTGGTTCCTTTCCAATGATTCTTGTTAAGAGAGAAGTACAGAGTCTCATGTATCATTTATCTATTATCTACTATTATCTATCTATCATAATATAAATATTACATTCTGATTACAAATTAAGGTTAAATATTAACCTCAGTCTATCAGTCATATTATAGAAACACTTTATCTTTCCCAATGAAGCACTCATTGACAGGCTCCAGCTGAGGTTACAGACAACTGGTCGACAAGTAAGTTGAAACAATCTTTTAACAGTCCTTACTTCAAATACAAGGGACTCATTCATACCAGATGGCGTTTTTTCCTACAATTGCCAGAGCCCATTTATTACTTTCCAAGTCTTCTTGTTAAACATGTCTTTCAAGTCAAAGTACTATGTTAAAAGATTTGGTTCTTCTGAGGGGCAGTTTTATAATTGAATTAATTGGTTGCTTACTAATTTTAGTCTCAGGATATTAGGATAATATATTTAAAATGCCTTTGACATAGTCATTCTATTCTTCAGCTGAAAGCAACATAACCTATGAGG